>NC_037285.2:34211688-34844704 GCF_000002775.5 Populus trichocarpa | reverse complement strand
AGTATCTGCCAAATTGTTCAGAATTATATCAAATTATCAGCAAAATGATAATCATATACTTCATGCTGCGGTGCAACAGGGTGCTTAATTCTCTTCGAGATAATCACAGTTGTGCTTATTTATTAGATTGAGAATATAATTTTATAATTTTGGATAGAAAAACTTGAGGAAATATCGTATTAAAGAATTAGATAATATAAAGTGATATAATAATATAATTAGAATTGTAAGGATATTTATTGGAGATTTGTAAAATTATTTCTATATATTTTTAAATAAAAAATATTTTAAAAAATAATTACTATTTTAATATCATATCTGATAAAAGTACAAGAAAAAAATAAAGTATGACTTCAAACCGAAAACTTAATGATTGTGAATGTGCTTGCATGCTGGGATTGTTTCTCGTCCCTCGACAACCCCCTATGATAATCGTCATGATTATGGAGATTAGACTTATGCTAAGTTGAACCTCCAAGCTGAGGCCCACTTGCATGTGTCTCTCCACGATTGACGGGGTGCAAAATGTGGTTAGTGGTTGGCTGGTTGCATTTTTCTGCTCTTTGTTGCGTTTTTTTCCCCGTTTCACATTATCATAAATCGCGGTGGATGACAAAATAAATTGCAGTAACTTCCTTTTAGGTTAAATTGCGGTGCTCCAGTTCTCATCCACAGTAAGCATGCAGTCCCGAATGATGATGGTAAATTTAGTATTTTTAAGATATAAATTTTAACGCAAGGTTTTATAGCTAGCATGGTGCGCGCAGACTGCAGATGTTCATCATAAATGGTCTAAAAAAGTCGTGGTAATTTCCGTCAACAAGGAAGTTCGGAGTTGTAAGTGAAAATTAATAAGCAAAATCAATCAACAGATTGGAAAGCAAAGATTGATGCTCCATCGACGTAAAGTACAAAAGCTGAAGCCAAACAGACCTCAAACTTAAATCAACACACTCCTGCTCTTTTCTTACTTTTTCTAACAAAACAAAGGGTTGCCATTACAACAGTTCCAACACTTTCAAAAGCAGAAGACAGAGCGGTCGTCAATACATGCATTTAGATAGTCAAAAAAGAGGAAAAGAAAGAAAGAAAAACAATCACTGAAGATGCTTGACAAACTACAAGAAAAACAATCACTGAAGATGCTTGATAAACTACTTGCCCGTAATTAAGGCCTAATTAACTATGACTGTTTTTCCATACTCGTTTGGTAGCCTTCTATGGCTAATAATACTATAATTTTACGAGCATGGCCACAATCAGCATCGAGAGCCCTTCCTGCAGTTAAGTACACCGGAAGTCAGGGTCATTGAACCCACAAGAGAAGATGGTCTTGCACTCAGGCTATAAGCCCTTGCATAGCTTGAAGATGCACCAGCGCCTGATTGCCGGAAATAGGCACCATTCAACATTAAGTCTCCTTCTGACCTCCAGTTCCAGTGCCTCCACTCACTCTCGGGTGCATCCTCATGTTTAGTCACCTGCGTGAATGTCAAGATTTTGTAACTAGTAAACCAAATTATTTTGTGTATTACGACAAGGTTGCATTTCGTCCCTTTAAGGATTAGCCTAAGCAGTGATTGTGTTTGATTCCATATTATCATAGGACACGCAAAAAGAAATGTTGTTCCAAGAAATAAGAATATCCTCACCCCCATAAACCCATAAAAAAGGGAAAAGGGTTTCATTCATGTATTTATGAGCACTCACCTCCTTGTTAAATCTTCTATTTGGTGCAAGAAATCTATTTCCTTGACTGTTGATTGTAGGAGAAGCGCTCCCGCCAATGGCATACATTTCCCAGTGGGTGTAGTCATTGTTCACAACATGAAAGTACCCATGCCTGCACCTGCAAATGCAACAATTTGATAATATGTAAAACGCTTTCAAAACGACAAACATTGTAGAAAAATCATTGGAAAAAAATAAAATAAAGGGTAAACAATTGATTAGGATTTCTCATTTTACCTTGGCATTCTTTGCACCAGCCCTTCGCCAAAATGATTAAAGGCTATAGTCACTTGCATGTCTTTGTCTTGTGTATACGAGTCGCTATGGCCCAACAGCATGACCTTGTCATGATGGGTCATGAAGTTGTTGGAGATAGTGATGGCTGTCGATCCATGAATGGCATCAATAAGTCCATCATGACAGTTAGACAATGAGCAATGGTCAACCCATATATGCTTGCTAGCAAAGATGGAAACCCCATCACCGTCCGAGGGAGTCCACCAACCGGAGTGGCGAGGAGAGTCTCGTATATCACCATTCCCTCCTTGCTTACAGTCATGTATATGTATGCCATGTATGATAATGTTAGTAGCATAATGAATAGTAATGCATGGTCCCCCGGCAATGTGAACACTAGCACCCCTACCATCAATAGTCTTGTAAGAATTCATGACCAGCTCTTGCCTCAGCTGAATTACCATGTCTCTCTTGAAGATGATCCACAAGGGCTCGTCCTGAATTACAGCATGCCTAAGAGTTCCTGGCTTAGGGTTCACCGCATCATCATTACCAGAGTCGGTCACAACATAAATTCGACCATTTCTACCCCCAATAGCGTTCTTGCCAAACCCAATAGCACAATCAGCTAGCCGCTGGCGATTCCTCTCCCAATTGGGGTCACACCTCCAGCAATCATCTATAGGGTTGCCAGTTCCACATGATAAATAGCCAAGGTTTCTTCTTGAAGCATTGATGCTCCTGTAGAAACAAAATGCGTAAATTCTCAGCACACCAGCTAGCTACTATCATGCTATTATACACAGCATATATATGTATGAATAAAACACAATTTTAGACAGTATATATTGTACATTATTACCTATGCACCTCCTGTACCACTAGCTCAGGGTCCTGAATTGATGAAGAGAAAACAAAATGTGGTGCTGGAGCAGAGAAAAAGAAAATCAGAAGGATTGCAAGTCTTGACATTTTTTTCCCTTGCTCGATCTCTGGTGAGGGAAAAAAAACGAGGAAGGGAGGTGATAGGCTTGGCTAGGATCGAGTGGGGTTATAAAGGCAGAAAAAGCCGCGAGTGATGGCGTGATTAATATGAAAATGTGGGGTCAACCTAATCGTAATTTCAGGTATTTGCTTTGGTCTTCAATCTGGTAGTTTAAAACCGTTAATCATGCCCTGAGAAATCCTAACCCTTCTAAGTCAAAACCTGCTGGCTAAAAGGAGGCTATTATGTTCTCATTTATCACCTTGATTACTATATAGCTATATATCTCATTGAATTCAGTTAATAATTGCACTTGAAGTTATCAGCAAAAACCACCAAATATTAAGAAAAATGGAAAATGATTTACTCATATTCAAATCATACTAATTTAACGTATAATTAAAGTGATAAATGACGAAGTGTGGACTTTAGAAATATTAAATGGTTGATTAAGAATAAGAAAAAGTAATTAAGGTGTTGTTTAATTAATTTGTGGTTGATAGAGAATTATATAAATTACATCTTGGATTTTTATCGAATAACTTAAGGTTTTTGATGAGATTGTTCTTTGATATGGTATTAGAATATTGTTGATTGAGTAGTTATAAGTTTGAATCTCACCACACTCATTTTATTTGATAAAAATTAAAAACAAAATAATATGAACCTGTTAAAGAATTATATAAATCATATATTAGACCTCGTCTAATAATTTAAGTACGTGGGTGAAATAGTTTTTTGATAATGGTTAATTTATGTTTATATTTAAATAGATTTTGCTCTTGTTTGCGTGTTTAATGTGGCTTGTAACTTGATAAAGTAAAGGGAAATGTTTGCCTTCTGCAATTAAGACAAAACAGATCTCCCTTTTGGATTAGTAAAATATTAGTTCATCTTCTGTATAAAGCTAAGAAATCTCCTAACCCATTTTGACTTGCTTGGTTCCTAGAAGAAAAACATGGCTCTTGTTGATATCTTTGGTACAAGGAGAGAAATTCAGTTGTCTTTTATTGACTTGGCTAGTAAACGGATTTGAGTCATTTTGAAAAAGATTCACCTACACCGTATTTTAGCACTCATTTTCTGTGTGTGTGTGTGTGTGTGTGTGTGTGTGTGTGTGTGAGAGAGAGAGAGAGAGAGAGAGAGAGAGAGAGAGAGAGAGAGATTTGCGCAAGCACACTATGCCACTTTTATGGTAGCTATTTACCTTTCTTCTGCTATGAGATCGCAGACTTTTACTATAGTGATATCCTTGCATGTTCACACTATTGGAGTACCTAGAAACTCTTTTTTTTTTTTGGGCTATAGTACAAAGATAAAAAAAAAAAAATCATGCATCTAGGTTTTGAATAAATATTTGTGTGTGTGTGTATTGAAACGAAACACACTCTAGTGCTCTTCTTTGATTTTTGTTTCTTTATATAAATGTAGATTAAAAAAATGGAAGACGTACAAGAATACTAATAATGGGGAGTAACTTTACTTTTGATATAATTTTTAAATGAAAAAATTACCCCTATAGTTTAATTAAAATTACATTTGCTAACCGAGTTTTAAAATATTATAGTTTATATTTGTCAAGAAAAAAAATAAATTACTTTATTTATTCTTTTCCTCAACTACTGAATTTCTTCAAAACTTTTAGGTTAATTAGAAGTTATTTTACCACTTAATTCCTTTTTTTTTATCTAGTCTTTAAAGTTGATTAATTCTTTTAAAATTTGTACTCGATTTTTTTGTAAAATCCGATCATTCTAATTATATTTTATCATTAATAGAATATTATAGAATAGATTTACATATTTTTTAGAACCCAAGATGCACTGTTTCTATGTCAGATCACTTCTTCTCTCATCAATCAACTAAAAATCTTCTCATAGAAAAATCAGTCTCTCTTATTTCGACATTTCTCCCTCTTTCTTAACCCTCAATTGAACCTAATAATTTTTTGTGCATTTCATGAAGCTCTGGTGGCAAAATCTCAAATTGAAACTTAGGAAGAACCCGAAATCTGTTTACTGTTTCGGGTCAGATCAGAAGAAGAAAGAGGTTTAAGAGGAAGAAAGATGTGGTGGGCTACTCAGTCATGTGAGGGAGAAAGGAGATCGGAAGGTGAAAAGGGTTTAAGAGGAACGGTGGGGCTGTTGTTGTCAGTCTTCAATCCAACGTCAACAATCATGTTCATTTGTTAATTTAGGAACAGCAACTTCCCAACCTCAATGAACATGTTTATTTATATTGATTAATGAGCATTAGCAACTCGAACAAACAAGTCAGCAACTAATGGAGTTGGAGCACAGAAGCAGGCAACTCAAGCACAACATTCTGGGTTATCCATTTTATCAGTTATACACAAGCAACCAACATATGAAGTAAATATGAAAAGTAGACCTCAGTAGCTAGAAATTGGACCTCAAAGTTCTGAATCAGTAGTTGATAGAGCAACAACAGTCATGGGTCTTTGGGTTCGATGTCGAAGACCATTCTATCAGTTATCCTTTTTCTTCTCCTGGGCCATTGTTGCGAGGAGAAGTGTCTTGTTGTCGCTGCTATTTATTCTTGATCGGTGGAGATGAGGTTGGGATTTGGGTCCAGTGTCGTCTCATGGGTTTGGGAATTCTGAAGTTGAGGAAGCATCATGTCGAGGGGTTGAGAGATAATACATGAATTGAGTTTTGTATTAGCTTGCTTTCTATTTTACATTTTTATATTATGAGATTTAACAATAATTGTTTCTAAGCTTTTAAGGTTTTTATTTGAGCAAAAAATCAAATAAACAACATTTTTGTTATTTTTTAGATTTAGTGGCTCTTTGGTCATTAAATAATAAATAATAACAAACATGTAAATAATCAGATGATTTTTGTTGATTTTTCTTTGTGAAAATATTAAATATTAGTGTGTATATAAAATTTAGAATGCAAACTATAATTTTTTAAAATTTAATAAATAAATATGATATCAACTAAATTATAGAATGTCAGAATAAATAATCATTTATAAGCCTTATATTTATTAGCAATGTTATTATCAATTTTAAATTCAAATGATATTATTTTACTTTTCTAAAAAGAAAAAAAAAATGAATTAACTTAGGTGAAATCCATCTAATCCGTAACTCAGAATTTATCCTAAAATTTATCTTGCTCGATCTCAAATTAAATTTAAACTATAATAAAATATTATTTAGCCTAATATGTGACCAGCTTTAGAAAATAAAAGGGATTATTTGTATATTTATTTTCTACTTTTAATATTTTCTTAATATGAACACTTAATATATTTAGTTGTTCTACTCAAGAAAGTATCTTCATCCTCTATCATATATATTTTCATCCGATTGATTACAGTTAATTCATGACATATAGCCTACATGTTTTCGACACATCAATTTTGTAGGGTGAAAAAGGAAAAATAAAAAAATAAAAACTTACTTTAGTGGACAATACAGCTTGAAATAATTTTTTCATGAATATCTAATGGCCTCTCCGATAAGATCATAGGGAAATATCTACACATAGCTGCTTAATTTTGTAGAGTGACCAAAATAACCCTATCGCATTTTCCTTCTAATAGAAAGTTTTTATATTATTAGTATACATAAAAATATCTCTAAGCTTAAAATAAGAAATAAAGTAAACATTAAATTTTCATTTTTATTATTTAATTTCTTGTAAAATATATTTTTCTACATTGATATTATCATTAGAAGACACTAATTATCATATCACTAAAATGTTATTTTAGCACTTTAATAGTCTTTATTTCATTGAAAACATATTCTCACTAGAAAGTTATGCTTGGTTTATCATATGAAAATAAATTAAGAGATTTAATTGCTTGGTTTATAAAGTGGGAATAATTAATAATTAAAAGAATGAACATAACACCATCGATCCTTAATGTCTTTGCTACTTGTTGAAGCTGTGGAGATTCTTACTTGTTTTTATTTCATTCTACTTTGTTTCTCCTTGTTCAATGCTTTCTTCTTCCCTGGATGTAAATGTTTCTTTATCTTTTTTCTTTTTGAAAAACTGAAGTTTTGAGTATAATTATTAGCGATTTTATCTATATTTATTTTAATTACTAGAGATAAATTCAGGTCTTTCGCTTGCTGCAAAGGCTATTCTTGCTTGAGAGAGATCAATCAAGTTAAAATTCCAAACTCCAATATTGGAAAACTTGGATGGTAAGCAAAAATCATACAAGATGGAAAGAAACACACTCATTAATTATGGGGGAGAGAAGAAAAACTCAAAAATAGAGGGGAAAAATAGAAAAGAAAATTGATTCTCTCTCCCCTTTACTCTCTCTCTCTCTCTCTATCTCTTTCTCTTTCTCTTCTCCCTTACTACCAATAGAAAAATCATGTGGATTTCTTTTTCAAATATTTTTTTATCGATCCAGATTATTTCCCCATTCAATGCAATTGGGATTTTTTTTTTTTTGTATAATAAAGCTCATAAGGATGGTTTTTTGATAATGATATTGTGACATCGTTTATGTCGTGGTTAAATTTGATTTGATGTTTTGTTACATGTATAGATTGAATATTTGAATATAAAATCGATTTTAATATCTAAAAATTAGAAATATTCCTTGCTTTTATGATTGTTTTGGGAATGTGTTTAATTATTATTATTATTATTATTAACATGGGTGTCCGGGTCAGTTTGTGCGCACCTCAACTAATCTCACAGGCCCTGAAGTTAATGACTATGTAAGCCTCCAGTGGTCATCATATTAGCAACCACAGGGCTCGAACCTGAAATCACAGGAGGAGCAAACCCCTTGATCTCAAGTTTTATTACTGGACCACCTATTAGATAGTTATATATTTAATTTTTTTGTACTATTAGTTCTCAAAACACCATTTTCTGAATAACAAGTTTTTATCCGATATCTACTTGTTTATCCAATTTCATGGGCTATTCAATAGCCATATCATGGATATATCTATAGCGTTGTTGTTGTTAGCAGCTTAGTGCGAACAAAATTTCCTTTTTTAATTTTTATTACATAAAAATATTTGAATATTAGTAAAACTAATATTCTTTTATCTAATCTTTTATATTAGTCTTTCACTCAAGATATCTATGATCATTTCTTAAATCATATAATATCATCATTTGCATGTATAATATATACTCTAAAGACATTAATTGGGTCAGATCTCCCTCATTTTCTTCCTCTTCTTGTTACCATTTTTCTTGAGCATCCAACAAGTTTAGATAATTAAACATACATGTTTAACTTACATGCAATGCTGTCTTCTGTAGGATATTGATGGGTGATTATTATCTTAATTACCTTCACATAACCAATTCTCCACGTTTAATCTCTATGTAAACTAGTTATTAAGTTTTCATGCTAAATTATTTATCTTCTTCTTTGTAGTTAATTTCCTCTTAAACTCGCTGTTTGCGACACCTTAATGTCCATGGATGTCTCTCTTCGACACATTAATATTGAGAAAAAGGCCTTACGAAGCATAAGCTTGCTAGTTTGTAGCTAAGCTAGGCCCAGCAGAGAAGTGGGACATCAGTGTTTAATCGAGCATACAAGGCTGGCTAGGCCAGGGATGATGCCTGAGTTATCAGGCTCAGGCCGAAATAGATGGAAGCACTTTTTATAGTGAAAGGCTAAAGAAAAGCATGGATCCACAAGAGAAGGAAAGATGCTAGCTTTTACATTTTTTGCCGTCATGAAAACCATGTTGTAGCATTAACTCCCACCTGCCCTACTCCGTCAAACACCCCACGCGGCCACCACAGAAATATCACTCCACCGACACAGCTTGCAGTGAGTTGAGGGGCCACGCAACCAATAGTATAACTTCATGATATCTACCAGGAAATATTTTGCTGTCCAGTCAGATAATGCGAGAGACTCCTTTTCTTTGTCGAAGACGGTATGAAAGTTTAAGCAGATGAAAATTACTACTGTGATACAAGCTTTCTATTGTTTCTACTGTATTTTTGTCACCATGCTTTTATTACTGCATTGCATTGTGAGTGGTGGAATACTAATACCAATACAATCCAATCCAATCCGTATTCGGATTAATTAAAAGGATATTTGTATTTGCGTTTCAAAAGTATTTTTAAAAAATTTTAAATTTATTTTATTTTTTTCTTGTTTCAAGTTAATTTTTTTATATTTTTAAATTATTTTGATATGATAATATCAAAAATAAATTTAAAATAATACTATTTTAATTTATTTTCATGTAAAATAATATTTTAAAAAATAATCACTATTTCAATACCAAATTAACTTATTTATATGCAATAATTCAAACTAAACACCTTGTCAGAGGCACCCCTTACCCCATTTAATTTTCTTAATAAAAAATAAAATTCTATAAAATATATTCAAAATTCAACATAAATGAAAGCTGGCTTCTCTTATTGTGTCTGGTGAAATTCTAATACTATATATTCTTTGAGTATATATATTATCTGTTTTAATAATGTGATCTCACAGTTTTATCTCATAAATATAACCTAAATCAATTTAAAATTCACCATACAAAACAATAATCGTGACATTATTGTGATGCAGTATGCTAATCTTATTAAAATGGATATTTATATAAGCTAAATTTGTTGTGGATGTCACAGTTTTCACAGGTTAAACTTGAATTATTAATTTTTATGAGTTTGTATTTAGATTGACCTATGATATAGATTATAGGTATCATAGCACCTTTGATATTAGGTTTAATTTTATACCAATTTTTTTAAAATAAAATAAAAATAAATATTCAACCCATAAACTATCAAATATAAAAATAAAATAAATATAAGATATACAAGTTGATGAAGTTTAAAAAAACACAACCTATAATATTTATTTTTTAGATTTTTTTAACTCACTGTTATTTATAATATTCATTACTTGATTTCAATAGATTAAATCCGGTAAAATAATATAAAATATAACAGATAAACTAGGTTTTTTAACACCTTCGAGTATAATGCATGCATAGATCTAACAACAGAGTCCAGTTCCCAAAACGCCCCCCTCTCTTTTTGTTTTTTACTTGTTCACACGTTGAAAAGGAAATATTTGGCTTTTATTTATTTATTTATTTATTACCTGGAAAATTGGTTAAAAAGAGTGATAAAAGTAGTTGGTGGATTTTATTTATTTATTTATTTGGGGGGGGGGGGTGTTCTGGGATGGATCTTTGTACACGTACACAAGAAAGATAATATAAAGATAAAGGCAGATCCGGGCCCACAGTGCACTTTCTCGTGGAAAATTGAGGTGATTGGCTACACCTCACTCTCTGCATTTCCTCCCGTCCGTCCTGTCACACACACATGGACGGCCCATTTGCCCCCTATCTTCCACTACTGGTGATGATGCTGTCTGCTACGCAAGGAGTGTGTTTTTTTTATGGCTCACTGCCTCCTCATTGGCTATATTTTCTTGGTTTTACCATGTAATCAAGACCAATCTTATAGTTTCATCATTAAAAGAAAGAAAAACATAGGTTATAACTTTCTTTTTTTGGTAGAACATAGGTTATAACTTACCTTCCAGAATTTTAATATTATTAATTCATATAAAAAACACTTTTTAGCATTATCTCATAATTCAAATTCTTGAATTAAAATAACTTTATGAGGAGTTTCAATGGTTAAACAATCATGAGTTGGAACACTCACTCACTCCATCAAATGATTTTAGAAACTAAAATTATTATAATTTAATGATTGTTTTCAACAATAAAGATGTTTATTTTTAAGATTAGCATTTATGTCAACTGAAATTAAATCCTTTTATAGATGATCTTATGCATAAATCCTCATATTGATTTATTGCATTAAAAAAATTCAATAAATTCTCCTAACTAATGGTCCCAAAATTTAAATATAAGAAATTAATGTAGAAATCAAACCTTTTTAACCATTATACGAGCCTCTCTGAGTTAGACTAAAATTATTTAAACAAGGAGAATATCAACATTTATTGCTGAGATATAGCAAGAAAATAAATAAGACTAAATTGTATTAACATCCCTAAACAAATTGTTTGATTGATTTAATACGTCAAATCAAATTATGGTTTCATCTATTTTCTATTAGAATCCGATGGATGCCAGTTGCGTGATCACTTAAAAAATTAACAAAAACAGGAGATTAGCAAAAACCCTATAGCTCGTGAGAGGAATAATTGTGGATGTTTTTTCTAATATTAAATTGATTTAGAATTGATTTTTGTGATTTGTTTTTATGTGTTTGTATAAGGATTTTGCGATGTTGGAAGAATTTTACATTGCTTGATTGGTGATGGATTTAGTAAAATAAAATTTTATTTTATTAATTTAAAAAAATCTGAACTTTAAATATTGAAATTAATGCTTAAACAAATATTTAATTTTTTTTGTTTTGCTAATATCAAGGATTAATTTGCATGGTTATGAGAAGAGTTTATGTTTTTTTGGGGTCTCTCAACTTTTTTTTATTTCGACATGATACATTTACATTGATTTTATTTGAGATTTGACTTTCTAGTTTGGTTTAGTTGCCTAGATATGGGTTTCTTGCAATGTCAATGGAAAATTTTAGCACTCGATTGATGCTTAATTTTGTAAATAAAATAAAATTATATTAATATAAAATAATTACATGTTAAGGGATTAGAATTGAGGCTAAAATAAATATAGTAAATTGTGGTGGATAAATAGGTAAAGAACTCGTTTGGCAACGCGTTAGAGGTTGCGTTTTTTCAAAAACGCACTGAAAAGGCGTTTGGTTACAGATTGTGTGATAAAAAAAACATGGGTCCCGCCATTTAAATGCGCCAGGACCACAATTTTTTGGAAGCAGTAAAATACTGCTTTTTTTCAAGATTCAACCTGTGGTTGAGAACATTCTAGAGATGAGTAATGTGGAATTATCAAAAACACACACTGTGCTTGTTCGGTTCTCATTTCTCTTCTTTTGTTCTTCCATTTGCATTGATTTCCCTTCCCATCAACCCTAATTGCGCACAACAAATCCACCTACAGAACCCAAAACATTCTTGTTCGGTTCTCATTGCTCTTCTCATTCTCAATCTTGTTCCTCCATTTGCATTGATTTCCCTTCCCATCAGCCCTAATTGCGCACAACAACTCCACTAACCATTACTGCTGCAGAATCCAAAACATTAACTGATGGCTCTTTCTATTTCTGCACGTTCAATTGTCATTCATTTCTTTTTAACAAAAGGAAATGGAGAACAACAACAACCCTTTGCAACAACCCTGAAACATGTATATAGATCGAGCGTGATTCAAGCACCAGAGCTCAAATTTCCAAAGGGTTAGTTCACTGGTCTGTTCTTATAGAAATTTTAAGTTACTTGTTGTTTATTCCAGCGAAGATCTGTTTATCCTCTTCTGTTTAATCACTTGTTTATATGCTAATTTTTCCTTCGTTTCTCCTTAATAAAAGAAAAAGAAGACAACGAGCAACCTGTGTTCCTGCAAGCAACAACCCCACCACAGATATCAAGCTTCATTCAAACACCTCAGCTGCAATTTCCAACGGGTACTGTGCTTACTTCACTGGTCCCCTTAGCAATTTTAATTTTATTTTTGTTCATTGCAATGAAATTGACCTGTTTATGCCTTTTTTAATTAACTTGTATTTTACTCTCGTCAACGATTACTGCTAATTTTTCATTATCTTTATTCCCTCCATGTATCTGCAGTTATTTCTGTGTTGGTTATTTGTTGTTGTTGTGTGCTGCTGATTGTTACCAAATAAACGTAAATTAATGACACAATTAATTTCAATTGCTAAAGTAGAACATCCCCTGTTTTTTATGCTAATATATGTATATATATATATATATATATATATGTATAGACACACACACACAGAACATCCCCTGCTTGCTATGTTAAACTGTTATTGTGTGCTGCTGATTTCTAAATACTAGTAAATTAAACAAATAATTTTAGTTGCTAATTAAAACATCCCCTGCTAATTGATGAAAAACAGTTATAGGTTTTTTCCACCGTGGGTAGGTTTTTATGTTCTTTCCCCTGTCAAGTTTCTTAGTTCACACTTCACATCATTCAATCTTTTTTTGAATTAGTTCTTTAGTTTCTTTTTTTCATCCCTTATCAGCATTAAAGCTGTTGTCAGCTATAGTGAATTGTGCTTTGAATTCTTTCTTGCATTGTCAACCAAGCTGCTATAGATAATTTCTTTATTTATGTTTTCATTCCTTGTCAACATTCAACCTTTTGTTATTCTTTGGTTTACCTTTTTCTGCACATGTAATTTACTGTTCTGTTACTATTGTTTATGGCCTTATCAGCATTCAATCTCTTGTTCATTGGTTAATTGTTTGTTTAATTTTTCATTGCATTGTCAACCAGCAATGGATGGGTCTGACACACATGATAAAGCTTCTTGGAGTAAGGCAATGTTGCACACGTTTTGCGACATTTGCATTACAGCTATTGAGAGAGGCAAGAGACCAAACACACATTTTGATAAAGCTGGCTGGAAATTTATCATACAGTCGTTCAAAGATCAGACAGGCCTTTCATTATCAAAATCTCAGCTTAAAAACAAATGGGATGGGATTAAAAAGGACTGGAGGGTATGGAAAAAATTAATAACTGAAACTGGAGTTGGTTGGTCTTCTGAACTTGGGACCATCTCAGCAACTGATGAATGGTGGCAATCAAAAATTCAGGTTAAGTTGCTAATTTGCAATAGCCTCATAATTTTTTTTGTCATGTTGTATTATTTATTCATCTATTAGCATTCCTAATTACATCCAGCTGTCATTGCACAGGAAATGAGAGGAGCAAAGAAGTTTAGGCATGTCGGCATAGAGCCCTCGTTGTGTGCCAAGTACGATATCATGTTTACTAACATAGTGGCCACGAGAGAATATGCTTGGACTCCCTCACAAGGATTTTTATCAGATGAAGATAATGTGGCGGCTGGAATGAGAAATACAACCAATGAGGATACTAACATGGAAGAAGGAAGTGGCGACTCTGAAGATGATGCAATCCCTGATTTCAATCGGGATGTTAGCAACATGGTTGGTGGAAGCAATGTCGCAAACAGTAGCAGCAACCCCAGCAGTTCAAAGAGAAAGAGTACACATCAGACTACTCCTCAATTGCAAAAAAAGAAAAGGGGAACTGGAATGGGAGCAGTGCTAGTTGCACGTCTGGATAAAATTATTGAGACTGTCTCCATGCCTAGAGGGATCACAGCTCCTTGTAGAGATAAAAAAAGGTTGTAGCATTGAAGAGGTAATTGAAGAACTGCACTCTATTGATGGAGTTGCCTTTGGTAGTGCATTGCATACCTTTGCAACTAAATTCTTCTGTGCGAGGAGCAAGAGGGAGATGTGGGCTGCAATGGGTTGTATTGACAGAAAAATGTCATTGTTGAAAATAATGTTTGACCAACACAGACAAGCTTAGATGGTCAAGGTCAGTTTTTAGCTTTTTACCCTATTCATGTTTTTGTATTTATGTTGAATCCTGTAGACAAGTAATATATTTAGTTGTCTGAAATATTTTCCACTGGTTTTGCAGACTTCTTGTGCTGCAAATGTTACTGAAATTAGAAGGAGTTGCCCATGTTTTGGTGTATTTCCGTAGCTAAGTTTTTGGAACCCACTACCATGTATGTTTTGTTATATATGTATGACTGAATAGTGATGTTGGGTTGGAATTTCATGGATGTTAATTTCTAAATTGTAGACCTTAATTATGTGGATGCTTATCTTTCAATGTTACCTTAAATATGTGGATGCTTAGCTTTGAATGTTATGTTTAGCTTGTTAAAGTACTCTTTTGCAGTTCGGTTACTTTGAAGTTGAATGGTTGGTGATAATAAGTTATGCAACCGAGACTACTGCTTGTTTGTATTATACTTTGAATGTTTGGTTAGTTGCTCTTGAATGGTAGGTCTAGGTTGCTAATTTTGAAATTTTCAGTTGGTGTATGCAACATTTGAATGTTTGGTATCTTGCTCTTGAATGGTAGCTTTTGAAAGTTAGGTAACAGTTTTTGGAATATTACTTCCATTCCTATGTATTTGTATATAAATACCAGTAAGTATGGGAAGTTATTCACTTGCATACTGTCAATTTCTTTGGGTAGAAACCGAATGTGTTAGTACCTGCAATGAAGAGTGGTTGTTTCTAATTGCTGGTGTTGCTGATTGCTGCTATTTATACATCTGTAATAGGTAAGTTCCATTTAATTCATTAGATTGCAGCTGATTGGTTAATGTTATGGCATTCATGTAAAGTCAGTGTAGTTTCTTAGGTTTTTAAATGTTTGTTTATGGTGTGCATTGGGATAGTGAAGGGTAGAAAATTGTTAGTTTTGTTAGACACCTCTGTCATTGTATATTATTCTACATAATGTCATAACTGTCTTGTTCAATATGCTGAAGCAGCATTCCATAAGTAAAACCGGTTTGAATCTTGGGGGAAGGTGGCAAACATGGTTATTATTTATTGATCAGGTAATAGGGAAATGAAAATATTATAGTTAATCGTATGGCTCAGTTTTGGAAATGCAATTTTTAGTGATGTATGGTACATTTGACATATTATTATAGTTAGCACAAGAAATGAAATAGTGGAAGCAGGAAATGAAAAGGAAAAACAATTTGTGTGTGAATTGTTCATTGTTTCTGGAATTTCAATTTTGATATTTTGAAATTCGATTTTTTATGTTGTGTATAACAAGGGGAATTATAAATTTTGATTAGAGATAATAGGCATTTTGGAAAAAGAAATTCAATTTCACTTTCAAATGAGGTAAAGGACTGAATTGTAAATAAATATAGCCTTATAAAATTTACAAGCTGAGCAAAATTTCATTAAACGTGGAGAAAGTGAACAATAACACTTATTTGCAAGAATGCATTATCCATTTGTTTTTTTTTTTTGTAACAAGTCGTACAATCTTTAATTATTCACAAAAAAATTTGTATGGCATGATAGATATGGATTCGCACTGGTTTTCAACACTTTTTGAAGGGGATTATGATGACGTACTGAATAACGTTGCCGATTATGTTAATTATGGTCATTCTTCTGTAAACGATGGAGATTGTAGTGGTAATTACAGTTCTGATAATGACGACAACGACGACGACAATGATGATTCAGATGAAGAAGATGAGTTGTTTTGGGAAAGGGAGTTCGATGAGCAGAAATTGATTTTATGCACGGCAGGTGCCGTAGCTTTATATTATAATACTTATATATATAAAGAGCCTTGTATGGATTCGTACAACACTGGAATGCAATGGTTGATAGAAATATTACATGGACATTGGACGCGCTGTGTAAACATGTTTAGGATGGATGCGACAACATTTCAGAGTCTGTGCTTTATACTTGAAAACCAATATGGGTTAAAGGCATCTAGAAGAATGTGTGTTTTTGAAAAAGTTGGAATATTTCTTTATACAATAGCTTTGGGTGCTTCCAACAGGGAAGTTCAGGAGAGATTCCAACATTCAGGAGAAACAATTAGCAGGTACTTTAGTGAGGTTCTTAGATCAGTTTGTTCGCTCGCTACAGATTTAATTCAACCTGCAGATTCCGGGTTCGTAAACACACCGAGGGAAATTGTGAACAATCCGAGGTATATGCCACATTTCAAGGTAATGTCGTACATTGTATTTGTTAATAGTGATTCATATTTCATGAATTTGTGAAATTTAATTTTTTTGTCAGCTCAAATTGATGTTATTTTGCTGGTTTATCGTATATTAGAATTGTGTAGGAGCTATTGACGGTACACATGTCCGTTCATGTGTTTCTTTTGAAAAGCAAATCCCATTTATCGGCCGAAAAGGTGTGCCAACCTAGAATGTTATGGCTGCATGTAGCTTTGACATGCAATTCACATTTGTTTGGGCGGGTTGGGAAGGTAGTGCACATGATACACGAATTTTTCTCGAGGCAATTGACAATCCATGTATAAAATTTCCTAAGCCACCGGAAGGTAATAATATGTGTATGTGTATGTGTATATATGATAATTAATGTTATTTGGTTTTTTTTTTTTTGTAATTTTCAGTTTAAAACAATTATATGTTTTTTCAGGGAAATACTACTTGGTTGATTCGGGATATCCTAATGAATATGGATTTTTAGGTCCATATAGAGGTCAGAGATATCATTTGCAAGAATTTAGGAGGCGAGGACAACCACAAACTCGTGAAGAAATTTTCAACCGTATGCACTCTTCATTACGTTGTGTGATAGAACGAACATTTGGAGTTTGGAAAAAAAGATGGCGAATCCTACAGAATATGTCGGCCTATAATTACAAGGCACAAGTTAGAATTGTTGTCGCATCCATGGCAATTCATAATTACATTAGAAGAACTTCAATGCAAGATGTGGCATTTATGGAGTTCGATCGCCATCCTGATTTTGTACCCGATGATTTTCTACCTGATGTGGCTTCACTTTCACAAAGTCAAGGACACCAAAGGTCTTCACGAATGGATTACGTACGTGATGGGATTGCTGCAAGTTTAATGACACAATTATAAATTATTGCACTAATATGTTTAGGTGTATTTGCAAAAATTTATTGGTTGTAATGTTACTTCATTAATATTATGAATTAAGTCCTTTTAGGTAATTATACAATAAAATAAAATTCAACCACAATTTGTAACCAAACACATTAAACAACTTTTTTTTTAACCTCAATTTTAACCAAACATATATTTTTTCAGACCAACCTCAACTAAAAGCACTTTTTCTGAAACTACTTTTTTCAAACCACAACCACAACAGCTACCACAATACCAAACGCACTCAAACTTGGCTAACACGTGGATCACACATGCCAACATATGGAATAAGCCCTCCTCGTTCAAGTGGTGTGTGTAGCTTCCTCTGATAGCCAAACACAGCCATTTACAATTGCTTTTAAAGAGGTGTCGAGGTCTATCGGTTGGGGCGAGGCTTGTAGGTTGACGAACAACGGTCGGGCATATGGAAAAAGATAAAATTGCATTAAAATAAAGTTCCTTGAAAAAAAAAACAGCATTTTTCATTGAACAGTGCTATTAACTTTACTTTAGATAAATGTACAGTAAAAATCAATATGTTTTTAGTTATATAATGAACAGTGCTATCAGCAGACATTTTAGATAATGGACAATAAATATTATTTTAGTTATATTGTATAATGCATAATAAATATATACGTAAGCACACCATAGTGTATAACTGAAGTTCTACGATTGAACAACCAACACGTTTGCAAGGAACTTTATTTCCTTGCAATTTCATCTTCAAAAGTCATATTAGCATGATTTTTTTGTATTGAGATTTGTTTTGTCTTACATGATATTGTATGTGTGAAATGCCAATGTTGAATTAAAAATAAATATTAATAAATATGATTTTAGTTTACAGTTAAACATCTGAAAGAAAAATGACCAAAATTAACGTAAAAAATAAATTAAATAAAGCCATTATTTATTTTCATTGTATAGAAGGCATATAAAACTTTTATTTGGTCCTTGAAATTTTAGTTTATACATTTCTAATTCTAGTTATTTTAAGATTTTATGTTTTCATTACATGAAGTTTTTATTTTTCAATCTCTAGATGTGAAGAGGGAAGAAAAGAATCATTAAAAAATAGAAAGGAGAGAAAAAGAATTTGGTTGATTACAAAAAAGTTAATTTTGATATTAATGAGTTTATATTAGAAAGGGGTATTCAATGGAGGTGATTTTTCCCTTCAAACATGTAAGAAAAAGTACATTAAAGCTATTGAAGTTTTTTTTTATTCTGTTATTTTTAATTTTTAATCTAATTAAAAAGTATTTTAGAATTAAAAATGAGTTTATTGAGATTTCTAGAATTCTTATAAAGTATTTTTATGAAATAATAAATTAAAATTTAATTTTTAAAATCTAAAAAATCATACCCTAGTTTTTAACTAGAAGTGATAAGAAATTATCATAACAATGGACATATTGTATGTCCAAATAGAGGATGTAGTGACCATTCTATTTTAAAAAAATAATCTTGAGTGAAAGCACTATTATTAAACCTGGCTTGGTCCGGTGGATCGACCCATGACCCGAGCGAACTCGAACGAGACCCCGTATTTTTTTTTTAAATGTGATTTTTCTCTTATACCTCTCTTTTTTCATAATTTTTTAGCTGGTTATTAACATTTTTTAAAGTTCATTATATAAATATTAGAAAAATATTTTATTTTTTCAATGTGGTATTTGAAACCCTTTAATATATATGCTCTATATTCACAAGAAAAAAGTTGTTTTTTCAATGTGGGATTTGAAACCCTTTCGTATATATACTCTATGTTCACAAGAAAAAAAATTATATTTTTTCAATGTGGGATAAAAAACTTTTTAGTTTAAATACTTCAATTTAAAAGGATAATATAATATCTTTTCAATGTGGGATTTGAAGCCCTTTAATATATATACTCTATGTTCCTAAGAAAAAAGTTATTTTTTCAATATGAGATTTGAAACCTTTTCGTATATATACTCTATGTTTCTAAGAAAAAAGTTATTTTTTCAATGTTGAATTTGAAGTTCTTTTGTACATATACTCCATATTCACAAGAAAAAAGTTATGTTTTTTTAATATGGGATAAAAAAAACTTTTTAGTTTAAATACTTCAACTTAAAAGGATAATATAATATCTTTTCAATGTGAGATTTGAAGTCCTTTAGTATATATACTCTATGTTCACAAGAAAAAAATTATGTTTTTTCAATGTGAGATTTGAAACTCTTTAGTATATATATTCTATGTTCCCAAGAAAAAATTATTTTTTAATGTGGGATTTGAAACCCTTTAATATATATACTCTATGTTTCCAATAAAGAAATTATTTTTTCAAAGTGGAATTTGAAAAAAGTTATGTTTGTTTTAATGTGGGATAAATTTTTTTTAAAAAATATTCTTTTAAACTTCATTATTTACAATATGTATAGCCTATATTCACATGAATTTTTTCCTTAATTTTTTCTAGTTGATCTGAGTTGATCCATAAAATCCGAGACCCGATCTCTTAACCGGATCAACTGATCGGCTTTTAACTATCAGTGAAAGTGAATGTCATGTCTTTTGTTCTTTTCCATTTATTTGTTTCAACAAAGCTAGGTGTACGGTTTTTTTTTTTCAGCTTGATTTTTTAATTTTGTTTTTTTAAGTTAATTTTTTGTTATTTAACTTTTTTTTAATAGTAATTAATTTTTTAATTTTTTTTCTATAATTTCATAATGCCTTAAAAAGATTATTGCAATTTATCTTTAAATATTTTTTTAATTAAATTTTAGATAAATAAATTATATTTATATAATTAATTTATAAGAACAAAAATAATGTATTCTTAACCATTTAAATTAACCTTCAAAATATATAAAACAAAACCTATAAAACAAAAAGAACAATTAAAGTAAAATACTGATATGGATATCAATCTTTTAATTATTTTTTTAGAAATATCAACTTCTCGCTTTATTATTTAATTAATATTCATAATTTTTTAATATAATTTATTGATTTATTGATTTTTTTATTTGTTTTATTAAGCCCAAATATTATTTTTTAATAAAAAAATTCATAATATGAAAAAAAAAACATTGATAATACCAATTTTTTGCCGTAAAAAAAAAACTTGAAATCTAGTAGACTGGCTACTGACGGCGAAATGAGATGTGAAACTGCATTAAAAGCCAAAGGGCAAGACTAGGTAATTGGATGACCAAATTACTCCCAAATCCTCAGAACTATCACGTAATCCAGATAACAACACAATCCACTCCCACATCCAATCCCTTCCTTCCACGTGTAAGTAGTACAATCCATCCCATCATCTTCTCCTGTACAGAGAAAAATCCTCATTAGGCGCCACAAGGTGTCAAGTGATCATCAAATCAGAGTCTTTGGCTACAGGAAAGGTGCCCTCTTTTCTCTTAGCGTTTCTTCTCCAAGCTCAAAGATTAAACCAAGGGGAGGAGAAAATATGTGCAGCAAAAGCAGCCTTACTAGACAAAGAAAAAAAGCAGCAAAAGAAGAAGCAAGAGTACTAATCCCAGCACGAAAAACCAGAAGTAAAACAAGAAAGCCTAAATATCTCTCTCTTAAACTTGAGCTATCTCCCAAAACAAAAACCCCACAGAAATCCAAAACCCAAATGACCCACAGCAAACAACTGAAAAATCTATTCCCTCTCCATCCAGAAAATATCGTCCAACAATACAAAGACATGCATGAGCATGATCAAGTTGCCTTTCTCTTGGAAACAGCCAGTACTGACGATACCTCCACCACTCTCCAAGGCCTCCTTGACACCACCACCTCAGAGGATGGCCCACTTAGCTGCTATATTGAGATTGATCAAGAGAGATGTGATCATGGGCGAGCCAGCTTGCTGGAAAGGACAGCAATGAAGTGTAAAGAGAGAGACTTGAGTGATGAGAGGTGGGTGAGTTACTGGGAGGTGGTGGAGAAGAAAGAGCAAGAAGAGGTGAGCAGCTCTTCTTGTAATGGTGTTGCTGATACGCCGGGGAAGACGCTGCAGGCTCAAGATGATAACAAAAATGGTTTGGTTGGCCTGAAGCTCGATTATCAAGAGATATTAAATGCTTGGTCTGATAAAGGCCCTCTTTACATCGAAGGAGAGTCCCCACAAACTGTTCCAGATATCTATGACGGTTCCAATGTAAGCACTTGCTCTATAACCTTAACAATTTAAGCCATTATTTTTCTATTCTTCACGGAATAAATTAATATCCTTAATTTTTAATGTGCGTATATATGTGCAGCATTGGCTTTTGTTTATATATATATATATATATATATATATATATATATATATATATATATATATATATATTCTTGATGGTCATGGTGGTATGGTTAGGGATCTCAGCTGGTGATTATCATTTTAACACAGTATGTTGAGAAAATGATAGAAAATTATTTAGAAAATATAGGGTTTCAACATGACTGTGCTATTGAGAACAGTAATTGTTTGCTCAAGAAATCAGGAGTAAAATTAATTAATATGTACCAAAATCAACATAAAATGCCATGAAAATCCACTATATAATATGAGATTTAAGATCTAATAATTAAGAAATAAACTGGAAAACAAACTGATATAATATGAGAGATAAATAAAGGAAGAAAAAGAAGGGAAAGAAGATGAGTCATTGGGGATACAAAAAGGCTCTGTTTTTTATATTCAATATTGTTAAAAAAATCTAGATTTGACGATTATAATCGCATTATTGAAGATCATCGAATAAGATGGTAATTGGTTTTGTTTAAAATTAATTAAACCTTGTAAAACAAAACTATTAACTAATTACGATGTCATTTGATGATTTTTTATGGTGTAGTTAGAACCGATTTGTCAAGATATTTATAACGATACTAAGTGTGTAAATAATACGTTTTGATGTGTTCTTGGTGATCTATTTTTTCTTATCTTTTTTTTTCTTTAATTGTTTCTCTCTCATGTCACATTATTATTATTTTTTTTTAGATTTTTAGATCTTGAATATCATATCTTAGTAATTAAATCTTCATAAATTTTTATGTTAATTTTTATACATGTTAACATTCACATTTGATTTCTAGTAAATAATAGATATTCCCATAACGAATTGTTATAAAACTAATATTTAGAATTATAATTATATTGAAATTATGTTATTTTTTAAATATTTTTATAACCTTGCCATTTTACCACAACTTTTACCAAATTAGATTATTATTTTTTAAAAAAAATCCATCAATAATGGTGTTTAATTGTTAGACTTTTTGTTGTCTCTCTCGTGATAAGTGTGGTGGAGGGGGTGCTGTTTTTGGGCTGGAGGTTCTTTTTTTTGTAGCTTATGGGAATCTCTGAGGTCCAGGCAGTAAAGGCGATGCTCTTTTTGCTTTTAGGGGGACCCTGTGCCCCCAGCTAGTTTATGGCCCAATAGTCCATTGAAGTTTCTAGTATTAATTCTAAAGTAGTCCCTATAGTTTATCAAAATTAAGTAATTAACCCTATATTATAAACATCATTAAATAACACCCTGACCCAACTTTTACCATCTTTAATTTTTTATATATATAATAATAATATCTCATCTTTTCCTTTTCCTTTATTTCTAAAAAATTAAAAGAATAAGATAAATTGAAAAGGAACATGAAATTGATTAAAAGAAACTAAGTTGTCGGCAAATTATAAGGGGAAACCTCGATGTAATCCTAAACCTATATTCATATCCTCCATTGCATCTAAAACCTATGAACTTTACAAATTAGGTCTCAAACATTTTTTGTACTTTTTTTCAATTGGGTCCTTTTGTCATTTATTTTAATATTCCAAGTCCAATGCACATGTATTATTAGGCCAAATCCTAACGTTTCTTCACTTAGGCCTGGATCCAGAAATCAATGAATCCCATTTCTCTGCTCCCAAAACAGAAATTTCTGATTTATTTTTGTTACAATTGCTTAAAAAAAGTTGAAATTGTTATATATATATGCATCATATAAGTATTTAGCTAGGAACTACTCTATTTAAGACTAGTCTTGTGACCATGATTAATTGAACGATGCGAAAGACAACCAACAAATGTGTTGGTAAGAAGTGATCAATCAAGTTGGTTTGCTTTATGGGCAGCAATTAATGGACGAGTGGGGGAGTTTATGGAGGGTGCCAGACATGTGTGGCTCGAAAACGAAGGAAGGGAAAGAGATTTGGAAGTCGGGGCAAAGAGAGGCAAGTGTGTTAAGGTACAAGGAGAAGAGACAGAACAGGCTTTTTGCTAAGAGAATTCGTTATGAAGTTCGGAAGCTCAACGCAGAGAAACGTCCCAGGTTGAAGGTACTCTTATCTCCTCTCTTTAAGAGATGATAAAATCAGCTGTTTGATTCTTGTTTCCATTTTGCTATTGGAATTATCAGGATTTTATGAAAAATATGCATCAATATGATCCTAATACCCCCACCAGCTTCAAAATTCCTTTCAAATCAAAGCCACTGAAGCCCCCTGTTGTTTCTCACAGATTCATGTTTTTCCCCTCCTCTCGATTTCCCAATATTTTCAATTTCTATTTCTGCTACGAAGGAGAGTCTCGAGCTCTTGGATAGAGGGAGATATGAGTGTTAATTATGCCATTTGAGTTACAGGTTCATTTGCCAATATTATCCATTAGAGAAGCGTGCCTGTTTCTTTTGGTGCTTCTTCCTTAACATTTCATCATGGTGCATGCTCATCCTGGGCACTTCCCCTTTAACATCTCATCAGGGCTTGGCACGTTAAAGCAAATCACCATTAATGTCTGCAAAAAGCTATACAAATTAACTGAACTTGTGCATGCATGCATGTGCACTGACTAATGCAGAATATTGCTGCTGGACGAAGTTCTGTTTCTTAACAAACACCTTTTTCTGAAAAAGAAAATGGATTGTTGCCTAATCTAGCTTTGGCAGGGTATTTCATAGAAACCATCATGAATTTTCTCATTTCGGTTTTGGCAGGGTCGATTTGTGAAGAGAAGCTGGGAAATGTAATTTTTTTGGACATCACTAATTATGAAGAGCATCATCATCTGTAGAGGGGTTTGAAATTGGAATTAGTCATTTGTCTTCTTTTTTCTTATATTTTGTTTGTGATACAAAAATACTGGGCGCACCGCTCATATGCATGAAATTTAGGGAAGTAAAATAAGTGCAGAAATAAAGCAGAAAACAGAAATAAAGAAAAAAAATTGAAAAATGCTGTAGAGGCATTGATTATGTGTGGACAACATGCGAATACTTGGTTGTTTTTATGTTTTAAAAGTGTTTTTTTTTTAATAATTTTATTTTTTATTTTTTTGTTTTAAATTATTTTTTTGGATGTTTTTGTGTTGTTTTGATATGTTAATATCAAAAATAAAATTTAAAAAGTAATAAAAAATATTATTTTAATATATTTCTAAACAAAAATCATTTTTTTAAAAAATAACTAATATAATTCCATATAATTTTTAAGTTAGAGGTAATTTTTATTGTAAAATAAAAAGTGGTAAATGAAGATTTTTTTTAGGACACTTGGAAGGTGACATATGTCTAGAATTTATTTCTTTGTTATTTCATCATTGTAAATTATGTTGGTGTCGTTTTATATGTTAGGGTTTATTTTTTCTTTCCATACGTACTCTTTGTGTGTGACATGATTGAGAATAATCTGATATTAAATTAAAGGTTAATATTACGAAATAAAATTTATTTTATAGTTAAAAAAGTAAAAGGACAGTGACCTAAATTAATTAAAAAAAAAAGGGAATTTTTCATTTTCATTGTTCAAAAGGTGTGTAAAAATTCATTTTGGTTAATGAAGTTTCAATTTCTGTATATTTGGTCTATGTTATTTTAGGATTTCATGTTTTGGTCCTTATTTTTTTTTATTACATTTTAATCCTTAGATATTAAGAGAAGAAAGAGAGAATCATAAAAAAATAGAGATAAAAAAAAAAAAGAGTTTTAGTGGCCACATTCTGATAATGAAAAAAGCTAATCTTGATGTAAATGAATTTATCTTGGAGATGAGAGTTCAACAAAGATGATTTTTCTATTTAGGCTCGTGAATTATTTTTGGATTTTGTTAAAGTTTTGGTTTTTAAAGTGATTAAATAATGTTTTAATATTAAAAATAGATTTAATAAAGTTTCTAGAATGTTCCTAGTGAGAGCAAGTTGAAAATTAAATTTTTTGAATCCAAAAACTCGAAAACTGGTTTCTAATCACCGAATATGGCTGACAAAGAAACTAGTGGAAGACATGTCATATACTCAAGCTGAAGACCTGCTGTCCATTCTTTAAAAAAAATTGGGTGGTTGGGATGTTTTCCTTGAAAAAAAAATGGTTGACTAGTGCCCTTTTATTAAGTGAATTTTGGCCCATAAAATTCCATTTTCTTATTTTAAGTATTTTTTACATTTATTCAAATTAAATTATTAAGATGATTTTAAAAAATTACCCAGTTATGCAGTTAATTTTAAATAATATTTTAGATTCTTATGATAATATTAGTAACTGTTTTATGAATAATAATATATGAATCTAATATGCAAAATGTTTTTAAAACTTTATTTGGGAATATTTAGTTATAATATATTATATATTTTTAAAAAGACATGTCTTTAGGTTTTGTTTAAAAAACCTAAAGACATGTCTTTTTTTCTTAACAAAAGAGATACATGAATAGAAAAAAGAAATTTTGACTAAAAAATATGTTTTTACTAGAGAAGATAAATTATTAAAGTTATTATGAATATTTATTTTAATTACCATAAATTAAGATTGTGCTACTTTGAGTTGGGGGAGAAAAAAACCAAAAAATCAATTAAACCGAGAAAACCGGAAAAAAAAATAACCGAAAAAACCGAACCGTGAAAAAAAACCGATTAAAATTTAAAAAAAACTGACCGGTTTGGTTTTATAAACCTGAAACCGGAAAAACTGAATGGAACCCAAACAAAAAAAAAATCGAAAAAAAAAACTGAGTCAAACCGGAAAAACCAAGCCAAACCGATTTGAATGGGTTTTGTTTGAACCGGTTTTAGTTTTTTTTTTTTTAATTTGATTTGGTTATTTTTCTTTGATAAAAACCGAATAAAATAAAAAATAATCACCCCTACTTTGAGTAGCACAACATCTTCAATTATGCAGTTTCCCTAATAATTTTATTGGAGTGTGCTAGCTTTCTAAATGTTTTTAGCAACCATGATAGTTTAAGAAACAAAACTCCTAAAATTGCACCTTTACTTAACTAAGAACCTCAAATAAGTACTCATTGCCGCCTCGATTCACCACAAAAACAAAAATCAGAGGAAGTTCTTTGTCCTCCAAAACATTACCAAAAACTAACCACAAAAAAAAAAAAAAAAACTTAATCAATTTTCCATAAAACTTAAACTAACAAAGGTCATCATCATAATAGACTAGACAACCAATGCTTGTAAAAGAGTTTTGCCATCATGTCTGGCCCTACTATGATGTCTTCTGATCAATGCTAATGCACCAACAACCCTTTTTTTGGCTCCTCTTATAGCTTAGCCTAGACTTACTCCACCATCACTGGGACGCCACTCGAAGACCAATCCCAATCGCCTTAGTGCCACAAAGAAAGAAGCTTGAATTATTTCTACTTCCTCTTGCAAAAGCAACTTTAGCCCAAAGGAAACTTGTGTATTATACTATGAGTTGCATGTATAAAATGTCTTCAACCGTACTATTTATACTCTCAAGGGAGAAAAACTCTTACAATACCAAAAAAGAAGAAGAAGAAGCAATAAACCATTCAAGTGAGTAACGATTGTTTTCCTCTCAATCTAAGATGTCTGCGGACTGTACTTTCAAACCTATAGATTTTGCCACCATACCTCTAGATTTCATGTATATGTATATGGGCCTTCTCCATGAAAACCCATTGTTCCTTCCAATCTCAAATCCATGAGCAAATAAACCAGCCCAAGATCTAAGTTCTCAAAGGTCAGCAAGATAAAAAAAATCATAATGAAAATTAAAATGAACAACTAATCAGTTGCAAAAAATTTCTGCAACCTCAATTGGTTGGTGTAACTAAACAAGTCGGGTTTTAGATTTATCTTTTAAAGATTATTAGTTTTAGTTCTATAAATCTCAGGGTCATTAGAGGTTTCAATAATCGTTAACTTTAAAATCCATGAGATTAATTAAAATACACATAAACTAATCCTCGTGTCCACGTTAGTAATAATAAAAAAAAACAATTCTGTTTAAAGAAGAAAAGAAAACACAAAGCACAAACTGCACTTCTACAGGACTAATTCTCGATTACATGTAGCTGTGCTCTCCATCTTCTGTCAACGAAAGTACCACGCAACAACGACAAGAGAGAGGCCGTCTTTCCTGAAGACTCTTTAGAACCAACCCCGTATATGCCACCCCTCACACTCTCTCTCTCAAACAATTACGTACATGTTAGTGAAAAATCGTGCTTCCAAACAATTACATGCAATCAATTATATGTTTCATCAACACAACTATCAACTCATCCATTTTTAAATGTTACTAGACTATTTTTTTATTTATAAGACCCAAATAATCAATAGTTTATTGCGGTATTAGCTGAATTGTTAGTGATGGTAAACTTTTCCAAGCAAAAAAATTGACGAAAAATTTGAAAGAATAAATAACAAGGTATCTAGTGTAAATAAATAATATAAGAATTAGCCAATGTAAATAAATGAAAAAACTTAGCCAAATATTGATAATTGTTTTTTGATTTATAAATAAAATAAAAACATTAATTATAATATAAATAAAAAACTGCCTGTGTAATTGTTTAAAAAACTATCAGATTGAATTTTGTATTAGCTTTTTAATTTTTAATCATTTTTTAATTGGAGCCAGTATAAAATCACCTCATGTCGCTCCCATCTTTCCAAAGTCAAGTTAATGAAGATTGAGCTGACTTTGGATGGAGAGACTAACATGATTTAATATCTGTATTTTTGTCACGGGTCAAATATTTTTATATTTTATAAAAAATTATCTATGTAGATTTTTTTAATATATTTTGATAGTTTAAAAAATATAACAAATCAAAAAATATATTTTCATGACAACCATAGTTATCAAACCCGGCCTGGAGGTTGACCCGACCAATGAGCGGGGTCCTGGGTTACACGGGTTGACTCGAGTTAAATTGGGAAAATTGAAAAAAAAATATTTGAGGTTTTAATATTTTATATGAAAAAATAAAGAAACAATCCATGTGGATATAAACTATACATGTTGTAAACAATTAAGTTTAAAAGATTCTTTCAAAAGGTTTTTTTATCCCACATTGAAAAAACATAATTTTTTTTTTCTTATAAACAAAGAGTATATTTACTAAAGGGTTTTAAATCCCATATTGAAAAAATAAAACATTCTTCTAGTATTTATATAGTGAACATTGAAATGAATTAGTAACCAATTGAAAAATATGAAAAAGGAAGGGTCTCTGGTTAGGCGAAAAACACATATGAAAAAGAAAGGGCCTCAACTGGGTTTTTGATGGGTCACTCTAGTACCAAGTTTACCCCTCAGGTCGACTGGTTTTTTTCGGGCCAATTACAGGTCCGAATTTAGAATGAAACAGAACCAGCCAACGCTATCGGGTCTTGCTGGTAGCATGACCCAGCGCTGCTGGGTCCTGGTGGCATCAGGGCCAACCGCTGCTGGGACCTGCTGGCAGTTGGGCCCAAACGCTGCTGGGTCCTGCTGCTCAACAAGTCCCGGCATCGTAGGGTCCTGCTAGTCAACAAGACCCACTATCATTGGGTCTGGCGGCAGAGCCAGACCTAATAAACTTGAGTCTGGTTGTGGAGCCAGACCCAACTAGGGCCAATGCTACTGGGCAGCAGAGCCCAACATCATTGGGTTATGCTTGGCAGAAGGATTCACCAGTGTTGGGTCCTGCTGGGCAATAAGACCTAACAGCTTTGGATCCTTCTACCAAACACGACCCTCTATCCTTATAATATTACCTAAAATAATATTATATTATAATATTTATGAATTTTTTTAATAGATTTTATTGTTAACAAATTCTCTTATATAATACAAATATATAAAGTATATGAGGTGAATAAAAAATTTATTTAGAGTTCCATCAACTTTAATATGATAATAATAGAATTATAATTTTTTTGAATGCTTTTTTTTTAAGAGTTCATTTCGATTATATGTGAGGCATGATTTAAGAATATACACATATAAAATTTTTATGCCACTGTTTAACTATTTTTTGAACATTCATAAAGTTTGTTAAAATATAAAAATCATTTAGTCTAATCTAAAAGAATCAAAGATAATACACTACGATTACCAAGATTTTTTTTAAAATAATATTACTAAATGAATTCTTTTTTTATGTCCATTAAAGAAAACATAATCCTTCAATAGGTGGAACAACTTTCTTCTTCTTTTTTTCTTATTTCTTGAGTTTTTTTTTTTATTGAAATAGATTATGCATATACTACATTCTCTACCATTGTTAATGTGCTAGCATTTTTGAAACGCAAAAACAAACATGTTTTAATAAGAAAATTCAACGCAACCTCAAATGAAAAAAATTATCATCACTCAACTTTTGTACAACATAAAAAAGTCTCATCAATTTATTTTCTCTTTATCGTATAAAAAAAATTACATAAGAGAAAATGAAAAAAATCAAGAAGGAAAAAAAATCTTAATTTGAAGTAAAGAAAAAAAAAATAAAAAATTTTCAATTTTTTTTAAAAGTATTTTTGAAAGGAAAAAACAATCATGCTTTAATAAGAAAATTCAACCTAACCTCAAATAAAAAAACATTATCACCACCCAATTTTTGTACAATATAAAAAAATTCTCATCAATTTATTTTCTCTTTACAGTATGAAAACAAATAAGAAAAAAGAAAAGAAAAATTAAAGTCTTGGGTCCTGCTGGGGGCAGGACCCAACACTGATGGGTCCTGCTTGGGGCAGGACCTAAAGCTGTCTGATGGGTTCTGCTTCCACAGGACCCAACGCTATTGGGTTCTGCTGCATCGACCAACAACCCTTTTGACTTACAAACGAAAAAGACAACGCCCCCACAAGCTCTGCAGTGTCATCTATAGTGTAATAAGACCAAGTCCACAGTAAATCTACAGTGTTTTTATAATAAGTAACTAAAGTGGCAGAAAAAAAGAGAGTAGCTCTCGAAGCCTTAATAAAAAAACCAGAGCAATAACTGAAAGCCATGAAAATCAACTATGCAAGTCTACAATTAACTGTCTCTTGATACACAATGCATGTATAGTAGAAATCCCACATGTTTAGATTTTCTGGTAATTAAGCTATATGACACGCGATAGGATAACCTAATAAAAGAAATAAATATACAAGCTTTTTTCAATGTATTTTAAGATATAAAAAAAATTATCAATCACAAACTAAAATGCTTATACACACATCTAATTAGATAAACCGATATTTGATAAAGAGATAACTAAAATTAAGTTAATTAATCTCACAGTACGGGTCATGCACTCAGTTGTGTCTAATAATTTTTTTTTTTTAAAGATAAATATTTTGTTCAATCAAACAATTATACGCACCAATAAAAGAAAACAAAATCATAAAAAAAAACAAAAAAAAAACTATGAAACCAACTATCAAATAACTCAATATTAAATGACGAAACTGAAAAAAAAATAATGAAAAAACAAATATGGGCCAACCTTGGTTAACTCACTAACCCTATAATATATTTTAAAAATTAAAAAATTATTTTAATATATTTTAAATAAAACATATATTAAAAAAATATATTATCATAATACCAAATAATACCAAAAAACATATATATATCTCAACCCTGAAACAAAATACTTGGGTTATGCCTTTTTAATTACCAGGGGAAACAAAAATTACAATACATGGTTTTTTGCCATTTCAGTTTTACAGAAATTAAAAAGGAAAAACTTTCAATAATGAATTTAATTCGCCTCTCTTTTCCTTGTAGGAATATTTCACTTAGTTTTGACCTCATATTACCGGATTCATAGCTAGAAAGTTTCTCTGGTCCTTTTTTAATTGGAGATAAAAGGTTCGAAATTAGAATTGCCAAAATAGAAATAACATTTGGGCTATGTTTGTTTTCTGAAATTTATTTTTTGGAAAATCACTTTTTAAACTTTCCTGTGTTTGTTTGCCATTAGAAAAGTTGGTCAACGGAAAATTTGGCTTGGTTTCCAAGAAAGTGTTTTCCTGGAAAATTTGGAAGGAAAACACTTTCCGGAAGTTGTGAAAAATTTAGAAATATCATATTATTTGCTGATTATATCAAATTTGGTCCTCAAACTTTTGATTGCTATATATATTTTGTTTTGAATATTTATTTTTCAATTTCATCTCTTAAAATTTAATTTTTATATTAACTTTGGTCCTCATTTTTATAATTGTTATTTGCTTTTCTCTTATCATTTTTTTATTGAAATTTTTATGTATCAAATTTGATCCTCATTCTTTTGATTGTTACTTATTTTATTTGAAATAATTTATGAAATGTTAATTATTATTATTTTAATTTCTTCATTTTTCATTTTTTTTATTTTTAGATTTGATCTCTATTATTTTGATTATTATTTATTTTATTTGAGATAATTTATGAAATTTTTTTTTTCAATTTCATTCTCATTCAACTTTTTAATTTGTAAGATTGGTTCCTTATTATTTTAATAAACTTGAGAAAAATAAAACATTAATAAGTTATTTTCCAGCTCATTTTCCATGACATAACCAAATACTGGAAAATATTTTCCAACTTATTTTCCATTACACTGCCAAACATCAGAAAATAATTTACTTTTCTGGAATTTACTTTTCAAAAAATACTACTTTCCAGCAAACAAACGGGGCCTTGATATTATTAGAAATGCCCAGAAAATATTATATATAGTACAAATAAAAAATGAAAAAAAAATTGTAAATTAAAAGAATAATCAAGCTTTCCCTTGAGGGAAAAAGAAAAGTTAACCCCAACAAAATAATTAAATAAAAGTTAAGCTCCAGAATGTCGTAGAACACTTTAAATCTTATCTTAATCAAGAATTACGTAGCGGCCAGAAGAAGATGCAAGAAAGTTCAAGACAACTATCCAACTTCCCTTTAAATACACGCACTCTTCATTCTCCTTCTCCACACATTTTTTACTCAAAAACACTTTCTCATACCCCAAGTCTCTTGAACTTTCCTATTTTACCATTGTCAAACAAGCATGTCACTCATTTCCCAGCTTTGTGTTGATGAGATTTTTGACCCCTTCCTTTCAATGATCAACAAATGTCCTGTCCTTAACACCCCAACAGATTGGAAAGAGACCCCAGATGCTCATATATTCGTATCCGATCTTCCAGGACTAAAGAAAGAAGAAGTGACGGTAGAAGTGGTAGATGAAGGGAAGGTGCTTCAAATAAGCGGAGACAGGAAAAATGAGGAAATTAGCGAGGATAACAAAACTGATAAGTGGCACCATGTTGAGCGTTGCCGTGGTAAGTTCCTTAGGAGGTTTAGGCTACCAGGAAATGCAAAGTCTGATGAAGTAAAGGCGTCTATGGATAATGGAGTGCTTGTAGTGACTGTTCCTAAACAGGAAGTCAAGAAGCCAGAGAAGAAGGTGATTGAGATTGAGGAAATAAAGGGTTGAGAGTGAGAGTGAGGCATGAGTGTGATTCTTCAACAAGAGAAACGGGTGTTTATCTCTTGTTGGCTTCGAAGTATGGTTAATTTCCGAATAGAAAATAAATTGTGGTTAATTTGGTTCTCGGTGTTTGCTTTAGTTTGTTCATCATCTGTATGTGTTGACAAAAATAAATAAAAATATTGGAAAAAATAAAGTCGGTTTGAATCTTTTACTGTGCTGTTTGTAATTTTCCACCAGAATTCGAAGCTTGGTTTGATCAAGAAAATTAATGCTTCTTTTTCTGTGAATATAATATAAAATCATTTTGAGTGATTTTTTGGACAATAGTACAGTTTTTTTACCAAGTGATTATCTTACCACTTCTGTAGACTTGTGTAATTTTTAACTTTTATATATTTTTTTATAAATATATTATTTAATAGAACAAGTTAATACAGAATTGGGAGTAGGAGATATAATAATAATAATATTAATAAAAACTCTTAAAAAATTTCCTAAATAATAACAAATCTATAAAATTACTAAATTACAAATAAATATATAGAATTCCTCCTTTTATATATATATTTGTGGAAGTTATTGACATCTCAGGAGGGATAGGTTGCTGAACGTGGGGCATAGGTGAGTGCTTTATAAGCTACTATGGTCATAAGAATACATGGGGATACTGTCCAACACTTACTATGAATACAGCCATAGTTTTGAAATCCAGCTTGGCCTGACAGGTCGATTCAGGACCCGGCTGACCCGTGGCTGAAACCGAGTCGAGTTTTTAAAAAATAAGAGCATTCAAAAACTCGGGTGACCCAACCAAAAACTCAGTTGCAACCCCTTGACTAATTTTATTTTTATCAAAAATACGTCATTTTGATTTATAAAAAAAATTAGGGTTGATCCGGGCTTTGGGACGGGTCGATCAACAGGTCGGGTTTAAAAACACTGAAAATAGACCACTAAGTTCATGGAGAACATGAGGGAGAAAGTGCTCCACTATGTCATAAAAAATAGAGATGATAGTTTTGCCTTGTAATTCATATATATTTTTTCTATAAATAATAGGTTATAAAGTCTTAGCTGCGTAGCATAAAGGTTTTATGCATATCACACATTGTGTAGTGTGTATTTCCTTTGTTGAGATAATAATACAGGTTGAGAATTTTCCTGTATATGTTGTGCACTATTCTATCTTATTGCTTGTGTTAATTCTACTGACTTACAACAAGTTAAAGTGTGGGAACCTCCTCAGGTAAGTAAAACACGTAGTTGTAGGTAAACACGAGCAAAAGAGTGAGGAAAGGCTTAGTCTAATGGGACTAAACTGTCATTTAGGGCTTGGAAGTTTGAGCGAAAAATTCATCCATATGACAATTGTTATTCGTAATAAGTGTTGATACCAAAGTATGATGGGCCTTTCAAAGTCAAGTAAAGGGTGAGAGCTATTGCATATAGGTTGATCTTACATAAAAGGTTGAAACTTCATCCCATATTTAATGTAAGTTACTTGAAACTTTACGATGAAGACAAGGAAGACCCAGACAAAAACAAGTAACAACGTGTTCGACCAACAATTCACAAACATTTTGATGATGACATTGTCAAGATTATGGATCATCGTTGACTTGGTCAAGATATAAGTTGGTACATGTGATTAGACAATACCAAAATTAGAATGTTAAAGGATTTGGTGGAAGCCTTCACGGGGCAATATAAATTCAAAATGGATATTGCCTCTGTCAGATCGAGCTTGCGAGCTATAAAAAAAAAGGTAACAATGACTTTATCCAAGAATATGCCTAGAGGTGACGTGAAGTGATTACTTATATGAATTTATCACTATTAAAGAAGGAGATAATCAATATGCTCTTTAACACTTTTAAAACACTATACTTTGAGTGCTTAGTTGAAAGTTTAGTTCAACGCTTTACTAATCTAGTGATTGTGGTTGAAAGGATTGAACAAGCTATCAAAGTAGAAAAAAAATCAAAGGTCCATCCATAAGCTCTAGAGTCATGACAGGAGATGAATTTGAATATGGCCCTCGATTGAAGTAAAATAAGACAAGTTTAATTGGTGAATGATAATGGTATAAATCATATTGTCACCAGACTATCTTTAGCATACCAAGTGGCTAGTAAATGCTGATGAGACATATATATTGCTGGAAATTCAACCTAACAAGGAGTGTTGCATTGTCAATTCTTTTGTTATAAAAATTTGTTATTCTATAAGTATATTTTCTATATGTATTGGGATCACATCACATAATTTTAAGGAAATATGCCTTTTATTTATCTCTTTGTTGTTTTGGAATCAAAAAATGTTTTTATGAAAGTAATACTTGGCATTTTATTATTGTTCATGATTAGATAAATGATAAAAATAGTCAAACCTCAACGTGTGACATGTTACAAATATCAAATTTCAATGTAAAATTGTTCTATCTTTCATTCCCTTTCGGAAGGAGGAATTCCGTCCTCTAAATACATGTAATAATCCCTAATTTACTGTCTCTAATCCCTTATTTGTAGTCCATAATAAATACAAGATTTTCTGTTACAATTTGGTTGCCATATATTATTGATATTATTGATATTCTTGCCATAATATACACCGACACCCCCCCTCAAATTGATGCTGGCCGATCAAGAAGCATCAATTTGTCAATCATGAGTTGATGTCGAGGCCGAGACAAGGCCTTCGTAAAGACATCAGCTGTCTAATGCTCGGTGGAAATATGAGGTAGTGTAAGAATATTATGATCAAGAGCTTCACGAATATAGTGACAATCAACTTCAATATGTTTGGTGCGTTCATGAAACACAGGATTAGTAGCAATCTGAATAGCACTTGTGTTATCAGCATGAAGAGGTGTAGGAGTGTGCTGAGGAAAACCAAGTTCACGTAGCAAACCCTGGAGCCACACAATTTCAGAACATGCAGAGGACATAGCTCGATACTCAGATTCTGTGGAAGATTTTGAGATTCAGTCTTGCTTTTTGCTTTTCCATGAAATTAAAGCATTTCCAAGAAACATACACCACCCATTAACAGACCGTGTATCCATGCACCCTGCCCAATCTGCATCACTATAACCTGTTAATTGTAATGAATTATCAGCAGGAAAAAATAATCCTCACCCAGATGTGCCTTTAAGATAGCAAAGAATTCTTCGGACAGCAGCTAAATGAGGTTAACGAGGAGCCTGTAAAAACTGACTGACTTGTTGTACTGCAAAAGAAATATATGGCCGAGTAATGGTTAGATAATTCAAGCTGCCCACCAATTGCCTGTATATGAAAGGATCAGGTAACAGGTCACCATCATTTTGACAAAGTTTTAAATTAATCTCGAGAGGTGTAAGAACCCTATTCCCTGATTCAAGACCGCCCAAGAGAATAATCTCTTTGGGTGTATTTGTGTTGATGTAGAAAAATCCCATTGGACATAGAGTGCACCTCTAGACTAAGGAAATATTGAAGGTATCCCAAATCCTTCATATGAAATTCACTGTTAAGAGAACATTGTAAATCCTCAATGAGTGGAATATCAGATCCTGTAATGATAATATCATCCACATATACCAGAAGAGCAATAATATCAGTAGTAGTTTGTTGAAGAAACAGAGAGGAATCATATTGGCTTTGAATAAATTTAAGTTTCAGAAGAGTAGTGTGAAATTTTTCAAACCATGCCCGGGGTGCCTATTATAGACCATACAACGACTGTTTCAACCAGCAGACTTTATCAGATGGGTGAGTAAACATACCAGGAAGAGGAGTCATATAAATATTCTCTTTCAGGTCTTCATGTAAAAATGCATTTTTTACATCCATTTGATGAAGTGACCATCTCTTGGAAGCAGCAATTGCCATAATGGTTCGTATGGTAGTCATTTTAGCAACAGGTGCAAATGTCTCCTCATAATTAATACCATATGCCTGACAATTTCCAAGAGCCACCAACTGTGCTTTATATCGTTCCACGGATCCATCAGGTTAGAATTTAATAGTGTATACCCATTTGCAACCAATAAGTTTAATTCCGGTAGGACAAGAAACAATATCCCATCTGTGATTATCCTGAAGAGCCTGAAGTTCCTCTTTCATGACCTGTTGCCAACAGTCTTGGGTAGAAGCCTGGGCATAAGTCTTAGGCACAAAAGTACTATCAATAGTAGTTGTTGAGTATCCATACCTGTTTGGGGCACGTGAAACTCGAGTTGAACGTCTTAGTTGATGGGAATGATCAGATGTTGGTTCCGTGTCCGGAAGGGGCGAATATGGATGATGGATGACGTTTTTGATATACAAATCCTGGCTTAAAACGTTCAAAGATTTAAAATGGACTATCATAATCAAATGTGGGAAGCTGGATAGCAGTGGATTATGTAGAGGGACAAGAAGAGAAAAAATTCTGATTTTCAAAGAAAATCACATTTCGAGAGATACGAATTTTATGAGCATTTGCATCATAACACACAAACCCTTTATGAGAATTAATGTATCCTAGAAAAGCACAACGAGCAGCTTGAGCTGAAAGTTTATTACGTTCAGTAAATGGTAAGTGAACAAAACAAACACACCCAAAAACATGGAGAGAATCATATTCAGGAATAACACCAAATAAAATAGAGTATGGAGATGCAAAGTTTAGAACTTGAGAAGGCAAACGATTAATTAGATGAACGGCTGTTGACAGGGCTTCTACCCAAAATCGAGTAGGTACTGAAGAATCAATTAATAAGGTGCGAACAACATCTAAAAGATGACGATTCTTACGCTCAGCAACTCCATTTTGTTGAGGAGTGTAAGGACAAGATCTTTGAGAGAGAATCCCTTTGTTTTTGGGATATTCCTGAAATTCTTTGGACACATATTCCCCCCGGAGTCAGAACGAAGTATTTTAATATGAGCAGATAATTGATTTTCAACAAATACAACGAAAGCCTGAAAAGTTGAGAATACATCAGCCTTAGATCGGAGAAAATATATCTAAGTGAAACGACTGAAATCATCAATAAACGTGACAAAATATTTATACTGAGCATGAGAGATAACAGGGCTTACGCCCCATACATCAGTATAAATAATTTCAAAACATTTAGAAGCACGACTACCATGTGAAGGAAATGATACATTAGAATTGGGATGCCCCAATTTCTTATGCCAAAAATGAGGATTATTAATGACAGTAGAATAAGCACAAGAATTAATACTAGGAATAGAAAATTGTATTGGAAATAAATGTCCCACTTTAGGCCCCTTTGCGATCACCTTCCCCGACACTTAATCCTGCACACAACAACCATGACGATCAAAGTGAATTTCACAGTTATTTTCTACCATTTGACCAACAGAGAGTAAACTTGTGGATAATTTTAGTGACACAAAAATATTTTTGAAATAAGACCCCAAATTACCAATCGACAAAATCGGCAGATTATCACCATTTACTACCTGTATATGCTGATTACCCATGTATTTTTGCACATTATACAACCCATTTTCACTGCTGGTCATGTGATTCGATACTACCGAATCCATTAACCATTGTTTATTATGTGCCGAATCCAAAGGAAAGTTAAGTTTATTTTTCTTACCCGAAATCCCGAGTGCAGAGAAGGCAGATATTATCATCTGCTGCACCATCTCGGGAGTGAGAGTGCTCGACGAAGAGCTCACCGACGATGAAGATTCTGGTGCTGACGGTGAGGACACGGCAGCGGCAGCCATATAAACAACCCCTAATTTCGACTGCACAGTAAACCCTTGTCGATTCTGTGGTCGCAGATGACATTCCTTGATTACATGCCCCTCTTTCTTACAATAATTACAGAATTTCTTGCTACAATTTCTGGCAATGTGCCCCAATTCTTTGCAATTAAAACACTGCACACTCACACCCCTCTGTCGTCCCCTTCTTTGAGCCATGTAAGCCACATTCATCTCTGTGATAGTGTCCTGAGTCAACTCGTGTTGAGTAGCGAGTCGTTGTTCTTCCCGTAACAGTTCCCCCAAACATTCATCCAAAGTGGGTACTGGACTTCGGTTAATCAAGCTAGCTCTCACGGCCTCAAATTCTGGTTGGAGCTTCATCAAGAACTGGTCCCTCTGGCTCTCGGCATGAACAAGGTATAATGCTTCTAAACTCTCCTTCGGTATTTTAGAGTAAATTATGCCAGTATATTCACTCTATAGGTTTAGAAATCCAGCATATAATTGTTCAATTGAGAGATTACCTTGTTTGTAATTGGCAATACCCATTTCGACTTGAAATTTTTGAGCCGAATTGTTTTGGGAATAGATGCGTCGGAAGTAGTCAAAGATTGTTGATCATATGGGGTTCAACAGACCCCAGTATCCAAGAGACAATTTTTGCATCCTTGGTAGTCCATATACTCAGCTCCTGTGGATCGGTTGGTACTGGTGAAGATCCATCGAGATGCCCCTATAATTCCTTCCCTTTAATAAACATGTGAAACTGAAACTCCCAACTGGCATAGTTTTTGCCATTGAATCGAGTAAGAAAAGCCTCTCCAGACATCCTAAGAACAAAAAAAAATCACCAAATACTGACGAATTCAGTCTGTAAATTGAAGAGAAGAAAAAAGGTCTAGATCAGAATAATTGGCTCTGATACCATGTTACAAATATCAAATTTCAATGTAAAATTGTTCCGTCTTTCATTCCCTTTTGGAAGGAGGAATTTTGTCCTCTAAATACATGTAATAATCCCTAATTTACTATCTCTAATCCCTGATTTGTAGTCCATAATAAATACAAGATTTTCTGTTACAATTTGGTTGCCATATATTGTTGATATTCTTGCCATAATATACACTGATATGACATGCAATATGCTAGGAGGCAATCCCTATCGTTTTTAGACTCATAGAATTAACATTCATAACTGATATTATGACTCTGTCCAAAATTTTGCGAGCAAACAAGTTTTCTAAAAGAAATTCTTTTTACCAAAATAATCTTCAAAAATTGAATTTGCTTTTGAAAATAATTTGATATTTACTTAAAACAACGTTGAGACACCTTTTTCAAAAAGAGACAAACAAAACAATCAAGCAATTCTCACCTTGAGCTACCCAATAACCTGAATCATAAAAAAAAAAAAAAAAACCTTTAATAACACACCCACCATGGATGGAAATTAACATTTAACAAGAGAACAATGACTAATTTAACAAAAGAAGACATCAAAAGTTGTTGTATGAAGATCAAAATGAGGTTGAGATTCTTGCAATATATGTGGTGTTTAAATTCAGTCTAGTTTGATGGGTCGACTCAGAATCTAGTTGATTTAGTCCTTTATCTAGGTTGATATAGAACATGTTTGATCGAGTTAGAATTTCAAAAAATTAAACTTAAAATAGACTTGATCGACTCAACAAGTCCACCTAGAAACCTATCAAAATTAGCTGGTTTGATTTCTTTTTTATAATTTTCTTCTTCAAAATCATATTATTTTAACTTATTATTTTAAAATAACATTATTTTAATTAAAACTCATCCAATTCCTAGCACACCTAAGGTTTTGTCACTGTCCATGTCTGTCAGAAATAGGGGCACACCTTACGTGTTTAGGGTTTGCCCTTTGGATTAATTTTTTTTTTAATTAGTTGAATGGGCCTAGCCTACAAGCGCATGCCTGGGCTGTCCAGGCCTGCCTCCTTTTTCTTAATGTTTTCTCATTTTCCTTTTCCAGCACGAAAGGGATGAAAATCCGGTCATTATGAGCATTAGACCAATATTTTTATCACAACACTTCTAAGCATTATGAGCCTCAGACCAATATTTTCTTCATTGAAGGATTGATGACTAATCCTTCCTTTCGGCTTAAGCATTCTAGCTTGGGAAACAACAAAACTGCCAGCGCTTTGTCACTGAACTGTCCTTACTTTTATGACCCACATTTTGCTTTTTACTCCATCAACATACATATATATATATATCTTTGTTCGTGTGCACGCCTGGATAATTACATGAATTATTGAAAGAGACGAACATCATTATAATAATGAACTGAAAAAACCAACAGTTTTATAAACACAGTAAGCTTTGCAAAATGACTCGGATATGCATCAGCTCCCACATGTTAAATTCACAATAATACAATAATTAATCCTTGATTAATTAAGTCACTCACTACTCTAACCAAGAACTGAAGAGAAAGCCATCACCAAATTACTTGTGGCTATTCTTTTGGTGGTTAGCAGCACGAAGATCAATAACATGCTTTGTAGTGGTTAGCAGCACAATGATTAATAACATTATACACTTATGGTACGACAAGGAGTCCCAATGGCTTGGCCTCCTGCCAAGCCATGAAGCTTCCTTTCCTTGATAGCTGGATCTTCCAACAAGAGCACCTTGTCCTTGTCTCTAACCCCAACCATGTGTAAGTATTCACTGTTGTCTCTCTCCTTTCCTTTGAACAGTAGCCTTTGTTCTTTTGGCTCCAAGCTAGTTACCAATGACAATACCATCTTCAATTCCTCTGATGAATTAAAAATATCTAGATTAATCCCCCTTGTAGATTGATAATTGATGAACATATATATACATTGGTGAATATAGGAGAGGGAGGCCTCGTCTTTTGATGTTAGTTAAGACTTAAGATATACATAATTGAGATATATATAGCTTACCGAAGGTTGAAGTTGCTTCAATGGAGATGTCATGCCATTGTGAAACAGTTGAGACCCTCACTGTGATTAACTCTCCAACACTCTCTCCACTTTCTCTCTTTTGAACAAGCATGCCACCAGGCCTAAGCTCCCATTTGATTTCACCATTATTAGTGCCTCCACAGGACCCTCTTTCATTTCCTTTGACAGCAGTGTTGCCTCCACCGCCACCATTACCACCAAGTTTAAAGCTGCCTCTGCAAAACCTCTTTGACCTCAGCTTGATCATGTTTGCTGACTTCTTACTTTCTCGCAACAGATTAACTCAAAAGGGAAGACAAAGGGTTTGAGACTACCAAGTTAAATATATAGTAACAGAAAGCATGCATCACGACAAAAGAAGCCTCGGAATATATAAAATGCAAGCCGCCCTTGATATACAAAAAATGTAGACATTATGCAGCACAAAACAAATGAGATCATGACAGATGGTAGTGTAATATGGGCAGCATGGTTGCTTGTGCTAATTTTAGGGGGGGGGGACCTAAAGGCACATGGGGGTGGGTGCATGTTAACACGCTTGCTTGATTAGCGGGCCAAACACACTCACATGGAGAGTTCTACTATGATGGGATAATACTAATTGCTACTTTAAGACTTGGGTTTGGAAACCGTCAATTTAGGGCTTGTTTGGGAGACTAATCCCACATTAAAACAGAGGCAAACCAAGAAGGCTGGCAATATTATAACACTTTTCCTTTCTCCTGTCACCATTACTTTTTTTTTTAATAAGTTAAAGAATCAATTTAATTTAAAAAATTTAAGTTGTTTATATAAAATTTTAAAATATAATTTATATTATTCTCTAATATATCCTTTCAGATGAAAACCTTTAAAACTTGAAATTTGCACAGACCTAAACTATCTTATGTTTAATTTTTATCAAATAAATAGAGATAATGATATTTAAATTCATGATCGCTTGGTCATAAGACTCTATTATTATATCAAAGAATCAATTCAACTAGAAAAGCTTAAATTGATAGGTAAAATTCAAAATTATAATTTATATTATTCTCTAATATAACCTTTCTTCTTAGCTCCATAGCTTTCTAGCTAGTGCTTTTCATATATTTGCTAATACACAAACATATATGTTTTATGTTGGATTACATGATAGTATATTTGAACACAAAAGCAGTGCATTTGGATTCGAACAACATTTAACCCAACAATTGAAGGTGACAATGTTGTTGAATGCCCTAGCTTATAAGTACGTTAAGATTTGTGCGCGTACTGTGTATCCCTTCAATTATGTTAAAGACCAAGATAAAATGATCTCAACTCTTGACTCATGCTAATGTGACGATAACATGTAGCTTTCTTTTGTTGTCCATGCCATTAAGTAAATGACCTAACCATGCCAAACAGGCTTTACAATGTCTTACTCGCCCAGAATATATGGAAGACTCGAGATCTCAAAATAATAATGCAATAGAATATATGTTCTACGAAACAGGTTCAGAGGCTTTTGTCTTCACTTGCGGGCTTGTGATTTCGATAAATGGTTACAGGTTTTGTTAGGTAAATCGTTTTAGAAATCTCTCCGGCGCTTACAATATTCTGAGGGTGGTTGGCTAGTCCATGGGGGTATCAATCCATGTGGGGGAGGTAGAGAGTACTATAATCTCTCCCTCTCTCTCTCTTTCAAACCGTCAGAATATTGGATAATCATTTTCTATTCAATTTTAAGGTGACTTTTCTCAACAAAAGCAAGCTCTTTAATGGAATCAAGGAATAAGTGGCCCAACTTAGCGACAAATATTCATCAAATCTCATTACTTGTTTCCTTAGTGCGTGAATATATGTATGATTTTTGGGATGAGAAAAAAAAATAATCAACCCATAAGAGGCCCCTTATAAGTGGAATATTCATTCTTTCTAGTTCCAAAGAGCTTTCCACCAAGAAAAAGAAGAACAATGGTACGTGTGAAATGCCTCCCGGCAGCCCAGATGTTTGAAGAAGAGACATGTTTGAGCACAAGTAGTGGTTAGCCATGAGCATTTGCTCAATGTCTTTTAATTTGGAATGCACATGGACTACAATTTCTCTTGATGGGCCATTTGTTCAATGACATATATTCCTCATGTTGTGTCGTTTGTGCATGGGCAAATTATGCCCTAATTAGGGCCACCTTCTTCACTAATTTTGTGGCTTACTTAGAAGAACAAAATCCTTGGCCCTATCTAATGTATCCCCAAATAAATAATTCCGTGCATGCTAATCAAACCCATTAGCATTTCTTATGTGTCATGATCCTAAACCTATTCAGCTCTAGATATTGAGAATTTAATTAGCGTATAATTTGCAAGATCTGCAGGCGTTTCACTGTGTAGATTTTGAGTATTTAGTGCATGATTCAATGAAGATTTGTAATTTGATGGCCTTCAATAGCTGGATTATACTAGTTTAAACAAAGTTAAATAGAAAACAAAGTTGCGTTTCTGGGAAGAGTGAAGATATGACATGTTTATCTAGGAAAACAAGAAATATAGCACGAGATGGATATCCTTTCACAGCTCCCACAAGATCCGCTTCTTGTTGGCATGCTCATCAGAAGATATGGCTACAGATTTTATGCGCATCGAAATCATTTTTATCTCCAGCGGACAGCGTTGCAGGCTTTGAGGTAGATTTATATATTGTTATTCCCTTCTTGTTCTTTGTACTATAGCAGTTAAGAAGCAGTTAAGAAGCCGAGTCCTTGTTTTATTAGACCTGCAATTGATAATTGCCAGCATTATCAAAATTATTTTTTTTTTTTTAATGTAAAACATGTTTAGGTGTTATTGATGTGTTTTTTAATTAAAAAAAATTAAATTATATAAAAATTATTTTGATATAATCTAGTTGATTTTATAGATTAAAAAATAACTCAAACGATCGATAAAAATACAGTTTAATTAAAAAAACGTCAAGATGATATTTTTATAAAAACAAATATTAAAATGAAAACATATTAGATCGACTCGTATCAACTTAGATTAACCTATCAAATATTAAAATATTTATTAATCTTCAATTCAATTATTTTTTTAATTATTATTTAGGTTTAACAAAATAATATTTAATAATCAAACATCTAATTTAATAATTTGATAAATTTTGTTTTACTTATATTATTCTTAGATTTTGATTTACTTTATATATTATCTCTTTGTTTAAGCACTTTAGGTTTTTGACAATTAAAATAATGAGCCATATCAATATATAAATTATAAATTAGTCTCCCCCTCTAATAAAAAAAAAACAAATTAATTAGTCTCTCTTGTTTCAAAAATTAATTATTTAGTCCCTAAATAGTGTTGACCATCCTTAATTTGATATTCTTTTATTTTTTTAAAAAAATATTATTTTCTCATCAATATTTTCATAATATTTATTAATTTATTAATTTTCTATATTCTAAAACAAAAAATACAATAAGTTGAAAAGAATGTAAAATGGATAAAAAGGACTAATTTATAATTTACTCCATATATACACACATATAATTTTATTAATATCTTATAATTCACGTCTATAATATTATTGAAGTTTTGAATACAAAGTATTCCTTAAATTCTCACTCTTTTCATTTTATTAAGAGTGTATTTGGAAATATAATAAAAATTAAGATTTTTTTATGAAGCCCATAAAAAAAAACATGAAAAAAAAACAAGAAAAAAAACTAGTTTTTAAAAGTAAAGTTTGTGCATAGTTGAATTGTATACGTTCCCAAACACACTGACACAACTAGCAAGCCTAATAATGGACCTAGCTAAGTCACGCCTAGGTAGGAACCGATCTGTTGTTACATGGCCTAGTCCGGCCTAATTGTTCTTGCTGATTCCCCAGCCCAAGCATGAACAAGAGGTGCCGCGAGTTTTCATGTCGGTCTCCGAACTTATATTATGAAAAGAAAAAAAATCATAAATATATTTCTAGCCAATTTCAAAGGACTAATATTATTCAATATCATTATAACAAACAAAAAAAAACCCTAAAAGAGATTAGTAATGTATTGGCCTGCGAAGCTAATTCATTGTGGATTAGAATAGAGAATCAATTGTTAGTTTATGGGGTAAAATTAACTTTTCTAGAAGATTCAATGGTTATTTTTAAATAGATTAGGGATATTTTAGTTAATTTTATTGTTTTATCCAGTAAAATTACTTTCTTGCCTTTAAAAAAATATATATGCCTTTTGTTTAGGGTTTTTTTTGTCTTTTTTATTTTTTTTTCACAATAAAATAATATAAATACCCTTAAAAGTTAAAAAATATTAAACTTTCATAGAGGAGGTTTTTAGTCTTTTCATATTTTTTGAACAGTTAAATGACAAGTTTAATATTGATATTAAAAATTTTTAGGCTGATTTGACATATCATTTTTGTCTTTACCACGTGTTTTTTTTTTTCATAATATTCAGATGTCCTTAAAGGTTGTTTAGATATTAACGTGTGTGTAGCGTCATCATCTCACGTGCCATTTTGGAGTTGTGTGGGGAGTTTATGGCTAAAAACAACTAATTGTAGTGTCATTTGATGCGGCTAGTTGCAACATAATTGATGGGGTGGCACGTGTGGTCAAATTTTTAGCAATTCAAAAGCAATGAACTTTTTTTTATTCCCCCCCCCTTTTTTTTTCTCCTAGGCCTTGGTATCCACGCCGTGTCTTCAAAAATTCAATTGTATCCTCCAGCTTGAATTTATTTCAAATTGATAATCATTCTTTTTATTTCTATTTATTTTGATTTAATGCTTTTTTGAAATTTATTGTTTTTTTTTAATTTCATCCTTCAATATTTTATTTCATTTAGTTTTGGTATCCAATTTAGTCCTTATTTTTTATTACTATTTTTTTTTCCTTTACTTGATTTTTTTCCAATTTAGTCCATCATTTCACTTCATTTAATTTTGTATCCAATTTTGGTCCCTTTTTTTTAATGATGTTTTTTATCCTTTTCTTCATTTCTTTTCCTTTTCATTTAATCTGTAATTATTTTCTTATTTTTTGTACAAGATTTGATCCTCATTGTTTTTGTTTTTATTTGTTTTGGTTTTTAATTTTTTATGATTGGAAATTTTGCTTTTTTTTTTAATGTCTGCGTTCTACGGGGTAATCCTGATCTTATGATCCGGGCCACTGGTTTTGAAAATTAGTCTGGTTTAAGTTCGGTCTTTTTTTTTTGTCCTTTTTAAGAACTAATTTTTTTATTAGTTTTATCATTTGATATTGAGTTATCGAAACTTGAGCTTCGTGATTTGTTCAACTTCTTTTTTATGAGGTTATCCCTATCTCATATCTTGAGTTTTTGGTTATTGAGTTAACCGAGGTTGACTCATTTTTAAAAAAAATCATTTTTTTTTCAAATTTATCCTTTGGCATGAAATTATTAGGCTTTAAGCTTTGTGATTTTATTCACTTTCCTTTATGTAAGGTTATTCCGGGTGCGAGTTAGTCAAGTTAACACGTGTTTTTTCTCATTATTTTTTTTATATATAGATTTAACCTCAATCCTTTTTTTCTAGGTTTCTTTTTTGGAAAAAGATAATTTTTTTAATCTTGTTCTAATATCGCACTTGGCAGATTAGTAGAGTAACTCAGGTTAACTGAGGTTTTTTTCTTCAACATTTACTTTTTTGAAATTGATTTTTTTAACTTTCATCCTTTAACATTAGATTATTAGGTCTTGAGGTTTTTTTATTTTTTTTCACTTTTTTACAGGGTTATCCCGATCTTATATCATGAGTCTCATGTTTGTCAAATTAACCTGGATTGACTTTATTATTGTCAAGAAATCTTACTTTATTTTAGAAAACATTTGACCCGGCTCATAGAATTACATGGGCCACCACTGTAGTCATCTATAAAATTTTATTTTTATTATGTAAAAAGAAAATAATAAAGATTTCAACACTCAAAAAGCTTCATGGTCAACGATAAGAAGTGTTAATTTCAATTTGACCTCATAAAATTTATATTATCTATCAATATTTTTTCTTAAACTTTATGTTATACTGATTAACACTACGATTTTTAATCCATTTATAAATCAAATCGTCTTTAGCAAGATCAACAATAGATGTTTTTTTATCGTGTAAAGTTTCTCCCTCTCTAATAGTATATGTAATTTATCAATTAACTCTTTAAGTAAATATACATTTTAGAGGCACAGGCCAGCTAGTCTAATGGCCCAACCCTTCGAAAACCTTTTAGAATCTAGATGTGACATTTGCAACCTTTGTTCAAAAAAGATGCAAAGCTCTGTGGCTAACTTGGGTCCATAAAAAGTCCAGTTGGGTTGCCTTTCAAGTACAAAATTCGGCCACCTTCTAAAAAAAAGAGAAGATAAATGATTAAAAAGGACTCCTAATACAACTTTGACCGAATAGCTTATAATTCCAATTTGTATCTTTGAAGAAACCTCAATTTAGCCTCCAACGGATATGATTAAAATGTTTGGATTTCTAATGATAAAGGCAAATGATGGATTAGAATTTATAATTATCTTTTAAACTACCTCTCGTTAGTTCGAAGTTCATTTTAATAACTATTTAAGTCTTAGAGGGCTGGACAATGGGCCCAAGCTTAAACGCCAAGCGTTTATAGGCTCAAGTATGAGGCTTGAGTACAGGCATGCGAGCTTGGTGCTTGTGATACCAGGCAATGTGCATGGGCCAAGTACATGTCCTAGTATTTTTTTAGGCCTTGTTTTGTGACCCAATTCCAATACCTTCAGGATTTTTTTTATCAAACCAAAGTTCTTTTGTAACACCCTAATATTTTCATACACTTTAAACTTTATTTCTTGTAAATAATTACTATTTTTAGGGTGATTATTTTTTAAAAAAACTTAGCTTTACAGGAATCTACTGGAATTTTGACAGAGTCTCACCTATACCGGGAGATTTCAAGCTATCGACAAATACTTGTAACATCTTAATATACTCATTGAACAAAGCCTAATTATCGCCCAACCATCTTAAACTCATCATTTCGCAACACATTTTATCACAATCATTGTAGTTCATTTTAATGTCACATCATGTATGTAATTATAATATTCAAAATTCAAATCAAAATCTATAATCATAAATTATCTGATACTATTAGTATAAGCTACAACAAAAGCATGAGTATAACACCACACACTAGCACAATTAAATTGAATTTATAATTACATAATTCAAGGTAAATTGACATTCAGTTACAAATGATAATTATTACAATCCTTTACAAAATTAACAAAGATCTCTAAATATCTATTATGCTGCTCGAGGTTGATAGGTACCTGTAAATTAATATACGAGCAACAATTTAGTATGTAACAATAATTTACCAAGGCAATTAAAATAAATGCAATGACATGTTTGAACACAATTCATTTATTCAATTGCCATTAACATAATTTACTTTTAACTTACACAATTTATTTTCTATATCAATATTTCTCATCTATCATTATTTCTAATACACATTTTTTTTTCCCTAAATTGTAATCTTCATATTAAGCTCTTTTAACCTATATCCAACACTGGGTAATTCTTGGTTCGTCTAAGTGCTTATATTATTTCCTCTTACAACAATCTAAATTCTCTACCCATTACTAGGTAAATACCAATACTAAAGCTTCTTCTGTATCAACAGACATATCAAATTTTATTTTTATATTCATAACCAAATAAATTCTCATTTCCAAATTATATATATATATATATATATATATATATATATATATATATATATTGTAATATCATTAATTTCAATCCTTTAAAACCCTTCATGCTCATTTAAATCTTTATTCAAGCATCTAAAGTCAATTTATGTAATATTCATGTTAACAAAATCTATGACTACACTACAACATTTCAATCAAAATTTCAAATTATAATTCAATTCTTCTGAAAATTATTTCCCCACATAAATATACATTAGTTCACAATAATTTCACTTAATTACATGTAATTATATATCATGAGCCTAACTTTCCTCTTTGACAGGCCATTTAGGTTCTTAAGGACCCTATATTTTTCTTTATTAATTCTACTAAATTCAACACCCAACACAACTTAATCTAATTAAATTTTATCAATTCATAGTTAATTTTTATTTTTCCAAAATTTTTTCTATAAACCCTATACTAAAATTCATGATTTCTACATTAAATGTTATTTGAATTACATGAAATTGCTAGAGTAGGTCCAGAACCCCTTACTAGATGTTATTCAAGTCTTTGAATCTTAATCAGTTAAAAATTTTCTGAATCCTTTTTTTTTCTTCCTTGCTGCCATGATTATGGAGCCCCTCTCTTTAATTATTTTTTTTCTCTTTCATTCTTAATCAAGTGTTTAGAGATGTGTGTATGTGTTTCCCTCAATTCTTCCCTAAATCCTTTGATTTTCTCTTGGTTTCTCTAAAATTCTTGGTGAGAAAAATTGAGAATTTCTTCCCTTTTACTTTGTTTGTAGTTGTCGACTTAAAGAGAAGAAAATCCCCCTTTTTTATACTATTTTCTAGGGTAATTTACTTTTTTGCCCTTCCTTAAGTATAATATGAAATTGTTTTTTCACATTTGATATAAAAATTTTATTTTTTTTTCTAAATCTTAATTCAACCCCATTTTTTTGGTCGATCATATTTTCATCTCATTAACACATGTATCAAGAATATTTGTTCCTTATTAATGTTTGTGTAAGGATATTTATCTCTTATTAATACATGTGTAAGAGATATTTAATCTCTTATTAATATTATCAGGGTTGAATGACTTTTCAACCTCTTTATTCAAGCAAAAAGACGAGATTCATGAAATATAAATGTCATTTGAACCACCTAGGTAAGGGGTTCATAATTTTCATTCTCAATATATACACATCATTTTCTTATAAAACACTTATTCTCATATAAAAAACAAGAACAAACAACCTTGTTATTAGAATTTAATACTCTTTTGCATATTTAATTTATTTTTTTTCTATAAAGATACTGATTTAAGTACTGAGGGTCCCTAAATCCACCAGAAATACTTTTTCTTATAGGTATCACAATCCTTACATCAAGCCACCACATTTCCTTTCCTAATGAAAAATGGATCTAATTGCATGAACACTTGATTAAACCTATTATCTAACTACCAAAAAACTTATTCCTAAGTATCTTGAATTTTGGAATATCATTAACATATATTATATTAGATGTTAAAATGAGTTTTTCTTCTTTACTATTCTAATTATTTGGCTCGTTTTATATCTTTAACATTTTTAGTTGTCCGGTCTACTTACTACAATTGAATGGCCAATACCCATTACTTATAGTTTTCTGATTATTTTTCTTATAATTAACTAACATGAATATTGATGAAGTCGGGATAAACCATTGCATAGAAATTAGGCTTTTCACAGTTTGTAAAACTGAACCAAGATGCATGAGATAGGCTTCATATTTGGCTTATATCTAGGCTTGAGTAATCCTTAGAAAATAAATCCCTCGTAGAATAAAGGATTCTCTAATGCTTAATCAGTAATAGTAGGAGAGAAAATTGTTCTAGTTTGTGATGTCAAACACTAACTAAAAAAATATGATGCATGCATTAAAGTTTGTACTTGCAAAGAGTTTGTTAAAAATATATCAATAAATCATACAAATATTGTGTGCGTGGGTGAAACGTGTTGCTGCATTCTGATTACTTAAAATTTAAAAAAGTACATTGGAATGTGCTGAAAAAATAGTGGAAAAACTATAGGGTGTAACCTATTGAGGTCAAGCCTAAATGATATGGGTGTTGTTGTTTGGACCAAGGCTCAAACAATGATAAAGGATAGTTGTTGTTTGGGTCACATGTCTCAAACAAAAACAAATTAATTATTTTTTATACTATCAAATATTATTGTTGCAAGTGTCTCATGAAAAGTGGATATCATGTTTTCTTGTTCTTTAATTTTTTATCGTTTCGACCATATGGCCCAAACGATAACTATAATTATTGATGTTTAGCTTACATGCCTAAACGATAATAAATTAATTTTTTTTAGAACACTTAAATAATTTTATACCATCATCCCCCCTAAATCTTTTAAATAGATATGTTTGGAAGATTTTAACTAGCAAAAATAGAGAAAAATATTTTACAGTGTAAATGTTATTTTTCTATGGCTACACGTGCATCAAAAAGTTATCTTTATGGCTGTGTGGTTATAAGAAACTTCTCATAATTTTCATCAACTTTGTTATAAGGGAGAGAAAATCTTTGTGCATGGGTATATCATATTAATATCATTAGCTCCCAATTTACTTTGGACAACTAATCAAGTTCACAATTCTTTCTTTTTCTTTCACATTATTATTTCTCCATTTATTGTTCATGATTTATGTTTCCAAAGAAATTACAATTAATAAAATTTAAGGGAAAAACATTAAATAAATCAAAGTGTAGGATGCTTACCTGCTACATGAGGTGTTTTTTTTTTTGTCAAAATAAGACAAGTTTATTATTATCCATTCCTATTAACTTAGGAACCATAACGAAGTTCCCTTACAAAAATTTTAATCATAATATATGTCACATTCTGAACTAGACATCCGCATTTTTCATATCCATAACTTTTATTATCTTTCATGTAAGTTTATTGACTTAATTTCCTAACTGCCTAAATTCTCCCCACATTTCCTTTTCATTACTCATAATTGATTATAATGTCACAAAAGTATACATCAATTATCTAAAATAACTTTCTTCATTTGACTAACCCCAAGGGTCTTAATTTCTCATAATTTGTTTCTTCTTAATTATTTCCATCATAAATCATCTTACCAATATTACTCACACCCTTTATAATTCAAAACACAATCTTACATATTTATCTTACAAAATTCTCACCCCAAATACTATAACAATCCTACCACAACTAGATATAATCATTAATTTCATCCTAAATCACCATATTTACATCAATTCACATCAAAATATAAAATTTCTACAAGTTTAAAATCATTTACCAAATTCCCCCTTAAAATTGATCGGCTTTAATCATATAAAATTATCAATTTTCTTTGTTCAATTATTCATGATTTTAAGTCATTTCAATGATACTCCACTCGAACAACATCATCGTGTAACTATTTCACAAAACCTTCAATTCTCACATAAAAACCTGAAATTCAAGAATTAAGAATACAATCCAGAAAATCAATTAAACTTCTTGATAATTGGTTAAAATAAGCTTGGAGCACTTTATCACACAATAATATGCATTTCAAAAGCTAACCAGATAGAATTTCTTCAAGCTTTCTTCTTTTTCCTTCACCTCCCTAACTTTTGATTTTTAATACCTTACTTTCCCCTCACTAAATCTTTCTAATTTCAAGTGATTGAATGTTTATTCTAGTAAAATCTCACATTTCCCCCTTAAATCTTTAGTTTTTCCTAGGTTTTCATAAGATTAAGCTTAAGAAAATGAACTTTCATTCCCTCCTTTCCATTAAAGGTCGGCAACACACATGAACTTTCATTCCCTCCTTTTATTAAATCTTTAGTAAAATTATATATATATATATATATATATATTTTGTTAATTCGCAATATATCCCTCTTTTACATTTTCTTTTATGTTTCTCGAGTAATGTTTTCTAGATATCATCACTTGTTTATACTAAATTTAAGTTGAGTTGTTTTAAGTTTCAGTAAATTATATCCCAATACTTTTTTTTTTCCTTGTGTATCCTTTACATTAAACTTTTATTTGTGTTTCTGTATTTTTTTATATTTTTTTATTTATTTATTTTAATTTTCCAAACTTATTTCAATTTATTCAATATCTCCTTATTTTATTTTATAATTAACCCACTATATTCTCAGGTTAAATTTGAATTTTCATTAATACTAAAAATTTCAGGCCGGAGGTTTACACTCTCAACACTTAATATTCTTAAATTAGCCTAATTGTATTTTATTTTGCAAAACTGAGCATCAAAGAAGCACCAAAAAATTCTCTCGCTATTGCAAGATCCTTGTATCAAGGAGAAAAAAATAAAACACCAAGTCAAATCCCAAATAAAGAAAATATACAGGGATCAAATTGTAAAAGAAAGTTTAAGGAACAAATTGTAAAAATGGCCTTGAGCTCTCCTTGACCATGAAAAAAAGTCCTTGAAGTTGGGTAAAAAGGTTGAAAATTCCTTCAACCTTTTAATTTGGTACTTGAAGCTCTAATTTTTTAAAATTAATAAGAATGGATTTTGTCTTATAAAACCAAGAATTAATCGAGCATCTCAATACCTCATGTGCCCACATGAAAACAAATCATCAACATCAATCACAAATTAAAAAATTAAAACAATGTCAAATGAGCACATTAGAAGAAAAAAAATTGATTGACCAAAGCATAAAAATTTCTAGAGACTTAAAATAGAATAATATTGTTCTAATGATTAATGAATCTCTTCACATGACAACAATGTTTTACTGAGACATTTTTTATAACGGCTCAAACCGCAACAAATTAATTATATATATTTTTTGTACCATCCGAAACCATTGTTGGAAGCATCCCTGAGAATAAGTGGATATCATGTTTTCTTGTTCTTTAATTATTATTTTCTATTCTAGGTTTTTTTGTTCATTGCTGAAGTATCTCTCAAAATGCAAGCTTTAAGTGTTTTGCCGTTGAGTGGTGGCTTATGTGTAGTGCGCCATTTGGAGTTTGAGGTTGATTCTTCTTGTCTTTTAAGTGCTAGAAGAAGGAGAAAGAAATGTGGTTCTTTTTTCTGTGAAAAAAATAGGTATAAAGATAGGTTGACCTCATACCTGGTAGGGAATATTGTGCCCGTATATATGGAGGGACCCCCACCACACCTCTGTCGGAACCGAAGCTAAGAGCATCTCCACGAGCGGAGTTTTGAGATGTAGATATATCTCCTCAGCAAGGGCTAGTTGGGATGACTCGAACCCAAGATCTCATTGAGGATGAACGAGCACCTTAACCACCTGATACCAAGAGATGGGGTATTATTGACACTCTTTTTCATGGTGCAAGTTCTGTTTTCTTTACGGTTTAAAACAATTCGAGGTATGATTTAAGTGGGACTTGTTGTGGAAGCTTGGAATTTGGTGTGAAAAGTGGGTTTTTCTCCGAGTATTCAAAGATTAAATATGTTTGTATTTGTGAGCCAAAGGAAGGCTCTTTTGGTTCATCACTGGCTTTAGCTTCGACATTGGGGCAACAAGAAATTGGGGATGGGTTTCATAGAGTAATCCCAAGTTTAGATGATCGGTCATCCTTGAAACATGAGAGAGATAAAAGTGATAATGATTTAGAAAGAAATGATGATAGTAGTGATGAGTAAAAAAAATAGGGAAGTGAAAGTGAGGGAGAAGTTGTGGAAGAACAGGATAGAAAGATTGGTGTTCTTGCGCTCGCTTGGAGCTTACATTTCACGAAAACTGTGGATGATATAGAAGAGTGTTCTTAAGAATCTTAAGGATGTGAATTGCCAGTTCAAGCGTACTCAGCCATGATTAGAGGTTTTGGCTGGGACAAGAAAATGGAGCCTGCATTAATGGTCCAAAAATTTTACATGAAGTCTATTGAGTGCAGTGAGACGGTCTGAACAATATGAAGAAATGGAAAAAATCTTGGAACAAAGGATAGGGTTGCTCCAAATGTGGTACCTTGTAACATTTTGATGGTTATCTATGTCAAGCTAAAATGACCCTTGATGTTCTTGAAGAGATGCGTATGAAGGGTTTTTCCTCATTTGCTGCATCACATTATTCTGCTTTGTTGACTTATCGAAAAAAGGAAGGCGGGAATGGAGCTCTCAAGTTCTTTGTCGAATTAAAAGAGAAGCATTTGGAAAGGGAAATTGGAAAGGATGCTGACGAAGATTGGGAAAAGGAATATTTAAAATGTTAGAGAATAATATATATTATATTTTGAAATTTTATCTAATAATTTAAGCTATTGGGTTGAGATGGTTTTTTGACATGGTATCGGAGCCTTAATAACTAAGCGGTCACGAGTTCGAATCTCACCATCCCTATCTCTATTTATTTGATAAAAAATCAAACACAAAATAATGTGAGTCTGTGTAAGTTTGAAGCTTAAAAAACTTTTACTTGAAGAGATGTATTAGAGAATAATATATATCATATCTTGAAACTACTTAACAACTTAAACTATTAAGTTGGAATGATTGTTTTACATAAAACTTAAAAACTTTACGATTTGTGCTTGCTGCTAGGTTACGAGGCGGTGGTTTGCAAGGCATGAAAACTTGAACACAATGTGTTGAAGCTACTGACAGATATGGATAAAGGCCGGTCTTCAACCTGGTCAGGCAGATTATGAGCGCCTTGTATGGGCTTGTACCCGTGAAGAACATTATTTCGTAGCAAAAGAATTGTACATTAGTCATATGGATTAGAGAAAAGGTGCTCTGATATAAGCTTCCAGTCTGCAACCATGTGATTTTGTCAATGGGGAGGGCTAAGAAGTGGTAGGCATATATAGACACACACGTATACATTCAAGGGTTCGTGAGGCGAGGGTCCAAAGCCTATTGGAAACGAGATGTCCGGTTGCTATAAAAGATGGAAGAGAAAGGCCTACAGCCAGGAAGTAGGGAATGAAGAGCAGTTCTTCTCGCTTATTCCAAGGCTTCAGAAACTGCAGCTGTGTTCAGATATTTAGAAGATGGTTAAGCAAGGAGAAAAGCCTACAGTTATCTCCCCTCGTGCAAGTTTAAAAATACGATAATAATTATAATTTAAAATATTTTTATTTAAAAATATATTAAAATAATTTTTTTTTAATTTTTTTATGTTTTTAACATCAACCTATTAAAATGATTTGAAAACATAAAAAAATTAATTTAAAAAATATTTAAATTTTTAGAAAACACGGTTTCAACCATATTCCCAAACATTGTCTTAGTGCCTTTGAAAAGGGTAAACTGAATGACGAGGTTGTCTTTATTGGTTATATGTGACATTGATTTTATTCATATAAATATATGTAATTTATTAATAAAAACTTATTTGTCTTTAATATTCATCAAATATTTTATAAATGAATATAATGTTTTTTTTAATGAATCTAGAGTAAAGATAAAGTTCTTGAAACAAAAATACTTTGCAAAAAAAATTAAAAGTTGTTATAATTACAAGATTCATATAGCATCAAATAATTGTTCCTAATTATTCTTGGTCAATGCTTTATTAAGATTATACATTAATTAGAGTTGTTGAGATTGATATATAGTATGTTTTTTCCTTTATGAAAGAAATCAGTTATTCTTATAAGCTGATATATGAGGGATACCTAGAACTAATATGTAAGTGCTTGTCATAAGACATGTACACTGAATTAACTTGCATGAGAATTTCATATGGAGAGATCATTTATATTTAAGAAAAAGCTTACGTGACAGTTGTGTAATTGATAGTTATACTTCAAATCACTAAGTATTGATTGTCTAATCTTATATATATAAAATTATGTTTTGATCCTATTACACGTGGTCCTAATCAAGAGTAACAAATGGACATATATTGTATATAACATGAACTTTATAAAGATATTTAAGTAATCAGGAGAGCATTCATCATCTTAGGTGAATTAGAGAAAACATTTCATCTGTTTTTAAATAGTATTGATTGTAAATCCTTGTGTAAGGTGGAATGAGATTTGAAAAGAGTTTCAAATCATATTCAAAAAATAAATGACTATGGTGTTGAGAACAAACATGATTTGACACAGTAGACACACTCAATGCTATAGTATCTAAATCGAAACATTGTTAATAAAAGAATAATAATTATTTGAGAAGTCAAATCAAAACTGGTCATTAAAAGGTGAAGTCAAACCACTTATAAGTGGTCATTTTTCGTGATTGCTTCTGCGTTTGAAACCAACCACGGAAAACAAATGTTTGGTAATGGCTGAAAACTTAATTCATGTGCGTGGGCCCCAACAATTCCTGTGTTAAAAACACAGGCTCACTGAAAGCAGCTCAATGCTTCTTTCAGTGTGGAGACATGTACCACTGTTCACGTGAACAGTGATACATGTCTCTACTGTTCCGGTCGGACCGGGTCTGGTCCAAAGCTAAATGCATTGAATCGGGTCCGACCCAGTAAAAAAATTAAATTAAATTTTTTTATTTTTAATTATGTTTTATTGATGACGTAGCATTTGTAGAATTTGATCGCAATCCCAATTTTGTTCCTGATTATATTTTACCTAATGTTGTTACGCGCTTAAGAAATTAAGAAAACTGTAGTCCTTGTTGAATGTATTTCATAGTGATGGAATTTTAGATAGTTTAATTGAACAATAAAAAATATTTTATATAAAGTATTATTTATTTCATAATGTAATAACAATAGTTAAATCTACAATATTTAAATTAAAAACCATCAATATATATATATATATATATATATATATATATATATATAATTATTTTATAACCTCAATTTGAAAAGTAATTTTTTAACCAAACATATTAAATTACTTTTTGTTCAACCTCAAATTCAACCACAGTTTAACCAAACATATATAAATACCAAACCAACCTCAACTAAAAGTACTTTTTATAAAACAACTTTTTTCAAACCACAACCACAAAAGCTACCACAATACCAAACACTATATCTTGGGGATCATGACAGGTTGCTAGAAATTGTATTTAATCTTCAAATATAAATCAATCAATTATTGAATTGACAATAAATTAATTTGCTTAATTTATTTAATCCTATTTTATTTAGAACTATGATTTATATTTGGGTTAACTTATTAGGAAATCTAATGGTTCACACATATAAGAACCATTTGTTAGCAATTAAAATGTGATGATTAATCAAGTGTGACTTGACTATAGATAAATTTTAGAAATTAAGGACCAGAATGTAATTAATATAAGAAATTACAATTCTATACCTAAAAACAACGAAGTAAGGATTTGATTGAATAAATATCTAAAATTAACCTAAAATAATATGTGTGATATTATTTAAGAGGCAAATTGATATTTTATCATTTATAGGGTTTTTAGGTTTTTCTATAAATAGAAAGTTATGCCTCTTATTTTCTGTGAATGAAGTATAGTATAGAAATACCTAAAACATAAAAGAAAAGACTTAGCACACAAAGGTATAGCAATCCTTTTTTTTTAAGAGATTCAAAGATTTCTCACTAGCGGTTCGTGTGGATCATCATGAGAGGCTGGACACTTGGACGACTTATAGTTTACGATAACCCAACCTTAAAGCAATTATTCAAAACTTAAAAGAAAATTTGATCTTCAGATAATCTTCATATAAACGTTAAACAACCTTAGATCTGTCTAACAGGATCTTTGGGACTCCCAAAAAATTTTAAATTGTATAGTTTTCGCTACATGTATATGTTTCGGGAAACCCAACAGTGGTATCAGAGTCATCGTCAGACAATTAAATTTGTTGATTGCATGTTTTAATTATTATTGACATTAAATGACAATTAAATTTGTGTACAAAATTATTTTTTTTCTCGTGCCTTTTTTTTAAAAAAACAAATTCCTTTGGTTATTGTTCCTGTCAAATCTGGTCAGAATCCACCATTGAAATTAAAAAAAATTCATATATTGGTGGGAAAAAGCACCAGCGATGACCAAGTCGCCGTTATAGGAAGGACAACAACCAAGGGTTGCTTCCTTGCCATAGCAGCACCAACAAGCTGGCACTGCTCTGTAATGAGTTGTGACAACCTTAACTATCACTACTAGCACTGCCAGCATCAGATGGAAGAGAGGAAGATGAGGGGTAGAATTATGATTCGGGCCCTCCATCTTTTATTATAATACTTTTAGGGTTTTAGGGGTTAAATTACAATTATACTCTTACACCTTATAACTTATTACATTACGGTTTTTAGGTGTAATCCAATGCGTTTACTCCTGCAACTTATTCCCTATTACAATATGGTGTATGAGATAGAATTATGATTATACCTCTTCTTATATAAAATGTTGATTTTATATCTTAAAATTAAAACCTAAATTAAATTAATTATGTAATTAATTTTTCTAATAGGATTATGATTGAATTAAAATGTTTAATTCAATTTTTTTTTGTTATCCTAACTAGATTAGGATTTAATTACATTGTTTACATAAAATAGTTTTTTTAAAAATAGTTTTTCTAAATAAAAGATTCTAAAAAAAACTAGAAAGTTTTATTTAAATGATCCTAAAATAGTTTAGGATGTTAATAAGAATTTCAATATGATTAATTTATTTATTAAAATTTGAAAAATATTTTTTCACAGAAAAATTGTATTAAATAAGATTTATTTTGTTTGAGAAATTATCAAATTGGATTTAATTTAGTATTTCTAAGTATTAGAAATATTATTTTAAAATTGCACATAAAACCAATAATTAGAATTGAAGCATGCAATGTATTTAATTATGCATATTAATATGTTCTTATGCATGATGGATAGTTATGAATATTTAAAGACCAATGTGATTTTGTTTTTATGACTGAGTGGTTGTAATATTAAATAGAGCATGCATGTCTTTCCTTTTCTCTATTTTTCTTATGAGTTGTAAAATTCTTTTCTCATTTAATTCATATCGAATATAACTTGAGGTTTATTATTCAATTATGTAAATGTTATGTAATTTAGAAGTATAGAAATTTAGATAAGAAAAACTATTTTGCAATCCAAGATGAAGAAAGAACTTATGAATCTTTGGAATAACTACCTATGTTTTAACCATCTAATTCCTTTTGATGACTTGAGGGAATTAGTTTATATGATTTGGATGAGTTCCTTATGATTATATAATATTAGAGGGAGTAGTTAGACTAAACATATATGATATGTTTAAACAATAGTTGTCACCTAATTGATTTAGGAGTCACATAAAAATATGATTGATAAGCTATATTATCTACCTAATTTAATTTAATTTAATTTATTGAGTTACTTAAGGTCATATAAATTAAATGAGATCCTAATCCACTAGAAGATTTAAGTGAGATTTCTTGAATTAATAGCGAGAGCAAATTATAATTAAAGACATTATCTAAATTTGGTTATACATATTTATGTATGAAACCAAAACTATATATCTTTACATTAATAGGTTGATATATTACCATGAGTAAAATAAATATATCCCTGCGTAGCATACTTAATGCTAATAAGTTAATTGAGCCAAACTTTTTGAACTAGTACCAAAATATGAGAATTGTTCTTAAACAAAAAAGAAGGTTGTATGTTTTTGAAAATCCAATTCCTCTTGTCCTTAATGAGAACATTGATAATGTAGTTAAGACTAAATATCAATATCATATTGATGACGATGAGCAGACTACTTATGTGATGTTATCCATCACATCACTTGAATTTCAAACATAGCATGAGAATATGGATGCCCATATAATAACAATGCATCTCAAAGAGTTGCTTAATATGACTAGTAGGATTAAGAGATATGAGACCTTTAAGGAATTGTTTCACTGCAAGATGATAGAGGGTTCCTCGATGAACACCCATGTGTTGAGGATGATTGGCTATTTTAAGAAATTAGGTCTATTAGGCTTTATCATGGACCATAAGTTAAAAGTTGACTGGTCTTGTAATCCAAACATAAAAGCCTACTTGGAGAATGAAGAATAACGTGGGAACTTATCATCATTGTGGCAAGGAAAGTCATTATAGGAGGAACTACAAAGATTGTCTTACAACCATGAAGGCTAAAAAGCTTATTAAAGCTTTTGCTTCATGTGAGTTTATGCTTGAATAAAAGTAAAGTGGACCTACATGTTGGTAATAAATCACAGGTTGTTACATTAACTTTGCCAAGTGGGTTGTCATTAGAACTTGATAATTGTTTTTTTGTTATAATACTGTCTAGAAACATTGTATCTATTTTTAATGGATTTAAAATTATTATTAAGGGAAAATATTTTTTCTTCTATAATAATGATGTTTAATATGAATCTGATACTTATACAAATGATTTGTATATATCTGATCTTAAAATGCTTAGGTTTAATATAAATTGCAAGAAGAACAAATTAGATAATCAATATCCATATTATTTATGGCATTATAGACTAGTTCATATCATTGAAACAAGAATATTAAGTTATATAAAGAAGGATATTAGATCCTCTTGATGATGAATCATATGAAATTTATAAAGCTTGTTTATTAGGTAAAATGACCAAAACACCCATTACTAAAAGAGTGAAAGATCTAGTAAGTTATTAGGTCTAATTCATATAGATGTATGTGGACTAATAATGATTCATGCCATAAGTGGATATACATGTTTCATCATTGATGATCATATTGGATATGGTTATGTGTATTTGATGAAAGTCTGAATCATTTAAAAGGTTCAAAGAATTCAAAATGAAAGTTAAAAAAAAAAAACTAGAAAGAGTGTTAGTATACTTCAACTAAGATTTTCAAGATTATCTATAATAGAATGAGATTCTCTTGTAATGGACACCTCCTGAAAGGATCAATTGCATTCTATTGGATATAATGTAGTCCATGATAAGTTATACAAACCTTTCACATTTATTATAGGGTTATGCCTTACAAACTACTATTTACTTTTTAAATAGGGTTCCATCAAAATATATTGATAAGAATTCATATGAGATATGAAATGGTAAGAGACCAATCTTATTATATTAAAAGATTTGAGATGTGATGTTTATGTGAAGCTTATTGTATCTAAAAAAGCTAAAAGCTAAGTCAAATAAATATAAGTTTGTGGGATATTAAAATAAATTATTGGATATTATTTATATCATTCCGTTGAGAAAAAAAGTTTGTCTTAAAATATGCTACTTTTCTAAAAAAAAAAAGAATTTATTCTTGAAAGGAGTAGTCAGAGGAAAATAGAACTTGAAGAAGTTCAAGAATCACAAACTGACATCCAAATGGAACTTAAGCTTAAGGCTATAGCATTGGATGTTGAGCCTGAATCTTAAGAAACATAAAACTCTGCAGATTTAGTAGAACATGTCATGCACCAATGAGATTTGAAATTTTCATGAAAGTTGAAAATAACAAGTTGCTCATACTTGATAAGCTTACCAATTACATAAAACCAATATTTGATATTGATTCTAAAAAAACAGCTTGAGGACATGAAATCTAAATTGGATTCCATGTACACCAATCAAGTATGGACCTTAGTTGATCCAATTTAAGGGATAAAACTCACTGGATATCAGTGAGTCTTTAAGATAAAGACTGACATGAATGAAAATGTACAAATGTACAAAGCTAGATTAGTAGACAAAGGATACAAACAAAGATAAATAGGTTGACTTTGATGAAACCTTCTTATCGGTAACTATGTTAAAATCGATAAGGATTTTGCTTGCTATAGTTGCATACCATGATTATGACATTTGATAAATGGATGACAAAATTGTATTTCTGAACGAGAATTTTCAAAAAAATGTATATGTGTCATAACTTGAAAGTTTTGAATCTAATGAATTTGTCAATAAAGTATGTGAGCTATAAAAATCCATTTATGAACTTAAGTAAGCTTTAAGAAGTTGAAATATTCATTTTAATGAGATAATTAAACAATTTGATTTTAGCAAAAATATGGATGAGACTTGTGTTTATAAAAAGGTTAATAGGAGTGGAGTTCTTTCTCTAATATTATATGTAGACAACATAATATTTATAGAAAATGACATTTCTTTACTATAGTTAGTAAAAATCTGGTTGTTTAGGAATTTCTCCATGAAAGATATACTAGGAATAAAGATCTATAAAGATAGATCTAAAAGGTTGCTTGGATTGTTCCAATTCATATACATAGATAAGATGTTGAAATGATTTAGCATGAAAAAATCCAAAAGATGATACTTATCTATTTCACATATGATACTCTCTCCAATGATGCATGCCCTAAAACAAAATTTGAGAGAGATAGGTTGGAAATGATTCCATATACTATGGATATAAGATCCATAATATATGTGATTCAATGTACAAGACCAAATGTATCTTATACTTTAAGCATAACAAGTAAATACCAATCTAATCTAGGTGAGAGTCACTAGAAAATAGTTAAAAATATTCTTAAATACTTACAAAGAATTAATAATGTTTTTTTGGTTTATGTAGGAGATGAATTAGTAGTTCATGGTTATTTGGATGGTAGTTTTTAATAAGATATTGAAAATAAAAAATCAAGTCTAGTTATATTTTACTTTAAATAATGGTGTTGTAAGTTGGAAGAGTCTCAAATAAAATACTAAAATAGATTTTACAACTAAAGTTTAATACATATCTGTGTTTGAGGAGACAAAAGAGGTTGTTTGGATCAAGAATTCCATCATTAAATTAGGTGTGGTTTATAGCATTATTGATCTAATAGCCTGTTACGATGTGCCGCGGTTACATAAATTAAATAAACAAGATAGTATAGAGCAAGTAAGGAGTCGATCCCACGAGGAAGGTTTAGTTTAGATTTTTATGCTATACGATATCCAATTGGGGGGAATTATGAGGTTATCTAGGCTATAGCAGAATAAAACAATCAAGCTAAATTAAATAAATCAGAAAACTATCAAAAGAATAAACCTTGGTTTCAAGTAGACATCCACCTACAAAAATCAGAACCCATCATTGAAATAATACATCAATTTATATTTTGAATATTAACATTGGTTAGTTAACAAATCTGTCATATAACTAACCCTAATTATCAAACAACCACAGTGTCCGCACTAGTAATTTAATTCAATGACAACCTTATGAACTAGATAAGTTCATTAATCTAGACAACATAATTGTCTGCAATCCATGTTTGATTTGACAAAATGTTTTCCCTAAGATTAATAACCTAGATCCATCACAACTATTAATCTTAGTTGCTTCACAAGTTTAAATACCACAACTTCGGTTTTGATAGCAAACTTAGCAATAGATTATTTACAATAATAATTTAAAGTCCGCTCTAGCAATTAAAATAAACAATCATAGAAAATAAGCATAGGAAAACAAGCATGTTCATCATATAAATTGAAAAGAAAAGGTGAAATAAATCTCACAGTTCTTTAAATATGAAGGTTTCTATGTCCTTGCAACCAAGAAAAAAAGCTTAGTCTTGCATGTCTATTGAACAACTAATCAAAGGGAAAGAATAATGCATGATTTCGGGTTTTTAGAGGAAAGAGTGTGTTTTTCTTCTATGTTCTGGCTACCTCTTTTCCTTTCTCTCTTTCTTTTTATTTGATAGGAAACCCTAATCCCCCTTTCCTACAAAATAGTCCTTTTCTAAGTAGACAATTTACATTTAAGTATTTCAATAACTATTTTCCTAAAAAAAAAGGAAATAACCTTGCATAAAATCTTCAAGCTTTCACTTTTTACTTAGAGGAGCTAAATTGCCAAAATAAAGACTTGAATGTCGGTTTGGATCCTTTGGGAAGTACTTTGGACTTATTTCTTCACTAAACATGTCTGCTAACAAACTTTATGTGTCATCTTAGAAAACTCATATATCTCTCATATGAACTCCTTTTCTACTGACATTTGGTATTCTGATAGGTCTTCGAGTCAAGAATCCAACAAAATTGAGTTTGCATCAAATGGACTTCTCTAGTTCAAGATATTCAAGTCGGAATGGCCGAAAGTCAACATTGGCAGAATGAGAGATTTGTCTTTGAAGGCTGCAATTTCCATGCTCTTTCTCTTTTTATTTTTCTTGCCATATATTTATAGAAAATTATGGATGTTAGCTTTCTAATTCCACTAAAATCACTTCATTTCGACCTCTAGAGCTTAAGCTCTGCACAAAACATCAATTGGAGGTCAAATTTGTCGATTAACTCCAATTTACTTCTTTTTGAATCTTTCATTCAAAAGTGCCTTCAAAATATAAAACAAAGAATATCAAGGCATTTTATATATAAAACATAGGCAAAATACTAGGTAAATATGGGTAAAACTATCGAATAATATGGTTGTATCATAGCCCTATATTGTGAACAAAAACATAGAAGGTGTGAGAAAAGGGATGAAAGAGTCATTGGCCAACAACTATACCAACTTCCTCTATGCTTTTAGCTTTTTCTATCATATATATGTAGGAATAGCATTTTGGTTGGTAAGAGAAAATAGATTTTGGCTATTGTTTAAGCTATCTTGTTGGAGTCGCTAAAAGAGGAGAAAAAAGCTAAAATGATAGATATTTGGGTTTGGCTTTTTTTCTTTTTTACCTCTACATTGGAGATGCTCTAAAAGTCCAGGACATCTCACCAAATGAAATCACCTATGACATGCTGATTGAGGTTCTTGCAATGGATGGCAAACAATACTTGTATAAGATTTGTATTTGAGGGCTCAAAATGAGAGCCTTAAACTCTCTCTGAAAGCTTATGACACAGTTATGCATTCTTCTTATACTTATGAGGCTACTATTGACACAAGTGTTTTAAGACCTTGGCTACCAGACAAAAAAAAAAAAAGAATTCAATTCAGGAAGACTTTGACTTAATTATGTAACTTGGTTGATGTTCTATGGAGATGCATGTCATTTAACAATATCACGAAACTTAATTATGCTTAGTTAAAGGGAAGTTTTTTTTAAAAAAAATGGTTCATGCTTTATTTGTAAAGTATTTGATAATTTGTTTATTTTCTTTATTTTCTCATTTTGTTTAGGCATTTTTTAATGGCTATAAAAGATAGTAATAAAGTTTTCATCTTTTTTTTTTTAGTTTAACGTGGGTGTCCGGGCCAGCTTGCGCGCAACTCGACTAATCCCACGGGCCCTGAAGTTAACGACCATGTAAGCTTCTAGTGGCCATCATATGAGCAAAAGTTTTCATCTTTGATGAAATAAAAACGGGAAATTTATGGCTCACAGCTGGAAGGAGATGTTGGGTGTGTACTACCATATGATAGGTTGATAATGTATTATTTCCAAACCTTTGTACATTTGGCTTCATAGATAACCGTGATAGTGATACCACAATGTTTTAGTTTCAGTTCTTAAAAATGTACTGATCTTTCTAATATAAAGAATTATGCAAACTTGAAAACTGGCTAAACTGCTAATTCAATAGGCAAAATGCGATATTGACTTGATAAGAAATAAAAATTTACTACGTTGGGTAGAGCCTAGCTTTGTTTTAAGGTTTCTTTTTTGTTATTATTAAGATATTTGAGTTTGAATTATGATTATTTCAAATATTTATTTATTACTTTTATTTATTCATGATAGCTTATGTTCTTAACACTCTTCCTCCTTTGTCATTATTTTTCAGATTTATTAAGTGATTTACACTTGATATCATCATTTGTCTTTGATTTTTTTGTTATTACGTGTGTAGTAATTCGGATCCAATTACTCTATTGTCTTTTCTAGATAAACATGATACGGCAGTGGGTTTTATATACATTGCAAACCTTGTTAGGATATTGCCATTTGGTGGCAATACCCCACCACTATGCAAGTGGTTGCTCCATTAATGCCATAAATGGTGGCATGCTTTAAGGCTTTATTAGCCCCTCCATGTTGACCATATTTGCCTATAAAAGAGGCATATTTGTGAGAGCAAAATGAGAGGGTTGAGAGAGTGAGAACATGAGAATAGAGAGAAAGATAGAGCTGCAATGGCAGCAGCCTTACTGCCATTACAGCAGCTGCAACAACTGTGTGTGAGAGCTGGGAGTAGAGTAGAGTGGATGTAATCCTCCTCCTCCATGTATTTATTGTATCCTTTTCTCTATCTCTAATAAAATGGACCTCTCCCGTGGATGTAGGCAATTTGTCGAACCACGTAAAATATTGTGTCAGTGTGCTTACCCTCCGAAGAGCAACTATCAGTACACCACCGGTCCGCGCATGGGGGAGCCGGGATTCCCCAACAATTGGTATCAGAGCACATGGTTTAAAGGGGTGTTTGATTTTGCTCAAAAATAAAAGTTGTCAAAATTGTGTTTTAACCATACCACTGTATAGAGGAGGAAGAGACGAAGCCACTGTTGAAAACCGCGTCGAAATCGGACGTCAGAAACGGCCGCACGCGCCGTCACGCTCCGGCAGGGTGGCTGGCCACACGCACAGACGCGCGCCACGCGTCACACGCGTCTTCTTCGCCCGGATGGGCTGACCCGACCCGAATACCAGTTGACCCGACCCATGTGACTGACCCGGATAAAGACGACGTCAGCATGACATAATTGTGATGTCAGCATGCACAGTAGGCATGCCCAGGATGACGTCAGCCTGATGTAAGTGTGACATCATCATGCACAGTCAGTGTGCCATGTCAGCGCCAGTCAGCTGACACGTCAGCACATTGGGACCCACCTGACACGTCACCAGCCGCGAGCCGAGTTGAGCCGAGCCAAGTTGAGCTGAGCCGAGCCGCGAGCCGAGGGAGAAGATTCTGTGCAGCGGAGTCTACGTGCAACCGGATCTGAGATTGAATCTGGGTCGTTCATCAGGCCAGAATTGTTTTGATCAAATCGTAGCCGTCTGAAATGCGATTTGGACGATTTCAGACTTGTTTCCAGCTAATTTGATCGTTTCGGATGCAATGGTACGGTTCGATCGTTGAGATTTGAGACCAAAAATAGCGGTGGTGAATTAACAAAAGAGATTACCCGATTAGGAGGCATCTGAAGGTCATCATGGTGGTCGATGGAAATGAAGAAGAAGAAGGTGCACATGTTTACCCAATTACATGTGCTGAACTGCTAAGTGAGGAGAATTTTAATTGCTTTGAAGAAAGGCAAAATTGGGACACTCTGGACACCCGATCATATGGACAATTTGAGGTGAATAGTGGAAATTCATGAAGACCAATCTTGACAAATCTAAGAACTGGTAGTCTCGCCAGATGTTGAGAAATCATGTATTAAACCAGTATATTCCAGATCACTTGTAAAGGAAAGCCGGGACAAAGCTAGCAAATGGTTGTATATACGAAAAGACAGTACGATGATAAATATGGCCTAAGAAGTTCTGTCTAGGAGATTGGGTTTTAAGCGGGACCAGTGTGACCCCTCCAATCTTTCCTGGGAACTTGCTTAGTGGAAGGATTATTCATACGGTACTATTTTCGTATATATAGCAGTTTGTAATGAAACGGTTGAAGACTAGCAGGATGACGGCACAAGGGAACAGTTGGGTTCCGTATGTTCAAGGATCTGATGGAGTGATGATTTCTCCAAAGAAGTTAGATTCGGTGACTGTGATTTCTCGAGGGGAGAATTGATGAAGACCCTGATAATGGAAGAGAAATACAGCAAGGGGATAAAGATTGGCACCCTATTTTTGACTTGGACAAGTGTTATGACAGGATGAGCTGCTGTCAAACATAAGCAAGGAATAGGAAGAAATTTGGAGAACAGAAATTGCACGAGGGCACACGGAGATTGTGCAGGAGTACCCGTAGGATCCAATGAGGTACTGTAATGAGACAACAGGTGCAAGGAGAAGAAGTGTTCCCAGATGAAGCTCAGAGCAGAGACTGTTAAAGTTTGTACAACAAGAAGTCTCTTGTGCTCTTGATGAAGACAACAAGCGAAGACCTTTCCAATGCATGCAAGGATGGAAAGAGAGCTGTTGCAGAGGCACCTAATTGAGGGGGTGCAAATGCCTGTGATAAAAGGCGACCGCCTATGATGAAATGCGAAGACACCAAAGAGAGTTGGTGTAGGTGGAGCTGTCAAGCAGAAAGGCGTAGAAGCTCCAAACATAGAAATCGAGGTGGAGGATTGCGAGGAGTATACCGCGAGTTTCTCTTTCTATGTAATCAGTGGCAGTGATCTCCCATAATCCACATGGTGGTAGAGAATTTTGGAGCCACTTTGAAGCATCTCAGCTGAAGGAGGATGCGACCACCTATAAAAGATGAAGACACCTTAGAGAGAAGGTGTGAGGGCCGTGATAGGAGCCCCAGTTCAGACCGCCCCATAACAACGGGCGAAGACACCTTAGAAAAGGTGTGAGGGTCATGATATGAGCCCAGTTCAGAACAACCCAGAGCCAATGTGATGGCTAGATATAAGTGGACAGGTGTAAAGCCAATGAAGTGGCTATGATGAGTATGGAGACAAATGCAGGATTGACTTTCATGGATATTGCCCCCATGCTAAAGATCAATGAGCTAGAAGACATTTGCCTTGGACAATAAGTGGGTGACTTGTGGAGCATTAAGACGCGGCTACTATGAAGAAGCAGAGGGCATGCGCAGGTTCTGGGAATAAGTTGACTCTTGTCAAGATGGTGAGCTCGGTAATGGCATTGTACTACTCAGAGTATGAAGACAGATATGGATCAACCTTTAATGGGCTGCCCTCATGGTTAAAGGTGGAGAGCTACCTGAACTCTTGAGACTAAGAGCGAGAGACTCACGGAGAAGTAAGACGTGGTTCCTAGGGTGGAACAGAGGGCAGGCGCAACTCCTGGATGAGTAGACTCTTGGAAGAGTGGTGAGCTTGTGATCACACTGAGATACTCGGATAATGACTGTCGCACTTGAGAATATTCCGTTTGAGGGGGTGTTGTAAGCCTTGGTGTAAGGCTTGAAAAATCATTCCGGACCGAGCATGATTGATACGCTCGAAGGGGAATGTTGTGTTGAAGACGCTCTCAGAATGGAAGCTTGGAAGAGCTGCAGAATGCAAGCTTGTGCTGAAGAAGCAAGAGGACAATTGCCCACACAAATGGCAAAGGGGGTGATTGTTAGGATATTGCCATTTGGTGGCAATACCCCACCACTATACAAGTGGTTGCTCCATTAATGCCACAAATGGTGGCATGCTTTAAGGCTTTATTAGCCCCTCCATGTTGACCATATTTGCCTATAAAAGAGGCATATTTGTGAGAGCAAAATGAGAGGGTTGAGAGAGTGAGAACGTGAGAATAGAGAGAAAGAGAGAGCTGCAATGGCAGTAGCCTTGCTGCCATTGCAGCAGCTGCAACAGCTGTGTGTGAGAGCTGGGAGTAGAGTAGAGTGGATGTAATCCTCCTCCTCCATGTATTTATTGTATCCTTTTCTCTATCTCTAATAAAATGGACCTCTCCCGTGGATGTAGGCAATTTGTCGAACCACGTAAAATATTGTGTCAGTGTGCTTACCCTCCGAAGAGCAACTATCAGTACACCACCGGTCCGCGCATGGGGGAGCCGGGATTCCCCAACAAACCTAAAACATTCTCATTGTTTAATTGTTTGATAAAAAAACTAAGGTCTTGTCATGTTTTCTAATTGTTAGTCTGTATAAGGTTTAAGAAAAATCCTCCTCCATAAGAAGATCCTTATTTTATCGGGTAAAAGTCTATCCGTTCTAATGTCTATATAAAAGAAACTACATTTTTAATATCAGGAATACGTTTTATGTATAAATTCATAATCCCAGATACTAAAAGAAAATAAAATATTTTTTTTGGTGTTTTTTGAAATATTGGCCTAGTTCTCATGGCTTTAATAAACTGGTTATTAAAGCCAAAATATATGCTAAAACATATTTTTGAATTTTTTTGTTTTCTGTATGAAAATACAATATGATTTTTTATTTTTTATTTTTATCTTTGAAAGACTTGGTCGTATGCATGAAAATAAGACATTTTTTGTTTTATAATTTTTTGCAATGTTTCAACGAAAACCGGGTATTTTAATACCGGACTTGTATCTTTACGGTATAAAAATACAAATCAATATTAAGCGAAATTGATAAAAAACAAAAGTAGGAAAATCACAAAATTTTGAAAGAACTTTTTTGGACTAGGTCGGACCCGGCCCAATAATTTTGGTCTGGGTCGGACATCGTCGACCCAGTAAACAGTGGAGATGCTCTCCATTGTTCACTTGCAGAATAGTGGAGGCAGTGAAGATGAAGAAGAAGAAGGAAGCTGACCTGGCGGTGCTGGCAGCTCATGGCAGTGCTGGTGGCGGCTCTCGGTGGTGTTGCTGTGGTGGAAAACGGTGGTTGCTGCCGGTTTTTGTTTTTTTCTTCTTCCCTGTTGCTTTCAATTTTCTCGGCTCCTTCCCTCTGTTTTTTTGTTCTTCTCCTTTGTTCTCTAGTGGTGGCGGTGCTGGCGGATCACGGTGATGCTAGTGGCGGTTCTCGGTGGTGAAGGTTTTGGCGGCTGAAGGCCGCGGTGGAGAAAGAGAGAGAGAGGAGAGAGGTTCGACTGACAGCAGAAATGAGGGGTGAGGTTGGTTTTTTGTCGATTTTGAATCCAATTCTCCTCCCCTGGACCATGAAAATCAAATCTATTTATAGGCGATGGAAAAAGGACACTTTGTCTCTTCTGGTGCCAAATCTCGGCCCTTGGATCGACCCGAAAGCATCTCAATTATTGGTTCAAAGTAGCAATGATGAACTGTCAGTTTTGTGCAGGAAAATGGTTGGTCGAGTTGGCCACTTTAGGATGGTGCCACCGCCTCTGCAACCTCGATCAACCCGAACGGCTTACACTGTCGTGTAGTCAAGTGTCACGAGATCGTTTGCGCGTACGTTTCGTCTAATTTGGTGAAGAAACGAGGCATCAAATGCCTTAGGAAGGAGGCCCCTCGAGCAGCCTCTCTGAAGAAGAAGATGAACAATATTTTTTCTGTCAATTACGCTTTAGTCCTTTAATTTGTGATTTATCTCTAATTACACCCCTGATTGGCCTCAAACTTTTAATTTTGTTTAATTTCACCCCTGATGAACTTCAATTAAAACCCCATATTTCAGCGCCTTTTCCAGTTTTGTCCTTAGTTTTGAATTTATTTAATCAAGTCCCTAATTGGCCATTAAACTTCAATATTTATGCAATTAAGCCCCTGATTTGACCAAATCATCTCTTAAAATTGTAATTTGATCCCATGAACTTTAATTTCTTCCAATTAAAGCTCAAATTGACTTAAAAATCAATTTTTCTTGCAATCAAACCCTCTATAAATTCAATTAAACCTCCAATAAAATTTAATTGAGTCTATAAATATTTGTTTTTGGACCTTTCTTCTTCAAATTGAATTTTCTTTGTCAACAGAGCTCTTCATCTGTCAAAAATATACTGTCAAATTTTATTCTTTGTATTTTTTAACCTCCTCAACCAATTTCTAATCATTTTTTGGGCACTCCAACATCCCCTTCTCACTGTTATTATTTTTTTGGATTTTTTTGTTTTTAGTCCGAATATATTTTTTTTATTTTTAAAAGAGAAAAGGTAAATTTAGGGAATAATCCAAAAATGAGTTATGACAATTTTATATATTATTAAAATATGATAAGTCTTGTTTGTTTTACAATAATTGAAAATATTGTTTAATGACTTTGATGAAATTATTTTATAGATTGTTATCATAAAATAATTCCAAGGGGGGGAAAATAGAATGTTATCATCACAATTCATTTTATAGATAGGATTCGTATTAATGACTTTGATGAATCTCATGTATTTTGTGTGAGAAGATAAAGTAAAAACTCATGTTCTACTTAGTGAAGTCTTTTACTTTTGATACATTGTTTGGATACTTGCATCACATACATAAGTGTCATCTGAACCTTGCAATTAACCTGTATGAAAGTCACTACCATTCCGTTAAGGACAAGTTTTGATATTCATGCCCATGTAATTAACTTGTGTCAGTTTGGATCTAGTTTTTACATGGTTGGCTAGGTCCACCCTATAAAATCCGAATGAGATTACAAAAATATTTTAATTTTATAAATTATTTCAAATAAAATAAATAGTAATAAAACCGAAGAAAAATCATATTTAATGATTGGTTTGAAAAAATTAAGAGGGAAAACAACAAAGAAAGAAAAAGATCGCCAAACTGATGGTCCTTTTACCACACGAACTGCCCAAGCATGGAGGGAATGCCAAGCACTTTCCAACAATGCCTCTAAATCTGGTGTTTGGCCAACGAGTGACGCCGCACGAAACCTACGAGCTCAACCCATGCACAGACACGTGCAGCGCATGCATCAACCATCTTTTTTTAATAATGTTTATATTTATTAAATTACCAAATCATCTTCAATCCATGTGATAATTACAAAAAAAAAATGTAATGAAAAATCCCTTAACGCTAAGTTTAATATCATTAATTTAATTATTTATTTATTTTGAAAAAAATAAAAATATCAAGAAGCCCCTAAACGATAGGGTAATTTTTTTTTAAGGGTAATCAAATCTTTTCACTATGCTAAAAGAAGTAAAATAACTAATTTAGCCCTGGTCAATGTGATAACACCAAATAAACCTTATGACAAAAACTATTTTTCCTCTCGATTTGCACTTTCTTGGCTTACACTATAGAGGGCAAAACTCTCGTTACATTATAGCAATATACAATGCAATAAGTCTTAATGCATAGTGTTTTACTAATTCCTATTAGATTTTAATTTTTTTTATAATAGTCTATATATTATTCAAAAACTAATACACTGCAACATTTTGTTCCTCTTCCTCGTGCACAAGCTGTTGGGCAACTCTTCTACTATCATATAAAGCAAAAAACAATTTGATCCAAATATATTTTTAACAAATATATATTTTTAATTTTTTTCAATAAATCTTTAATAAGAGAAAGGATTTTTAACAAATATATAGGTATAATTGAATTTAATTATGTGGTTTAGTATTTTATTTCAAACATAAAAATTGTAAAAGATTTTTAATTGAATTTAAATTTTTTTTATTTCAACATGTTATTTAGTTCCAAAGGATGTAAAAGTTTCATGAAAGATTTTTTTATAATTTGATTTTGTTATTGAAGTAACACACCGAAGAATGAAAATTCATTTGTTGTGAAACAAATACAAAATTATAAGTCTAAAATTACTTAGACGTTTATATTTCATAAACAATTTTCTTGGCTCCATTTATTTCATGAAAAGTAGTTTTTAGAAAATTACTTTTCAAACTTTCATTTGTTTATTTACCATTAGAAAAGTTGATGAATAGAAAACATGTTTTTGTCAAAGAAAAAATTGACTTGATTTCCATAAAAGTTTTTTCCTTTTATTTTGTGAGGAAAACACTTTTTAAAAGTTGTAAGCAATTCAAAAATGTCTTATTATTTATTAATTATATCGAATTTGGTTCTCAATCTTTTGATTACTATATATTTTGTTTTGAATTTTTTTTCAATTTCATCTCTTAAAATTTGATTTTTATACCAATTTTGATGCTTATTCTTTTAATTGTTATTTGTTTTTCTCTTATCCTTTTATTAATTGCATTTTTTTTCTATAAGATTTGGTCCGTATTTTTTTTATTGCTATTTATTTTATTTGAAATAATTTATGAAATTGAATTTTTTTTTTTAATTTTATCCTCTTTTAATTTTTTTATCTGTTAGATTTGGTCTCTATTATTTTGATTGTTATTTGTTTTATTTAAAATAATTCATGAAATTACATATTTTTTTCAATTTCATCCTCCTTCAAATTTCTTACCTATCAGATTTGATTTTCATTCTTTTAATAAACTTGAAAAAAAAATATTAATAAGTTATTTTCTAAATCATTTTTGATGACATAGCCAAACACTAGAAAGTGTTTTTCCAACTCATTTTCTATGACATTACCAAACATCAAAAAATAATTTACTTTTCAAGAATTCACTTTTCATGGAAACCACTTTCCAAAAAAAAAATTACTTTCCGGCAAAAAAATAGGGTTTGATTACATTTGATTAGTGTTTCAAGATGGAAGAGACAAATACATAAATGACAAAAACATGTTTGATTAAAGAAACAGAAATAAGGACGGACAAATAAATTTATCTCTAGAAAATTTTTGATTAATTTTTGTCTCAAAACATGAAAGACATGAGAAACATATCTCTAAAGAGACAATATATCATTATTTTTGCCAAAAATATTCTTGTAAATTTTTTTTAATTACTAACTTATACTTCTTTTTACTGCTTTGATTTAGAAAGTGATGAGAGTCGTCGAGATTTTTTTGGAATTTAGCACATTAAAAATTAAAAAAAAACACAATCAAGAAAATATTTAGAGAAAACACACGGCTTAGAGTGTCGTAGATGACATGACTCACGAGTCGCATATATCATTAGCGACTCTTTTAAATTGTTAAATGGCTCGTTACAAGTTACAATGAAAGAGTGAAAATACAAAAAAAAAAAAGCAAAAGACTTCAAAGTCACATCAAAACTCAAATAATAACACCACCAATACCGTAAAAAAATCTCAACGAGACATATCCAATAACATAATAGAAGGTCATCAACGATAACCTGAGTGGACCACACGAACCATCAAAAGACAAGTGAGCCCCTCTATATTTAGGCAGCTTGTATGGCCAATTCTGGTCTTTGTTAGTGACATTTTTTGATATAATTAAGTTTATTTTATTGAGATCTTTTTAATAATATCAATGATGTTGTCATGAAAACTTTATTATGAAAACTTTAATATGTTTTTGATTTTAATTTTTTTCTTTTTTTTTATCTCTCTCTTCATTGTAATATTTTGCAAGACATTTAACAATTTAGAACACATGCGACTCGTTAACTATGCATTCCAGGATATTTTCTGAACTATATTATTTGCCTTTTTGTTTTTTCTGTGCTAAAGTAATAATAAAAAAAAAACCCTCGAGAGCCGTCCTATTCTTCTCAGTCAACAATTCTCCTTCAATCAACATTCTCTTAGTTGCATTCTGGCCTGACTGGTGAAAGCTGAGTTTACAGAGGCCTCGACTTCCTGTCAGCAAAGGCAGAGACGCTACGTTTTTTGTTGGAAAGCAAACTTTTTTAAAAAATAAGTTTTAAAAAAATAAGTTTTAATAAAATAAATTTCAAAAAAATAAATTATTTTTTAATATTGAATAATATAATAAAAAATATGTCATTGTAGGATTCAGGGCACTGTATAATATACTCATTTTTATTAATTAAATAAAAAAGCTTTGTTTTCCACACGCTACGACTGTGTTTCTGTTCGGATTTCTTTCCTGTTCTCATCGAGTAAAGTGGCAAGTGGGGTTTCTTTTTTTAAAAAACATTATCACAGTAAATTTATGATTGTGATACGAAATGATTGATTTTATTTTAATTTAGAAAAGTGATATTTATAAATATTACTATTTTAAATTGTGACATCTTAAAAATATATTATTTCCCAGATTCTTTTCTACTACGTTAATCTACCATTTATTTATATTTTATAAGCCAATTGTATAGTTTATCCAGTAAAGTGCAGATCGACATGAATTTTTTCAAAGAAGATTCATGAAATCAAGATTTCTTTTTATTTATTTTATTAAAATAAATATTCGGATCAACTTATACATACCTCAACTAATTATACAAGTCTTGAAAATAACAAAATATTTTTTTATTTTTAGTTTATGGCGTGGTGTCAAAGAAATGCCTTGGTTGGATAGTCAATTCTTTCATCTGGTTTGGTTGTCATGAGATGTAAATATATGGTTTTTTTAACTGTGTGTTTGAGATTGTAATAATAATAACAGTTTAAAGTATTTTTTATTTAGAAATATAATAAAATAATTTTTTTGTTTTTTTAATATTATTTTTGATATTAGCATATTAAAATAATTTAAAAATATAAAAAATTATTTTATTTTAAATAAAATAAAATTTTAAATTTAAAAAAATACAGTGCAAACCGCGTTAACAGTTCTAAGACAGCTCTGCTCTGTTTGTTGGCCATTTTGCAGGGCAGCAGGGTGAGGAATTTATGCGAAGCGAATACCTTCCCTGCAGCCAGTAAACTTTCTCCAACTTGAATAATTATCAAGAAGGGAAACAAAATAAATCACAGCTCTAAGTGAAGAGCTATCTCGCAATATATTTTATTTCATTTGCATTTCAGAATAAATCACATCTGTAACCTATGATGGTTTAAATATTTTATATGACATATGATTTGTTAATCATTATATATATTTAGTAAAATACTTTAATAACTAAAGAAATCATAATTTAATTATATTGTTTCCCTATGAAGTCAATATTTTAAACTAGCTAAAATAAAATTTCAATACTTAATATAAATTAAAATAAAAAAATAGTCTCTAATTATTGTATAAAACATATCAAATTTGATAATAAAAAAATAGTCTCTAATTGTTTTCTCTTACCTAATTGTTTTTTTTTTTTGGTCATGGAATAGTATTCTTACAATATCTTAAAAAGTGATTCTAACTTATCAAGTAATGACCAGGTTTTTTGTTTGTTTACAAATGTACTTATTTGCAATTACAAAATTGAAAATTTATTATTCCTTTCTCTCTCTCTCTCTCTTTTTTCAATTTGGGTCTACGAAACTAATTTATTGTTTAAATGAAAAAAAAAAAGCTTAATGTTTTCTCTAAATCTTATTACACCAAGTTACTATTCATTTAGTAGTTTTCATTTATTTTTCAGTATTAATGATTTAGTCGAATTTGTGATAACAGGTAATTTTGAGCAATTAAGTTTACCACAACTAGACGAGAATCTGCTTCAGATAGATTATGTGGATAGTCTAGCAGATATATTTATAAATCAGTAAAATAAGTTTAGACTCAAGAAAAGGTATTACCACGTCAGACTAATATAATGGCTCAAAAAAACTATAACTTTTAATTCAGAAATTGGGTAGCGTTTAAATTTTTAAAGGATTTTCTAAATATATTTTTTTTAAAGCAGCTATAGAATCGCCATTTTGACCATCAGATTTTTAGATTTTAAAAATCTTGTCCTAAGATTTTGATTTTGACAGTTTTATGATTTTTTTATGAATCGATTCATCAATTTAACTAATTATTATAAATCAATCAACCAATTAATTTTAAATTTAATCTATATCATGATTGTGAATTATAACATCAATAAAAAGTTTGTTGTAGTTCATGACAATAACATTTAATTAATATTGCAATTCTAAAAAGTAATATTTAATTAAAACTTAAGATTAAGCACCACATCAAAAAAATTATTACTATAGCTGTGTTTATTTTCTGAAAACTAGTTCCTGGAAAACCATTTTCTAAATTTTTCTGTGTTTACTTGCCATTAGAAAAGTTGATCAACGGAAAACACTTTTCGGTCAATGAAAAACACTTTTTAGTCAAAGAAAAATTTGGCTTGGTTTTCAGGAAAGTGTTTTCCTTTTATTTTGGGCGGAAAACACTTTTTAAAAGTTGTGAAAAATTTAGAAATGTCATATTATTGGCTGATTATATCAAATTTGATCTTCAAACTTTTGATTGTTATATATATTTTGTTCTGAATATATTTTTTTTCAATTTCTTCCCTTAAAATTTAATTTTTATATTAATTTTGGTCCTTATTTTTATAATTGTTATTTGTTTTTCCCTTATATTTTTTAATTGAAATTTTTTATCTATCAAATTTAGTCTTTATTCTTTTGATTGTTACTTATTTTATTTGAAATAATTTATGAAATGTTAATTATTATTATTTTAATTTTTTCATCTTTTATTTTTTTTATTTTTTAGATTTGATCTCTATTATTTTGATTATTATTTATTTTATTTAAAATAATTTATGAAATTATATTTTTTTTCAATTTCATTCTCATTCAAATTTTTAATTTGTAAGATTTATTCCTCATTATTTTAATAAACTTGAAAAAAAATAAAACATTAATAAATTTTTTTCCAGCTCATTTTTTATGAAATAACCAAACACTAGAAAGTGTTTTGCAACTTATTTTCTATTACACTACCAAACATTAAAAAATAATTCATTTTTCTAGAATTTAATTAAAAAAATTATTTTCTAGCAAACAAACAAGATCAATATTAATAAATATTTATAAAAAAAAAAATAGTATGTCAATTGCCACAAGAATCTTTTTGTATTTTCATATAAACAAATATCTGGAAAGAGACAGACAAGTCCACCACGGCCCGAAAACCAACTTTAACTCAGAAGCTGGCACCCCGACTTATAAGTTCACGCGCAGATAACTTATACTCATTACACTCGCCCCTGCAAAAGCTTATCACAGTCACATTGATAAACGTGGTCTCATAGAGTAGCGAGTGAAGCAAGTCTTGGAAGAAGCAAGATGATTTATGACAACAGCAAAACATGTGAGAAAAAAACATGAACACGCAAATCAAAGCTGGATTCTTTCTCTCACAAAAAGTAGACACGGTTGATTTTATAGATTAATCTGATAAATGCTTTGCTTTTAGTTGAAGCATAAACAGCAAAACTTTGTCCATGCATACATTTTTATTAATTAGCTTAAATTATGTTATTTTAAAAAGAATTTTTTTTATAAAATTTTAATTGAATCCATAGTGAATGCAGTGCAGGACAGTAACCGATTTGTCCACAACAGTCTTTTTTTTTTTTTTTTCGAGGCCTCAAAAGAACGGTTATTTAACTGCTATCCGTTTCCTCAATGGACAAGCCTTTTCAAGTGATAAAATTTTTAAATTTTTATTAACTCTTTCAGAAAAACCATCGATAAAACACCCCACCTTGCTTTTATCTGTTTTTTTAGTCATTTGGTGGCAGTAGGAGAGCGAAATCAGTCTTTTGGTGAATCTGAGAAGTGGGATTTGCAGCAAGTTGGTTCTGGATTTGTCTGTCCTTTTCTCTTTCCTTTTCTTGGTTTCGTTGCTTGTGTGTGGATATTTGTTTTGTGACTTGAAGTGGTTAAAGATGGGGGGGTGTTTGGTTTTCTTGCAGGAAGTAGGTGGGACTGTTTCTGAGATGGGTTTATAGTGGAATTGTGAAGATCTAGGTGGTTTTCGAGTGTGAAGAGATATGGAACCCCCGAAGGAGATTTTGTCTTCTTTATGGAACTTTATTATTTTTCTGCCTTTCTTCTTTGGGCTTCTGGTTCTTGGGACCGTTAAAGGTGAGTGCTTTCAAATTTGTTTACTGGTTAATTTTGCTTTCTTGTTGTGGTAACTGAAGGACATTAATTAAGGGAAACTGTGATATTGAGAAATTAAAGAATTTGTGTATTATGATTGAATATCAAACAGCATCTAGCAGCATACAGATTGTACTTTTCAACTGGTATATTTTCTATCTGAATAATTAGCGTAATTGGGAATATTTATTACTTTGCGCATAAATTTAAATGTTAATGTTCTGGTGGCTAGTTCATTGTGAAGAAATGAACCTGGTTCGTTTCTAATTGATAAGCAACTGAACAGTTAAAAAATGGTATAAAGTTCTATCTCCTTTTTATTCCATTATTATTTTCCTCTAGCAGGAAGTTTCCTAGTTAGGTGTTTGGCTGATGCGAAACACCTAACTTACATTGAATTTCTATGCCTTGATGAAATTTGTAATTTTCAGAAAATACAAAGGTGATTCTAATTATCGAATGCACACATTTAGATTTGGAATATAGGCTAATTGTGAACCTGTCATATGCCAAAACTTTATGCTCAGGTGTTGTTTTCTGCCCGTTGGTATGCCTTATCATGACCATTGGAAACTCTGCTATAATACTGGGTCTTTGGCCACTGCATATTGTCAAGACATATTATTCAATTTTGAGGTTCTTTCTTTGACCTTAAACTTTTCTTTTCTCTTGTCCCTGATACTCAGTCAACTTACAGTGATTTCTCTTATTTGCTAATTGGCAGAACTAAACATATAGGGCCAGTTCTGAAGATTGTGCTATGTATATGCCTACCAGCTACCCTGATTCTGTGGCTAGTTCTTGGCATTGTTGGGAGTATCATAGGTGGAGCACTCTATGGGCTTCTTTCACCAATATTTGCCACTTTCGATGCTGTTGGAGAAAGGAAGACTAATATGCTTTACCATTGTTTTTATGTATGCCTTAAATACCAAGTCTTGGTCATTGTGTTTTCTGCACTTTATCCTATCTATTCTTTCTTGAAGATTTCACTGTTCTATATTTGCAGGATGGAACTTGGGACACTGTAAAAGGCAGTTTCACCGTTGTCAGAGACTTTGGAGATGTTTGTTATCATTCTTACTTCTCACTTTTGGATGACCTGCGGCAAGGGGCCCCAGATGTGAAATATTATGAAATCAGGTTTGCTTTTTGTTTTTTCTGAAAATGATAGAATCCTTGATTCAGCTCATCTCTATTTTATCATTCATTTCTTGCCCTGGAAATCCTTCACAACAACCAAGTAACATGGCTGGATAGTACCCAGCAACATTATAAGAATAATAGCCTTGAAAACCATTCTTCCAGTCTGGGTGGGGTTAACTCGACTTCTCTAATGAGTCCAAGTACTCTTGCATGGAAATTTGACATTTTTTATCATATAATATTACATGTTATGTTTTGGTTTCAAACTCTCTACTTTTGCAGTATTTGAGTTACTGAACTGCACCCGGATATTGAAGCTTTATTTTCTGCTTGTCAGATGTACATGACTTGATATTGGTCATATCATATTTAATTTTCAGCCTCTGTAAAATATAAGCTTAAAAGTCCGTAGTGAATTATTGTAGCAGTCATAGAAATGATAGAAATCTTCCAGAAACTCTATCCTCGCATTCTGGGTAAAAAGAGTTTGCTTCCACAAGAGGCCCCTTGCCACCAAATCTGGCTGCTTTGTGAGACATATATGCTTTTGAGTGTCAGAGAAGTTGCCAGCCTTTGATATTTTGACTTATACATGCCAATGCATCAGAATGATTCTGGTAATCAGTTACAGTTACATGCCCAACACACCCCTTGTTGATTATATCTAGAATTCCGAAGCTTTCTCGTTAGTGGGAACTTTTATTTAAGCTATTTGGATCAGTTGACTAATTAAGAAACTCCAGTTTGACCTGTTTTGTCAAATAAATCTTTCTTGTACCAGAAAAGTGTAGGTTTTGGAAAAATCAAGTTGAGTATGCTGGTGAGAAACAAGTTGGGAACAGGGTTTGAGAGAGCACATATTTGTTGTCAAATCCCTTTTCAGAGTGCAGGTTGTGCATCACTTACCTGGTGGACATAGGTTGATGTGGCTGAACCACATAATTTCTCTTGTGCTCTTTTGTTTTCTTCTCTTGTTTCTTTCTCTTTGGGAGGATGATGGATAATGAAGCTGAAAAACAAAGAATTGGTCATGTGGTGGAGTAGCTAATCAAAGATTTGCTTTATTCTTGTCAGTGATGGATTTTGTTTTGCATTCAACTTTATATTGAAATTTTTCAGATTGCTTCCTCTTCCCGGTGCTATTATTGCTGCTTCACTTGGTATCGTTTTTGACTTTCCGCTGGTCTCACTTATTGCCATCTGCAAAAGCCCATACATGCTTTTTAAGGGGTGGCATCGATTGTTTCATGACCTCATAGGGCGTGAAGGCCCTTTCTTGGAGACGATATGTGTACCTTTTGCAGGCCTTGCTATCCTCCTCTGGCCATTGGCTGTTGTTGGGGCTGTTTTGGGTTCCATGGTATCAAGTATCTTCCTTGGTGCTTATGCAGGCGTGGTTGTTTATCAGGTCTGAATCTTACGCTCAGTTTGCTAGTTCTTTTCTGCTCTACAAATCTATTATTAGTTTCCAACTTCAAATTTATAACCAGGCATATCGAACCTTTCGATAATATGAAATTTTCCATATTTTTGGATGTTTCTTTCAATGTAATAGCAGTTCATTGTCTATCTTGTTTTCCATTACATGTTCTGGCAATGGCTTGCTTTTGTTGTTATATTATTTCAGGAAACTTATATGCTTTGTGTACTTTTCATGAAGAGCATATCCACTTAAATCTTTCATAGTTTCTACATCCTGTATCAATCGTATAAGATTATATCCACTATTGTATTGTTAATGTTTGAGTTTAATTTCTAGCCATCTTGCTTTCTTCCTTGTGAGATGGTCCTTAAGCTTCCATGTCAATCTATTTCATGCAATTCCTGCTGCGTTGATTCTGTCATTTTATTCATATTTCAGCTACCATGAGATCATGCCAGATATAGTCATGTCAATTTCTGTCAAACATATCTGCTAGCAAAATAAAATTTGATCTTGCGGGGCTTTTAATTGCAGGAGTCTTTTTGGTTCGGGCTTTGCTATATTGTCGCATCCTTGGCCATTTATGATGAGTACAGCAACGACATTCTTGACATGCCAGAAGGATCTTGCTTTCCAAGGTTGTATTCATCCCACTAATCCATAATGGTTGTGATACGGAGCTTCTGAACTCTGATTGTTAATTTAATTTCCAACATTGACAGGCCCAAATACCAAAAGGATCCCAAGCTGACAAAGACCACCTCTCGTGCAGCTTCCTTTTCAGGGTCCACTTCTGTTCGAAATCCTCTTTCCCGCGGAGGTTCATTCAATCACCCTATGGTTGATCTTAAGCCACTTGAGGTATGTTATGCAAAACCCCCAACCACCCCCCCCCCCCCCAATCTGGCCTGTTGTGAATAAAATGGTGCTTGCCGTACCAATACAGTTATGGTTTCTATAGATTGTTTCCATGCCTTGGTTAATAGCTAAAGTACTGATTGTAAATTTTCTTCCCACCTTGTTTAGCTACTTGATCGCATATTTAAAGAGTGTCAACACCATGGTGAGATTTTTGTTTCTGAAGGACTGATAACACAACAAGACATTGACGATGCAAAGTCTGGCAAGGGTAGCAGAGTGATTAGCATTGGTTTACCAGCTTATTGCATTCTTCAGGCACTGTTGCGCTCTGTAAAGGCCAATTCTGTGGGAATTTTGTTGAGTAAGCAAATGCTTTTCATTCAGATAATTTTAGTTTTTCTTCCTTGCTGCTCATTTCCAACAGTCTCAAGGTTCTGAACATAAAATAAAAAACGCCTTTATGTTTAGCTGATGCAGGCGACAATGTCACTGAGATAACTAGCACAAACAGACCGAAAGATACCTTCTATGAGTGGTTTCTTAACCCCTTTTTGATCATCAAAGACCAGATTAAAGCAGAAAACCTTTCTGAGGAAGAAGAGGGATATCTCGGCAGATTAGTATTGTTGAATGGTGATCCCACAAAGTTGAAAAGTTTAAATAGTGGTCCACCACCTGAGTCTGAACGTAAACGTGCTGAACTCGATGCGCTAGCTCGAAGGTAATGCTGCATAACTTTTGTTCAAGCATCGACTTGAATGACTGGTTAATTTTCTTACTACACCCCTTTCCAATATCTGGTTTATTTAATTATCTGAACCACTTCTATTTCATTATTAAGGCTTCAAGGGATTACCAAATCTGTCTCGAGGTATCCTACTTCAAGACGTAACTTTGACCATCTTGTCAAGAACTTATCAGAAAATCTAGCTAAGAAGAATGGTGAGACCAAAGCAATCAACGCAATTCCGAGATCAAAAAGCGCCTTTGCCAGGATGTTTAGCCAGAACTCTTTTAAAAAGAAAACAAGCTATCATGGTTCTTCTGATCAAGAGACAGAATCAATTTCCGCAAGGAATGTGGAAATCCACATTGTATGATGAGTGATGTTGGATGTAAAGCTGTTGTTGTATCATTTCCATTTTTAGCAACGGAAGAGTGCATAGTTGATCTTAGCTATATCTTCCTACGTTACGTTCATATCTTTGCCTTGTCATTGCTGACACCCGAGAGGTATTTTGTTTTGATAAACATATATTCATCATACTGGGTCGTCTTCCCAAAAATTAGTCTTCCAGGCCTAATTAGAAATCATCATTTCTAACCATTGAAGTGTCCCGTTTGTAGATAGGCTGGCAGGAAAATAAAATCCCATGTACAAGACACTAATTATGAATTAGCAAATGTAAATAAAATTGTTTTCTTTTTATGTTTTCTCATCTTTATACAGTTCTAATACATCTATCTAAGTTTATTTTGTAGCGTTTAGTTAATGTTTCTGGATTAAGAACAAAACATGAAGAAAATGAAGATAAAAGAGATGTTTTTTTTTAAAAGTATAAAAATTACGGTTTTTTCCAAAATTTATTTTTAAAATTTATTTTAGATACAAATTTATATCTTTATTTCTATTTTCTAAAACAAATTACGGTTTTTTCTTTTCATATTTCTTTGCTGCCCTATCCACCAACTGAATGCAACCTGGGTTAATTCCTGAAGGGAAAAGGTAAGACCTAACAAGAGGGATACTGATTTTTCATTTCAACCCAATTAATTGGTCAATTGAATTTTGACCAGAGGGAAAAATGGCCCGTGAAGCATGATGTAAAGGGAAACATGCTAGTATGCATGCATATCAGGAGGGGAAATTTTGTTTTGATGAAATCAGTCGGGTATTTTCTTCAAAATCCATATCATTTACAAAAAAAAAAAAAAAAATTGTCGGTATTTTACAGTTTATCAGGATACAGATTACTATATATTTGAAACAGTATAAAAATAAATTTGTTTTTACTAAAAAAAACTGACTAAGCATGCAATCGAGGATATAATTGTCTTTTTCATGGGATATATCTGCTATTAAAAAAATGATTGGGGACAAAATCATCCATTCAGTTTTTTGACTACAATACAAATACTAATTCACCTTTCAAGGCACATAATTTAAATCTTTGGGTAAGGGCTTCTTTTGTTTATTTTTTTTTTTAAAAAAAGAGTCAAGTTATGGCCATGCTCTTGGGAGGGAAAAAATATACTTGTATTGAGGGGCTTCCTTGTCTTTTTCTTTTTTTGAACAGTACAAATATAAAAGTACCCTTTAGTTTTGAAAAACAACTAAGGTTGCATATAAGAGTGTTTTCATATTTTTTTTGTATGGTTTTGTTGTAAATCTCAATTGGGATCAAGGGTAATTAGGTGTGTGTGTGTGTTCAAAAATGATTGGCGCGTGCTTTGCACGCATTGGCAAGTGGGTGTTGCCTGCACCCTTTGGATGGCGTGTGCGGTGCCCAAACAGCACTGAACATCGCCTTTCGGGGCGGCGTTTGATGAGCCTCACCACCCTATCATAGTGGCGAGGCGTGTATGCCGAGACGGCACACGAAGGAGCTCTAACCGAAGGTTTTTCGCTCCCTCACTCTTTCTCCTAGAAAATCATACTGGTCATTGCAAAAAAATAAGAATGTTTGTCAGTTTGTTTATTAAGTCAAATTAGGTCTTCATTCTTTTGATTGCAATGCATTTGGTCTTGAATCATTTATTGAATTAATTTGTTTTTTCAATTTCATCCCTTCAAACTTGATTTTTATATCAGATTTGATCCTCTTTCTTTTAATTATAATGTATTTGATCTTGAATCATTTATAAGGTTTTTTTCTTTCAAATTCATCCATTTACACTTGATTTTTATATTAGATTTGGTACACATTATTTTAATTATGATGTATTTGGTCTTGAATCTTTTATTGAATTAATTTGTCTTTGAATTTCATCTATTGACATTTTATTTTTATATCAAATATGGTCCTTATTTTTTTTATTGTTATTTATAGTTGTTCTTATCCTTTTCTTGATTGAAATTGTTTTTCAATTTCATCCCTAATGATTTGGTTTTGTTTTTATTTTTGTGTCAAATTTGATTCTCTTTCTTTTTAAATCTATATTTTTTAAATCACTTTTTTTTTTCAAGTTTATCCCTAATTATTTAGGTTCGTTAGGAATTTTACATTATTATTTTTTCAGGTTTGACTTTCATGTTGTGATCCGGCTTCATGATCTGTGTCACAAATTATGAAGATTAGGTCGGGTTAGCTTCAATCATCTTTTATTATTTTAAAAAAATCTCATTCACCATCATTGAGTTCGTTAGAAATTGGTATTCTTTGTTTTTTTTTGTTTTTTTATTCATTTGTTAATTTGATTTTTTTTTTCAATTGTGCCCTACAATTCAAATTTTTTGTTTGTCCTCTCAATTATTTTCTTTCAAATGAGGTCATTATTCTCTTAATTTCTATTTCTTTATCCTTTATTTTTTTTTTCAACATTTAACATTTTATTTATTGGGATTTGGTCTCCTAGGTTTTTTTCCATTGTTTATAAGCCCTACGTAGGAGCCAATCTAGGACAATTATCGAGTCACAGGTTGAGTGGCTTGACTCGAGTTAACCTAAGTCAACCGAATTTTTTTGTTTTTTTTAAATCAAAATGATACCATTTTGAAGGAAAAAAAAAAAGAAAGGAAAATAGTCAACGGGTTTTGACTGGATTTTCCCCGGGTTAACCATAACACGGGTCAACCCGAGTTTTAGACCGTCTCATACTTAATCAATTATCCCCTAATTTCTTTTGAAACTCGGCCTAGTCAAGCCAAGTTTTAAAATAGTTTCTTTCTAGATGCGATGCTTCCAATTTAGTTAATACCTAGGGTTATGAGTTTGAAAAATTTACATGAGTTGATGTCGTTTTCTTTCTCGATTACATCCTTTGAAGTTCATTTTAAAAAAAAATGTCGTTTTTTTCTTCAATTTTCTTTTCAATCAGGCTATTGTTATCTTATGATCTAGGTGAGAGTTTTATCCGGGTGGCTTAGGTTTTTTTTTAAAAAAGTCACTTTATTATCCTTTTTTATTGTCCTTGAAAATTCAATTCTTTTTAAAATTAATTTTTTTTTTCCTGTTTTACCTTCTATTGGATTATCTTGTCTGCATGATCCTATTTGCAGGTTTTGATAACCTCACTTATCTTGTCTGCTTTGATAAATTCACGACCCAATTCTTTTTAAAATACTTTTTTTCATTGATTTTTTTCTCGATTTCATCCTTCTGCATTTTGATTCTTGAGGATTGACGATCATTATTTTTTGTAGTCTCTTTCTATGATCTTGGGTCGTCAATTTTTTTCGTTCTTTAAAATACAATAAAAACACTTTAGCATCATTTTTTTATGTTACCAAAAAACTTGTTCGGCTTGCAGTGAAGCGTAGGTCATCTATCTAGTATATATTAATAGAAATTTGACAAATAGTAATGGAAACACCGATAAAAAAATATTTCGTTAGTAATTTTCAACAGAAATAACAACAGAAATGGATAAGGAATATTTTTTCTTTGTAATTTCCGATGGAATAGAAAAATAAAAAAAACTATTAAAATCCTATTGGTAATTTGACACGTTAATAATGCTCATGAAATTTTCATTGATGATTTTAAATGAATTAAAACCTGACAGTTCTACCCCCCCTATTTCTTCATTTTCTTTTCTTAAAAAAAACCAGCAGCGGCCCCTCTTTAAATTCTGGTAGCCCTCTTGCAAATCCAACCACCTAACCTACCTGCGTCGACTGATATTTGTCAATAGCATTAGCTTTCGTCTCTTGGTTTCATTTATTATCAAGTTTCACACCACCAAGTTAGTAAACCCACCTATTTTTTTGTAACTCATTTATATTTTAAGTTCATTTATTGAAGTTTGTTTATAGTATTTGTTGTTTGCTTATATATTTAAGAGTTTTACATCTTCTCCCTAGATAATTTTGTTGTATTAATGCATGATTTGTATGTTAAGGCTTGTTTGGGATTTGGGAGAAATTGATTTTATTTGTCGTTTGATGAAATTGAGTTTGATTTTATAACTTAGGTGTGTTATAATTGAAGAAATAATAAGTAATTTAATGAGTGCCAATTATATTTTGTCAATTTTATTTTTAAGTTGAAGATTTGAAGAAAATTGATTTTTGTGGAATTGATAATAATTAAAATGTTCTAATTTTGATTGAATAAGTTTGAATTGAAAAAAAAAAAGATGGATAATCAGTTGGGTACTGGTTATTTTTTTGTTTATTTTTTTGTTTATTTTACATTTTGACAGAAAATGAAATTTGTGTAGAATTGATAATGAGTTATTCGGTTGCAAATTTATTTTAAATAAAACGTTGTCATCAATATTCTATATAGATTTTATAAGTAATAGATGATCGTTCTTGAATGTATCGATATTCAAAAGAATGGTTGTATAGGAAAGATTATCTTAAAGGGTCTGGGGTTTTATTATTTTTATACTTTTTAATCCAAAAAAAATTGGTGGGGATGAAATTAAATGTTCATATGCGAAATGTAAAAATAAAAAGTTTCACTATAAAAATATTATGACGATGCATCCAGTGGCGGAGCCACGTAGGGACACAAGGGGGCAATTGCCCCCTTAACATTTTTTTTAAAATTTGTTTATTAAAATATTAATATATTAGGTTAGTAGATTGTTACTAAGAAGGAAAGTTGTTATTATTTATTATTATTGACTTATATGTTAATATAATATAATATAATATATATACACACACAGCTCATTCCCCAAATTGTTCTCTTTTTTCCTTTTGTTTCTATTTCAAATCAATGGAACCGGCTTAAAAATATGGAGTCCCCTGACTAACAAAGAGTACTTTGCGTTCCTTGCCTTTACTGTTTTGTTATTTTCATGAGCTGTTATGCCACTTTGTTCTTTTTATGAGTTTTTGTTCCAGCCTCTCTTGTAAGTAAATTTCTCATCAAGTATAATTATGCAATTATTCTATTTTTGTTTTTTACTTTATATTTTAGGCAAATTTTTTTATTTTTTCTATTTATTTCATTGTTTAATTTTAATTTTATTCTTTTATAATTAATTATTAAAAATATTAGGGTTTATGATAATTTAGGGGTTTTGATATGAATATGTTCAAATATGTTGAAAATGAATATTTAAATCTGCTAATTTAATCAATTAAATATTTTTTTTCTTATTATAAAGGAATAAATTAATATTCATGCAAAACCACTATTATTGACATCTCTTGCATTGGTAGAGTAGTTTATTGAAATTTAATATTTTCACATGATTTGTTTGTAAGTAAAATATCAAGTAGAAATTATGTTTTTTAAGAATTGTTCCTCTTACACATACACTAAGCATTGCTCCTCAATTAAATATCTAGAAATGATTAAGTATAATTTAATCAACATACTTATTATATGCATATAGATATGCATTGAAATAGGTTTTGATTTTGATGAATTGATGTTTATTTTGCTATGAATTTTATATGGAAAATTTAGAATTATTGTGTAACTCAACTGACTTTTATTTAACAGTGAATTATTGTGTAATTGTGTTAATTATTATGTAGACACTAATGATGATAAAAAAAAATCCAGCAGGTTCATCTTAAATTAACATGTCATTAGACAAGTATTTCAAGCGCAAATTCCTTGAGGATGAAGAGTCAATCAAAGCTTCAAGTCATGTAACTCCATCAAGTTCAAATAAAAGTCATATTGAAATCAACCCCGACAATTATAATGTAAGTTTTTTTAGTTTAAAAGTTTTTTAAAATTAATTTTACTTGATTTGAATTAGTATATATGTTTTGAATTGATTTCTAATGCATATTTATATAATATAGTATTTGTTAATAATTTGCCCACTCATTGAAAAAACTTTGGCTTCGCCACTGGATGCATCTACTTAAAAAAGGTTTGTCGAGAAATATTTATGATGGCTTACACATGAAGAACCCTACGTTTCTTACAAAACCATGTTAAAAAGGATGATTGACTCAACTTCAACTTCTAGCAACATACAAGAGGTTGTAGATAATAATAGTAATCCTTATAGGAGTATGGTGATTGATGTAACAAGAATGTATTAGGATTATTTAGGTGAAGATTCACATGACATCTCTTTAGATGAAGAATCAAATATAGATGTAGCTAGGTTTTTTTAACTTTTGAAAGATTCTAATAAACCTTTAAGGGATGGGTGCATAACTCACAGTATATAGATGATCTTTGCACAAATATTTACCATCAAGTCAAAATTTGGGTTGAGTGAGGCCTATTATAATCAGATCTTTGAATGAGTAAAAAACATGTTACTTGAAGGGAATAGGTTGAAAGATAACTTATATGCTGCAAAATATACATGATGAAACCTCTTGGCCTAGGATACCAAAAAATTGTTATGTGTCTAAACTTTTGCATGTTAAATACAGTGAATATGTAAGTTTTATTGAGTGCAAAACCTATCAGTATGTTCAGTATAAAACCAATAGTGGTAAATAAAGGATATCTATCGCATACAAAAAATTAAGATACTTCACAATTACTCATAGATTGCAAAGGTTAATACAATCTTTAAAGATTATTAAGCATATGACATGACACCATTCACTTGATAAGATGAATGGAATCATGGTGCACCTTTCCGATGATGAAGCACCAACAAAGATTAGTCACTTTTTAGATATATTTTTTCGAGCAAGTTGCATATCCATCACATAAAGCAACTTGAAATAAATATCATTGAGATAATTTATAAACTTAAAATGATCTTTTATCTCTCTTTCTTCGACTTAATAGAGCATTTGTCCATTCATTTTGCGTATGAAGTAAAAGTTAGAAGTCATGTATAGTATAAATAGATGTATCCATTCGAGAGATTGGGATTACGTGCATCCTAAATAATTGTCCACTATCTTTTTAAAAACATTTAGTTATTCATGTCTAATTACTTGCATACATGAACTCCTTCCTTTAAAAAAGATCATAATAGAGTTGATTGGTTATCTATTATAAAAACCGAACCTAGGAGTCAAGTCCAAAATGTTAAAGATGGTAACAATGATTTGATTAGGGGAGACGATATCTTTCAAATAGATAAGTTAATTGATCAATATCGAGTTGCTTTATATACCAAGTTAGAAAATTTAAATTTTCATATCACTGAGAATACTTATATATGTTGATGTTAATGTTGATGAGTTAAATGTAATATTGAGTACCAATGAATATTGAAAAATAGATGATGATGAGATCGACATTGAATTTAAGAAGATAATGTTGGTCATGATAATGAAAAAAATGAAGAGGATGATTCTAATTAAAAGGTGTTGAATTGATTTAGATTTGATATTTTATTGTATAATAAAACTAAAATTGTGTAAGATATTAGGTTGACTTGGATATTATAACAACTAAAAAAAATAGTGAAAGCAATGATGGAATCTGCGACCAAATGGTCCATTCGATCGGCATTTCTTACTGCAATTTTGCACCCATTTCATTGAAAATTAAATTACATAAGGCTTCGGTATTTTTAATGGAATCAGCAACTAAAAATTCCATCGGAAATTAAATTTCGATGGACTTGCCGAATGAAAATAAACAGTAATATTATTTTTTTTTGGTATGAATAATTTGTCAGTATTCCATCGGTATTGGAATTACTGGCTGAATGATAATCCCCGATGAAAAACTTGCTAACTATAGGATTCATTGAAAATTAAAATATTAACAAAATAACAATCCTCATAATAAATTTCTATCGGAAATTCATCAGCAATTAAAATATATATGGATTTGTTTCATGATTTTAACCGAAAAAGCTGACTCTGATGTATGGATTAGACGAGCTGACCACGTCAAGTACAGTTACCTCCCACTACCTCAATCTCCATCCTTAGTAACTAATTCTTGCTCATCTCTACCACCCCCACGAATCCCATTACTAGAGCTCCAAGCGCAACTCCCAAGACACATTCACATATAAACCACCAAGTTCTCCTTTCTGTTCAGTATATTCATTTTCCTATAGTTTCAGTTCACAGCAAGATAGTTTCTGTAGCCATTGGCTTCCTGTTACGTACACCATGAGTTCTTCCAAGCAAATGTCGCTGTTGTTGATGACCATTCTCTCTTCTTTTCTATACTTGTCGGTCTCTTCCTTTGAATACGAAATTGGTGCTAACGAAGGTTGGGTTGTCCCTCCCGCCAATGATACCAGAATCTACAATGACTGGGCCTCAGAGAACCGATTCCAAGTTGATGATACAATTCGTAAGTTCACACACAAAGAAATGAAATTTACCTTTTCCTTCAATTTCCTTGGTGTTCATCACCATTTCTTGTGCAGGTTTCAAGTACAGGAAGGACTCCGTCATGGAGGTCAGTGTAGAGGATTACAAGAAGTGCAACTCCAGTCACCCCAACTTCTTCTCCAACACTGGCAACACTGTTTACCATCTTAACCATTCAGGGTATTTCTACTTCATGAGTGGGGTTTCTGGACACTGTGAGAGGGGACAGAGGATGATCATCAAGGTTATTTCAAGTGACCAAGAGACTAATTCTGGTGGCGAAAAATCTTCTGCTTCTCCTTCTGCACCAGTGTTATCTTCCGGTGTCTTTAAAGCGCTGTTATCTCAACTTGCAATGTCCTACGTTGCTTCATATGTCTTCTACTAATTCAATAGTTAACTAGTATTTACCAGTAAACATGTTTGTTATTTTGGTGGGTTTTAGGTTTCCTTCAGGTCTGTGGTCTGGTCAGATTTCTCTGTCTGTTTGAATGTGGGATTTTTTTTTAAATTAGTATGATTTTATGTTGTTCATTAATTAATTTTAGATCTTTTTATGATGGGTGATAGAACATTTTTATGAACATTCAATCATCAATTAATCCATCTTCTCTTGAAAATATATAACCATGCAAGGCATGAATAATCAAAATCTAGTTATTCCCTTGAAAAATATTTTTTAGGATCATGAAACCATAGTACTAACTAACTAACTAGACTTTCTAGAAACACCTCGTATGTTGTCACTTAATTCGAATAATTAAATATTATTGTTTTTATATATAATAAACCACACAAATCGTTGGTAGTGATAGTAGTAAGATGCAAAACAAGAGTATCCTCATTTATCAGCTGTGCTGAGGGTTTCTGCATTATCTGCATTCTGCTCAAGTCCACCCGCGCAAGCGTTACTCTCTTACAATTACAAGAACAACAAAAGCATGGCCATCTATTACAAGACTAGCCTAAATGCCTGAGTTCATCCCATGCATGCTTCAGTCCTAGAATGCAGCCCGTGTCTTTTCTTTCTTTCTTTCTTTTCTTTTCTTTTCTTTTTTTTTTTTTTTTTTTGATAAGGATATCTTCAGATTAACTTGCATGTTAATTTCAATACTAAATATATTTTTAGTGATTTTGAGACACATTCTCTGCATTTATATTAAAAACAAACTATAAAATTGTAACTTAAAAAAAAAACATTCTTTTAATCATCAACCCAATCTATAGGGTTGAACCCATAAATTAAATAGATACAAACTATACAAGAAAGCTAGTTTTAATTAATGTATATTACTGCATTTTGTAAATATAATAGTAAATAGCTATAGTGCCAGTGCGCTATTGTGAGTACTTTTCAAAATCATTTTTTTTTATTTAATTATATCATTATTAAAATAGATATTCAAAAGAAAAGAAGTGAATAAGATTATAGAGGGAAAATATATTTTTTAGTCAAAATTTTCTTATCTTATATAATGTTTTTTTTTTTGTTTTGTTTTGACAATAACATGTCTTTTCTATTAACAACATAATTTATTGAATAAGAAATAATTTTAGTTGAAAATAGTATTCAAAACAATTCTAATGATTTTAATTAAATAGTAAAAATGTGTCTTTTTAATTAAAAAAATATCTTTTTTTAATTCATGTATTTTGTTTTTGAACATATTGTTTTATAAAAAATATCATGTTTTAAATAAAACTTACTATGATAGGGAAAGCAAGTTTTAATAAATAAATTTGAGAAAATTATAATAAAAATTATAATAAAAATTTAAAAAAAATAGATATTTTATCCTCATTGAATACCAATGAGAAATTGTTTTTTTTTTCCGGAAAAAATGCATATTGGATTGATACATAATTATTTATAAAGTAATTATAAATATTACCATAAAAACTCTAATCTATTTAAAAACCATGACATAATTGGATAATCATTTTAATATATTTATTTAAAGATAATTTTATTCAAGAAATTAAAAAAAAATGTTAAGTGATATTTAAAAAAAAAAGCCAGGGTCGACGTCTACACCCGGAAAGCTTGCACGCCTAGCATAAGAGAAAGATCCAAGGGCCTGGAAATCTAGACCCACTTTATTTTTAATTGGTGGATGATACATGATTCGTTCTATTTTTTTTATAAAAAAAAAACACAGGATACATCATTTTTTGATTCGAATTGTGGCTTCTTCAATGGGTGAAAGTAAGAGTACAAGTCTTTGGATTCTAGAAACCTAAGTTTCAACTTATTTTTACCTTGAAACACCTTAAAAATATACAAAAAAACCTCTATAAAACCATTTTTAACATGAAAGCAACATTTAATAAGCTTAAAACTCTTAAACCAAATTAGATGAAAACTAAATTCATGAATCCTGATTTATTTATTTTTTGACATGTTTAAAGGATAAAATTATCTCTATCAAACTTTTTTTTTAAACGAATCAATTAACACTAAGATCGAACTTTTAATTACTGGAATGTAGCTACTCGAAAACTCACTCTCCTCTTCTTTTTTCTAACTACTCTTTCTTCTTTCTTAATAATTAGAGATTGAAATAGGATAGAAATGAGATTTAAGGCTAAAATATAAATATCTAAAAAAAATTAAATTTAAAAAATAAAAACTACTGAGATCAAATTAAAGTTTTTTCAGCACCTTTAAACAATTATGTTTTTTTTGTTAATTTTGATTTTTTTATACTATAATTTAAAATTTTATTTTATAATATTGATATTTAATTTAATATTGGAGGATGCAAAACAAAACAAATTCTAGAATATAAATCTTGCCGAAAAAATGAAATTGAAAAGAAGTAATATTGATTGATAATGTATTGTATAAAATTTTCGATGACAAAAGAAAAAAGGGACCACTAACAATCCATGTTTAGTTTCTTTTTTAACTTGATTATTAATAATTTAAGTAATTAATTACCAATGGAGTAAATATATTAGAAGAGAAGAGGAAGTGTATTTACAGCCTCTGAATCATCATAAAAAACTCAGGTAGAGCTAGGAGTTCTGGCTGATTCGACATCTCAAGTGACTCAACTCAGCTCGATCAATAATTAGGAGCTGCAAAACATCAAAATTGATTGAGAGAGACAACTAAAACCCTATAAAGAAATATTTTGTTTTCTTAAAGTGAAGGAAAAACCCTAAACTCTGAGTGAACTCCCCTATTTTTCAATTTAGTTAGAGAGATGGGTAGGTAGGGATAGCAATGAGCAACATCCAAACCCGATCCTAGATTTATACCGACCCAAACCCGATCGAGCATAAATCAAACCCAACCTAATCAGGCTGGTAAGTTTGTTCACTTTATGATGCTGTTTGGTAATGTGATTGCGGGTGAGGTTCACCCGCAGCCACACATATCAGTGTTTGGTAAAGCAAGCAAAATTGATTTTACGTGGTAGGACCCACTAATTTTTGCTGCCCAACCGCAGGATTGGAGAAGTAGTGGGTATTTTTGAGGAACAGTGAAGCCATGCTCCACTGTCGCACTGTTCAGTTTTTTTTTTTTTTGAAAAACCAGTGAGAAAAGTTTAGTTTTTTTTTTCCCGAAAAACCAGTGCAGTTAATCGTGAACAATATTTTTTTTTGTTTTTTTAAAAAAATAGTTTAAAGTGAATTAAATTTACTCGTACTGTAATCTCAATTTTATTCCTAATAATATTTTATCTAATTTTATTGTAAGCTCAAAAAATCATGGAAACTGTAGTTCTTGTCGAATGACTTTTATACGTAATGAAATTGTAAATTTTTTTAAAGAAATTATGTTTTACTCGAAAAACTAGTATTTAATTGTTGGATAGATTTCGTATGTAATGATATTGCACATAGTTTAATAGAATAATAAAAAATATTAATTTGATATCAATATTATTTATTTTATGATGTAATAACAGTAGTTAAATCTACAATATTTAAATTAAAAATTATTAATATTAATATATATATTTTTAAATTATTTTATAACCTCAATTTAAAAAGCATTTTTTTAACCAAACACATTAAACTACTTTTTGTTCAACCTCAATTTCAACCACAGTTTTAACCAAACATATATTTTTTCAAACCAATCTCAACTAAAAGTACTTTTTATAAAATAACTTTTTTAAAACCACAAACACAACAGCAACCGCAATATCAAACACTCTATATCATAGTAATAATAATTTATAGATGCATAACATTTTTTTTAATTTCTATTTTTTTCCAAGTATTTTTTCTAATTTTATACTATCAATCAAACCCTAAACCCCAAACTCGAAACCCAGAACCCTAAAATCTAAACCCTAAAAACCTTAAACTCAAACCACAAAACCAAACTCTAAAAAACCAAAATCCCGAAACCCGAAATTCCAAGCCCCAAAACTGAAACAAAACAATCTCATTCCAACTAAACAAAACATAGTAATGCTTCATTATCTTTCTTGGCTTGGTCTTGAATAAAGGTTATTGGCTTGTTCCAACTAAACAAAACAATCTCATTCTAGGATCAATCGTTTCAATTTGATTTCCCGAAAACACAAGGCCTATAAAATGACCGAGTATCTTATAATAATCATCTTTTGCCGTCTGATTTCACACTTGCAGCATGACTAAGTATCTTCAACATCGATTTCACCAAGTTGGAGCAGCAACAGGAACAGGCAATGCATAAAGGTCTGGGTACAAAACGATTTATGTCTAATTTTCCAATAGGTTGGCTGCACATGTAAAGATCAAAATCGAGCCTTCCGTTTTCGACCAGTGTATCTTGTGTCAGGAGGCACTGCGTTTCCTTTTCGTCTCAGTTGCTCTTTCTTTTTAAATATCCAATCTCTGCCCTTCCCTTTCCTAGTTATTTTCTGTTTTTTCTTAGGTCTGTTCCTGTCTGAAATGCAAACCTGCATTCTCAAGGTACATGCATATATGATAATTATTAGTGACTTGCAAAATCCAAATTGAAAAGAAAAGGATACCATGCTTACAAACAAACCAGTTAAAGCTTGAAAAGAAAAGAAAAACGCAAGACAAAGCAACCCACCATCTGATTTTCTTCACTATTTTCATCTTCAGAGCAGCTTTCTCCATCTTCGCCTTTCCCCCTGGGAACAGCAGTGCTTAAAGATGGTGGTCCACAAGTAAGCACGAGGTATTCTTTTCTACTCTTGGCACTGTGACAGAAAAATAGTTCAATCAGTGAATGATGAAACTCTGAAGAGGATTATGAAACCAGAGGATAATTAATAGCAAGATTCTTTTTTTTAGCTTAGAAGGAAATTACATATCGGAAGGTGAACTTAATTGTTAAAGAGAGAACAGGGTGAATATACTTGCATAATGAAACAAAGAACTAGCAGACAGAGCATCTAGCACATCAAGCTCTCAAGGTTCAGATTCTTGAAAAGCTTGCAACCTTTTATGTGCATGCTTTTATTCCCAACCAGAACATTCAGATTAAAGGGTTGGAAAGGGCAGGTGCTATTGAAGCCAAGCAAAAAACACATATACAACAAATACCAGTCATGAAAAACTAAGCATAAGATTTCTAAATAGAAGCCTAGCATACCTGTGTGGGTAATCAATAACAACACCACCAGCAAATCCAGCATGCATTGCAGATCTCAAAATTAATTCACGCTGGGCTATGTTTTCAGGATACATCTGAAACACTGCTCTTGCTCCTCTTGCCAAGCATCTATATAATGATCCAAAGAAAGCCCTGCCACAAAATTGTCAATCAATTTACAACGAGAAAAATACACATCAGTGATTCAAATACACTAGAGTAATATCAAATGGCTAATTTTGATCACTATCTAGTGTTGATAGAAATCTAATAGAATGCAACAAAATTTGTTCAAAATTGCGGGTTTAGTCAAATTGAGTATTTGAGTTTCTTGTGAATCAGAACATTACAGATATTAGAGGCATCAGATAACACTTTCAGAACTCAACTTTCAGCTTCAATCCTCGACAGGTTATGAAACTTAGCTCGTTACCTAGCTCACAATACATCAGTGTGCCAAGAGAAGTCTTTTATCTAGAACATTCCCAACCCTACTTCTGAGTAATCTGTTATGGATGCATTAAGCTTTAATGCTTTGCATTAATGAAAACCAGTTTTTTCTTGGAAATAAAAAATTCAGAAGAAACCAAGCCCAGAATTGAATCCCCAAACAGATTGAGTGTTGACGGACTACATAAACCTAAAGCAGAAAAGAAAAGGGAAGGAACTTACTTCAATCTTAGTCTTGGTTCATGGGAGGACTTGTCTGCATTGCATAGCCACTGGGATCCAAATCAAAAGAATAAAGTGAGAAAAAAGCACTCACTAAAGTGTTATACAGCTTAACATTTAAGAATCAACCCCTACAAAGGATATGAAAGAAAAGATGGGAAATTTATGAGGCTAGGAAGAACAAGCAACACTTAGACCAAGTTACAGGCTCCAGAATGAAAAGAAAAGAGGACAAGGAAAGCAACCATGTGAAGTTTGACATTGCAATTGGAAAAAGATGTCGAGGTTTATATATTAGAACATTTAAAATTAAAACAGCAAAACAAATTTGGTTAGTAATTTTGAGAGGAAAACCATTGACCCCTAATCTCAATATCATAACATTTCTAAAGCATCCTCTCTGAAATCTCTTTTTTGCTCATCTAACTTCAAAAAGATTAATTGTTAATTGTCTGTCTGGTTAAAAATTTCCTGTCATGTAGAAAGGTCCCCTCTCTATCTTAATTTACTGTTTCTATAAAGATCTTGGTACAAGGAAAAGCTAACATGTAAGCAAGCTTTGCCAGGCCTTAGCTGAAGTAATGAATGGGTCGGGTCAAGGAAGAAAGATAAGTTCAGACCTTACAACCAAAATGCAAATTTAATTGTCCACTAAACCTTTTGCCTTGAAAACCTGCAATCTTCTGTTTATAAAGGGAAGGTTGTGGAAAGAGAGAGCACAATCAAGTTGGGAAGGTTGTGGAAAGAGAGAATAATCAAGATGGGGAAAAAGTAATTCATAAATAGACATTTTTGTTTCCTTTAATAAAAGACATGTTCATCAAAGAACACAAGGAAAACGCAGGCAAGCCTTAACTGAAATAATTCAAATAGGTGGAACATCAGAAGGTAACTACAAGAAGAAGAGTAAGAATTAAAAGAGGTTCATTGAAAATAATGCATCACATAAATTAAGGAAAAAACTGAATTTTTTGGACTACTTCTAACACAAAAAACTTGCATACATGCATAGATGTCTATAGCATACAAGAGAGTAAAACCTGAACAGCTGAAATACTGATGGCACCATCAATAATTCCAGGTCGAAGTGCTAGGCCCTGCACCATAAGCTAAAGCATTTCAGCGATAACTAATAACTGAAAACCTATTTTCAAGTTTAATTGCATATTCTATCGTAATAACAATGAAAAAAGGACTTGTACTGAAATAGCTTCCAAAAATACAAACATTCACCTATGATAACTGCACAGAGCATTAAGTAATAAACCTTAAGTGTCATATGACACAGAATATTTGGTCATAAGTGAAATAAACTAGAAGATTGCATAACCTTGCATCAGTAATTAATGTTTAGCTCATCATCCTGCTACATAAAAATTTTAAAAAAGTCATATTGGCCAAGAAATTGTATTTTCCCCACAACCTTGATTCTCCTTCTTTTTTTTTTTTTATTGTGTTGTGGAGCATATAAACTAAAACTGAATCTTAGTTAGATACCTGACCCATATCACCAAGTAAAAGATCACCCTCAACCTCCCGCTCCAAAGCAATATCTGGATTCAACAAGAAAGAAAAATGTTAAAGTTCCTATATGCAAAGTAACCTAACATGAACCTTTGATGAAATATTACAAAATTGAACAAACTCAAGCAGACATACTAAGCATTGATTGCGAAACATCTAAGCCGATCCATTGGTGACCATTTTCAGTTAATGTCTCCCCACTAAGTCCAGATCCACAGCCTGAAAATGCCAGAACAATTACTGTAAGCATTTAAAAACTTTAGAATTGAATTCTGCACACACAAACAGAATAATTAACAACAAAAAAAATATAACAAGTATCAGAAATTCAAGGTTTGCAACAACAAAAGTTTGATGTATAAATAGCTAATGTCCCACACATGCATATTAAAAGGACAAACACCACATCTACAAAATAATTTTCTAATTCCATAGTTAATTCCATTTTAAGTCTTATTAGCTGCTACGAATATAAAGGGGAGACACAATACTAAAAAAAACGCATGATTAAACTTTTGTCCAATGCATCGGTGACTTGTGTGTTTAGCTCTCTATCCTCATTATCTCGTCCATGGTCTTTTTATTCCTAGTTACTTTCACCATAGAATTATCAAAGTCAAGGCACAATGTTCAATTCCAACACGAGCAGAATTCTAAAAAAATTAACAAAACCAATGGAGTAGCTATTTTCTAACTGGTAAACAAATCATAAGCCATAAATTAATCACATTTACAAACGGAGAAGAGAGAGTGGCTTCATAATGTAATTGTGATGGAAATGTAAAATGCAACATACCGATATCGAGGAGTAATCTAGGGATTCCATCAACAGGCAAAGCAAGAAGCTCCAATGCTCTTTCTGATAGCCTAGCCTATTAACCAACCACACATCATCATCAGGTAACAAAACCATTAAATAAGCATTAAAGCATTTTTCTTAAAAATTAAAAAAAAGAGCACCTGAATATCGATAATACGAGAAGAAGAAGTGTATTTACGAGCCTCTGAATCATCATAAAAAATCTCAGGTGGAGCTAGTAGCTCTGGCCGATTCGACATCTCAAGTGACTCAACTCAGCTCAGTTCAGTGAATAATTAGGAGCTGCAAAGCATCAAAATTGATTGAGAGAGACAACTAAAACCCTATAAAGTGGTTTTTTCTTTCTTAAAGTGAAGGAAAAACCCTAAACTTCTAAGTGAACTCCCCTTTTGTTCAGTTTAGTTCGAGAAATGGGTAGGGATAGCAATGGTATCCATGGGTCGGGTATTGCAATATCCAAACCCGAACCCGATCCTAGATTTTATACCCGACCCCAACCCAAACCCGATCCTAGATTTTATACCCGACCCCAACCCAAACCCGATCGGGCATAAATCAAACCCAGCCTGATCGGGCTGGTAGGTTTGTTCACTTTATATCATAGTAATAATACTTTATAGATGCATCACATTTTTTTTAATTTCTACTTTTTTCCAAGTATTTTTTTTCTAATTTTATACTATCAAATAAATAAAAACATTTTTATGGTAGATAAATTTATTGTGAAACATAAACCGATAACCCCAAGATAACAGATTATATCGGTGATTTTTTTGCGGGGGGGGGGGGGGGGGGGGGAACATAATTATTAGAACCAAATTGTAATCAATACAAACACAGCTTAGATATTCTATAAACATATTTTATTTTGGAAACATCATAAAATAGTCAATAAAATTATGACTATATCAAATTGCATATCAGCACACTGTAAATATTATACCATTGGCTTTGTTACTGTAAAACACTGTCACACTAGTCGCAAGGAAACTAGCCAAAAAAAAAGGAAACGAAATTCTTGCATGCTCTTTATAAAGCTCACGGAGACTGTATATGTAATAATCAAAGATGATTGGGAATGGCATTATCAACGTTATATAAAAAAATGAGACTATCAAACTAAGGAAAAAAGGCTATAATTAATAATGCTTCTGCTGCAGAGCTAGACAAAATAGAGCTGGCTGATGGCAAATAGCCTGGCAGTGGCAGGTACAAGTTAGCATAAATGCTTATCCAAATGTTTGATTACTAAGAAAAATCTCCATTTTCTTCATTCTAGCTCTAAATTTTTTACCAAGGCATAACTGAAAAAAGAAAAAGAATACTTAAGACAACATATGAAATGCAAAAATGGGATTGATTGTTATGAAACGTACTTACGAATCATGCTATACATCTCAATTCGCTTAAGAACTTTCAATTGTGACAGGAAGGTTATTACAGATTTCGATTTAAAAAATGGCATTTACTTTTTGCAAAGATTGTTCAAATTGAATTGTCCCATTAATTTAGGATAAAACAAACTTTTTCCCCAAAATTTACACCCTCTTGTCTAACCTATTACTCGCATGAAAACTATAGACTCCATTGTTCCTCACTCACCATCGCCCATGCAATCACGACAGAGTCAAGATTCGGACAGCAACACCCTTCGAGCAAGATGAGCTTTTTCCAGTTGTTCAGTTTGGTAAATTTATTGTCTTCTGCAAATTTAAGTTTTGCTCGATGATTTGAAATAGGAAAAGTTACATTGCTTCTCTGTTTTTACACTCTCTGTTCTCTCACAATTTACATTCCACAGTCTATAAATTGAGTAACACCTTCTCCTAAAAAATCACCAGCAAGTTTCCAAATAGCCTAAACCAAGAACATCTTCACAGATCTATAGCAACTCTATCAACTTTTGAAATTTTAATTGATTTAAATCAACCCAGTTTTTTACTGGAACGAAATAGAATTACTGGAACGATCAACAAAGGAAAAGACTAGCAAAGAAGTAGAATTACTGGAACGAACTCAACAAAGGATCAAACTCAAGCAATTAAAAGTAATTGTCTATGATGATTGGTGACCATCTCTGTGTCACACACTCAAGTAAGGAGACAAAAGGAGGAGAAAGCAAGGAATGGGACAAAGAACAACCGGGGCTAAAAATCCCTTTTTAGCAAGAAAAATTCAATATAAGCAATTAAGTATTACCTGTTGATGAATACTGATTCAGTGAAGACTGAAAAGGATGCCGTTGATGATGGGAAAAAAAAAAAAGCGTTGTTGATGAAGAGTGAAGACTGGAGCTGTTGAAGTGTTGATGACGGGAAAAAAAGGATAGTGCTGTTGATGAAGAGGCAGCCGTCGATCTCACGGTGGCTGGTTAATTGTTGAATCATTAATGGCTGAGAGCCTGAGCCTGAGCCTGAGACTGAGAGAAAAAGACTAGGGTAAATGTTGTGTTGGTGTGTATTGTGCAGCTAATGCTAATGTGGAGGGCTAGAAGCCTGGAATACTGCAGTATATGTTTTTTTTCCTGTTGAAATCGTAAAAACGGGTCTAAACTCGTGATTTTACCCGATTTTAACCTAATTTTACCCCGACTTTGCACTTCAATGGGTCCGGACCGTCCGGTCTCAGCTCCAGTTACCTTAAGGGCCGAGACGCGGCCCACTTCCAATGGATCCGGTCTCGGCCCCAGCTCTCCTCCACCCCAAGGTCTCCTTCAGGGCCGAGGTGCGACCCAGGTAATTTGGGCCCGGCCTCAGCTCTTTTATGGGCCAATATCGGCCCATAATCCACTAGGCTGAGATCATCTCAACTCAGGCAGTAGGGTCGGCCCAGCCCACATGTATTAATAATATTTAATTATGTTATAATATTAAAAAATTCCAAAAATATTTTCAAAAAAAAATGATTTTCTCCCATATTTTTTCATTAATTTTGTATAATATCGGGTTTGTATACTTACACGGTAAGATACTGATCCGGTATTAAAATAGTCGGCTTTCTTCAAAATATTTTAAAAAAAAAAACTTCAAAAAATTTTCAAAAAAATCTTTAAAATTAATTTAAAAAAAAACAAAAATAATATCTTGTTTTCATGAATACGTTCAAATCTTAAAGTGTTTTCCAAACATATTTTCATAAAAATTGCATTTTTCTCATGTTTTAAAAATCCAAGAAAAATAGATATCATTTATGATTATCTATTAGGGTTTGGCTGAAATATCAAAAAAAAAATTCTAATTTTTTTTTTAGAGTTTAGATGCAGATCAGGTTCCGGATCGACTCGCCTGGCCGGATGAGGTTTTAAAACTATACCTTTTGCTTTTGATTTCTTTTCTTGTGCATTGCTTTTGCCATTTTAATTTCCTAGATGGTTAGATTTTTGTCTATAATGTTGGCTAAAGGAGAATAAAATGATGAGCGTAAGGATGGACAATGTACTCCCTTAAAGCAACCAATCAATATGGGATAGTTTTGATATGCTCTGTTCGTAAAATATACTATGTATTTGTGACTTTGAAAGTTTTGATTTGTCATCTCTGTATTTGATTTTTAATATGAGAAATATATGCTTTGGGCAGATGCAACTGTGAAAACCATTTCTCTTTGGATAATTTCAGACATGGCATTTTTTTTCGCCCTAAATTTTAAGATTTGACAGCCTTTGCTTTGTGGGGTTTCACATACTTGTGTGATCATATACTCATTTAATTGTATGGTCTTGAATAATTGGTTATGATTATTAATGAACCTTTACTCATGGGATGATTATATAGATTAGAGTGTGTTTGTTTTTACCTTCAAAAAATACTTTTGTAAAAATAAAGTTCATGCGTTCACTGTTGATTATTGTGACCCTGTATGATGGCCATTAACATGCCTTGAATTTTTTTGTTGTTCAGGATAAAAGAATCTGCCGGCATTATGAACAGTTTGGCATATGTAAGTTTGGCCCGAGGTGTTTGTATGACCATCCAGAAAACTACAGTTCATCAGCGTTCCAGTTGGACACTTTTCCAGAGCCTTCATCAGCCAGCAAATTAGTATGGTGGGAATAGCTTGGCTGACCGTTGAAATATATGGTATTGTCTGCTCCAGCAATTTGCCTGGAATTCCGGGTCCTCGTCAAGATATCAGCTTCATTCCTTGCTAAGAAACATGTTTTTAACCTTTCCTATTAAGGTCAGCAGAGGCTTTTTGTGCATCGGATGGACCTTTCCTAGCAAATGTGGATGGTTTAGTTAGTTCATAGTATATCTAGTCCTATGATTATTAGTCTTTATTTCTTTCCTTCTTTTTTTGTTTTTGTTTGAATGGTTAAGAAGTTTATAATCTGACTGATAATTACCTGGTTGGCAGCTAAACTAGGTAGGCTTCCCATGATTCTGTGCGGTCCACATTTCTATTTTAAAAATTTAGCCAGGAGCATAGCGCATCACTTGAATGCTGTTATAAGATTTGCTTGACAGGAAAAGTGAGTTTCTTTGTTAGACACATGTTACTACTCTATCCATTCTTGTTCAACAGGCAGCAGCATTATATTTTTTTTCCTTAAGAGTATCAAGGCATGAAAATCCTGTTGGACCAGAGATCAACATCAAAAGAGTGCCTGCTCCTAAGAGTTTCGAAATTAAGCGCTCATACAGAATTATTTAACTGAGAATGAGAAGCCATATATATATATATATATATATATATGTATATATATATATATGTATATATATATATATATGTATATAGAATACTTTTCTATGAATCTCCAACTTTAGCGAAACTCAGTCTTTAAGGTTGACAGATAGCTGATTCATCAGCAAAAGTTGTATGGAAATAGATGAAAATAAGAAACTACAGCTGAAGTCGTTGTGTTTATCATCAATGTTTTCTCCTAAAATACGTACATAAGTGAGCAGGGGGCAGCAGTGGAGAGAAAGGGAACAGCAGGCACTCATTCCCCACAATCAACCCGAAATGCAAACTTGGGAAGAACTTCCATAGCACGATGATCAAATTGCACGACCTGATTAGCCCCCAAAGCCACCATTGGTCTTAGAAACAGCAAAACCTTTTCTTCTGCTACCAGAAATATATAGTAGAGCATGAAAAGTTAAGAAATATACGTGTGTGCGCGTGTGCGCGTGTCTATAATATTGATTGAAATTCTGTGATGGCAGATTACGGGGTTACATACCGGTGGGGGACACTGACTATTTGCTTGAGATGAATTAGTTTTCCTTTGCGAAGCAGCACCAGCCCCAGCTGCAGCACCCGATTTCTTTTCATCTCTGGCTTTGCTAAAGATGACAGTAAATCCTTCTGCAGACGCAGGATTGTTCACATCCCACTCACCAAACTTTGGCAGTGGCCTTCCCTGGTCTTGCTGCTTACAAAAAATAATGTAAGACATAAGCATGCATGGTTTAACGTCAAATTTGCTTTTCGAGCTTGCCAAGGCTTGCTGTTTTTGCCGCAGCCTATTGCATGCAGTGATAACCACAAATTTTCTGCACCACCATTTTCTTAGCAGCAAAATTTTTATCACCATGCATAGGAACTAGATTAACTGGTACATGTTTAAATGCCTAGAAAATTTAAATTTGGATGGATATTCATGATTTGAATTGTGTTTATATATATAAATATATGGTTTATCAAACAATTGATTAATACTCAGCTAGCAGAAATTAAAACTAGCCTGAGCTTTGGCAGATAAATTTGTAACAATAAGAAAGAAATATATAGGAAATTAAAAAAGATAGCACATAATTCATACAAAAGAATAACATGAATTACAAAACAAAGCATTGACAAATCCAAACAAATTTGTAAGGAAAAAAACAAGAACAAGAAAACATTAATTGGAACGGAGTAAAAGTAAAGCAGAGATGGGATTAATCTTACCGACGACATCAAAATCTAATGGCAATTGGTCCAAGAAAAGAGCATAAATATTTCAGGAATCAAAGAGAAAGAGAGAGAGGGAAAAAGGATAAGGAAAAGCCAAAAATGAGAAAGAGAGAAAGATGCGGGGTGAGGAAGAGGAGGAGAAATAGCGAGTATTAAGGCAGATTTTGATAGACATGAACGGATATTAGTAATAGCCCATTGTTGCCTGTTGAGCTACCTCATTCATCATTTATAATTACACCTCACAAACCGCGTAGGTTCAGTTCTTTACCATTTAACATATATATATTAAACATAATCATATTTTAGAGCTGTATACTTGCACCATCACTTATATTATTGATGTTAAATTCTCAAAAAAAAAAAAAAAAACCTTAATTCAAAAGGAGAAATTGACATGGTGGTAGTTGTAGACATGTATGTATATGTTTTAGAGGAATTATTTAATTTAATATATTGAGAATTGTGCTTTTTCTTTTTATATAAAGATAGGATTTGTGAATATTTTTTTATAATGGAGTCCAAAATTATTATCATATATGTCTACAAAATTTAAATGAGTATACCTATTTAAATCTACCTAATTATTGTCATAAATATTCTTATTATATCTGATATTTTTATTTTTCAATGAAGGTAGCGATATCAACTGAAAAAATAAAAAACATAACGCAGATTAAAATTATAGTTATTAAATCCGGTCTAGAATTGACCCAGCCAAGGAGCCGGGTCTCGGTTCAAACGGATCGACTCGGGTCAATCCGAAAAAATTAAAAAATAAGATGTTTGAGGTTTTAATACCTCACATGAAAAAGTTAAGAAACAATCCATTTATGTTGTGAATAATGAAATATAAAAAATTATTTTTAAAGAATTTTTATCTCATATTAGAAAGATATTATCTTCTCCTTTTAAGTTGTATTTAAACCAAAAAAATTTCTTATCCCACATTAAAAAAAAAAACACAACATTCTTCTTAGGAACATAATATATATATATATATATATATATATATATATATATATATATATATATATATATATATAAACGCGCTTCCAATCTCACATTAGAAAAATAAAATCTTTTTCAGTTGTGTATATATAATGAACTTTGATATGTTAGTTATCAACATGGAAATGATAGTAGGCTTGGGGTATTTTATCAAACTAGCATAGTTTGATAGAAGTTTTTGGAAAATAGCATAGGAAAGAAAAGTACTTGAAAAATAGTATGGTTCTGACTCAACCACCGTTGAGAAATGCGGTTTTTATTAACAACTGCTAAAGGTAATAGCGATTATAAACAGTCATCATCCTCATTAGTGTTTTATTAAACAACCGCTATTATCATTAGTGGTCGTTTAGAACCGCTTAGCAACTGCTACCGAAAATAGTGGTTGTGTCCCATACTCATTTTCAACAAAATATCAAACAAGACTTATAAATTATCAAACCTTAAACCCATAATTCAAAGTGTGATATTTTAATATCATTTTTATTTGTTAATTATAATCTCAAATTAATACGTGTGTTTTTTAAATATTGTTTTTATTTTTGCATCTTTTAAGTTGTTAATGAATGATTTGAAATTTTAAACAATTTGTTCACATGTTTACCTATTTTTTTACGATATTAAATCATGGTTATATAAACCAAGTATGAAAATGCATAATATGTAAGACAACTTAAAATCAACATGACAATGAGCAAAAATAATATTACAAAACTAGTAATAATAAAAATAACTCTTAACTAGAAAAATAACACAACATAATAATACATTTAAGCCTATTTATGTCTTATGGGACAATGGGTGGACGGACTGGTTTCATCAATAGCACGACTTCTACCTATATGTGTAGTCTCATCCTCCGAGACAACATCATCTAGGCTCAATGTCTCTCCTAACATGTAAAGTGTAGTACGACATATCTCGAGCCAGGAAGATGTATAATAACGAGCAAGTCCATCATCAGAAGAAAGATCACAAAGATCAGTCACAACACGTCGTTTATCATGTAGCAATTGTCCAACCTAATATAAAACAAATATAAATTATGGATTCATAAATAAAATACAATGATTTCGTCAAAGCCTATAAAAAATAATGAATACTTACAACATTCTAAATCTGTTGTGCATGTGGCTTATATTCTATCTCCTCGCATGAAGAAACTTACAATATTTTTTTTCTTGAGGAGCAATGGCGATGGAGGAAAAGAGTTATGCTTTTATAAACATCGTAAATTGCGGTTTTGTCGCGGTTTTGTTATGAAACCGTTATTTTGAATCGCGGTTGTTAAATAACTGTTATTCTGAATAACAGTTCCTTAACAATCGCGACTCAGAATAGTAGTTAGGTAGAAACTATGTTATTTTCTAAAAAAAGAAATTAAAAATATGTTATTTACTCTTAATTGTTTTTAATTATGTTAATTTTCAAAAAAAAATTATAAGCTTGCATATATAAAATTGAGCCGAGAAAAAAAAAATCTGTTTTCAGTAATAATTTGTTTTTGCCTCTTGACTGAAGCTACTACTATAGCACTCATGCACTTTTTCTTTAGCGTTGAAATTCCAAAATGATTTGAGCCCCTCTCCAGCGGTTGCAAATTGCTATTACAGGTGGAAGCATTATGGTGAGCACACGCCTCAGCAAATCATATATGCAAAGCAAATTTGGCTTCTCCATTCCCTTTTTTAGGCACAAAGCCAAATGACTGCTCCGCAACAAAACCACGTCACGCCATTAATCACTGGCCCATAACTCGCCACTAATCACCGGCTCATAACTCGCCACATCATCACCTTAGTTGAAAAGTCCAGCTAATCCACGACACCAGATTAAGAAAAAAGGTAAGCCTCAGATTAGTCCCCACCATATATAGTTTCTCAATTAAGTCCCCAAACTCATGACTTATATCAATTGTGTCCCTCATCTCCATGCACCATCTCCTTAATCTCCGTTCTCTTCAAGTAAGAAAAAAAAATTTAATTTTTTTTTTTGCTAAAATTTAATATGTTTTGGATCGTTTTGATGTGTGCTAATGTCAAAAATAATTTTTAAAAAATAAAAAAATATCATTAACATGCATTTCAACAAGAAAAATTATTTGAAAAGTAACCGCAACCACACTGTTAAACATAAAAACAAGAAAACTTTAAAAACAATGCATTTGTCACTCTAAGTAATTTCCTAATTAATCCTAATTTTTTTGAGGTTTCAAACAACAACTTAATATATTCTTAACATCGTCTTCAATTACTTTGCAAAAGGATCCGACTGATAAGGGTATAAGGATGGCAAGACGGTTTATGAAGGACTTAATCGAGGAAATATATATAATTTGATGGCTGATATGAAGTGTTTACTAAGTAAAATTATTAACCTCTAATCTCCCACTTTCTCAATCCCTAAACTACCCTTCTCTAATATATTCCCATCCGATAGACAAGCATTTCTTTCATTTGCCCGGTAACAATCTCGCAGCAGGAAAAAAAAAAGAGCAAAAATGGCAACTGGGTTGCTCAAGAGAGGAGCCATTTCAACGGCTAAGATCTCATCATTAACCTCAAGATTTATACCATCTCGCCTCCAAGCCACGGCGGCGGCGGCGGTGGCAGAAGCCAAACCAGTTGAGCAGCCAACAAACCCTACTCAACCACAACATCTGAAAACATTCCAAATCTACCGATGGAACCCAGACAACCCAACCAAACCAGAGCTCCAAAACTACGAAGTAGACCTGAACAAGTGCGGTCCGATGGTGCTAGATGCTTTGATCAAGATAAAAAACGAGATCGACCCAACGCTGACATTTCGTCGATCATGTCGTGAAGGAATTTGTGGGTCCTGTGCAATGAATATGGATGGGTGTAATGGGCTTGCTTGCTTGACAAAGATTGATAAGTCTGGACCGCCTAGTATGATCAATCCGTTGCCACACATGTTTGTGATCAAAGATCTGGTTGTGGATATGACTAATTTTTATAATCAGTATAAGAGTATTGAGCCTTGGTTGAAGAGGAAGAATCCACCACCTGTTAAAGGGAAGGAGATTCTGCAGACTAAGAAAGATAGGGCTAAGCTTGATGGGATGTACGAGTGTATTTTGTGTGCTTGTTGTAGTACTTCTTGCCCTAGCTATTGGTGGAATCCTGAGTCTTATTTGGGCCCTGCTGCTTTGCTTCATGCTAATAGGTAATTTATCTTTTTTTCCTTTGATTTTATCGGTTCCTTTTTCTTTGTTTGTGCTTTTATATGTGTTTTCTTTATTATTTTGTTGGGTTTATGTGTTTTTTTCTGGTGACTTTGATTTGTTTGCATTATGGACACTCTTAAATCTGAATTTTCTTTTTCCAATTGAATTGAGATTGGTAATCACTATTTTGTGTTGTGTTTCGGATTCAGTCTTTTTTGGGTGTTATTTTCTCTTAGCTATCTTAGCTATCTTTTTATTTTTTTGAGTGGTTGATTTTTGTGGATTAGCATTTGTGTTCACTTTAGAATTTACTTATTTATTTATTTATTTTAAGTTATTGGTTTCGTATATTAAGGAATAGGATTTAGATTTTGGGGATGAGTTTTTTGTTAAATTGAGGGATGCTAATTTAAATGGTAAATGGAACTGTTTTGGAGTAATGAGGGAACGGTGAGAAGTTCGTGGTGGATTAGCAAGTATATTGCTTCTTCTTTTTTAGCAAGAAATGGGAATCAATAAAACTTTATCTTTGATGATTTAAAGTGCGGAAATTTGGTTGAGTTCCTTCAGAATTTAAGGATGGATTTTTAGTAATTGAGATATCAAGGTGTTTGAAGATGGAGATTCTTCAGCTATCAATATGGATTTTAATATGGATGCATGCATTTAGTTTTATTCAAGATTTGGTTTGTTTTTTCTAGAGAATGAGAAATTCTGCTTTTTGAATTATTTTGTCGAGCATGCATAATTTACCATGCTACAACCTGGAATGGAGGGTTGTGTTATAGAATTTCTTACATGCCTGCTTTTTGTTTGCCTCTATTTGCTTTAGAAACAATTTCTCTAATAGATTTTTTTCTTAACTTGACACCACTCATTATGATCGATTTTATGTCATTGTGTATCCAGTCTCTACACAACAATAGTTGCATTCATAGATTCTGTTCTATGCTTGGAAAACCTCCAATCATGAGTCATTTCTTTATTGTTTGCTGAACGTCTTTATTTGTTACCCTTGATGTTTCTTTATTCTCATTCTTCAAAGGAATAGGTGGTTGTGTAAATGCTATCTTCAAGTGTTGATGTGCGACAAATAAGTTTAGCATTAAAAAGGAAAGTTGAAATGGCTCCTCTATAATAAAGACCATCTAAACCCTTGTACGAACTTGAGTCGGTCAAAGATGGAATATATTTGTAAGAACATAATATGAAAACTTAATTCTTGGAGAACACTAGTAGAAACTGGTGTCATGCTGACTGACTGGCTGGTAATCATGAGCTGATGCCCTATGCCTGCTTCAAATATATTGTTTGCAAACATGCTAGTAACTAGTAGGCCCAATTAAATTTCTTACTTCTGTTCTTAACTTTAAGTGTGATTCGTGACTATGTTCTAACTGTGAGTTGAAGTGATGATGTCTGTTGAACTTATTCTTGATCACCAAAATCTGAAATAAATGAACTCGTCACTATCTGTTCCACTGATTGTGAACTGTGTTATTTAAGTGTGGATGCAACTTAGCGGGCATGCTTACAAGGAAAACTATCTTTTACCAAGACAGTAGGAAAGTGCTGACTTCTGCTGTAATTCTGCTGGTACATGCAGGTGGATCATGGATAGCCGTGATGAATATACCAAGGAGCGCCTGGACGCAGTCAATGATGAGTTTAAGCTCTATCGTTGCCATACCATATTGAATTGTGCCCGTGCCTGCCCCAAGGGATTGAACCCTGGGAAGCAGATTCAAAATATCAAGAAGCTTGAGCGGAGCTAGGAGGTGGTGCATAAGTGTCCTGATTGAAGAAGCTTGAGGATGTGCGCATCTGACCAAGTTATTCTGAAATATTCTTCTAGGGACCGATAAACATTGTGCTTTGATTAATAAAGATATGCACTAATTGTATTGTTCATTTTTGCGTTTATACTTGGAATGAAGCGTGTTGTCTGTCTCTTAAAATAAATGTCTTTAGAACGTCTTGGTTTTATGTATGGGTCTATTGATTTCAATTTTGTTAAGCTCTGTGCAACAGATGGCTTTTATTTGGCAAATCAAGTGTTCATTGCTTGGCTTGTTAGAGATTTTCGACGTTATACGGTTGGTTGACAGGCCAAAAGCTTTAGAACTGTTGGGAGAATAATGCTATTGCAGTTGTTGTACAACTGTTTTAAAAATGTTTTTGAAATAAATTAGTTTTTATAAAAAATTAATTTTTTTTTTAATATTTTTAAATTATTTTGATAATTATAATCACCCTGTTTTGTTTATGTCGCTTTTTTGAGTTTTCTACTTGTCCCATAACTATTGTGTCATAGACGGTTTTATTTGATTAAGAAAAAAAAAAGAGAGATAATAATAACAAATGAATAATTTTTTTTTTAAAAAAAAGCGATGACAATGGAAAAACCACGGTTATAATAATATTTAATTTTTAAATAATTAAATATAAAAAGATAAAATGAGACAACAAAAAAATTAGTATGACTTAACCTAGTTAGCATAGTAGATATATGTAATTTGAGGTTTAAAAGGCAAGTCAATTTGAATTAATTCGTCAAACTCGTATTCTAAATTATAAACTGAGATAACCCAATATAAAAGAAATAGAAGAAAATCACAAAGCAATTTTTTTTTTTAAATAATGTCGAACGACAAAACTGGAAAAGAAATTAAGTCAAAAAAATAATGTCAACCCCCGTTAACTTTTTTAATCCATGACCCAAGTTATGAAACCAGAAGTATCATACATGGAAAAACTATAAAGCTTAATCCTCAAGAAATAAAACGTTGAATGATAAAATTGGATATAAGTAAATAAATCACACAAAAAGATTCAAAATACAAAATAATAATTAAAAGAATGAGGGTTAAAATCAAAATAAAAAAATAAATTAGAGGACAACAACAAATTTTTAATTTGAGAGTTAAATTGAAAAGAATAATAACCTTAACAAAAAGATTAAAAAAAAATCTAAAGTATCAAAACCAAATTGTAAAAAACAATATACCATAAATTTGGATTGAGTGATGAAATTAAAAACCAATAAAACTTGTATAAAATGACAAAAAAAAATCACAAATCAAAAGAATAAAGATCAAAATAAAATAAAAATATATATAATAAAAGAAGTGAAAAAAGATGTCAACCTGCGTTAACTTTCTAAACTTGCAATGAAGATATTAAGATTGGGATAACCTGACAGATCATTATTCTAAAACCCGACTTGGGGTTGAACTCGTGATCCAGGTGATTCAGGGTCTAGGCATGACTAAGTTTTAACAACAGGGGGAGAATTGACCTAGTATGATCTGGTCAACAAGCCATGTTGACCCATAACCCAATTAGCCTTTGAAAAACCTAGTAAAAACCCATCGACCTTTTTCTTTTTTAAAATGATGTCATTTCTACATGTTTATAAAATAAAAAAAAATAGGGTGACTCGGGTTTAACCGGGTCGACCCATTTGATCTGTGACCCAAGACTTACCCTGGATTAACCCATGAGTTGGGTTTGAAATCATACGATAGATAACTTTTAAAACACATGACACATTTCATTAGACCGAAAGTATCATGCATGGAAAAACCAAGAAGTCTAGTCCTTCACAAATTAAATGACTAAAGATCAAATCGGGAAAAAAAAAATAAATTGCATGAAATGAACTAAAATTAAAAAAAAAATAGCAAATCAAAGAAGAAGGATAAAAATCAAAATAAAAATAAATTAGTGGGCAAGAGCAATCCTTTAATTAGATGGTTAAATTGAAAACAAAAAAATAACAAAAGAAATAAAGTAAAAAATATGAGGATCAAACTAGAAAAAACAAAAAAACAAAATACAACAAACTTGGATTGAAGGGTGAAATTGAAAACAACCAAAACCTTAACAAAAGAAACAAGGAAAAAATAATAAATTAAAAGAAGAATGACCAAATTGAAAAATATTATATTTGAAAACTTAGAACTGAGGATTAAATTGAAAATAAATAAAACTTTTACAAAAGAACCAAGAAAAAAAAAACAGAAATCAAAACAATAAGGACCTAATTGAAATGAATAAAATATGACAAATTGAAATTGAAAGACTAAATTAAAAAAAAAAAACAAAACTTACAAAAGGGCAAAAAAAAATATTAAAAATCAAAAAAATAAAGACTAAAGTTGAAATTCCAAAAACAAATAGAACAAACCTATATTTTTAGAGGAGGAGAGAGAAAAGAAGTGGAAAAAATAGCTCATCGGTGAACTGCTTCATCGTTGTTTACACGTGCTATACCAGAAGGAAAAGGATGTGGCAACACGTCTAATGACACAACAAAAGGCCTGGTTCAGCCAATAGGAGGTGCCGCATGTGTCAACAACTTTTATCTTTTTTTAATTTATTAACCGATATTAAAAGACCAAATTGCCTTCGGTTGTCTTAAAATTAGCATAAAAACCAGTGTGAAAAGACTGAAATGACCCTACACACATATTTTAATTTTTTCAAGCTAAGAGCAAACCTGTCTTTTAACTATTTTCCAAGGATTGAAAAGAAAAAAAAAAACCCACCAAGTTCAAAAAAAACTTGTACTATGCAAAAAATTCAAAAAAAGAGAGAACAAATATACCCTCTAACTAGTTCAAAAAAAAACTTGTACCATGTAAAAATTTCAAAAAAAAAAAAAAGAACAAATATACCCTAAAAAAAATGTGTTGAATGACTAAGGGGTCGTAAGAAAAGATAAAAGTACCCCCAATACCGAGGCATACTGTTTTTTAAGAAGAGCAAAAACGTAACCACATTATTATAGTGAATAGTGATTTGTGAGTTAGTATACAATGAAAAATTGTTTTTTTTTTTTGTTATGAGGTGATGTTTGGTTGCATTTCAAATAACATGAATTTTTTTTAATTGAAAAATAAAAAAGATGGTGTTTATGCTTCATAAAATAAATTAAGAAACATGAGCTAATAATTTGAAAAGAATTTGTTAATACTAATTAAATATTAAAACGAGAAGTTGGTCTTCATAATAAAAATAAAAAATAGATTCACATACAAATATTTTACTCATACTTTTTATTTTATTTTATATGTTTTCATTTATTTTATCTCGGAGGTTAATTATTTTAGTTTAGAAGTTAATTATGATTACTAAGAACAAATGACTTTTGTTTTTATAAATGGATTGTATAAATACAACTTATTTATATAAAATATAAAAAGAAGAAAAATTAAAATAATATAATTGGAGTATTAAGAAATAAAAAAACAATTAAAAAGATTAATTATTGTTTTTTTAAGTTAAACTAAATAATTTAAAAATGAGAGATAAGGTATTAAATAAAATAAAATTTAATAAGAATAATGAAAATAAAAAATTAAATAACAGAGAGGTTAGGTGATGTTGGTTCTGGATACCAACCCCTGTTACTAACTAAGCAAGAAAAGGTCGAAGCACTCCTAGTCTTTAAAGAGTGTGTTTGACAGTGTAGTTGCATGTGCTTTTCAAATAACTTTTCGTGTCAAAATGCATGCCAATAATGTTTTTTCATTTTTAAAAATTATTTTTGACATCAGCACATCAAAACGATCCAAAACGTACAAACCATATTAAATTTTAGCAAAAAAAAAATTTTAAATTTTTTGAGAACGCGGGTTGAACCGCGTTCCCAAACGCTTCCAAAATTCCAAATCTAGGCCTGCAAGCCTAGTTGATTAATTATTATTTTTTTTAAAAAAAGAGTGTACGAAGTGTTATTCATCCCATATTTTTAATGAACAATCCAATCACCTACATTGCGTTATGAGTACGATACCAAGTTAATTTTTAACACAAGATAAGAAGATATTAGCAATATGGATGTGTTTTTAGGTATCATGAATTTTCTTAATTGAAAAACAAAACGATAATATTTACACTTCATAAAATATACCTCTTTCTCACATGTCTGTTACTCTTTTATAAGTCAAAATAGGGTCAGTATTGTTAGAAGACTTTTAAAGTAAACTTGCCTTTAGAAAATATTTAAAGTAATAAATCAAGAGAAATATTAAATATTAAAGCAAAAATCTAATCTTCATAATAAAAAACAAAAGATAGATGTATAGGTAAATATTTTATTCATACTATCCATTTTATTTTATCTTAAGGGTTAACTTTAGTTGCTAAAAACATACGATTTTTATTTTTATAAATGTATCTTACAAATACAACTTATTTATATAAATATAAGAGAAAACATTTAAAGACAAATTATAATAATATCTTTGGAGCATTATAAAATTAAAAATAAATAAATAAAAATACTAATTATTATTTAAAAAAATTTAACTAAACAATTTCAAAGATAAAAGAAAAATTATTAATTAAAATCTAAAAAACAACTAAGGAAATGTACAAAAAAAAAAAAGGTTAGGCTTACTTGCTGGTTGAATAAACTTTTTTTAAAGCAACCCCACTTTTTGTTTAAACCAATGACACATCATTTGTTATGACAAATGACCTGTAACCTACTGGATAATTTTCCGGTCACCTTTGATGATTGTGAAATTAGGGTCCAAGTTTTAGGGTCTGAGAAACCTGTTTTCAACTTGATTTCACTTGAAAACACTTTAAAAACATCATATGAATCTCAATAAACTCATTTCAACCCTAAAACACTCCCTCTAATCACTCTATAAAGTAACAATTAAATGAATAAAAAAGAATTTATAGTGACTTACTTTTTTTTTTGCATGATTAAAGAGAAAAACCACATGTATTGAACTCTTTTTTTTAAAAAAAAAACTCATTAAAACTAAGATTGATTTTTTAGTAGCCGAAATATAACTATCAAGGATGAAAGTGAAGTTTTTATGCCAATATAAAAATGGGATACTTTTTTTTTTAAATTTAATCTTTATTTTTTTAATTTTTTTTAACGACAACCTAAAACTTTATTTCACAAAGTAAATCTTGAATTTATTATTATAATACTCCTCGACACTTCATATATGTGATAACAATCAAATTAAAAGAAATGTTATAATACTCCTCGACACATAACAATCAAGTTAAAAGATATATATATATATATATATATATATTCCATGTTAATATAACTTGGAAGGATGGAATTGCAAAATACAAAATATTCGTTATACATATGAACCTTGCAGTCCTCCTCAGAATTGAGTTTAGTTGAACAATAATTATTATTGTTCCTTCTCCCCCAACTCTTTTAGTTTATTACTAAATGATTGGTTGTGCTACATTGTTCATCAAAGCAAGATTTTCTTTAACATAAAAAAAATGCCTAAGTAGTGGGAACTTTTTGGCTTGGTCATTAAACTTAGTATAGTGGATGAAGCTTGAAAATTCTCAACTCAACTCTTTACCTAATTTAGATTTCAATCTAAATTATATGAAAGTTGTTTCAGTATGACCTCGTCGACTTGACGGGTCTAAATAGAAAAAAACAATCTAAAAAAAAAAACAAATAACCAACAAATAATGTCCAGATGTGCAAGTCTAAAAGTAACATGAACGATCAATAAAACCATGATTTAGCCTTAAAAATTATCTCAAGTTGATATTTTTTAACATTAAGATAGAGATATATTAGATTAACTTAAGTCAACCTGCTAATCTGTAACTCAGGTTCATCAACTCAATTAGGTTCAATAATATATTTTTATAATTTAATTACACGATAATAAAATATAAAGACTATAAACCCTGATATATTTGTGTAAATTAGGGATGTAAATGTGCATGGTTATATGAATTTCGTGATTGGTCATTAATTTGGTAGTGAGAACATAAATTCAAGAATTTAAGTATGATTAAACTCCAATCGAAAGCATGGAAATTGGATAAGTATGATTAAACTCCAATCGAAAGCATGGAAATTGGATAATGATGCGTCATAACATAAAATGAGCTAATATGAACAATTGAGAAATTGGGAAACAAAGTGGCATGGACATGAAATTTGTTATAAGAAATGGTTGATGATTAATTATAACTAATTAAGTTTAAATAAATTTGGTGTTGATTTAAATACCCTTATAGATACAAGGAAGACATCCGGAAAGAGACTCGTTTTCATGGGAGCATATATATATTTTTGAAATAATTTACAAGGTAGAAGGCTCGAATCCTTATTTGAAGCTTTATATATATATATATATATATATATATATATAGGATAAATGATATTAGTAGGAATTACATCTTTAGGACGAAAATGAAATAAATTGGAAACGATGTCTGGCGCTAGGCCAGGTCCTCTTCTATCTTCTTTTTTTCCTTTTGAATTTTAATATTTTTTTTTAATTATTATGGATATGATATAAAAATAATAATACTAATAACAATAAAAAATCAATTCAAATTGTTTTTTTATATTCTTAAAATTCTTAAATTGATTTTGAACATGTTATGACATTTTTTTAACTCTTAGTCATGCATAAAATATGAACATACTATAAATATATTTTATGCATAAATGAAAGTTTAAAAAATTCATAAATATAATAAAATCATGTTGAAAATATATTTAAAAAATTTAAGAATAAAATTTAAAAATTTGAATAAATTTTCATTATTAATGGTATTGTTATTTTCATATCATATAGATAATAATTAAAAATAATTATTAAAATTCAAAAGAAAGGGATAGAAAAGGACTAGGCCTAGCGCCTAACCCACCAATAGCGTTTGACTTTACTTTATTTTTTAATTTATTATATTTACAATAATTTTAAATCTAATTTCATTTGATTAGGCTATAAAAACATTTAATTGAAAGAAAAAAAAATCTTAAAAATGAGAAAATGGTAGTTCAATGTTTATGAACAGTAAAGCACCATAAAAAAACTCTAGATCTATTAGGTAATAACTAGTTTTTATGCCTGCACTACACAGAAAGGGACCAAAAAAATTTTAGATGTGAAAAAAATTTCTAGATCTTAGAAAATTCTTTGATATTATTATCACATCTAAAAATAAAATCATTTTAAATTTTTCTCATAATAATAATTTTTCTTATTAACGTATCAAACACAAGGTTTTTAATTGGAATTTTTTTTTTGCTTTTAAAAAATCATTTTGTAATTTTTATAATAAGTTAACTAAAAAAATATCAAAATAACATGTTCATATTTTATGTGTAATTGAAAGTTAAAATAATCATAAATATGATAAAATCATATTCAAAATCTATTTAGAAATTTTAAAAATAAAAATGATTTGAATTGAATTTTCATGAACAATTTATTATCATCATCATTATTTTTATTTTTATGTCATATATATAATAATTAGAAAACAAAATTAAAATTCAAATAAAAATTTGTAATAATATTTAAAAACCATGTCAAAATTATAAAGTAAATGAATATGATAAATTTATTTAGAGTAAAAAAAACAAAGAAAAAAAATCATCTACACTCTTAATAAAAAAAAATAATTTATTATCAAGTGGTTTAAACAAATAACAGTTAATTACCCTAAAAAACCTCAGATAATTATAATTTTAATTATAGAGCTCATACTTGCTTTTTTTTTTTTAGTTTAACGTGGGTGTCCGGGCCAGCTTGCGTGCACCTCGACTAATCCCACGGGTCCTGAAGTTAACGACCATGTAAGCCTCCAGTGGCCATCATATGAGCAACCACATGGTTTGAACATGAGACTACAGAAAGAGGAAACCTCTTGATCCCAAGTTCTTATCACTGGTCCACCACTGGATGGTTTCATACTTCCTTTTTAACTTGGATGGACACCTGATAAGTGCTAGATGTCCAATTTCATATATGTGATAACAATCAAATTAAAAGAAATGTTATAATACTCCTCGACACATAACAATCAAGTTAAAAGATATATATATATATATATATATATATTCCATGTTAATATAACTTGGAAGGATGGAATTGCAAAATACAAAATATTCGTTATACATATGAACCTTGCAGTCCACCTCAGAATTGAGTTTAGTTGAACAATAATTATTATTGTTCCTTCTCCCCCAACTCTTTTAGTTTATTACTAAATGATTGGTTGTGCTACATTGTTCATCAAAGCAAGATTTTCTTTAACATAAAAAAATGCCTAAGTAGTGGGAACTTTTTGGCTTGGTCATTAAACTTAGTATAGTGGATGAAGCTTGAAAATTCTCAACTCAACTCTTTACCTAATTTAGATTTCAAATTAAATTATATGAAAGTTGTTTCAGTATGACCTCGTCGACTTGACGGGTCCAAATAAAAAAAAATCTAAAAAAAAAAAACAAATAACCAACAAATAATGTCCAGATGTGCAAGTCTAAAGGTAACATGAACGATCAATAAAACCATGATTTAGCCTTAAAAATTATCTCAAGTTGACATTTTTTAACATTAAGATAGAGATATATTAGATTAACTTAAGTCAACCTGCTAATCTGTAACTCAGGTTCATCAACTCAATTAGATTCAATAATATATTTTTATAATTTAATTACACGATAATAAAATATAAAGACTATAAACCTTGATATATTTGTGTAAACCCCAAGATATTTGTGTAAATTAGGGATGTAAATGTGCATGGTTATATGAATTTCGTGATTGGTCATTAATTTGGTAGTGAGAACATAAATTCAAGAATTTAAGTATGATTAAACTCCAATCGAAAGCATGGAAATTGGATAATGATGCGTCATAACATAAAATGAGCTAATATGAACAATTGAGAAATTGGGAAACAAAGTGGCATGGACATGAAATTTGTTATAAGAAATGGTTGATGATTAATTATAACTAATTAAGTTTAAATAAATTTGGTGTTGGTTTAAATACCCTTATAGATACAAGGAAGACACCCGGAAAGCGACTCGTTTTCATGGGAGCATATATATATTTTTGAAATAATTTACAACGTAGAAGGCTCGAATCCTTAGATATATATATATATATATAGGATAAATGATATTAGTAGGAATTACATCTTTAGGACGAAAATGAAATAAATTGGAAACGATGTCTGGCGCTAGGCCAGGTCCTCTTCTATCTTTTTTTTTTTCCTTTTGAATTTTAATATATTTTTTAATTATTATGTATATGATATAAAAATAATAATACTAATAACAATAAAAAATCAATTCAAATTGTTTTTTTATATTCTTAAAATTCTTAAATTGATTTTGAACATGTTATGACATTTTTTTAACTCTTAGTCATGCATAAAATATGAACATACTATAAGTATATTTTATGCATAAATGAAAGTTTAAAAAATTCATAAATATAATAAAATCATGTTGAAAATATATTTAAAAAATTTAAGAATAAAATTTAAAAATTTGAATAAATTTTCATTATTAATGGTATTGTTATTTTCATATCATATAGATAATAATTAAAAATAATTATTAAAATTCAAAAGAAAGGGATAGAAAAGGAATAGGCCTAGCGCCTGACCCACCAATAGCGTTTGACTTTACTTTATTTTTTAATTTATTATATTTACAATAATTTTAAATCTAATTTCATTTGATTAGGCTATAGAAAGATTTAATTGAAAGAAAACAAATCTTAAAAATGAGAAAATGGTAGTTCAATGTTTATAAACAGTAAATCACCATAAAAAAAAACTCTAAATCTAATAACTAGTTTTTATGCCTGCACTGCACAGAAAGGGACCAAAAAAAATTTAGATGTGAAAAAAATTTCTAGATCTTAGAAAATTCTTTGATATTATTATCACATCTAAAAATACAATCGTTTTGAATTTTTCTCATCATAATAATTTTTCTTATTAACGTATCAAACACAAGGTTTTTAATTGGAAATTTTTTTTTTGCTTTTAAAAAATTATTTTGTAATTTTTATAATAAGTTAACTAAAAAAATATCAAAATAATATGTTCATATTTTATGTGTAATTGAAAGTTAAAATAATCATAAATATGATAAAATCATATTCAAAATCTATTTAGAAATTTTAAGAATAAAAATGATTTGAATTGAATTTTCATGAACAATTTATTATCATCATCAATATTTTTATGTCATATATATAATAATTAGAAAACAAAATTAAAATTCAAATAAAAATTTGTAATAATATTTAAAAACATGTCAAAATTATAAAGTAAATGAATATGATAAATTTATTTAGAGTAAAAAAAACAAAGAAAAAAAATCATGTACACTCTTAATAAAAAATAAAATTTATTATCAAGTGGTTTAAACAAATAACAGTGAATTACCCTAAAAAACCTCAGATAATTATAATTTTAATTATAGAGCTCATACTTGCTTTTTTACTTGGATGGACACCTGATAAGTGCTAGATGTCCAATTTCTGAACGGAAACTTCCTAGCATCATGAATTTTCCTGCAGACGCTTCTATGTTCTCTCAACATGTACAAATGGTGTCGGACATTGGGTAAACGTGGCAAGGATAGAACCACAGCCATGAAAAACATGATGCCAACGATTAGGTGGCATGACAACATTTTAACAAGAGAAAGATTGACAGGTCCTCTAATGGTTTTTGCTTTATTAAGATAATAATGATACATAAAAAAGTCTGCTAGTCACGCACGATTGTCATGATTCATTTTCTATCACTGGAAAGGAAATATAGATGCAGACGCAGAACAAAATATAGCTTTGTACTCAACACAGTTATGGAGTGATCTGTTCATATATTCGGAAACACTTGTATTCAAGAAATATTCATAGCTTCCAAGTCATATTATAATAGGTTAGCTCTCTCATGCCTCAACTTGAACTGCAGATCATAGGCCTATATAAACCTTGTAAATCAGAGAACTTCATCTACTAAGCAGCTAATCTTCTGCGGATCATTATTGCTTCAATGAAGTTCTTGGGAATAACTTGGATATTAGTCTTCATAATGGTTCCGAGTACAGACTTTGTCCAAGCAAGCTCTCGCATCTCGCTTCTCCTCAGCTCTGTCGACCTTGGGCCGCCAACACCACGGTTTGTAACTGTAGCAGGTAATTAATGTCTTAATTTAAGGTCCTTCTTTCTACTCTCCCTGAAACACTCCGACTCGAGTCCAACAAGTAAGAGCTGGCATGTGAATCATGTAAAAATGGAAAGATGTTTGCATTAATTGACAGAAATAAGACGTAGATCTTGAATGTTCTTCTTAAAGAACTAACGAGATGTAAACGTTAAGAAATATTGTGAATTTCGAAATTTCGAAACGGGCTACTAATAATGGACTTGATTCTTCTGCAGGATGTAACAATGACTGTGATACTGCTTGTTGCAATTGTGACATCAAGAAACAGCCGCCTCTGTGTGTGCAATGCTGCCAAGAAGACCCTTAATGACATTCTTGCCTGCTCGAAGATATGTGTTGCTGTTGCCCCAGGAATTGAAGCAGACAACCATACCCTGTCAGGATTTTTTCGTTTTTAACAGTTGTACAAATGCAAATCTTAGCTTCCAAGGAGATTAAAGACTAGCCATAGTAGAGCCGGCAAATGAGAAATCTTACCTCTACTATCCTCAAGCTGTCATGGTGTTGTGCCTTCATTTACCATGACTGGAGGGAAAGATCTTTTACCAATATGGATTTTATGCTCATTCGACTTACTTTTTTTTTAATTATTCACTCGACGTTGAACTCAGTTAGAACCTTGCAATCCAATATTAGAAGCTAGCACTGATGCTGAGAAATCTGTTTGTGAAGCTTGGAATTTGTTAATTAGTTCTAGTTTTATTTAACTTTAATATTTTGTTAATCTGGAAGAGGATCTTACAGCCTAATTAACAGCATAAAAAGAAAAGATTAATAGACAAAAATGGTATTGATTGCCATAAAAAAGGAAAGAAAGAAAAGGAAAGACCCTACCCTCCAAGAACAACTTCAATAGATGTCACCAGTCCTAATCTAAATGCTATTTAAATCATTTTTTCCTTTTATTTTTAGCATAATTCAAATTTTATATTGGGTTTCTTTTTCTATTTAGTACTCTGATTCTTTTAGCTTGTAAAGTTAAGTTTGTGGCTTATTCAGGGAGTAATAAAACCAGACCATATGAAAATTGTAATTTCAAGTCTGTCTTTTTTGTTTTCGTTCTCCGTGTACGTCAGCAGCCTTCCATGTACCTAACCCTACTGAAAGAATTCTGGCTCCAGTATTCAGCTCAAACATGGTGAATTGATTTCTCCACTTCGTTATATATATATAAAAAAGGAAAGGAGCCATGAATATGGAGGAAAGGAACGCTGAAAAGTAACATCATTTTATAAAGTAAGCATTAATGAACATAGTTCCAGGACTGGTCCTTGTTTATAACCCAGCTTATTGTGAAGTTATGAATGGGGTGGCGGGATGTCACATAATGACCGATTTCATGGATTAATTTGTATCTAATTCTATATAAAATCCAGATCAGGCTAGATTTTAGATTGAAAAATCACTAGGAATTTTAATTTTATCTAATTTTATATAAAACCCGGATTAGACTAGATTTTAAATCAGTGAATCACCTGAATAACATGTTAGTTTAGAATAGGTTTAATAACATTAATTAATGGCGGTATAAATGTCAAATTATTCCATTCATGAGGATTGTTTTGTTGCTTGTTAAAATTACACTAGTAAAATTAAACAGAAGTGGCTTTACCATGCCCTCTATTTCTACCAGATTTTATTTATATTTACTTGGGAAAAGATACCGGCGTGGTGGTTCCTTCGGCTTCAACTTACAGTAAATTAACTTCCCAGTTTTCACAGCGTGTTTGTACTTTGTATCTCTAGTATTAACGGTGGAACATGTCCTGTTCAAATATTTCAACCATCAAAAACCACACATCAAACAGGGAAGCAGCTGGATAGAGCACAGAGAATCACATGAATACGTTGAATGCCAGGAACAGATACAAAGGGAATTGCCAGCGATTACATTTAAAAGCACTTGAACTCTAAAGTCAACTTTCTGGTTCTCACAACAGAACCAAAACCATGACTCCGTGAGGCCTTTCACAGATCTGCTGCTAATATTGTCAACTATGGAAAGCATATGATAAATTGCATTAGTCAATGGCTACTGAAGAAGGCAGAATAGTAGTGATTGTATAAGCAAAACTTCATTCTTGTTGACCATGATAAATAGTAGTATTAGACTATTAGCATCATCAGTTCTCTTGATTGCATAAGCAAACGACACAATTATTGCACCAACTACATCTCAGCAAAATCACAACAAAAGTTCTTACAAAACCTTGAGAGTTAAATGTAGATCTTTGAGATCTACAGCTAAAGATAAAAGTAGTAGCACTGAAACAAACAATTGAGTTGAAAAATATCAACAGTGTACAGAGGTCATTTCCTGGAAAGGCCCAGGAAAACAGCAGCAGAGGAGATTTGTACCCTTAGATCAGCAATATCAATGTCATGACCACCTTCAACCAAACCCCATGTGTCAACCTGCAAAGCAAAAAACAGGGAGAAATCCATAAAGTTTCTCAAGTGTTTTTCTCTGTGTGAGAAAAGAGGGGAGGGTGAAGAGGAGAGATAAAGAACGAGAACCTGAAAATCTTCTTCGAGTCTGATAAGCTCAATAGCTTCCTCAATATCCAATTTCCCCTTAACAATTCCAACAGCAATTATTAAAGAGTGTGCTGCAGATGCAATTGCATCAATAACCGCCAATTGACAATCATCGGTTTGTTTTAGAAGGTTTTCTATTGCTTTCACTAGACCTTCCTCCTGCTTGCCACCAAAAAGACACGAGTGCACAACAGGCTTAAAGCCAAATTCTGATTTTATCCAACCAATTAAGGGATCAAATTTCTCCACCTGCCGTTCTGACAAAGAAAAAAAGAACAGAAAAGCAAGTTGTTACAGATATTTAGTGTTATTTAGATTAAACAAATATCCATGCATAAGACTACTGTTTACAATAAGTCAAGAATGCATTAGGTGGAGCAGAAATAGGATGACGATTGCACCAATTCAACTCTAAAAGTACTTTCTGGATCACAGATAGTTGCGCTTTATGCCAAAAATGAAAGCTCCATGATTCATAAGCATTTCACTGAACACATTAAAATTAATTTTAGGATGTATTTTCTTGAGAAACTTCAGCAAAAATATCTTCCTAGACAGTACTGGAAACAGCAAAAGAACAGTAGAATTTTCATTTTGATGTTTTGAAACCATTTAAGATATATACATCCATGCTATTGATGTTGAACAAAATGGAGCAGGTTATTAAACATTCACTGAAAGTACTAAATAGAAGCACAGACAACAACTCTATCCATAAAGAATTACAACAATAATGAAACCATTAAGTTGCCCTGTGATGGTGAAATATCTACTTACATTCAATTGAAGAAGAAAACATAAGACAAGAGATGGAGCTCTAAAAAAAAAAACTTACATTTCATGAAAGAACATGTCACCTACAGGAAATTGAAGAGACTAATTCAAAGAAAAAGCACAAACAATTAAATGATGAATCAAAACTGAATATAGCATCAGACTTGTGGATGAATAACATACCATAGACACCACTAGTGAGAACATTATCCTCAGGAGCACGACAGAATACTAAATCCTGACTAAATTTCTTCATCAAGTGTTCAATAATCTTCGGCCGGGTGAGTGGGACTCTGTCCAATGCAGTGCATGCAAGTTTCATGAGAGGCATTGTAAAAGGCCTGATCCCATCTGTTTGCTACAACAAGTAGCATTTCATTACTCCATCCAATCATTCACACATCACAAAATCAAAGAGGGAAAAGAAATGCGACTTTTGAATCGTTTCCATTTGACTTTTGCTGCCAAACGACACAGCAGAATCCCAAATAAAAGGAGCATATTTCATATCCAAAAACAATTCAATGAGATTGAATAAACCCCAAAAATCAAAGGCTGGAAATTGAATCTTGCTAAAAACCCAATTGAAAATGAATATCAGGGCTCCAAATCGAAGCAATAAAAAGAAGCCCTTTTGAACTACTATAATACACAAGTCAAGAAAGAAAAAAGAAACCCAATTCAGCTCTTACAAATCCAACAACACTCAATTGAAATAAAGCAAACCTGATAATCCCATTCAGCAGCAATAGCCTTAGCAAGAGCTAGAGTGGGCAACTTGAGAGGCCTTTTAGAAGGAGTTTTAAGAGTTCTATAATCAAGCATCACATTCCATCCATTCCCATCATCGGCTTCTCTTGTTGTCACTTGCTTATAAAACCTCTTGCCCACAATTGACCCTGTCATAGATGACATCGGCATTGTCACCGAAGATGAATCCTTTTCGCCTTTCACATTACAATTTGGAGGTCCCTTCCTCATGTATATATTGCTGTCATTACAACTGCTACTGCTATTGCTGTCGGAGTCAGCGAAAGTGAAAGAGGAAGAAGGGTTTTCGGATTGGACGGTGGCGATGGAGGTGAATTGGCGGGTAAGTGGTCTCAAGAGTTTAGGGTTTTTGATTGAGTTTAGGGTTTTGGTTATTAGTGAAGTTGCCATTTGATTCTTCAGCTGGAAATGGAACTGTGATTTCTAGTTAGGGTTTTGGGCATCGACTTTGGAGAAGCAGGGAGATTGAAAAATTGGACCGTTTTGTTTTAGATGACGCCTTTTTTATTTGGTCCCTATATTTGTATAAAACCGACAATCTTACCCTAGTTTTTAAGTTTTGGTCAATTTGGATCTTAATTGATAGGGTTGTAAGTAATCGATCTAAATAGCTTGAAATTGGCTCAGCGTATAAGAACACATTTTTAGATTTGTTGGAAAAAAACAAGCCAAACAAAAAGTTTACACGTAAGAATAAAAATTGAGTGATTCAAAAGGTTCTCGACGACTTACCTAAAACTTCTTTTATATATATATAAAATTAAAAAAAACTTTAAAACACGTGGGGAAGGAAAGCATTGTGCTTTCCCCACAAAACAATTTTCTTTGTTGGTTAGCGTGTGGGAAAAATACTGTGCTTTTTTATAAAACAATTTTTTTTATTAGTTATTATTATATTATTAAAAGAACTATAGCTTGGAAAATATTTGACTTACAAAAACGACATTATCATATTTGTATATTAAATGCTTTGAAAATTTACACTATTTTTTTTTGTTTTTTTCAATTGAGTCTTTTCTTCTTATCTGCAGTATGAAAGAATTTTACTTGCACAGACGATATCATGATGGTGCATTAAATACTTTAAATGCTTTGACAATTTACCATTGTCTTTTCTTTTTCTTGCACTCTTCGTTGCCTTTAGCTTTGGTTTTGTTTTTCCAGCAACTTCTCTAATTGGTGTGTGTTTGTTCTTTCTCTTTTAATTATTATGGTTTTTGTGGCTTTTTAATTTTATTTTATTTTAACTCTCGGGATGTTTGGCCTCTTTCCAATTGCTTTGAAGGGTTTGCTTCTTTCATTGCATTCAAGAGAACACTCGGTTTCCAGCAGCTTTTTGTTTGACTCCTGGTGATCAGAATTCCCAGGTTATTTCATTGCTCTTTGTCTTTCTTTTCAGCTGCTCTTTTTAATGTTGTTTTTTTCGGTGCGCATGGGTTGTTCATTTAGTTACTGGTGATAGAAATTGCCTGCTTATTTCATTGCTATTTGGTTTTCTTTTCATCCGGTGTTTTTAAAGTTAGTTTTTTTCTTCTTCTTCCTGGTTTTAATGGACTCTTTATATGTTTTGCAAGACTGTCTTTTTTTCATTGCACCTTAGACAATATTAGATTTTGCTCGAGCCATTTTGGTTTAGTCTGCATATAATCTACATTGCCAGGTTTGTTTTTCACTTCTGTCGAGTTCTTTTACTTTATAGACAAAATAAAATGCAAAGTTTCAGGAATCAGTATGTAAGCATCCAGCTACGCTTATATGCTGCTGGATTTTGCAGAATTGACCTGTGAACTTAAAGTCTCAGGAATCATAGAAAATATATAGATAATTAATTAATTAACCATGGTTGCAAGACTCAGTCTGGCCTGGCCTTGTATGTTAACATGGTGACTATTGACTCATGATCACGTCCGGCAGATGAAAAACCTTTTTTTTTTAACCAAAATGAAGTTGTTTTAAGTTTTTTCTAGGGAAAAAATAAGAGACAAAGGTTAGGTTAATCCGAAGTGTTTTTTATATATATCGCGCGGACATGCCACAAGATATTTTTGTTTTGTTCTTATTTCATGCCTCTCCATGTAAACTTATTTTTCAATGCCGTATTTTACCAGTTTTAATCCTGCATTCCTGCACTTTTTCTTATAAACTCTTAACATTTCTTAGAACATCTTAACATGCCAGCTCTGTTGTTTATATTTGATGTGAGATGATGTCGATTCTACACCAGCAATTCCAAAGAAACAACGCCTCTCCATTTCATCACTTGAAAATGTTTGCATCTACTATATCATTTAGTTCTCTGTATTGCTCCACTATCTCTTTGTTTAACAAAAATTAATTCAATCACAATCAGTTATATCATTCTCACTTTCTAATTGCCTTTTTTTTTTATGAACTCATATACTCAGCAACAATTACATCTTTATTTCTCATTTCTTATTTATCTTCAAAAATCTTTGATGTTTATTGCGTTAGAAAATATTTATAGCTTACAGTTACACTTAGCTTTTGCTGTAGAAAAAACTAGCATTCAGTTAATCAATGTTTTCTTATCCAACATCGCAAGCTGATTGGACGTTAAAAAACACAAAATATTTAGCTGTAAGCACTTTTGTTTTACTTGGATTTAACTCTCTTTATTTAACTTTTATAATAACTTTTATAATTTACCAATAACTTTATGAATATCATGTTTTTGCTGTATAATATTTTTGATTATCTTATCGCTGTTTATTATAATAATTAGAACCACATTTTACTTAAAATACCCGCAGCATCGCGCGGGTATCAAAGCTAGTGTGTGTGTGTGTGTGTGTGTGTGTGTGTAAGTTGTCCTGGTTATATTTTTCAAACTTTTTTTTTTTCAATTCAATTAGATATTAATGTAAATGAACCATAACTATGTAGTATTATTTCTGATAAATTAACCCCAAAATAGCATATCCAAATTATAAGAAAACCAATAAAAACGACAATTGCAGAATTTAAATCTTCCAAATTCTTATTTGTTCGAGTATGAAAATAAATCACTAGATTGATTCTTTGAACCCGCTTTCAAGCCACTAATCAACCAATTTTAAGACAAATGATCTCATCTTCTTATGTTTATTTCTGCTATATTGTTGTACATAAGAAATGAATCTCGATTTTTTTTATTGCAAATTTAAAAGCTGTTTTCTTTCACTCATATAACCTTTAAACTTGGAACGAGTATGACGAAATTAATGATACTTCTTTATCTTTTGAGTTGTTTTGTCGGATCGATTGCTTAAGACCTTTGGTCTCTACTCGGACCCGATGGAAAAAAATAGGATCACTTGTTATGGACTTGTTGAGAATGATTCTGATATAGTTCACGACCTATTAGAAAGTAGAAGACGCTCTGGTGGGATCCTCACGAATGAAAAAGAATTATTGTGAAGTAAAGAAAAACAAAACGATGAGATTATAGAAGTAAATATTCTCGTATTTATTGCTATTTCATTGTTCATTCTAGTTCCTACTACTTTTTTACATATAATATATGTAAAAACTGTTAGTCAAAGCGATTAATTTGAATGAAATTTCACTTTTTAGTTCTTATAATATCAAGAATTAACAAAATAAAATGAAAAGAAATTTTAATTTTGTGTTTTAACTGAAATGAGTGAGCTAGAATCAGCAGGAATTGTGCTATCATTATAAATACTCTCTTTTTTCTTCACCTGTTGTCTTGTATCTTTAAGAATTGACATGTCATCAAACCAAGCAGGAAATTGGATTGCCTTTTCCCACTTCAAGTCCCTTATTTCGGTGCCAAATCTCTTCTGTGTTTGTTTTTAAAAACTGATTTTTAAAAAATTACTTTTCAAACTTTCCTGTGTTTATTTTTCATTAGAAAAGTTGGTCAACGAAAAACACTTTTCAGTCAAAGAAAAATTTAACTTGGTTTCTAGGAAAGTGTTTTCCTTTTATTTTGGGCAGAAAACACTTTCTGGAAGTTGTGAAGAATTTAAAAATGTCATATTATTTGTTGATTATATCAAATTTGGTCCTCAAACTTTTGATTGCTATATATATATTTTTTTGAATATTTTTTTTTCAATTTCATCCCTTAGAATTTAATTTTTATATTAATTTTAGTTTTTATTTTTATAATTGTTATTTACTTTTCCCTTATCATTTTTTAATTGAAATTTTTTATCTATCAAATTTGGTCCTCATTCTTTTGATTGTTACTTATTTTATTTGAAATAATTTATGAAATGTTAATTATTATTATTTTAATTTCTTCATCTTTTAATTTTTTTTATTTTTTAGATTTGATCTCTATTATTTTGATTATTATTTATTTTATTAGAGATAATTTATGAAATTATATTTTTTTTTCAATTTCATTCCCATTCAACTTTTTTAATTTGTAAGATTTGTTCCTCATTATTTTAATAAACTTGAAAAAAAAACATTAATAAGTTATTTTCCAGCTTATTTTCCATGACATAACCAAACACTGGAAAGTGTTTTCCAACTTATTTTTCATTACACTACCAAACATCGAAAAATAATTCACCTTTCCGGAATTCACTTTCTAAAAAAAACTATTTTCTAGTAAACAAATAGACCTAAGTCAATTTTTCCATTAATATAAGAGATTTCCCCATCTCATAGCTCATTAATTATTAACAAAAAACCTAAAACGCCCCGCATTGTGCAAAATGCACTATAGATCTCCTCTGACAATGTCAACAAGCTATTAATAGTTGCTTTTTTCTTTGTTTTTTTTTTTTAAAAAAAAAAAATTTGGTTCTTATTAGATAAAATTATAAGCCAATTTCTTAAGAGAAATAAGATTAAAAAAAAGAATCAAAGTAAAAAACATGTTGGGAATGGATGTCTTAAAAAGTTTAGAATTGTAGTTCTTGTATTTTATAAATTATAAATATTAGATTTTTTCAATTTTAAAATTAAAATAAAAAATTAATTTTAATCTAAAACTTTATTTTTTTATTTCTAGTATCAGGAAGGTGAGAGAAATACATTTTGTCTACTTTATGAGTGATTTGTGGCTATTTATTTTTCTGGTTGAAACCATACTTTTTTTTAAATAAAAAAAAATTATTTCATGGGAGGAAATATATGGTTGTATATGTGGGAATTGATGAGTTGATGAAGAACCTTCATAGAAAAATTGGCTAATGATTTTGATGTTTAAATTTATTTAATTAAGTAACAAACATATATAAAATTAAAAGGATAAAATATATATTTTTTGTGTGTAAAGAATAGATGCTAATTATAATGTTCTTCGTAAACAAAGTCCGTCTCTTGTATTCCTTTCTAATTTTTCTGCAACTTTTTCAGATTCCTATTCTTGTCGATCCAGCAGTCATCCTTAACTTTTTAATTACTGACATCACTTGGCAACTATTTAACTAAACAACTAAAAAATAACTAGTAAAAATCTAAATACAATAAAAAAAATATAGTGTTCTTCGTAAACATAGTTGTTTACAATTAAAAAAATTAAATAGAAACACACATAGGAGTTTTTTTTTTTTTTTTTTTACATTTCAAAAGTTTTTTTATTTTATTTTTTTTACTTTAAATTAATATGTTTTTAGTATTTTTAGATTATTTTAATGCGCTGATATAAAAAAATAATTTTTAAAAAATAAAAAATATTATTTTGTTTTATTTTTTAATGAAAAACATGAAAAACAACCGTAATCATACTCTCAAACAGGTTATATTTTAAAAAAAAATTAAATATCTGGAAAATTTAAAAAGAACCTATGAGCTATCTTTCACAAAATCGAATTCTTAGTCCAAATGGATATCGTGGATCTGAACCTAAAATATAAATTCCATATATATAATTTCTTTTCATTTTACTGTTCAAATCGAATATAAAAAAATACATTAGTAAAAATTTAAAGAGAGCGACCAAAATGGGTCTTAAAATCGGTCTTCTTCCTGGTCTCCTGGATTAAATGAGATGATGGAATAAGAAAGAATTAGAAATGAAGAAAAATAAACATGATTTCTGAATTTAATTCCCAATAATATAAATATAATTTAAATAACCTAAAATAACTTGGAAAATTACTATTGATGTACACTAAAAACTATTGTTTGCATGTGATGACTTTTTTATTATTTTGATTGCTCAGTGAAACGATCAAAATATTCTTGAAAACAAAAAGCTTAAATCTGGTGTTAAGGGGTATTTTTATATTTTCACAATGGCTCTTTGGTTATTATAATTTAAGTTAAGGGATAATTTGGTATTTTTCTAAATAAAAAATAATAAACAATTAAAATGCATGTTAAAGCAACAAAACTACCCTTAAAGTAAAAAAAAAATAAGCATGAGGTTAAGGAATATTTTTGGTTTTTCACAATGAGTTTTTGTGATTACAAAGTTAGCTCAAGGAAAATTTTGTATTTGACTAAATAAAAAAAAACCAAAAAGCTGGTCACGCGCATGACACACCATGGGGCGCTTGGGAGGCGCCCACACCATTCGAGTCATTGGAAGCGTCGTCGTGTCTTCTTCCTATTGGTGCGACGCATGTCATTGGTGGTGATCTAGTTTAGCGCCAATAGGCCTTTTTTTTCTCTCCTTCTTCTCTCTCTTCTCCCCAAAAAATTACCCAGTACGTGGGTGGTGTCCATGCCATTCAGTGTCCTCTTTCATTTGGAGCGGCACGTGATAGCTTACAGTGGTCGGATTGTCGTCGATGGTTGTTTGATTTCCCCCCCTCGTTTCTCTCTCCGGACAGGTAATGTACATCATTGTCCTCTTTGTTTCTTACTTTTCAATTTCAATCCTCATTTTATTAATTTCTTATTTCGTTTCTTTTCCATTTATACAAGTTTTATTCTTTTCAATTTAGTCCTTCAATTGTAATTTCTCATATGTTTGGTTTTTCATTTTGTTCTTCATTTCTAATTTTATCATCAGCATTTTTGTTGAAATTATTTTTCTTTCAATTTCATCATTCAATCAAATTTTTCGTTGTTTTATTTTTTTTCAGTTCGACTATTATTATTTTGATTTTTTTCTCATTTTATTAAAGCTATTTTTCAATTCAATCAAACCCTCCAATTGAAAAATTTTATCCCTCTAATTAATGTTTTTTCTCACCCTCATTTTTTTTTTATCCTTTTGTGTAATTATGTTTTTTCATTGTTTCATCTTTTGACATTTAATTTGTTGAGAATTCGGCTTTGTACGATCGTATTGTTCTGCATTATTTTGTTTTTAATATTGGTTTTTATATTATCTTTAATTTTTTTCTAAGAATTTATCCTGATCTCATGACCCAAGTCATGATTTTTGCATGCCTTTTTTTAATATAAGTTTTTTTAGTTGTTTTGTTTCTATTTTATTTTTCAAGGTATTATTCTAATTCATCTATAATTTGTTTTTGTACAAATGAAGTTTATTTTTTAAAATAAAAAATATTTATTTTTAAATTATATTGCTGATGTGTTCGGCCTTGCGTAATATTTTTATGGCGTGAGTTTATTCAATTAGTTTATTTGTGTTTATCTTTTAAGTTATGAGTTTTTTAGGGTGCATATTTATCTTTTATTTATTTAAATAAATAAGATTAGTAAACACAATCGGATGAGAGTCTCATTTTATGTTATAAAATATTTTGATCTTGCTTCCATAGGCTTTTTAATTTATATCTTGACTGTTTTTAATGTAAAAAAACATATTGAAGCAACATGAATACCAATATATTAAAAACAAAAAACAATTATAACATGTGGAATGACTAGTTATAACAAAAGCTAAATGGTGAGGAAAAATCAATGTAGATCAAGAGAGATTTCATTGTATATTATAATAGTAGTTTCACTTTTAATTTCTCATCTTTTCGCGAGACGTTTCTTTGGCTTTTTTTTTTTCTTTCCAAGTGAGTGAGTTGCTAGCAGACCCAATTCGTTTGGGTCTGGCATGGATGCCACACCTAAGACACTTGAAATGATAGCAAATTGACATGACAACAAACCAAGCTTAGCAACGTAGGGCTTGGTATGACATTATATCTTGGAATCTTACCTACTAGTTTAAGCTATTGGGCTGAGATTATTCTTTAACATGGTATCAGAGCCTTGATAACCAAGCAGTCACCAATTCGAATCTCACAATCCCTATTTATTTGATAAAAATGAAGCACAAGGTAATGTGGGTCTATGCAAGTTTCAAGCCCAAAGGGCTTTCACTTAAGGGAGTGTGTTAAAAAATAATATAAATTATATCTTAAGACCTCACCTAATAGCTTAAGTTATTGGATTGAAATGATTCTTTAATATATTTTATATTTTTAATATTTTTTTATAATTTTTAAAAAATTAATATTAACCCGCTGAAAATCACGTGTCAATATCTAGTTTTACCTAAATGTTGTGCATCCCTGTATCAACACATGATAGCTACGAGTTAGGAAGGAGGCACTTTTTTTTTTTTTTTGGTAACCTGGGGTGTCCGGGCCAGCTTACGCGCACCACAACTAATTCACAGACTCACTGAACACCTTGCAAGCCTAGTAGGCAGGTAAGACACCGCGGAGATGATTATGACAAGTATGAGTATTTTATTTTTCCCCCCACCAACGAGTTATAATATTTTTGCCTTATCTTTTGACTGCCACAGACGACATTACTGTTGGAATTGTTTTGGTGTTTGCTGAGAAATAATATAAGAGAATGAAAATAAGTTCGTGATTTATTGAGATGTTCTAAGACTAAATATATAGTCATTTACAGAACTTGATACAGAGAAGGAAAGCTAACAGAAATAACAGAATTCCTAAACAATAGGAATTATTCAAGCAGGAAATCAGGAAACCTAAAGACTAGTTCAACACGAAACAAACTCTAAACTGAAACAAACTCTTAACATCCTCTCTTAAACTAAGTGCTAACAATTCACTTAGTTTATCCCTGGGAATGTGCAGACCCCCATCAAACTTCTGAACTTTATGAACATGTCTAACTTTAAAGGTTTGGTCATTATGTCTGCTATTTGGTTTTGTGTGCTGTAGTGAAACATCTTGACAGTGCCATCTTTGGTGAGTTCATGGAGAAAATGAAACCTAATGTCAATATGTTTACTTCGGCCATGTAAGACAGGATTCTTTGATAGTTCAATAGCTGAACTGTTGTCGCAGAAAACAGTAGTGCTCTCATCTTCAGGTAGTTTCAAACTTGCCATAATTCTTCTCATCCATACCACTTGACAAACACATGAAGCAGCAGCCATGAACTCAGCTTCAGTGGTAGACAAAGTAACTATTGGTTGCTTCTTAGATGACCAAGAAACTGCCCCTGAACTGAGCATAAAGACATAGGCTGAAGTGCTTTTCCTGTCATTCAAATCCCCGGCATAGTCACTATCGGTGTAGGCAATCAATTTGTCTTCTCCTCTCTTGCTGTAAAATATTCCAAAATCACAAGTTCCTTTCACATATCGTAATACTCTTTTGGCAGCGTCAAAATGCATTCCTGTAGGATGATCCATGTACCTAGACAATAGGCTTACTACAAACATAATGCCAGGTCGAGTTGTAGTTAAATACATTAAACTCCCTACAATTTGCTTGTAGTGACTGCTGTCTACTTGTTCTCCAGTTGTGTCTCTCACAAGTTTGACTCCAGGTACAATCGGATTGAGCACAGGATTGCACTTATCCATACCGAACCTCTGCAACACTTCATGTGCATACTTCCTTTGATGAATGAAAATACCCTCCTGGTCTTGCAAGACTTCTATACCTAGAAAATACCTCATCCTTCCTTGGTCACTCATATCAAACTCAAGCATCATGGATTTCTTAAAGACAGTGATCATGTGTTCATCATTTCCAGTAAAGATTAAATCATCTACGTAGAGGCAAACAATTAAAACTTTACCTCCTTCGTTTGTCTTGATGAACAAGCTATGCTCATGTGGACACTTTTCGAAACCTTCCTTCGTAAAGTAAGACTCAATGTGACTGTACCATGCTCGAGGAGCCTGTTTCAAACCATACAATGCTTTTTTCAGTTTGTATACTTTATGTTCATCACCTTTCTTCACATAGCCTGGAGGTTGTTCAACAAAAACCTCCTCAGAAAGATGTCCATGCAAGAAGGCTGATTTAACATCAAGCTGAAAAATTATCCACTGCTTCTGGGCTGCAAGTGAGATGACTAAACGAACTGTATCCATACGTGCTACGGGTGCAAATACTTCAGTATAGTCAATTCCATGCTCTTGAGTGTAGCCTTTGGCAACTAACCGAGCTTTGTGTTTATCTACCTCCCCATTTTCGTTGAACTTTGTCTTGTATATCCACTTTACCCCAACCTTCTTTGCACCTGTGGGCAGATTTGTTAACTCCCAAGTATGATTTCTTTCAATTGCATCTATTTCTGCATCCATGGCCATTCTCCATCTTGCATCTTTCACAGCTTCTTCAAAGAACACAGGATCACTAGCAGTAGCAAACATGACCATATAAGATTCTTCCTCAGATATGTCTTCCCCACTGACATAATCCCTCATCCACAAGGGTCTTCCATACTCCCTTTCTGGTCTGCTGCGAATGATGTCACTGCTGTTTGGAGAGACAGCAGCATTGGCAGCACTGGTACTGCTAGATGCTCTTTCAGTGGTGCTTTCTTCTTGCAAAATGTTTTGAACATCTTGTCCATCATGTTGTCCTTCATCTTGATCATCATGTTGCCTTGTGTGTCCACTGTCTGCACAAACATCAGCTGTGACAGCATGTTCATCCATGACTGTATCTTCCCATGTTAAATCAACCGAATCCACAGCTGCTAGACTCTCACTCCAATCCCAACTATTTGTTTCATCAAATACCACATCTTTGCTGATTACAATTGATTGTGAAGTGGGATCATATAGCCGATAAGCCTTTGATTCTTTACTAATGCCAAGCAAGACACACTTTACACTTTTATCATCTAGCTTGCTTCTTTTGCAGTCTGGGACATGAGCATGTGCAATGCAATCGAAGACTCTAAAGTGATGAACTACTGGTTTAATGCCACTCCAAGCCTCTTCTGGAGTCATGTTTTTATTTGCAGATGTTGGACTTCTGTTTAGGACATACACAGCCCAATTTACAGCTTCCGGCCAAAAGCTTTTTGGCATGTTCTTTGCTGATAGCATGCTTCGAACCATATTCATGATGGTTCGATTCTTCCTTTCCGAGACCCCATTCTGCTGGGGAGAGTAAACAGCTGTAAGTTGACGACGTATACCATGCTCATTGCAAAACTCCATAAATTCCTGTGACATGAATTCACCTCCACGATCAGTGCGAAGGCTGTGAATACATGAACCAACCTCCTTTTCAACATGATTCTTAAATAATTTGAAGGCAGTAAAAGCTTCAGATTTAGCAGCAAGAAAATAAGCCCAAACTTTACGACTATAATCATCAATAAAAGTGATTATGTATTTCTTGTTGGAGTTTGAAGTGGGTGTAATGGGACCACAAATATCAGAGTGTATGAGTTGTAGAACCTGAGTAGCTCTCCATGAGGATTCTGCAGGAAAGAAATGTCTATGTTGTTTGCCAATCAAGCAATCTCCGCACACCTTTGTTGATGTACATAGCTTTGGCAGCCCTGTCACCATCTCCTTTTGATGAAGAAGATTCAAGCCAGTGAAGCTAAGATGCCCATACCTGTTATGCCAAAGCATAGCAGTTTCTTCTGATGAAGTGTTAAAGCATGTCTGCTCGTTGGAGTCCTTGAGCTGCACCTGGGCAAATAGTTTGAACATTCTGTTTGAAGACATGGTAATCTCCATAATCAAACCTCTGTCAGAATGATATATCTTGTATTTTTCTTGTTGAATAAGAATAGCAAGACCTTTCTCAACTAGTTGTCCCATGCTCAATAGACTGTTTTTCAGACCTGGCACAAAGAAAATATTTGTAATGATTTGCACAAAACCATTCACAAACATTCTGATATTTCCTTTTCCAGTAACAAGCATTGTTGAATTATCTCCCAACTTTACTGTCTCCCTGAAGGTGTCATCAAAATCAGAAAATAACTCCCTCTTCCCACACATGTGGTTGCTGCAACCCGAGTCAAGAAACCATAATTCCTCCATGTGAGCTGGTTGCTCATTCACATACGCCATTAACAACATTTCTTCACCTCCTTCTGCATAGTTTGCCTCCCATTCGTTCACCTTTTTAGGACATTCATAAGCAAAATGTCCTAATTTATGGCAGTAATAACACTCAACAGTGGATTTGTCAAGATGACGTCGTCCACCTCCAATTCCTCTGCCTCTACCTCTCCCTCTATTGGATCCTCGAAAACCCTGACCATTGCCTCGCCAGGCTGAGGATTCACCTGTTGTAACCTTCAAAGCATGCTCTTCTATATTATGGGCATTCATACGCTGTTCATGAACCACTAGACTACTTTGTAATTCATCTAGAGAAATAACATCAAGATCTTTTGATTCCTCAATAGAGCATACTACATAATCAAATTTGGGAGTCATAGATCGTAAAATTTTCTCGATAACTGTTAAATCAGTCAAGTTCTTCAAACCATTTAACCGTATTTTGTTCACAATTGCCATAGTGCGAGCAAAATAAGTGGTTACAGACTCACCTCCCTTCATGTTTAGCATTTCAAACTCCTTTTGAAGTGCTTGTCGATGGGCTCGTTGCACGCGTTCTGTTCCTTGAAATTTTGTCTTCAAGGAATCCCAAATACTCTTGGCAGAATCTTTGTTCAAGATTGTCTCTAAAATTGAGCGATCAATACTCTGGAAAAGATAATTCTTTGTCTTGAGATCTTTCAATTTTGCATCTTCAATTGCCTTCGTTTGAGCTGGAGTGGGTTGGACTCCTTCAATCACTATTGGAATCCCATCTTCAATTAAGCTCCAGTATTCCTTTGAACGGAGAAAATTCTCCATGAGCATACACCAATGGTCATAGTGTCCGTCCAATCGAGGAATTGAAGGCTGCACAAAACTTCCTTCTGCTGACATCTCTGATGTTAAAACCCAGCAAGCTCTGATACCAAAATGTTGGAATTGTTTTGGTGTTTGCTGAGAAATAATATAAGAGAATGAAAATAAGTTCGTGATTTATTGAGATGTTCTAAGACTAAATATATAGTCATTTACAGAACTTGATACAGAGAAGGAAAGCTAACAGAAATAACAGAATTCCTAAACAATAGGAATTATTCAAGCAGGAAATCAGGAAACCTAAAGACTAGTTCAACACGAAACAAACTCTAAACTGAAACAAACTCTTAACAATTACCACCATGAGGCTGGAGCGTTTTTGTTCCATTCATGAGTGCATATAAGGGGTACAAACCTCGACATCTTGCATGATGTTGACTCATCTAATTAATAAAATCACTAGACATGCATTATCTTAAATTCTGATAATTGATTATGGAAAATTCTATTCAAATCAAAAAGCCATGCACAAGAATCTTACATGAGATAAATAATGTTGTATATACGATTGATAAACCATTATATTATACGTTATTTATGTCTTTTTTAATAAAAAATATTTTTTTTTAATTAATTTGCAATTCAGTCAAGACTAAATCAGTTAAGATTATTTATGTTATTAAAAACAATTATATATTTCTGCTCTAAGATTAGAAGAGTTAAAATAAAGGATAAATAGATAATTAATCTTTTGTGAGGCCCAGTAATTGGCCTTTTATTATAATTATAGTTGTGTTTTTCTTTTTTAAAAAACTAGCTGGTGGTTTTACTATATATATATATGTTTGCATCATGCGCACTTTCACAATTCATTATACATTAGAGTGGCGCTCTTTTTTTTTTTTTTTTCCATTTTGATCACTCATTTTTTAAATCTTTTGTGAGTTGATATTCTCTTTTAGAGATATAAAAGTTTGGAATAGATTTCAAAAATTGATTAGATGTCAATTTAATGAGATATGGTTTGAATTCATAGTATGAAGATATAATTAGAAGAAAAAAATAAATAGAAAATAGAAAAAAAAGATGGCTTTACTCAATTTTGTGTGAAAAAATACATTTTTATCTATGTTTTTCATGTTCAGTCCTTTTGTTTTAAGATTGTTAGTTTTGGTCAATTATTTTATTTTATTCACGTTTTAATCATTGAGATTGAAAGATAAAAGAGAAATTAAAGTTGATAAAAAAAAAAGATGAAAGAAAGTTGTTAGTTATTCAAATTTCAACAAAAAAAAGAAGTTGATTTTGTTGATAATGGATTCCATTTAATGAAAGTAATGTAATTGATGTATTTTTTATCTTCCATCTTGTCTAAAGAAGTAGATAGAGATTCAATATTTTTTTAATTCAAGGTGATTTTTCGGTTTTTTAATCCATTAAAGTCTGGTTTAAGGTTGGATATGGGGTTATTAAGGATTTATAAGGTGTTTTTTGAGTATTTTTAGATGAAAAAAGATTGAAAATGGTTTTTTTAAATTCAAGAGATCTAACCTACTTTCCAGACTTCTAATGTGGCTAAAATCTTACTAGTGTAAACTAAAATTAGAGAGCATAATACTGTTAATTAGATGAATTTAAGTTGCTAATTGATCTTCGTCTCTAGTTCTAATAGAATAACGCAATAATTAATCTTAGAATAATCCTTGTGACTATTTATTTTAGCTTATACATTAAATGATGATCAATTAGTTAATTTCATTATAAATTAATTAATTTCATGGGATAAATTGGCGTGCCTATAGGGAAAAAAAAACCCGGAGAGAATGACGCACCATCTGCTATAAATTATAATGACGAACAAAAATCAACCAACATATGATATTATTTCCGCTCTATGATTTATTATTCCAAATCCCTTTTTTAAAAATTATTAAAATGACCATATTAAATATATGACTTAATTACTATGTAGTTTTAGATTCTACAATTATTCCTTTGAAAATAATAATATGAAAAAAAAATATTTCAAGAATTTTATTTAACTCTTAATATATACCATTAATAGAAGTCAATATATCATAAAGAAATACTAAACTATTAGTGATAATTTCTTATGATTTATAATATATGATTTTTGGTAATCAAAAACCCTAGAGTGATCCATTGAGTGACATATTAGTAAACTATGTAATATCTACCAACTCAGTTTTAAATTTATAAGGAAAAAAAATATTTTACATGACTTGTATCTTGAAAAATAAGGTAATAGATATTTAGGCATAATCTTTTTTTTTACTTGTATATATTATTTTAAGAATAAAGAAGGGTCATTTTGAAATTTGTTACCATGAAGATTTAAATTAAAATCTACAAAACACATTAATAAATATTAGCTTTATCTCTGTAATATAAAATGACATAAAAATAACAAAAATTTGGATGAGAACACCACCACCCAAAATAATTATTCATTAACTTCAGTGTCCGGTTAGACTCAACGAGGTCATTGATCTACACTTTGTTGCATATCAAATAATTTAAAAAATATATATATATAAAAGAAAATGTATGATTTGGTAATATATTTTTTATTTGCAAGTAAAATTTTAATTATAAATTCAAAATTTAATATATGTAAAGTTGTTTTTATAAAAAAATATTGAAATGGTGATATTTTTGATCGATCAGGTCTAATTCAATCTAACTTGTCAAACCTGAAACTCAGGTCATGAATTTAAATTGATTTAATAATATTTGTTTTTTGAAATAATATTTTTAGTTACATGACAATAAAATATACACTATCAAAAAAGCAACCATATAAAAATAAAAAATACTAATATTATAGCAAAAAATTACTATATTCTTAATTAATCTAATAAATTTTAAATTAATTAGTTTTAAAATATAAATTTAAATTAATAAAAAAAAACCTAAACAGGCCAAACACATGGGCTTGGGTTGAATTACTAGGCTTCTTCTATAAATCAATTATTAACCTAAAAACACCTAAAAATCACTTAAAAAATAAAAATCAACAAAATCAAAAAATTCAAAATCAATGGAATCAAGAAAATCAAAATCAACCCCGATCCAATTTCCCCATCATGTTTAGTAAAAAATCACATTCATCAAACTTTTTTTGTTATAGATTTCATTGACACAAAAATCTTTTTTTAGGGCCAGGTTGAATAATAACTTTCTCTCTCCTATATTTTTTTTATAACTTTCTCTCTTCTTTTTCAAACTCAATAGGTGAAAAATGAACAAAAGAACAAAATAAATTTTTGAACCAGAATAAAATTTCTAAAAACTTTGTGATTGATTATTTCCTTCATGTTTTACATTGTGGTTCTCTTGCTTTTAATTTTGTCATTCTCTTATAATTTAAAACTTTATCTCATGAAATTAGACTATGAAAAAAGAATTTGAGGATAAAATTTAAAAAAACCAAAAGAAGTGCTTTACTGTTTAATTGAAAAGTAAAGCATTATAAAATAAAAAATAAAAAACCTAAAATATTGTATAATAATGCTGTATCTGGCCAGCCACTCGGAACCTCTCCTCCGCCAAGGACACTACTTCTTCCCATCACCCATGGAGAGAGGAATATTTTGTATTCAATACATTTAAGGACGTGGGGATTTCATAGCATGCTTTTGGGCATTGTGTTTCGTTTTGGGGCCAACGGTTTAGATTAGATTCAAAATGATCAAAGGGATGAAAATCATTTCCTTTAATTTAATTTAATAACAAAGTCATCTATATAATTTAGCTTGGTCAACACGATCGTCTAATGACTCACCGACCTGAACACCTTGCTGCCTAATTTTCTTTCTGATACAAAATATTCCTTGCTCCCCAAGTTCCTATCACCAACTCAACTTCCTATAAATTGAAACAGGCAACACCTTGCCTTTCATCGTCAAGACAGTTCTTCACCTTTTTTCCTTCCAAATTCAAGCCCGCAATCTGAAGTAGGCAAGATGAAGAGAGAGGGACGCCCCCATGGAATGGTTAGGACCTACACGATCTTGCCATCTCCATGGAACTCTAAGCCTTCAGACAAAAAATTCAACAAGTTCGATGCACCTCCAACAGCCGGATTGTTCTCCAAGGTCCCATCAAAGCCCACAAACCACTCCAAGTTCACAGGAAAATGCTCTAAGCCACGGTGCACAGGGTGTCACATGCACCCATCTTCCAAGTCCAAGGACAAGACCAAGGGATCCCATAAGGTAAAGTCACATGATAGGGTCATGACCTGGGGTGCCGCATTTGAATTTTCTGGGTTTTCTGCGACGGCGATGCTAGACCATTTGGCTACCGACGATGAAGTATTCTGGTAATAATTAATTTGATCCTGGCGCCTATTTGGGCGGGCGCTTTCACACTGGAGGGGACGTCGTGAGGGGAGATATTGATTCACACTTGAAGATTTCAAGAAATTACAGACTTCAATCATGACGTTAAAAGCTTCGGTGCTGATTATGATAATATCAATATATAATATAATGAAGAAGAAGATGGCCGTGTTTATAGATGAGTTTTTGTGAGGATGGATTCTTGTTGGACCAACATCATGTTGAATCAAGGTTGTAATATATGATATGATCATGTATTAAATGCTATCCTTTAATCACTAAACTATCCTTTCAGTTTACAAAAAATCTTATATGTAAACCTACATGCAATAAATGCTAATTTAAACTTGATGATGTGTGTATGTATGAACCTTATCTTACGCCCATCACATTTAAATTTGAACCAAAATTTCCTCCTCATTTTCAAAAAAAAAATAAAAGATAAATTAATTATCTTATTTGTTAATGGAAGAGATTGTTCATTCAATTTTCCTATGATGTATTTTTGAGTTGTTGAGCTTATCATTGTCCTTGGATGTCCAAATATTAAACTACTATGATTTATAAAATTAAGAACACCAGATTGAATTTATTCCTTATATCTAAGAATTCTCTAATATGTTTGAAATTTTTTTGAGAATATTTTGTGGATCATATACAAAATAACTTTTTTTGATGATTAGATAGATGGTTTGTGCTATATGATGGTTTGAGTTAAATTATTCCCGACATAAAAAAATATTCATTAATGTCAACGCTTTTAAATAAATAAAAACTGTTTTTTTTTTGTAAACCACATATTTTATCTGATAGATAGATACTCTACTATTAATTTCTTCATATTTTTGTACAAAGAAAATTTAGTAATTAGTTAATTTTCTAAGTACAAATAATCATGGTAATAACTCAATTTTGAATTTTATTTTTGTATATATTTTTTTAAAAAATAGATAATTTTAAAAAATATTTCTCACTAAATTTAGTCAATTTTAATCATTTTGTTATTTTTATTTAATTTTTGTGTGTTAAAAAATAAATCATAAAAATTACAAAAATACAAAAAGTGCAAAACAATTAAAAAAATAAAAATAAAAATATAGTTGGAGTTAAAATTGGATCAATAATCGAGTATTATGGGTAAACAATTGAGTTTGGATTACCATGAGGATTTAATTAAAGAGAAATTGAAGAAAAATACTTTAATTTGATCTTTAGTTGGCTAGGTATTTAAGAATGCGATAGCAGTTGAGTTCAAAATGCTTTTTGCACGGAAATGTATCAAAATAATATTTTTTTTAAAAAAATATTTTTGACATCAGCACATCAACACGATCTGAAAACATAAGAAAATTAATTTTAAGTAAAAAAAATTAAAATTTTTAAGGAACGCGATTTCAACCGCATTCCCAAACACTGTTTAAGATTAGAAAAGTTAAAGAGCAAGGATGGATTTGAAACACAAAGCCAAATTAAAAAGTCATTTAAACTTAATTGAAGAGGAAAAGCCAAAATTAAGGGTTAGATAAGTTATAATTGCATAATTTTGAGAACTAGGGATGAAGGTGTGACAGGTAGCCAAATCTAGGGGTCTAAACCAATTCAAGGATTCATCAATTCATTCCCTCCCTATACACCGCCGAATCCAGCAACAATGAAACCAATAGCAAAACCCAGCCATTCTTTTTTTCCCCTATTTCCAGAAACAATTCACAAATAACCATCATATCAGCCTTTCCCATCTCTTCTACCACCTGAAAAATGTAACCACCACAACACCATCAACAACCAAAAGACCATCATCCTCCCTCACAAACCCTCAGTCGAAACCCACTGACCCATTAATACAGGAAATTCTTTTTAGTCTTCAATCAACACAACCAAGCCACCATCACCGTCCCATCTCTTCAGGCCCGAACCACCATTGCGGTCCTGTACTTGGGCCACCACCCTTTTCTCGCACTTGAAGGACAGTGCTCCGATGCTTGAATGGGGAGGTGTGATTGTAAACTCAAAAACAGGTGGACAACACACAACAACTGAAATGGAAAGTGGTCATTTTCCTCGAGAAGGCTTTAGAAAAGCTGGATACTTGAGGAATATTCAAATCATTGATCCTAGGCACTTTTACCTCCCAATCCAATTGCTATGATATCCAAGAGGATCATGTTAGAGAATGGGGGGTCCTGGTAGAAGCCCTAGTTGCCCATGATCTCATCTTCGAAGAAATGATTTGAGTATCATCAATCTGTATGGAAGGGGACTTGATCAAGGAAAACAAATTACTTCTGGACCTAATCGATAATGTCCCTATAGACTGGAGACTTTTTTTAGGTTTGCCCAAAGAAAATCGATGCTCTTTAATGTCCTCAGCCAGTAACTTATCGTCCAGAGTTCAGCGGAAGCTTCATTCTTACTGCCTGCATTAGCTATACGCATTCATTCAGCTATGAATAAAAAGATTAGCTAGTCCCATACCAGTAGCTAACAAGCACCTCAAACCCCAGACCGCTTCCACCTGTTAAATCCCATCGGCTGCTGTTAGTTGATCTAACAGGCTAGCCATAAGATCTATAGAACATAGTTATTTCCTAGCTTGATGCAATTTCAGACTAAGGTAATAATCTAACAAAAATCATAAATAAAACCAAAGAGACCAAATCTTCAGCAAGTAAACTCTTGAAGGATCACCTTGCTTTGCACAATCAACAATGGCCTTTGTTTTATGCCAAATGCAGGATGTCTTTTCAATCGCAAAAGCTAGTCCCTTCTCTCCTATGATCTCAAAACAAAATGCTCATATACATACAAAAATGCAAAGCCATAAAAAATCGGCCTAATGGTACAACAAAATTTCCTTCTTTGTTTCTGTATTACCCTTCACCTGTTAGCAAGATCACTTCCCTTCAAAGATTGCAGGCTTATTATCTCCAGAAACTGAATGCTCATTTCATGCCACCTCCCATCACAAATGCTTGTACAATTTGTCTTCTAAAATTCTGATGCTTTTTACACGTCCTCAATGTCTATGAGAACGCTTTTTTCTGCCAAAACGTGGCTCTCCCTTCTCCCTGCTCCTCCTATATAAGATCCTCATGACACAAGATATGAAACCTATAGCAGCCATGGCATAAAATACTCTGTATGGCACCAAGCCCAAACCAGCAACATAGGAATAGTAGCCGGCGAGCAAGTAGATGAAGTCCAATCTCACTTCCTTCCCAAATATTTCTGGGAAGGAAAACATGGAGTTGAACTCAGGCTTTGAGTTGAGGATACCATGAAGAATGACACCAATGCAAAGAGCTGAATCAAGGAACCATGGAAAGCTATGTCCCATGCCTATTCTCTGCAGTCACACAAGTTCCTCTATTAAGGACAGATCATGTTCAACCAGAAGTGCAAGGAGCACAGTGCATACACTTTGAAGATCTTGGTGCTTTAGTATCCTTGTGAACTAGAGATGAATTCATGTAAGGTACGATATTATGCAAGCACACACAGAATATGCAAACACTGTAGATTGAATATCGTGCAACAGTAACCACATAACTACACATCCATAAACTATTTCTAAATTCATGTGAAGCATATTATATATTTTATTTTTTACTGAGAAGCAAACAAATCTAACATATCATTGAGGAGCAATATATTCCATTTGAAACCATGCATGAGAGAGAGAGGGAGGGGGAGATAGAGAGAGTGGGAAAAGGAGGGGGTGGGGGGGGCTTTTAAACTATTATACCATTCGTTTTTAAAGTTGGAAATTTGGACGCAGCTTATAGTGGTCATAAAATAATGTCTCAGCTTGAGTTGCCAGATCTATGGGTTATATTGGCTGTGTGCCACCTCAAAAAAGCAAAGCAGATGGTCAAACTAATTCATTGCAGAAGTGATACATTCAATACTCAAGGCCAATAGAGGAAAGAACACGTTATTCATACCTGCAACCAAGCCACAAAAGAGGGGACAAACATTAGCGCTGCAAGAAGATGCAGAATCAATAAACCATGCCGGTGATGGAATATCTCTAATTGGGTGTCCCCAAAACTTCTTGAAGAGTCAGGACTACTGGAGCTGTTCTCTTCCAGCTGGAAATTCTGGTCGAGTCCAGCATCATGTTTAGATGCAAATTGCTGAGATCTTTCATTCCCAACATCTTTAAAATCAAGCAACTCTTTCATTCGTGCATGGCTGCGAAAGGAAGCCGTAAAAAAACTGTTACACAAACATGGAGAAACGCTTAGGACGGGTATCACTTGTTCTGAAAATGAAGTGAATGCGCAACAATGATAAGTACAAGGAATTCAAACTTGAAAAGTACCTGCACAACGCATTATGACAGCACAAAGCATGAGACAAGATCAATATGAATAAACCCAGTGCTGGTTGGACAAAGCACCCCAAGGTAATAGCAGTCAGTGCAGTAACAAGTAACGGATTGACTCTAAGAACCCTCACAACCTGCTTTATGAACAAGTTAGATCAGGTGAGCAAGCTAAAGCATAACTTGTGCCCATAAATTTGGGGAAAACAAATATAGAAGGAGATAAATATGCCCCGTGACCATGAGAGAATAAAGAGAAATCAGCATAAATAGACTACCGAACAAAGTTCTACAGGCTTTCTGTAAAGTGGAGTGGTTTCCAGTACAAAGGACTACTTAAGGCTTGTTTGAGAGTATAGTTGAGATTACTTTTCAAAGTGTTTTTTGCTCGGAAATGCATCAAAATAATATATTTTTTTATTTTTTACATCAGAACATCAAAAGGATCCAAAAACACCAAAAAAAATTTGAAGCTAAAAAAAAAAGAATTCAAGAATTTTCAAAAGCACGGTTAGACTGCAATGCCAAACAGTAAACTCTTTTTATGCAGCTGATTATGCCATTTTACATCGAAAACGGAGATGACAATGATTTATCCCAGTGTGCCTTACCTTTAATGAAAAGAAACCAGAGGATAAATTAATAAACCAATGAAGAAATGCCAAGCAAATATTTCCTTCACATTCTTGCCACCTGCAAAGTATAAACTCTTGCTGTTCAGCATCAAATGTGATACTTTAACATATTAATACCAAATGGATAACTCATTTGAGGTACAGGAAAGAAAGTAGGGGCTCCATTATGCTATGATAAAGAGAGAAAAAGAAAAAGAATCCCATCTTAGATCCTGTGTGCATCACATGATTATCAGTTCCCATTGATAATCTGCAGACACCTCTAGGGTAAGGTTGTGGATGGTGATGGTCAAAATAAATTTAATTATGCAAAAGAAGTTAGTTATGGGCATATAATATATTCTTTAATAGGAAGGTCACTTTTCAAAATGTTTCCAAATGCACTTGAAAAATTGTGAGACCCTCTTGCTTTATTTAAGCAAAATAATAACCAATCAGATATGGAATGATAAAAACAGCAATTTTCTTTTGTTTTCATTCTCTCCCTTGCACGCAGCCCCTCCTTCCCCAGGGGGGTCTTTGACTAAGACAGTTGAAACATTGGTAAACATGTCATCCATATCCACATAGTATGGAGCAGAGAGAGGACAAGCATACCAACCTTGACTTGATGAAAACATGTATGATTGCAACCCCATAGAACACCAATTGTGAAACCAATACCAGAAGAATCACAGATCCATTTGCAAAAACATAGCAAATCGTTGATACAAAGACGAAGCTTGCCAATGGTGGAAGTGGTTGAGACTTTAGCAAGGAAATGAACAAGGAAAACAAAATGGGTACAAAGCCTAGAAGCAAAAATGGCCATGGAATTCTCAAATTGGACTCAACAGCCACCAGCATTGAAGGCATGGGCAGATCAAGATCCCATGCATGTGCTTGTCGCATCAGAGCAAAAAAGATAACCGCAATGGAGAAGCCAACTATCTGCATTAAAGAAAACTCATGACATGATATAACTTTGATTTCCCAAGAAGTAACACTAAGAATCATTAATATAAGCATGTCATCATAACAGCATTAAGCCATTCCCATCTCTTGGAGCATCTGATTTGACAAATCACTACTTTTCTTTTTTCCTTTAACAAATAAACCCATGTAACCATGTCTCCAACAAGATATAATCCCATATATGTAAAGGCTCAATGTCTATGTGGATAAATTAACCAAGAAGGAAAATAATAATGCATCAACGTCTCTATCCAATTAGGTGTTTCTCATGGTTAGATACTCCCATCTTAAGGACCTTTGGATGACCTAAAAGTAATTCTTTCTACCTCTGCATTCCACATTAATCCTGCAACTGCAAGTCTTTTCTTTTGGCCTTGTGTTTTAAAGCAAAAGGTACCTCAACACCATTGCAACACAGAAGGTTGTAAGCATTACACCACATCCTCCTCCTAATTAAACTCAGGTCTGAATTTTCATTTTATTACTCCGGTAACTCTTCAATGATTTAAATCATACCAAAAGACCCAACCAATATCTAACCACAATTGCATGCTTAAGGAATTGCCTTTAAATGACATGTTTCACAGAAAAGCAGTAAAAATAATAGCAAATTACAAGAAGACAATGCAAGAAAACAAAGGCACTTTCCAAAATTAATTTTTAAAGTAAAAAAAAAATGATATTATGCAGAAAATTCACAGGAGGCTCTAGAATCACCTGTGAGCTATACAAAAGCAAAAATCTGCTAGCAGCTGCAGTTTCTGAAACAGCAATTCTTGCTTTATATGAACAATGAGGATCAACCTGAAGAAGCATACAGAGATAAAGACCTCTACTGGTTAACAATTAAAGCTAAAACATTACATCTATATATCTACATTACAAGAGTACTGTAAACACCATCATACCAGTAACATAATGGTGGTTTTTTCCGACCCCTGGGTAGAACTCCATAGGGCAGGTGAGGAATCAACCATAATAGTTTCACTGAACAAATTTGGAAGGATGTGAAGACCTGATGTATGATCCCAGGCAAGCGCTACTGGTGGGAAACACCGCAGTTTACAAAGCCCTGAATACCAGGAAAGCTAACTTAGTGGAAAAATGACACACGTGTAGGAGAACCTTCAATTGTAAATAAATCGACATGGAATGTTATAAATGATAGCTGTCTACAGGTTTATATCATATAACCAAAGGGATTTGTATCCAAGTCAAAATCAAATTACTGAAATGGGGCATGGAATGAGTTCACAAGAGTTCAAAACCCGCAGTTCAAAGTAAAGTATTGATAAATCCATCAGTGAAACTAATTTGAGAAGTGAAAATGAAGCAGTGTGGAAATCCATGATATCTTATAGAACGCCTCAGACAGATTTGTAGCAATTATGCATGCTTAAGAACAAGAGGATTACATGTAGATCCATAGATATTAAAACAATTGGCTGACTAGAAATAAATTAAATTCCTTACTACTGTTTTCCATGTCTCCAACCTCTTCTGCCAGAAGGCCAGACCTTTGTATTCCACACCCTGTGGTCGTCAAAGATAAAGAAATGGGCAGAAGGCCTAAGCTAACAGTGAATGATAAATTGAGAGCTAGGGGATGATCCTCCTTCAAAAGTAATTCCTGCACAAAAAGAAGTTATAAAACTTTCAAGGCCAGTTGTCTGAAAAGGCATGATTTAACTAACCCATTATTTTAAGATTCCATGTCTTACAACCCTAAGAAGTACAAGTATTTAAAAAAACGTTAACCTTCTGAGAATGGCTAGATAGAAGCATAAACTGAGCAGATAAATCTCTCTTTCCGTCATCTGGGTTAAAGAACTGACCAACTGCCATGGAAGCTGCTGGTGGAGGCCTGCCTGAAATTGTCTGACCATCAGAATTAATCATATCAATTACCACCATTTCAAAGCATCAGTGAACAAAAGCACAAAAGCACCATTCAAAAGAATGCAGAGATGAGAAAAGGCTAATACAAACAACCCTAGTATAAGCAGTAACTCAGCTCTTTTGGTGATTGAACTACTGGTGGAGATCATACTCCGAATTGCCAAAAATCAAAGCATGTGATTTACATATTAGTTGAAGCATTATTGGTGTGAGATATTTTTTAGGTTCTCCAATATTTACTTGAAAGAGCATTGTATGGATTAAGAAACATGTAGGAGACACAAAAGTAGGACACAAGAAGGCATCATTGGATGGAGTGATAAGTTGTAAGTAGTAGGGGGGAAGAGGGGGACCTAAGTTAACGTGAAAGTTAGTATTGGAGGATTTAAAATCTCCCAATTTTGAGGCAGATTCGATACATGATCACATGGAATGGCACAAAGGATCCATATAGCCAACCCCAACTAGTTCAGGACTGGTGCTTGGTCGTTGTTGTTGTGTCAAACACAATAGTAGATGAAACTATTATTAATTACAAATTTATTTGCCAAGCTAATTCATAATCACTCTTCTTTTGAACTGGCAGGCATTTTCAGTGGACATGCAACTAAGATTTGATCGAGGTTAATTCACAATCCTGTTACTAAGCAAATTCTGAGCTGTTTGTGAACAGCTTGGTGTAGTTGCAGCCCAGAGTTGTTCCCCTTCCTCCAAAGTTTATGTTTACAGCTATCACTAATTTGACAAAACAAGGCAAGGCAATGAATTCGAACATATGCTCCTAAAAAATAATCTATGAGAGGAATAGAACTTTGAAAGAAAAGTAAAAAGATACAGACTAATTTGATGCAGAAACCATTCATGGAAAAGGAAAAGAAGCAAGAATGGCCAACAATACCGGACGAGGAGCAACTGAGACAGTCAAGAATCTGAAACCATGCATATCTTCAGGACTCAACCAGAGTACAGCAGATGGAGGTGCTTGCTCGGTCTGACTTCCAGGTTCAATCTGATTAAGAGAGAGAGAGAGAGAGAGAGAGCATATTCAGAAATAAAAGCATGTCTATCAAACACTTGAGAAATAACAGTCCAGCTAATCTCTAATAGCTAGAGAAACTACACCTCATAACATATCATAAATTTCCCTAATACAAGACACAGAGGGAATATAAATGACAGGCAGCACCAAACATAATTATGGTAAATATATTTACATGAAAGAATGCAATAAACATATTTAGTACCTGTCTTGGTGCTGGTCCTGATGGAATCTGCACCAATTTTGCTGTAACCTCTAGAACCCTTTTACTTGCAGCCATTTCTGAAGCAGATTTCCCCTTATCAGGCCATAAATGAAGTCTAATCCCAAAACATGGAGCGAGATTTGTTACAAACATGAAGTGTCCTTTTCCATCTGACCCCTATGCACATAAATTGCAGATAAGTAACTCCACATTTTTTAGAGTGGTCTATCAGAAAGAAAAGGTCGAATATTTAAAACCACAGACCTTTCTTTAAATGCACAAATTCAGAAGCTTGAACTACAAAGCCTAGAACATTATTCAACGTTTGTAGATTATTTATCAAATTCCAGGACAGTTAAGTTGGACATGTATTGAGGCTCATTTACATGCCAAATTTAAATGAAAATGAAAGGAGAAATATAACCAGGTGCCAACCTGACTTAAAATGGGAGGTAAGGCTTAAATCAACTCTTGAGAATCAGCAATTAAAACATTTACATGTAGGAGTCAGGTTGAAGAGAAAAAATATAAATTAAAACGTTTTGGAACTACTAATGAGAAGCTTTAACGAGGCTAACCAATTTATGTATATCCAACCATCGTCTCCTCCCATCCATTGCCAAAACAGTCATGGTAGTTGTCTGGATATATAAATCCCTATCAAGGCCATCATCATTCCAGTGAACATTGTTGGGGCAACTGGAAAAAGTATGCACTTGAGAACCTGCAAATACAACATGGACTGTCACTTCAAATTTATAATTAGTCAAAATAAATCATTAACAGTTTGAAAATACAGTCATATAGTTATAAGAAAAACATTGTTGTCCACATTATGCAACCTAAGAAAGAGTTCTGCCAGCTATAATCCCAAAACCAAGCACGCACACTCTACTTGTTCTTATACTACTCATTCTGCTTTCCAGCTGTATTTCACATGATAAGCCACTTTTAAACTGCTTGACTGTCATCCATTGGTCAAACAACATGGAAGAAACCCAAGTATTTAACAGGTTCCAGGTTCCAAATCACACTTATGGAATTCATCTGCAAAACATAACGCTGGTTTAAAGAAGTTTTTCATTTCTTTTTCCTTGCCCTTCAAAAACCTGTTTTAAAGATGGCACCCATCCTTTAAAAGATGCTTGGTTAGTACTCGTAGTGAAAAGCACCACCTCTAACATGGTACAAGAAAAAAAGAAAACAAAGCACAATCACTAACAAAAGAAGGCATCAATAGGGTATATGTAAAGGTGACAGCATCAGTGGCTGTGAAGGTGATGACAGCAAAATGTGGATGTGATATCATCTCCCTTTACTACAGTACTAACAACAGGCATATATCTAACTATTGATCTTTAATTAATCATTCACTTGGCTTTGTTGCTAATATATTTGCACTCGTGAATTCTTTCTCTTTCTAGTTAATTCTTTATTTCTTTATCATCTCAGTGAAGAGGAAAAAAATTGAACATTTTAATCCATCAAATTTCCCGCTACTGCATGTCACAAATATTTATACATTACCTAAATGATTTCACAGAGTTTGAAAGTAGTTCATAAAACACAATCATTTATTTTCTTCAGCAAGCTTTCTTACAGAAATTATAAAACTTCAATAGATGTCAGCTGATAAAAGATAGAGTCAAGATAGACAATACCAGTTGCATTTTTCAAGTCCTTTAAGGGAACATATGTTGATCTATGAGATGACATCCAGTTGAAACTCTGTGGTATCCCACTACGAAGCATCCTTGCAAATACTGAAAGTCTCTTATTAGCTTCAGGAAATGGCTGGCCTGTTTTGGAGTCTATCAGACTAAGGAGAGTATGTGACACCTACATGGAACATGTACATTTCAGCAATGTTTGTGGTACAGGCATGTATTCTGGAAGAGACCGCACACTTACTTGCACAACTAACTGGTTGCACCACAAAATAGCCTGATGTTCCATTGACAACCAAACATTTTTCATTCCTGTACTACTTATCAAAAAACCATTGGTGGGTGGCACAATACCATCGAGGGACTCTAACTTCGTTCTAACCTGAAAGTCAAAATGTAAAAAGTTTTACCATATGATGAAAAAGTAAGAGCATAACAAAAAAGTAACAATTATGTCCAACGCAAATTATTGATATATTGTATGTGATAAAAAAGTAGAGCAAGTACAATTTTTTCAGGTGTTAAGTTTGATAACTATATTTGAGAAAAATAATAAAAAAGCATCGACTGAATGTACTAGTGTATGCCATGATGAGAAAAGTAGAGCAAGTGGCCAAGCATCTGCATCAGAGTATTTAACAAAAGAATGAAACAACATGTAGTTGATTGTCATATTTCCCTTTGTTTTTCCTTTTCCCTTGGGTATAGAGCATCTCATCATCCACCAAAATAGTGTCCTCTATACACACTATCATCTCACAAGTCACAACTAGCATAGGCCAACATGCACAATTCAGTTACAATCATTCTATATGGACATTATGCTTCTTGACTATGTTAGTGTCTGTATGAAACAAGGAAAAGGTTAATAGCTATCTTACAAACTTTTGGAACATTTTTCATGACAGATAATCAATTATACATCAGCAAGCATGCTGGACTTGGTTAACCAGCTCTATTTTGCTAGCAACATCTAACCAACCTCTGTAGATAAGTGATCATGCACAATTCAGTTACAATCATTCTATATGGACATGATGCTTCTTGACTATGTTAGTGTCTGTATGAAACAAGGAAAAGGTTAATAGCTATCTTACAAACTTTTGGAACACTTTTCACGACAGATAATCAATTAAACATCAGCAAGCATGCTGGACTTGGTTAACCAGCTCTATTTTGCTAGCAACATCTAACCAACCTCTGTAGATAAGTGATCCCAAAACTAAGAAAGTCTTTCTATAACTGCCAAGAAAGTGAACAAAATGGGTCACCTAGAGATAAAAAAAAAAGGATGACAAGTGAAGTGTTCTTTTAGTTGTGAAGGTAATTCGGCTTGCTTGAGCTTCAAAACTAAGAAAGTCTTTCTATAACTGCCAAGAAAGTGAACAAAATGGGTCACCTAGAGATGTGGAACATCGTTTTTGTATAAGAGTAATAAAATAAGTAAAAAGCCTGAGCAAATAAAATAGAGAGCTGTCATATCTACCAGGAATCCACATCCTCTGGTTCATATTTTCACCACACGTCATCCTCTCTAGATTAAAAGAGAGATGTAAATATTATTCCATAAACAACCCAAGAAACTGTTTTATGAAAGCTAAATAACAATAACAAAATAAACTAAAAGGAAAAGGGTTAATAATAGTGTATTTTCTGTAGCTATATACTCAAATCAACTTTGGATTATAATAGTGGATTTACAAATTTGCCCCTTAAAACCAAAACAATTGGGTTAGCTATTAAGGTAGGAGAGACTTTTCCTTCTTTAAAATACCCTTGGGGACAAAAAACTTAGACCTTGAGTGTACGGATAGTTTCGGGATTTCACTTTTTCAAGCATGGTTAAATTACTTACCTGCCCTTAAAGTAAAAAAAAAACCCTTGCATTTGGCCTAAGGTTAGTTTCATTTTTTTATCTTTTTTTTTTAATATTAAGTGTGTTAAGGGGCAGGTTTCTCTTTTACATTATAATAGATATAAAAAAAAATTGTTAACGAGTGCGTTGCACGCGTGATTGTTGGCCACCGTTTTTGGGCGGCACCCAGCGACTAGACAAAGGCTTTCAAGGTGCCATCCAATTCGTCTCAGCATTCCCTCCATCATTGGCTGACACGTGTTGTCGACAAGCATCCGGTTTAGCGCCGACAACCTTTTTTTTCTTCCTTTCTCTCTCCACCAAGGTTTCCGCACCTGGCCCCCCAAAGTTTTAAAGCAGCCACTCAATTGTTTTTTTTTTAATTTGATCCCTGTTATTTTGATTCCTAGTTCTTTGTCCTTTGCCCTTTTATAGAGTTTTGATTATTTTTTTTCATTTTAATCCTTTAATCTCAATTTGTCATATGTTGTTTATCCTCAATCTTTTGATTTCTAATTTTTTTCCTTAACTCTTTTGTGCACTTTTTATTGGTTTTCAATTTCACCCCTCAAGCCAAATTTATGAAATATTATTTTTTTCAATTTGATCCTCATTCTTTTGATTTTTTTTATCCTTTTATTCAAGTTTTTTTCTTTCTAGTTTCACCTTTCAATATTACATATGACCTCTAATTTATTTTTTATTTGATTTTTATCCTCGTTCTTTTAATTGTTCTTTTTAGTTTTTTATCCTTTTATGTTATTGTTTTTTTATTCAATTTCATCCTTCAATATTTGATTTGTTAGGGATTGAGTTTTTTGATTTTTTGTGTATGGTGCTTATGATTAAATAACACGGGTCACGGGTTTGAAAAGTTGACAGGGATCAATATCCTTTTTTTTGTTTATTTTCTCTTCCAATTTTATTGTTCGATATTGGTTTTTTTTATAAAAAAAAATTATTTTGTAGTTTCCTTCGGTTTATATCGAGTTATCCTGATCTCATAACCCAAGCTGCAAATTTGACAGGTTGACTCAGGTTGGCTCAACCTTTATTACCTAGGTTACATATTTATCATGCTACCCCGGGTTGACTCAAGCTAGTTTTTTTTCTTTTTTTTATCCAATTTCATCCTTACAAGGTTTTTTTCCAAGTTGTCATGTCATGATCACTTTTTTTTTTACTTTTTATGTGTTTACTATCGTTGTTTTTTTTTATCTACTACTTAAAATAAAACCAACTTATTAAACTCAGCTGGGTCTATAACTCGAGTTGTTTATTTTTCTTCTTTCATTGAAACATAAACATCATTTTTATAGGAAAAAAATTTGACCCACGGCATAGCACAAGCCCACTTCTAGTTACCCTCTTATTCATAAACTGCGTACAGGCTCACTCATCTTTTCAATTGAACCTAAAAATTTGATCAAGCTTGATTCACCATCATGGTCGAGCTCTAAGATGAGTCAATCATGAGTTACTCTGTTCCTTTTACAGTCGTCATCTCATCATATTTCCCAAACAGATCAATGGAAGAAAAGGTTGAATAATTGGAAATCTTCACTAGAGTGAAGATTGCTTTTAGAAATTATTCTGAGATGCAACAGCAAGAAAGAAAATTAGCTAACTCTGGCTGAAGCAGTGCAGAATTACTGGGGACTTGTACCATATGCAGAACATAGGGATAAACAACAATAATCATACATATGAAACTTCACATCAGTTTGACATTCTTCAGCTGTCATAATTTAGTTTAGTGGATGTATAAAGGGTTTTGCATCAACATCAGCAAAAACAGATAAAGTGCTCAAAGAAAACACCTGACAATCCTTGTTCAATTTTAATACTCCCACCCCTTCAAAGAAATAAAATAAATGCTCCTGTAACGTTCTGTGTAACTTCACACAAATTAAGAAAACTCAATAAATATCATGCCAACTCACATTTTTTTGCTCACCTTTTTTCCCCAAACAAATCATTTACTCTGTTAACGCTGAATGGGTGGTTAAAGTCTTTTCCAAATGGGGGGATAGTATGAAATAAAGCGATTTATTATTTGACAGGACATGCATCTTGAGACAAACCAGCATAGAAACCCAAAACCCAAGTGGGTTTGGTCTAGCGGAAGCAAGCTAGGCTTGCAAGTGGGGTGGACGCTGCTGAGATTCTCCTGGTAATAGGAGGTCTCAGGTTCGAATTCCAGCTTGTGAAAAACAACCCTTGGAGAGGGGGCCTACCCAAGTTGCTCTCAGCCCCGGAATGGTAGCTCACTCGGCCACCATTTTAAAAGAAAAACAAAACATAGAAACCCAAACACTCTATGGAACAAAGGGAGTGTGATTATACCTGATAATCGTTATAGCCACCAGAGATGGAGACAACAACTACACGAGAGAGTAATGGATCAGACACATAATGTCCTGTCTGAGTGGTTTGGACCTCATATCCCTTTCTCCATTCCTCATTTACCTGGGAAAAATAGTGACCCAATGATGGCTGCAATGCCACAGGAGGTGATCTGGATAAACAGGTGATAAGTGAAAAACTAATCGATGAATGAAATTTCATACAGATACATGAATGAAAAGGCTGCAAAGCTCACTGGTGTGGTGTTGAAAGAGTAAGAACAGTCTCGACAGCTGCCTTCCTTAAACGAGGGTGGATGAGTGCAGCTCTAGCAACAAAACCACCCATTGAATGTCCAACTAATATGACACTTTTTGGCAAACTACCATAGGCAGCAGCACCTTCTTTTTCTCGGGCAGCACGAGATTCTTCATATTGATCCAGAATCTGCATGCGCAACCACTTAATAAGTAATTGAGGAATTGAAGTTTCTAATTGTGAGAAAGCAGGGTATCGTAAGATAACATAACCAAAGCAGGGTTGATGAAGTTCAAGCATAAGTAAGGATGTAGAAAGAGAACCTAAACAAGGAACAGTTAGTGAAACTAAAACCTTCAAGATTGCTAAAAGGTACTTAAATGCATCAACGGCATAAATTGATGGAAGTTCAGCAGGTTGTAAAGAAGAAACAACTGGATGATTAAACTAATTTGGTGTGCTATTTGCAGATCAAAATGTAAACACAATAAGCAATACCCTGTGGATGGCATAAACAACATATTCTGTGTGCTCTTCCAGTATCCGACCATCCATTGCAGAATGTTCACCTTCAAGGTCTACAGCAAACCAATCCAGCCTTCTACTATATTGATTAGGTAACTGGAAGCCAGCTATATCCATATCTTCCCCTCCCTCCTCGGGAGTCAGGGAAGCCTCTTGATAAAATGCCTGTTCAAGTGGACCTCCCTGATACGCCCTATCACATTCTGCAGCCAGGGATCTAACCTGTGAAGAGACCACCATAAAACTATAGCTCAATATTTCAAGTGTTTGAATGTGCAGTGCAAACAATCCTTCTTACACCAAATAAATGGGGTTGTCATGTATGATATACATCTCATCTTTCCACTTCCATTTCTATAGGTTACAGAATATGCAGTTTCTTCTGCCAAAAAGAAAGGTACCATAAAGAAACTCAATCGACCAATTGTTAACCCATTTTTACAACTTGTTGATTTACATATAATTCAACAGGTTCAAGATTTTTCTATCCTTGCTAGGTAGGACATTCATTTAACATCCGATGACCAAAAACGGATTTTAAACCAGAATCTTCCACTCGTAATCAACATTATTTAAGTACGGCAAGGCAAGAAACTAAAACCCCATTTCAACAACTCAACATGACCCATAATTGAATCCGATAGTAAAAAAAAAAACCCTTAAAACCCATTTATATTGTTTCAGAACACAAACAATCACGTAGATAAAATAAGAACACGCGGAATTTACATAACCCTAGATCTAATTTTTTAAAAAAAAAAGTAGTTCAAGATCTCATTAAATTAATGCGAGCTGGAATTACTCATTGCAAGATCTCTTAATAAATAAAGAAAAATAAAAGAGCAAGGTCTCATTTAACTAATGCGAGCTGGAATTACTAATTACAAGATCTCTTGATAAATAAATAAATAAATAGAAAGATCTCTTTAAAAAAAAATGAAATAAAAAAAGAAAAACAATTAAACAACAGCGAATCCAAAAATAAATAAATAAAAAGGAAAGCTTACCTGTTTGTAACTGCCACCATTTCCAGGAATAAAAAGAAGAGGAATTCCACTAAGCTGCTTAAGATGCTGATTAAAATCAATCTTCTTCCAACCTTCATGGTATAAATACAATCCATACTTAGCAGACGACACGCCGCCATTTGTAGAAATAGGAACGTAAGTAGGATACATGTAAGTCATTATGCAGCCATTGGAGATCGGCTTTAATAAACCGTACAAAGCAAGGATTCCGATCCATGCTGATACTATAACTACAATTGCTACTCTGATTTTGGATCTCAATCCTTCCATCATCTTTTCATATTTGAGGTTTCCCAAATTATAATATATTTAGCTGATCTGATTTGGAATGGGAGGGTGATCGGAGGGAGATGCACCCACCGGAAAGATGCTAAATACGGTAGTGATGTGCTGATGGAAAGTGGAAGAGCAGATAGTACTACGCTAAAAGATGGTTGAATTAAACTACACTGGCACTGCGAGCTGAGTTGTAGCTAAACAGTTTTATGAACATCCCTCTACTCTTGAGATTTTCTTAATGCGACCTCTTTACTTTTTAATATTTATTACATCCCTCTATTCTAGACATTTTCTTAATTTGATCCCTCCAATGAGATTCTGTCCAATTTTCTCGTAAAGTTGCATGTCATGAGAGGTAAGATTGACATGTGGCAAAAACTTAAATTTTGAAAATCAGAGAAATTTGTATAAATTAATAAAATGAAAGTGAAAAAAAATAATTTCTAAAATATAAAATTTTTCCCTTAACTATTCATAAAAATTTTAAGGTGCTTAAGTTATAATTAATAATATTTTATTAGTTACTTCTTGAAATTTACTTTCAAAAAAGAGATTAACATAAAAGAAAAAAGAAAATAAATCATGACCCACCAAAAATTATAAAAATATCTTCAATTATAATTTATTTCCTACTTGTATCTCTCAATTTCTTTAAAGTAAAGCCTAATAAATAACAAATAAGATATCATTATTCTCTTTAACATATTTATTATGATTTTAAACTCAAATCTAGAAAAATATCAATTCCTTATCAAGAAAAAAATCCAATAAAAAATGAAATAAATATAATATACAACAAATCACCTATGCCTAGAACATACAACAATCCTTTTTCTATATCTTAAAGTAAAAAAAAATGGAAAAGAAAATGAAATGGCGAAAGTGATTAAGTTACAAGTAGATTTAAAAATATAAAGATTAATTTATTTATTTATAAAACTAGAGGGACTATTTAATTATTTTGTAAAATTAGAGAAACTCATTGACATGTTATATAATGTGTTTTGACTAGTTCTGTTTTTAATTTCTGAACTTTTAAGCAGTGTTTGGTTATTATTTTATAATAGAAAAAATAAAAACAATAAAAACAAAGAAAACAAGATAAAAAATAAGACGTAGATAAATTATGTTTGATAATGATATACATAATAAAATAATTGTTTTTGAATTTTGTTTGGTTATGGTAGACAAGATAAAATAAAATAAAATAAAATTTATTTTATCCTTAATATGTATTGTTGCTAGACTTATATATTTTTAAAAAATAATTAGATATCTCTTTTTACTTAGTTTATATTGAATGTTGAAATTAATAATATTATAATAACCTTAATTATAAAATTATGACCGACTTGATGGGTTGACTTGGGTCTAGACTAGTTCTGGTCCGGTTAAAAGATAGAGGAAGGATTAATTTGACATGACCTAGTAAAAAACTCAGGTAAACCCGGGATAAAACACGGGTCAAAAACCCGTTGATTTTAAAAAAAAATTGATAAAAACAAGATTGTTGTCATTATTTTTTTAAAACAATATAAGTCAACTGGGTTAACCTTCCAGGACTATGACTTGAACCTTGCCTCTGGTTGACTCTTTGGTCAGGTTTTAAAACCATAATAATAACCACTTTTATCCATAAGTTGACTCGGTTAACCCATGCTGACCCTTCCGACCTGTGAATTTGGCCTTACCCCAGTTGAACCTCGAGTTAAATTTTAAAACTATGATAATAACAAATTTTATTATTACATTGACCCGAGTTAACCCGGGTTGACCCTCATGATCTGTGCCTCGAGTGTTACACTAGGTTGGCCTCCGAATCAAGTTTTAAAACTATGATAATAACAATTTTTATTTTATGTTGACTCAATTTAACTCGGGTCTTATATCAGGTCGACCCCTGAGTTAAAATAATAACAACTTTTGTTTTTATGTTGACCTGGGTTAATGATCAACCTCACTCATGACCCGGACCTTGCCTCGAGTCGACCCCTGAATCGGGTTTTAAAATATAATAATAATTTTTTTTATTACGCTGACTCAGTCAACCCGTGTCAACCGAACCCTTGACCTAGGCCTCGACTAGTGACTCAGGCTTTGCCTTGGATCAACCCTCGAGTTGAGTTTTAAAACTATGATAATAACTATTTTTATCCTTATATATCTTACTTCAACAATTTTGGAATTGAAAGTTTTTTACAAGCATGTTTTAACAAAAAATAATAAATATTAGTCCGATAGAGACTTGTCCTTTTTATATCTCTTGTTTTGGAAGTATATAAATTTACTATAAAACTTTCTCAAAGACAAATTTATTTTTATGTTTTTTAAATTATTTAATAAGCCAAAACTGCTCAGTATTTCACTGTGCAAGTCCACAGTAAAATGCTGAACTGTCTCTTTTTTTTTCTTTTTTTTTTTTGTTTTAAACTGAGCTGTCTTTTTCTTTCCCTTTTTTTTTGTTTTTTAAGCTGTCTTTTATTTTTTGTTTTTTATGCCTTTCAGGTTTTTTTTTACTTCTTTCTTTGTTTTTTTTTAATTTTTTTTTGTTTAATTTAGCTTGTTGATGTTAAATTATTTTTATTTAGTTATTAGACTTTCATGACACGGATCTCGGATTTAACAGGTTAACTTGGTTTGACAAGTAAACCCATACTTTTTTTTGTTTTTTTTGTTTTTAATTAATTTTTTTTGTTTACTTTTGTTTGTTAATGTTAAATTTCTTTCTATTTAATTATCAGACTTTCATGACACATATCTCAGGACTGACGGGTTAACCTGGTTTCACGGGTTAACCCAATTAATTCTGGGTTAACCCGTCTATGTTTTTTGTTTTTTTTCTTTTAATAATTTTTTTATTTAAGTTAGTTTGTTAATGTTTTTTTTTTTTATTTAGTTATCAAACTTTCATGACACGGATCCCAGGTTTAACGGGTTAACCTGGTTTGACGAGTTAACCTAGAGTTTTTTTTTTTTGCTTTTTTTCTTTTTAATTAATTTTTTTTTGTTTACTTTAGTTTGTTAATGTTAAATTTCTTTCTATTTCGTTATCTGACTTTCATGACACATATCCCGGGTTTTACGGGTTAACCTGATTTCACGGATTAACCCAGTTAATTCTGGGTTAACCCATCAATTTTTTTTTCTATTTAGTTATAAAAATTCCATGACGCGAATCCCAAGTTTGACGGGTTAACCTGATTTGAAGGGTTAACCCAGTTAATTCAGATTTTTTTTCTCTTTCTTCATTAGTTTTTTTCTTCATGTTGGTTTTTCTTCATTAGTTTTTCTTTTTTTAATTAATATATTTAATTATCACACTTTTATGACACGACCTTATAGCTAGACCCACATCCAAGGCTCTTGGGTCTGGTGTTGCAGCCAGACTCACTTAAACTTGAGTCACGTAAGTTTAATATTATTATTAATATTATAAATATTACTCTTGGATCAAGCGTTACAGCTAGACCCAAGACTTGTGGGTATCTCTTTGAAGAAAGACCTTACACTCTTAGATATTAGCTTTTTTATATTTTTTATGCAAGAAAAAAAAAATAAACCCGTGGTGTATGACTTTGTTTTTTTCCTTTTCTTTTTCTTTTTAAGCTTTTTACTGTGGACTGCATAGTGCAATCCACAGTGAAAAAGTTGATGCCTATAGTTTTTTTTTTAATTAATTTTTTTAATTTACTTTCTTAATATTAAATTTTTTCTATTTAATTATCAGACTTTTATGACACGGATCCCAGATTTGACAGGTTAACCCAGTTGATTCAGATTTTTTTCTTTTTCTTTATTAGTTTTTTTCTTCCTCTAGATTTTTTTCTCTTTACTTTTTCCTTTTTAATTAATTTTTTTTTAATTTAGTTATCATACTTTCATGACACGAATCTCAGGTTTGACGGGTTAACCTGATTTGGCGGGTTAACCCAGTTGATTCAGATTTTTTTTATTTTTCTTCATTAGTTTTTTTCTTTCAATTTTTTCTTTTAATATTGTATGCAGTCCACAGTGAAAAGGCTGATGCTTTTAGTTGTTTTATTTTTTTTTATGCCTTTCACTTGGACTACACGAAACCTTCTTCTTCTTTTTTTTATTAATTTTTTTAATTTAGTTTGTTGATATTAATTTTTTTCTATTTAGTTATCAGACTTTTATGACACGGATCTCAGGTTTGACGGGTTGACCCAGTTAATATAGATTTTTTTCCTTTTTCTTCATTAGTTTTTTTCTTCTTATAGGTTTTTTTTTCTTTTATTTTTTCTTTTTAATTAATATTTTTTTTGTTTAATTTAGTTCATTAATATTAATTTTTTTCTATTTAGTTATCGGCTGATGCCTTTAGTTTTTCTTCTTCTTTTTTTGTCGTTTTTATACCTTTGACTGTGGACTGCACAGTGCAGTCCACAGTGAAAAGGCTGATGCCTTCTGTTTATTTTTTTTTTAATTAATTTTTTTCTTTTAATTTGGTTTGTTTATGTTAAATTTTTTTTATTTAGTTATAAGACTTTCATGACACGGATCTCAAGTTTGACGGGTTAGCCCAATTAATTCAGATTTTTTTTCTTTTTCATCATTAGTTTTTTTCTTCATATAGGTTATTTCTTCTTTGTTTTTCCCTTTTTAATTAATTTTTTTAATTTAGTTTGTTGATATTAAATTTCTTTCTATTTAGTTATCAGACTTTTATGACACGGATCTCAGGTTTGACGGGTTAACCCAGTTAATTTAGATTTTTTTTTCTTTTTCTTCATTAGTTTTTTTCTTCCTATAGGTTTTTTTTCTTTTAACCCAGTTAGTTTTTTTTTTCTTTTTGTTTTTTTGCCGTTTTATGCCTTTGATTGTGGACTGCACAGTGCAGTCCATAGTGAAAAGGCTGATGTCTTTTGTTTTTTTTTCTTTTTAATTAATCTTTTTCATTTAATTTAGTTTGTTAATGTTAAATTTTTTTCTATTTAGTTATCAAACTTTCATGATACAAATCCCGGATTTGACGGGTTAGCCCAGTTAATTCTGGGTAACCCGTCAATTTTGTTTTTCCATTTAGTTATCAAACTTTCACGACACGAATCCAAGGTTTGACGGGTTAACCAGGTTTGAAGGGTTAACCCAGTTAATTCAGATTTTTTTTCTTCATTAGTTTTTTTCTTCATGTTGGTGTTTTTTCTATGTTTTTTTTAATTAATCTATTTAATTATCACACTTTTATGATACAACCTTGAAATCAGACTCACATCCAAAGCTATTGGGTCTGGTATTGCAATCAGACCCACTTAAACTTGGGTCATCCAAGTTTAATGTTATTATTAATATTATAAATATTACTCTTGGGTCAGATATTACAGCCAAACCCAAGACTTTTGGTATAACTTTGCAGAAAGACCTAAAACTTTTATATTTTAGCTTTTTTTATATATTTTTTATGAAAAAATATAGACCCGCGGCATCGCGCGGGTCATGTAACTACTACATTTCTATTTTCACTGTTTTTGTTTCTTTTTATTATAGGACAGTAAACAAAGAACACTTATGATTTTTTTTGTACCATAAAAAATCAATAATGCATAAATTGTTTTTTAATCGTTTTCCAAACAAATGCTCCATACTTTAGACTTAGTTTTTACAGGCCTAGCGAAGAGCCACATCTATTAATTATTATTTATTTATTTTTTTGTAAAATTTGTTTTTGTTTCATCCATGCAAAATGACTTCAAAGTTATGACTTGATATTTCATATATGCTTTTATTATTACGATTACTATTATTACGGCTCAATAAAAAAGAAGAAGAACGGGTATTTAATTTGACCTCGCATAATAAATACATAATTATGCAAAAATATAATATCCAATGTTCAACCTTGTTTACCTAAAAACACTCCAAAAACATCCTTCAAACATCAATGAACTCATTTCCATGGTTAAAACACATTTTAATTAGGCTAAAAATTTAAAATCAAATATAACCAAATTAAACTTTTTAGACTCTGATTTTTTTTTTTGCATGATTAAAGATCAAAATTAAATTCATTTAACTTCCTTCATGAAGATAAATTTACATCAAGTTTAACCTTTTTATTACGGAAATATGGCTAATCAAAAGCTTTCCTTTATCTCATTTCTTGTTGACCTTTTCTCTTATCCCTCAATTGTTGACAGAGAAATTAGAGTAGAACCTTATCATAGTTTGGTTGAAATTAATTCAAAGGCTAAACTCCACAACGTCGAAGATGTCTTCGTTTTTGCCAATCAATGGTAACAAATTTATTACACATACAATCCTTCATTTAGAAATGATCATTCAATAACTGATTGGTTATTCGTAAAGAAAACCAAACATAGAGGTTGTGTCGAGGTTTTTCAGAATGACAATTGTAAATTAACTATGGGAGATTATGTCTTTGAACTTGGTGAATTAGTTGATCCATATCAAATTGCTCCATCTAATAACTTAGAAGAAAATTCAAATTTTCGCATCACCGAGAATATTTTTATTTATGTTGACGTTGAGGAGTTGGATGATGTTTTGTGCTCCAACTGACATACACAAGTCGATGAAGATGGTAACGACAAAATCAATATACAAGATTGCGATAGAGATGAGGACGAGTCAATTGACGAAGAAGAAGAGAATTTTTATTAATTTTCACAACATGAATGTGTAATGCCATAAACTATAATGTAATATTTCTAGACAAAATTCAATTTAATGTAATGACAATCGTGTTAATTTATTTTTGAATGACAAAGAAACATTTATTATATTATTGTTATGTGAATTGATGTTATTGTGTTGTGTGTGAAGTTGTGAATTTAAGTATTTGCAGGATGGATAAATAGGGAATACATATAAAATTTGGCATCAGACATTGTTTTACACCGATGGAAATACTAACAGATTATACATTACATACGGGTATACCAATAAAATATATCCGTCGGTATATTCTAGAGACTATAAGAACTATTCCCTTTCACCGTGGCACTGTTCACGGTGTTTATTACATACGGGTATACCGATCAAATGTGTTGAACGATATATTCCAGAGACCATGGAAACTATTCAACTTCACCTTGATATTGTTCATAATGTGTATTATATATGGATATACCGACGAAATGTGTCTATCAATATATTCCAAAGACTATAGGAACTGTTCACTTCTCAATGACACTGTTCACAGTATTCATTAGATATCGGTATACTGATATAATGTGTCCGTCAGTATATTCCAGAGCCTATGAAAACTATTCACTTCTCAATGCAGTGATAACTAATAATCTTTTTATTGTTCACTTTTTTCCCAACAGAATCACTAATGGAATGAAAAGCCGTCAATAATATTTAGAGGGGCTTTCTAAAAATTTTTATGCAAATTGAAAATTTCCATTTGACTTTATAGACGAAATCACTAAATGAAAATATTAAAACTATTAATATTTAATTGTCCATCAATAATCCCGTTGGTAAAAACTAAAATAAAAGACTATAATCATGATAGATCAAGGCTTCATCTTCTTCTCTAACACACTCGTTTCTCTCTCTTTCTCTTCTCTTCTCTCTCATTCTCACTTGAGATCAAGTATTCTCTTCTCTTCTCATCCTAAGGTATGTTGTCTTTTTTCATTTTTCTTATTATTTTTTTTGGCTTTATTAACAATGTCTTTTTTTTTTCAATTTAGAGCCAAAATAAAGCACACCATTAAGGTAAGAATTTTTCATTAATTTTTCTTCCTTTTTTGTGTTCTTTTTGGATTATTTTTTTGTCATTATTTTTGTTTTTTTGTCATTATTTTTGTTCAATTTTGTGTCCTTAATAATTTTATGAATTAATAAATGACATTAATTTTAGTTGTTATTGAAATAATTGTTGCATTATTTTGTTGAATTTTAGTTATTTTTTTTTCAAATATTTTGTTCAATTTCAATTAAATGTGTAGGATTAATTTTAATTATTATTTTGTATTTATTCCATTTAGAATAAATTTTTGTAAATTTAGGATTAAAAATATTATTACTTAGAAATAATTGTGTTAAATTTTAATTGTTATAATAATAATAATTTTTACATTATTATTTCATTGAATTTTAGTTGTTTTCTTTTTCAATTTTGCTGTTCAATTTCAATTAAATGTGTAGGATTTATTTTAATTATTATTTTTAATTTTTGTAAATTTAGAATAATTTCTTGTAAATTTATGATTAAAAATATTATAACATAGAAAATATTATTTTTTTATGAAATTGAATTATGCTAAATTGTTAAAAGAAATTGAATAAAATCAATTGGTTTGTGGCATATATGTTGTGTATTTATAGGTTTAGAAATTTTAGGTAGGCTCCCTATACGGGAGATGCTGCCGAATGTTTTTTTTTTTTAAATAGGAATCATTTCATTTTTTTTATTCGTTGATTTGTGTAGATGCATGGGGAAAAGTCTACTGCACGTTGCAAGGACTTAATCACTGCTAGTTCTTCTAGCAGCGATTCTGACGACCATAAGTCATTAGGTGTCGACCTAGAACAGGCATCCGAGGCACATGCATCGACTCACAATGTGGGCTCGTCGAGTGCGATGCCACAACATCGAGGGGGGTCCCTTTACAACGAGATCCATTTACCCGCAAGTACGAGACCTAATGATAGGACAACCTTTCAATGTAAGTTTGTTTTGTTTTCATAACGACATGTTTAATAATTGTTTTAAAAATAATATCATTTAACGAATGCAATTTCAAGTTTACAAACATTAAGTAAAATAACATTGACCTTTAAATCATCGATGGAAATTTCATTATTTCAATGAAGTCAGGTTTCCAAACTTCCTAAATGAAAATCGCAGGTCGATGCATGATTTTCAAGGTTCAATGTTAATATTAACTTAAATATTTTTTATTTTAATTTGTACCGTTTATTGAAATTAATGAAATTTTCTTTTTAGAAATTTTTACTTCAAAAATTTGAATGAGAGAGAGTTGATATAATAATGTTGCAATGAGGGTTTAGAAGAATCACGTTGCAATTAGATAAGATTGAATTCATGATATTTTTTTATTCCAAATATTAAAATTTTATTTTTCATTTCCTAACATATAATTAATTTGTATCATGTAGGTTGCGTGATTTTTGATATGAGGCGCAAAAGAAAGCCAAAAAATATATGAAAGAAAGAGAGCTTCCAGGCTGGAATGACATAGTGGTTTGGAAGGATTTCAGACTGTTGTACGTCTCAGAGGATGTATGGGCGGAATACATTAAGCACGTGATGTTCGTGCGTTTCACTAGACGGTTATAGTCCGATACAGATAACCAAAACCGATGGGTTCATAGTTTCATTACCATGCACATCGGCGACTCTGTTTCGTTCGTTTCACATATGAAAAGGATGGTATTTTTTTTTATTACATCTATTTTTTTTATAAATATATTTAAATGACAATATTTTTTTATTGCAGGCAACGATTCTTAGACTCGAGCCAAGCCTAATGGAGCTTTTAGTTGAAACGTATGTGCGGAGTGATGATCGCCAAAACAGGGTGCAACGGTTCATTGATAGCCGAGTTCAACACTTTGTAGTATGTTCGTTTTCAATAATTTTTTTCTTAAGTTATTATTTACTTGAATTTTATGAATTTATTTTTTCTTTCTAGGACACATATAACAGCCGATTGAAGGAGAGATACGAGAACGATCCTTCGACCCATCCGAATATCGATCCGGATTTGTTGTTGGAGGCATGATCGTCTGATGGACCTGGTAGCAATCAAGTGTACGAACTCTCTAACATTAGGTCAAGAACTTGCTGACGACGCTTACTACTTCAACAATTGGATGCTCACAATCAATTCCAAACGTTCAAACTTTGGAGTTTAGGGCGATATTAGACCAATAGGTATAAGATCGGACAACCCATCTTAATGATAAATATGAACGACTCACTGCTAATTATGAAGAACTCCTTCGATTCGTAACGAAGATAAGATCATAGATGGGTGGTTGATGTGCATCCCCTAATTAGCCCTACAGTCTTGACGATGACTAGCATTCTCCTCCTCCTTTAACACTATCTCTATTTTAGATTTATTGTATTTGAACATGCAAATGCTTAAATTTGTAATAAATATTTGATTTTTACACGAATTTATTTGATTTTAATTATTTTCTACTTCTGTTCAATATATATTTTTAAAATATTACTGACGTGGTTACCGGCAAAACTAGATCGTTGATATATTCTAAAGAGTTACTGCAAATGTTACTGCTACTGTTAACGCACCAACATAATTACATATAGTATTCTACCAGTGATATGTTATATGTATCGATGGATATACCAAAGGAATAAAGCAGGTAAATGTTTTTTAGCGCGCATTGTTCATCTATAAATCCATCGGTATATTTATTACCGACGGTCCATAAATTACCGACAAGAGTTTTTCCGACGGACTGTTTCCATCCGTGAGTCCGTCGGTAAATAATTTCAAAAGAATTTTTTAAAAAATTTCAATAAACAAACAAATACCTTCATGTATAGAACGTGAAAGAGATAGAGAAACTTCAATCTTTTGACAAGAAATAAAGGATACACACACACTCTAAAATTATAACCCAAAAAAAACAATGATCTATCCCACTTTATTAGGACTTCAGAATTTCCCTTTAACCATATGAAAGCCAATTTTTCCAACAAGCCAAGACACCGACCATCCCTAGTAGTGCCACGCACCCTACGAATCTCTGAAATCCTGTCTGGCACATCTGCTCTTGTACTTGGACTAAACATAACAGAGCCCTTACCAATGTTAGTCTGTCGCCTTGATTCAACTTCGGTAAATCCTCAGTATGTCAACAATATTATTAGTACAAGGAACAGAGGCATTTGCAGACGAAAGATTGTTGTCAGCAGAAAATAGATGGAAGATACTAGCCTACTTGGACTCCTGCACATAGCTATACCCGACACTAGCTAGCTATTCCGCACATCAAAGAAAGAGACAAGGAGTCCATTACCTAAGCTAATAGGTCAAAAATCTGACATCTCTTTTGGGCCTTTGACTTTGGGAATGAGAACAGCATGCGTGAACTTACTTTTTCCTGGTAATGACATAGGTTTTATGTCCGTTTTCAGTAATTTGTTTTTTTAATACATACTAATGTGACTCAAATAAGTTGACATTAAAAAATATGAAACAACTAAATTAAATTAAAAAGTATATTTTATATTATTAATTTAACTATAAAAATTAATTACTAATTTAATTGCAAAAATTAATTATAAATATCTAGATACATTTAAAAAAATTGGAGCCACAAGTAAAGATAAGTAAAGATAAAGAAGGATAATTCTCGTAAAGATAGTATAAAACTAAATAAGTATTTCATCATCTCTTATAATTGCTTCCAACTTTGTTTTCGAAACTTTGCCTCCATTTCATCTCTTAGAGCAAAAATTTATTCTTCAGACAATTCTTCAATAGTTAGTGTTGATTGTCTTGAACTTGATTGTAGGGTATTTATGATCAACACACTATAACCCAACCTCATATCTCAGGTTGTAATTACAGAGATATTATAAACTCGATTCTTATCAGATCCACTAGTTGCTTCAGCCACCCATCATAACTCTGGATTAGTTAATTGGCTCATGCCTAAACTAGGTAGCTTATAAAATAAATAATTAGTTAAATATTGTCACAAATAATCATAATCATTTTAAAAAGAATACTTAAAAATAAAATTTTGCATGGTTAATAAAAAAAATAACCTGCCAGTTACGAGTTTCATTGTTTCTGTTCAAGGACTCAGTCCATGATTGCCTTCTAAAGCTATACAACGTCAATTACTCTAAATATCTATCTCAATTGCTGAAGATCTATACCTCAAAATTATTTGACTTGCTTCTCCTCTTAGCATATATGTATATATTATACAAAAAAAATACGCAAAATGGTAGTACCCCAAAGACTATATTATGCACCTCCATCGTAGTAGCACACCACTGACCCTCAATACTTTATCTTTCTATTTTATTAGTTATCATTGATTTTAGGGTGATTATTTATCATATTTTTAAAATGAAATTCATTTGTTAATACTAGCTTGTACGTATATTATACATATCCCGCGATAGGTAAGGTTAAAGCTTTCAGAACTTACTTTGTACGATTTCAGTTTCTCTTTCGGAAATGAATACAACGATGACATATTGCAGTAAATACACAAATCTTTCCTTGATCATAAATTTTAATCATCACATTAATTAATATCTATAATTATGTATCTTTTTTTATTTTCAGAGAAGGAAAAAACAAAAAAATTAAACAATAACTTGTTATTTCTTGAGGAGAAAACGTTAAAAAATGCTACCGCCTCCCACGTGTTCCCCCGCACTAGTCTTTGAAAAAAATTAAAGTGGGAAAGACAACCACGGCCTTCCATGTTGAGCAACAACCAGTCCAGCTTCTTAAACGTAGACTCCAAAGACTAGCTAGTAGTGGATATGAAACAAGCGAGCACAGTCATAAACTGAGCAAAACGCTTGCAGCGATGTTATGAGCAAGAGCAAGATGGAAGCTAACAGTGTGAGAAGCTTCCATGAACTAAATACATGCTGCTTCATGAACTTTTCAACCTTAACTTTAAATAGTCCATCATGATACTTGTTAACATCTTCAATAACCTTATCCAAGAATGGAACTTTTGTCAATCTAATAGACCTGCTCATCCCATTCCATATGTTGGCCACCTCTTCATCGTTCTTCAAATGATTCAAAATAATGCCTCTTTCTCTAAGTATTTTTGCATCCTCCCCGGTATCGATAATCCCATTCATCAATTCTGTGTAACGTGTAAAAACCATCGGACCTGATGCGTTTGATGCTTCATATGCTACCAAGTTTCTCAAGACTACATCACTATTTACATCCAAACTGACAGTCGGGAGGTAAAATGTACATGTCTTCTTGTCAAAGTTGATGGTTGAGATGCTGCCTTTACTAGGCACAAAACGCACCCCGCATTTGGAGAGCTGGGTGACGGAAGGAATTGTGATTTCTTCAACCAGAGGTGGTTGGTCAATGCTGGAACAAACACTTTGAGATTCAGAGAAAGCGTCAGGTTGTTTCGCGGATCCAAACCCAAGAACATTGGAGAGGATTGACCAAGGCAATTTGAGTATCACTGCAACAGGTGCTGATCCTAGCAATTTTTTGAGGAACCCTGCAGGATCTATGTTTAGACTTGAAAACAGATTCCAAATCTCAATCAGTAGTTGCTTCATGTAAGTAGAGCCAACTGAAGGCTCTTCGTTTTCTTGTGTGGCTTTGGTATGATCCTTAACTTCTTCAGGTATATTGACAGATTCTTCAACCTTGGGCACGATAATGTGGTACAAAAAGTCTAGCAAGTGGGCATGTTCCGAAACTCTTGCTACTGGCAATCTCACCATTGTCTTGAATGGAGAAAGTTCTTTACATGATCCCATCAACATGGAATACAACATGTCGTCGGCCGATTCTAATGACAGAAATCGAAATTCTAGCACCTTCCTCAATGTGAATAGTGGAATTTGATTCTCCAACATCACTATATCTCGAAGAATTGCATTACAGCTTGATTTCCTATAGGAATATTCAAGAAAATGAGGCATTCCTGAGGAAACTTCGGATAGCATTTTAGGGCCACGGAGATCATAGACTTGTAGGAACTCAAGCAAGAATGATGCATCAATGGCCATCATCCATGCTAGAGTTTCACCGTTGAAGTTTAAGTACTTGTGGTAGCATGCACGAATCTTGGATTCGAGCTTCATTAATTGCTCAACAAGATCTCGAAATTTAAGACTTTGAAGCAGCTTTTGACTTCTTTTTGCCGCTGATAGCTTATATCTATCCATCTCATGTAGCTCAAGACGCGAGTAATGGTATGGACCAAGTGAAAGTTGTTGTGGAGTATAAGAATCTGGGTCGCTAGACATTAGGGCTTTGGGGACATTAAAAATGCATATGGGAATATTACTGTCATCTTCAACCTCGTCTTCGATTGTTCGACGGATTGTATTGACCCATTGTAGCTCATCGAAGATTAGACTGGAACAAGATGACAGGGTGGGTTGGAGAGAAGACATAGTTGCTTTTGTTATAGAAAAACTTTTTGCTAGCAAAACAGTCACGGAGCGCAGTTGTTCGGCGTCAGTTCTTGTGCAGTTCAATTTGGTGGCTTCAGTGGATGGGGGGATGTATGCTTTTATATGGTTTCTCGTCTTGGGTGCAGGTTTTATTTTATTTTTTTTCAATTTAGTTTTTTCTTTAGTGTGTTAATAAATTTTATGATGTCAGGCTATGTAATTAATAATATTTACATATTAGAAGAAAAAAAGTGTGAGGAACTTAAAGAAATAAGAAAGAGTAGATAGAATTTTCGATCACAGATCTCTTTTTTGTGTATGTTTCTCTCCTATAATTGTAGCTAAATACCATATTTAAGAAAATATTAAAATATTACAGTCCCTACCTTACGTCTCAAAAGAGAAGTTTGTCAAAAAAAGAATCTTGACAATGCAGGGTTGCCATGTTGACTACGCATGTTGTAGTCCAAACATACAAATTAAATAATACACAGAATTCCCCACTTTTCTGCCCTACAATTGTGACCCACCCTCATTCCCTATCTCCAAGTCTAAATATTTCACCTTACTTTCTCCCACCTCAACCATCGCCGGCCCGTTTATCAAATCAAAATGCAAAAAATTATGTGAAAAGACACGTTATTTTATTGTTTTAAACAGTAATGATATTTTTAGTTTCATACTTTGTTCTCCATAAATTCGATCCGTATTTGGATTACTTTATTGATCCTCAACTCCTTATTACTTTCAAATTACATTATTTTTTTTATTCCAATAAACAATTCAACTCAATAACTTAAGTTGTTAGGTAAAATTCCACTATATAATTTATATTATTCTCTAACATATCCCCTCAAGTGAAAGCTCTTTGAACTTGAAACTTACACAGACCCACATTACCTTATGCTTAATTTTTATCAAATAAATGAAGATGGTGAGATTCAAACTTGTGACCGCTTGATCATCAAGACTTTAATACTATGTTAAGGAATTATCTCAATCCAATAGCTTAAACTGTTAGGTGAAGTTTCAAGATATGATTTATATTATTCCTTAACATACTACAAGAACATGCAAAATTCATTTATTGGTTTTTAGTTCCGGGTAGAGATCTGAGGATGGTTTAAGAAACAATTGGATTCTGAAATTCCAAATTAAAAGCTTTGTGAAATTAATCAACTGATTACAAGTTGAAGAAAAAAGTTGTGCCCTACAACGGAGGAGAAAGATATTAAGAAAATGTAGTGATATTAAGAAAAAGGAAAAACAATTGGTTTCAGTTTACTTTACTTGTAATTAGGTCTAGAATGGTAGTTTTTTCTCGTGTGAAATAGAGCTAAAATCGACATCATGGTCTTGTAGGGTTGCAGGAGCACAGAACTTTCATTTTTTGGAATTATGGGAGACTTTCTGAAGTGGCAATCTAACATGATCACTGAAAGAATCACTCGTAGCTGCAAGGAAATTCCACACCGAGCAACTCTCTGAAGATTCACGATGAGAACCCAGAATTTGATAACGCGTAATTACAGTAAATAAATTGACTACAGACCAAGGGTGGATCATATGACTTCTGGTGTTTCGTTGTTGCGAAAACAAGCTGACTTTGAATTAATTAGTTTGTTGACTGCCTAATTGACAAACGAAATTTCAGTACGGTCGGTAATTGACAAACGAAATCTTCGTTCTTCTTGCCTATAATAGCTAGAATCTTCGTTCTTCTTGCCTGTCCAATGTTAAAACTGAACACACATTAAACACACGCACGCTGCTACGATATCCAGCATTTTTCAAAATCTTTTCTTATTTAATTATATAAAAATTAAAATAAATACTTGTAAAAAGACCAGTGATTAAATTCTAGAAGAAAAATATATTGTTTTAGGGAACATTATCTTCACTCAATATTGTAGTATTTATTTTGTTTTAACTTTAATATTTTTTTTATTAGCAACATGGTTTATTTAATAAGAATTAATGGGTAATTATAAAAAATATATATTTATAAAAATTCTAATGACTTGAATTAAATTATTTCTTTTTTATATATATTTTTAATCAAAAACTCTATTTCTCATTTATTTATTTATTTTGTTTTTAGAAGCATTGATGTTCTTTAAATAAACATTTATTATAATCATAAAAACAAGTTTTAATAATAAAACAAATTATAAAACAAGCAATAACAGCCATAAAATGAGCAAAATGCTTGCAGCGACGTTAAAAGCAAGAACATGACGAAAGCTAACAGTGCGAGAAGCTTCCATGAACCAAATACATGCTGCTTCAGGGACTTTCCAACCTTAACTTTAAATATTCCAACATGAGACTTTTTAACATCTTCAATGTAATGGAACTTTCGTCTATATATCTAAGCCAATGTGTGGTATGCTGGGTTATATATATATATGATGTTGTTTGGTGTATTTTTGGACAATATAAAAATTATTTTTATTTTATACAGGTTGCTCTAGTGGCAAAAGTTTTATTCCAATAAAAGAAGTAGGATAAGTTTGTCTAATTTTTTGCACAATTGTTAACCCAATTGATCTGAATTAATATAAAAATAAAAATTATTATTATTATTATAATTTTAAAATTTGATTAGGAGATCAACTCGAGGTAAGACCTAGGTCATGTATTGGGTTGACCACTGACCCGAGTCAATATAAAGATAAAAATAGTTATTATCATAATTTTTTTTTGTATTTTTAAAAAGTAGGCGAAACTTTCATGGATTTCATAAACTGGTTATTAAATCCAACAATGCATGCAAAAATACCAACAAAATTATTTTTCTTGAATTTTGGTATTTAAAAAAGGCTAAATCATGCCATGTATTTTTTTGTTTTTATTATTTATGAAAATATAATTTTTATTTTTATTTTTGAGATGTTGGTCATAAGAAATTTAAAATAAAGTTATATTTTTTAAAGAAAGATTTTTGTTATTATTTTTGGAAGGAAACCGATTTATTAAATACCAAAAAAGCGCCTCGCGTGTATGTCATAATTTCAAATATTAAATATAAAAGGGTAAAAAAAATAGAAAATTCAAAATTAATTTCACGATGATCTTTAAAAAAATTGACAATTTATTAAAACTAGACTAATGACTTGTTTGACAAAACTCAAAATAAACAGAACATAATGTAAAAATATCAACTACTTTAATCAAGATATTAACTCAATGCTAACTAAATGTTCATCAACTTGAAATTAAAAAACACCAAAAATCCACACAAATCTTATTAAATTCAAGAACTTAATTCAAATGTCATGCCAAATCAAATAAATCAACATAGATCCAAACATAATCCATGAATCATTATTTAATGTTCAAATCAACGTAAACTCAAACGTAAGTCATGAACCAACATTTAATATTCAATTAACAATCACAACCCTAAAATAAACTCACAATTTAACACACATCAATCCAAGTAAAATAATGTCCAAACAATCCAAAATTTATACACAACAATGAGCATTTTTTCAAGGATATAGATTGACAATTTGTCCAAAAAAATAATTTGAGGTTATAGATTGACCATTTGAGGTGTTTGATGTGTCAAGGATATACTGAAATCAACATTGGAAGACCACTAGAACAATGGTGATGCATGTACTAGGCGCCACCACCATTACCAGCGTGTGGGTTCACGCGACGATGTCTGTTGTCACCTATAAAGTAAAGAAAAACCATACAATGCAGTAGATTTTATTTTCTTTTTTTCTCTTCTTTTATTATCTTGGTTTATATTTTTTTACTGTTTCAATCTTCTTCTCCGTGAGCAAAGCTAAAGGCATGGTGGGTGTTTCATTGTTGCTTTGACGAGGCGGCGTCAGAAGAAATAGGGAAAGTCATGGCTAGGGGTTTGTGAAGGAGAGTAAGAGGGTTTGATGCGAATCTCTTAATCATGTGGTCAAGCAACCCCCAACAAAATAGATAACAACCTGGAAAGCAAAAAATCAGGTTTGATAGAATCTTGACCCAAAAGTAACCATGTACCTAAGAACCAAAGGTATTGAAAAAATACTTGGACCCAGAGATAACCTTGTATCTAAGAACCATAAGTATGTGAATGATGACACAAATCCAATTAATCTTCGATAAGTCAGTGTACGATCTTTGTCCATGCAAAGAAAGGTTGTTTTTATCATAAACAAATAAAAGAAAAACTCACGTTTATTCTCCAACTTACTGCTAAAATTTGCAGCAAAAAAAAACACAATATAATCTCTTCTAACTAACCCTAATGAACCCCTTTTAGGTTGTAAGCTAGTGGTCTTAAACTAGTAATCAACTAACATAAATTCAATAATAAAATAAACCCCTAAATAATGTTTAATTGGCCAGAATAAACTCAAATTAAAAATAATTATTCAGTATTAAATAAATAAATAAAATATTTTAATAAAAACAAAGTCTTCATGCCAAAATTCCTCCATGTTGCTCGAAATTTTAATTTTCGCATATTCTTGGTGGATTTTCAGTCCTGACTTTAAATATGTCGTTCTCTCTCATATGAATGAATTAGTAGGCATATCATCTATGGTTGGAAAGATTGAGATGCCTAGTTTTCATACCAACTTGAATAGAAAAACAAAACTCCACATGTAGCTTCAAATATGTCCTAAATAGTACACAATGGTCTAATATGGCAGATTTGACAAGATTTGTCTTGTAACTTTGACCCTCTTCAACAATATATTCTTGAACTCCATTTGACCTGCAAATTTACTAAAATATAGTTCTATGTGTCTAGTATCTCTATGTAAAATTTTAGCTCGTTCAAATGTACAGTTTGATAGATATGCTTTATCTCGCAAAACTGGTCAGTAAATATTTTAAGGCAAAATTCAGATCTGACTTAGTTTTCATCATCCTCCCCTTCTTTAAAAAGATTCGATCTCAAATATGTATCATGGAAAAAGATCCGATCTCAAATATGTATCATGGAAAAAATCTTCTAAGGTAAAAAAATCAGTACCAAATTGAAGAATAACATCATCATCAAAACCAAGAAAAACCTTGTTAGCAAAGAAGGTCCCTCTAATATACAAACTCTCTTTTTCAACCATCTTTTGCTTCTTCAATTTTAGTTGCTCCTCATATATTTGCTTAGGTGTTAAAGATGTAAGAGTTATAGGTCTTCCATTTATCTCAAATGAATACTTATTTTTCACTCCATCATGCATAACTCTCTTATCATATTGTCATGATTTACCAAGCAACAAGTGACTAGCTTGTATTGGTACAATATCACATAACACCTCATCATGATATTTACCAACAGAAAAGGCAACAAAAACCTGCTTATTCACTTTTACTTCACCAGAATCATTTAACCATTATAATTTATAAGGTATGGAATGTTTGGTAGTGTGCAAGTTCAACTTTTTTACCAATTAAGTACTGGCTAAATTAGTACAATTATGACTATCTATAATTAAGCTATATACCTTATTATGAACATGGCATATTATGTGAAATATGTTCTCCCTCTGACGTTCCGAATCATCCACAATGACATGCATATTCAGTGCTCTCTTCACTACAACTGTCTCTCGCCCAACTGGATACTTAACACAAACATCATCAACATCCTTCAATGATGACATCTTCTCCTCTTCATCCTACCCATTGGTCTTAACCTCATTATTAGATTTCATAACTATGACTCTTTTGTTTGGATATTGTAAAACAACATTTAATGTGCATTTACAAGAAGTTGGAGTAACATTGTTGCATTTAATAATGAATGAGGTATCTTTCTTCTCTCTGGGGTATTCAGCCTTGCCCTCCTTATTTTGTAGTGATGGACCTCCTTCAGTGTTAGCCTTTCAATTAGGTTTTCAAGGTTTTGAAGGGCTTAATGGTTAGCTTTGCTGAATGGTACCCTTTCACTTAAGTTGTTTCTCCACCTTCATGGCGATATGCACCATCTCCTCTAACTCCACATAATGATACAACTCCATAATATTAGATATATCATGATTAAGGCCATTCTTAAATCTAGCCATGATATCCTCCCTATCCTCCTTAATATAAGATCAAATTATAACAAGTTCCATCTCATTGAAGTACTTATTAACACTCTTTGTACCTTGACTCAAACTCTACAACCTTTGATACAATTCTATATAAAAGTGGCTAAGCATTAATTTTCTCCTCATAAAGGATTTGATCTCATCCCAAGTATCAACTTGTCTTTTATAATTTCTCATACGGTTTGTCACTAACTGATCACACCATACAATGGTATAGTCACTAAAGGCAATCACAATAAGCTTGACTTTCTTTGGCTCTAGATAATTGTGACACTAAAAAATCCACTCCTTCTTCTCTCATTCTAAATAAACTTTAGGATCATTATTCCCTAGAAGAACCGATATTTTTAGCTTAATTGTACCCAAATCTCCACCTAACTCAGTATTATGGTCCTGGTACCTATAATTACACCTCTGGCCAACATTATCACCATATCTTTCCCCTACAAACTCATAATTCCACTGTTTTCCAAAACATTCCCCATATCCCATGGACATATCTTCAAAATCAACATCACTCATGTTTGCATTATCAGCCACAAACTCATCTATATTAGTGTTAACTCACCTAACAACCCTCCTAACATTAAATTCTCTTCGCCTAGGCCTGATTTAACATGTTGCCTCTCCAACCTATCCAACTTATCTCCAAATTCATTGGTCATTCAATCCATCCGTTGATTCATAATACGTACCCAAGTTACAATTTCATTGTCTCCTCTTTTTGGTGCCATGTCGTTGCTTGCCTTCAACATCATTGAATCTAAAAATTGGTTACTTAACATGAAATATATATTCCTCACCCACTCCCTAACGTATTTACACTTCTCTCATGTTTCCCTTAAATATAGGCTTTTCACTTAAATATGTTTGCTACACCTTTCTTTGACTTTTACGGAACTGAAATCAACACCAAATATAACAACCATAACAATGTATCTAAATATGTTTATATGACTTAAAAAGTAAGAAAAATATGAAAACAAGCAAAGATAAAACTATGATTATAATTTCACGAGAAACAAGCAAATTTGTATGAAAAATGAACGTTTTTTAAGACGCGAAAGAAAAAAGATGTTAAGGTTATATAAATAAAATTTAAATGACACCAAAATATATCAATTATGATGTTATTATACTATCATTTGAATTATTGATGAGAGTTAAACCCGTTATGACAAGTTGCAATCAAGTTGCAATCCCAAATTTAGTTCCTATAGCAAAAGAACTCCAAATGGCCTTTAATTTATATGGGGTGCGATTAGAACCTTGAAATCTAGTATATAAAGTTTGAGAACTTTTTGAATTTTATTGATATGATATTCCCTTCTGATACGAATCTGACTTGTTATAACAAGTTTTAATCCCGACCTTAGTTACTATAGCAAACAATCTCCAAATAATCTCACTTTTATATGGGTTGAGATTAGGACACCTAGAACCAGTATATAAAATTTGAGAAGTTTCTGAATTGGTTTGGTCTAAATTATCCCTTGTTTGTATTATGTGGCAGATTCAACACAAGTGACTTTTGGATTTTTTTTTTCCTCTTTTTTTTACTCTTTATGCTATTGATATATTATAAGATGACAACAAATAAAAAAATAAAATCTTTTTTTAAGAAACCTAGATGCAAACTACTAAGCTTTAGACACGAAATAATTAAAAACTTAATCATAGACAACTAAAGTTAAGAAAGTTGAAACTAACAAGAAGAAAATAAAGGATATAACTTGGTTTTTGAAGCCTAGCTCTAATACCAACTGATGCGAACATCTTAAGTACATGGTCAAGCAACCCCCAATGAAGTAGATAAAAACCTGAAAAATCAAAAATCAGGTTTGATAGAACCTTGACCCCGAGGTAACCTTGTACCTAAGAACCAAAGGTATTGGAAAAATACTTGGACCCAAAGATAACCTTGTATTTAAGAACCCTAAGTATGCGAATGATGCCATGAAGCCAATTAATCTTCGATAAGTCAGTGTACGATTTTTGTTCCTACAAATAAAAATTGTTTTTGCCACAAACAAACGAAGAAAATCTCACATTTATTCTCCAACTTGCTACTAAAGTTTGCAACAAAAAAAAACATAATATAGTCTACTTTAACTAACCCTAATGGACCCTTTTTAGGTAGCAAGCTAGTGGGCCTAAAATAATAATTAACTAACTTAAGTCCAATAATAAAATAAATCCCTAAACAATGTTTAATTGGCCAAAACAAATCCAAATTAAAAATAATTATTCAATATTAAATAAATAAATAAAGTAGGACAACAAAAACAAAGTCTACATGTCAAATTTCCTTTGTATAGCCTGAATTTTCAATTTTCACATATTTTTGGTAGATTTTCAGTCCTGATTTTAAATATATCATTCTTTCTTGTATGGATGAATTATTAGGACTATCATATGTGGTTGGAAATCTTGAAATGTCTAGTTTCCATGCCAACTTGAATCATAGACAAATTCCACTTATAGCTCCAGAAATGTTTCAAACAATACACAAAGGTCTAGTTTGACATATTTGACAAGATTTGTCTAGTAGCTTCAACCCTCTACATTAATATGTTCCTGAACCTTATTCGACCTAAAACTTTACCAAATATATTTCCATGTGTCTAGTGTCTCACTGTAAAATTTCAGCTCGTTCCGATGTACGATTTGAGAGATATGTCTGATCTCATAAAATTGGTCAGCAAACATTTTAAGATCAAATTCGGACCTGACTTGGTTTGTATCATGGTCCAATAGGTTCAAGAGGAGGTGATGGTTCAATTTGGATAAATAGAGTTTGGATAATTGTTGTTTTGTTAGCATTGATGGAGGTCATAGTCGTCATTGATAGTGAGAGAAAGAGAGAATGAGGGTTGTCATGGTGTTTTTAGAAGAAAAAACTTAGTTTGGATTCTTTTGTGGGCTTGGAAATGATGGGTGATTTTTGAAGTTAGTCTTGATGGAGGAGATTGATGAGGTTGAAGAAGAATTTGTTGGTTGGGGAAGAAAGGTTGGTAGGTAGAAATGCTTTTCATGGTGGTAGTAGATGATTGTTGTTGGTTTGGCAATCAAAACTAAAGCTTGTGGGCTATGATGGTGGTGTTGTGGTTTAGCTAGACTGTTGGTAGTGGTTGATGGTGGTGATGGATACCGTTGCTAGGAGGAGAAGGTGGTGCTGTTAGTAACATTGATGGAGAGGATTGGTTTGAGAAGTCTCCTATTTTTCTTTATTTGATGGTGATAGTGAAGGCTTTTGGGCTAACGATTATTGAAGGAAAGAGGGTAGGGTCACAGGATCTTTTTGTGTTTTTTTTTATTCAAGGATTGGATTGATGTATATAATATGTTGATATGTATATAGGGAAAAGTTAAAGAGTAAAGTGAGAGACAAGTTTTTGTTGTTTGTCTTTTTTAGGGGGAGAGGGTTGTGAGGATCATGTTTTTGGCTTTTTTTGTTTTTTTTTTTTTTGCTCAATGCTCTCCCCAAAATCCCCTCCTTTTGTGTGTGAGATTCCCTCATTACTTATAGGCAAAATAATTTGTCTTTTTCTTTCTAATTGCATGGTCCCCAAGCAAACTTGGTGACCAAGAAACTCAAAATCACTTTGGTCCCTCATTTTCTTCTTCGTTTTTTTTTTTTTGCACTTTTGGTCCCCTTGTCCAAATATTTTTTGTTTTTTTTATTTTTTTAAAATGCAACGTCAACGTTGATTCAATGAGAAAGATAAATCAATGATTTTAAAATGAGTGCATTGGAAATTGAACGCGTTGAAAGTAAATTTATAAATTTTGAATTCTTTTGAAAAGATGCTGAAAATAGAAAAAATGATGCAAATACATCAAAAATATATTTTTTGGATTTTTTTGTTGTTTTTTTCCATTTGTTTTGTATAGTTTAAAAAACATTAAGAAAAATGGGTAAAAAATCGAGTTATGACAATAATTATATGTTATTTAACTACAATGAATTGAGACCTTTTATTTAGTAAGTACAATATTAACATGTTATTTTTAAATAATTTTTCTCTTATACTCTCATAAACTGATAGCTTAAAAAATTCCTCGTAGGCAACCTTGTCAATTCTTACAATCTTGAAATTCACATTTGAATAAATCTCAAATTTCATGGTTCAGAACATATATAAGTACTACATAATAATTCTTATTTCTTGTAATACTTAATTTCATTAAACATTTCTCTTAAACTGTTATTGATTGTAATTTTATATGAGCTTTATCAATTAGGAGGGCATGCTAGTGGTAGTTTGAATTTATTATGTTTGGGTCCTAAAAGAAAAATCAATTTTATAACGAGCATTTCATCAATGGATGTCTTTTATACTGAAGAGCATGGTCATGGTAGAATGATCTATAATAGTAGAATTTGTGTTAAGGGATCTACCTATAATGAGTTTGAAGATGATTATTATAGGAAGTTAGAAGAGGTGAATGAATTGCAATATCATAGCGAGTATAATAGAGCTTTTTTATTCAAATTCTATTATTATGATACCAATAGAGGAATTAGAGCATATCCCCACCAAGGTTTGGTCAAAATTAATGCATAGGCTAGACTTCACAATGTCGACAATGTTTTTATTTTTTCAAATAATGCCAACAAGTTTATTACACGTACATTGCTTCCTTTAGAAATGATTGTTCTAGGATTGATTGGTTATCCGTAGTGAAAACCAAACTCAAGGTTCGTGTCTAAGTTGTTCAGGATGGTAATGATGAAGTAATTGTGAGAGACAATGTCTTTCAAATTGATGAGTTAATTTGCTCCATCTACTGACTTAAAAGAAAATTCAAATTTTCATGTAGATGTGAGTATTTTTTATGATGTTGATGTTTAGGAGTTAAATGATATGTTAAGAACTAGTGGACATACAAAAGTCAATAAAGACGATGATATCGACAAGCTTCAATTCAATGAAGAAGATTATGATGGACACGACGATGATGAAATTGAAGATGAAGAAGAAGAAGAAGAAGACAATTTTGATTAAATTGATTTCGAACTGATTTTAATTGTAAAACATTAATGCGTAATGAAATTGACTTTAATGTAATCTTTCTGGTTGTTCCTTTATAATGAATTATTGTTAACATCGATGGAACATTTATTGTTGTGATTATATTATTATGTTATTAAACAAAAATGGTGTAACTATGTTATGATTCTATTGTAGTTGTAGGTTGGATAGATAGGGAAAACTAGAACTTTTGGAAAAAGAAATTGTTTTATATCGATGGAATTACCAACGAAGTGTAAATACCAACAGAATTATCGACGAACTAAGTCCCTCGAAAATTTTTAGAGAGTTAAGAAAAAAGTACATGACTTTCCACTAATAATTCCATACAGAATTACTGATGGATTAAGTCCTTTAGAAAGTTCCAGAGAGTTGGGAAAAAATTACATGACTTTGCCACTGATAATTCCATGCCATTGATAATTCTATATCACCGATGAAATTATCGATGAGACAAAATTTCATCAGAGAAATTTAGGGGGGGTTTGGGAAATTTTAGGTTTTATTGAAAAATTTAAGTTTTAATTACCAACAAAATTATCAACAAAATGTAAAAATTAATAAATATTTGATTATTTGTCAAAATTTCAAACAACTTTGAATATTTTGTTTACTATTTTTTCCAATAGTTGAGTTACTTTCAAATTTAGGCAATTAGGGTTTGTGTATGAATGTGTTTGAAAAAGTAAAAATGAGTGAATATTAGTTTTAAAAATAAAATCAATTGGTTTGTGTCTTTATTTATTGATGTGTATTTACAAGTAATAAAAATTTTAGTAGTCTCTTGTATAAGGGAGGTGCTGCTGAATTTTTTTCAATAAAAAAAATAGGATATAATGATAGTGTTATTACATTTTTATGCTTTAGTTTATTTATATAATGAAGAGAAGATCATTAGTGAGTAATACGAATAGTAGCACTGTTAGTTCTTCTGACAGCGCTTCTAATGACCATAAGTCGTTAGGTGATGACTATGACCAAGCATCTAATGCACATGCACCCTCTCTCGATGTAGACTTGTCTAGTGCGATGCCGCCTCACAGAGAGGGTGTACCTTGTAAACATGATCTATACATTTAGAAGTACATTGCTTAGTGGAAGTTCAACCACAACATGTAAGTTTGTTTTCATTTCCTAAACAATTAAAAAATAAACAACTATGGATAATTTTTGAATAATTAATTTCAATGAACGAATGAAATTTTAGGTTCACAAATGTGGAGGTTGCTTGCACAAAACATCATTGGTACGTGTACGAGGAGCTGTTGTCAAACTTTATTGGTACATGTGGTCTACCTCATCCCCCACTTGGTCTCGGTGAAGATCTCCCTCCTCTCCCTTCTCTTCCTCCTCTTTCAACTTTTGTCCACTAGATAAATTATATTCAATAATATTTTTTAAATTAATAATCAAATTTTGGTTTTTTATTTTAATTTTATTCTCTTTTAACTTTTTTTCTTGTTTTGTTTATTTTAATTTTTTAAAATATTAAATACAATACTAAAAGAATTATCGATGGAATTTGAAACACAGATAAAATTTTTGGGTTTTTTTTTCATAAATGCATTCCATATTTGAATTACTTTATTAATCATCAACTCCTACCTTCCAAATTACGTTTCTCCATTTTTTTCTGGATTGCAAAATCATGCAAAAATCATATATTGATGTAAACCCATTCAATTCAAAATATAGTTGCTATTGACCATTTGATTTTTAGTTTTGATTAAAGATAAAAAATTATTTTAAAAAATAATTGGATTTGGAATGCCAAAAAGTTTTGTGAAATCAATGATTACAAGTTAAAGAAAAAAGTCGTGCCCTACAAGGAAGGAGAAAGAGATTAAATTTTTTTGGTGATATTAAAAGAAAAGGACGAGAAATACTTGTAAAAGGTCTTGATGGCTCACGGTAATGGTGTACTTTTCTCCCTGTAGTGTGAAATAAAGCTAAAATGGACATTTTGACCTTTTGTGGAATGCAAGGGCAACGAACTTTCATTTTATGGGATTCTGGCTGCAAGGAAAATTCCGCACTGGAATTCTCAGATTAGATTCATGATGTGAATCCAGAATCTGATAACGCGTAATTACTGGTAAATAAATTGACAAGTGACCATGGGTCTATTGATGGAGGGCATTTTCATTTGCAGCTGGATTCAAGTTTCGAGTTTTTAAAAGTATTGCAGTGATTGGTTTTTTAAATATTTTTTTATTTAAAAATATATTAAAATAATATTTTTTTTATTTATATTTTAAAATAATATTTTTTTTATTTAAAAATATATTAAAATAATATTTTTTTATTTTAAAAAAATTATTTTTAATATTAACATATCAAAATATTTTAAAAATATAACAAAATTAAATAAATTTGTTTTAAATTTTTTTGAACCTGTTTGAACGTAACGTTAAATAAAGGTAAGATCTTTGGTATATCATTGTTGCGAACACAAGGTGACTGTTAAGACCATGTTTGTTTTCTGGAAAGTGATTTCCGGAAAATCATTTTCCAAACTTTCCTGTGTTTGTTTGCCGTTAGGAAAGTTGGTCAACGGAAAACACTTTCCAGTCAAAGGAAAATTTGGCTTGGTCTCCAGGAAAGTGTTTTCCTGAAAACTTTGGGTGGAAAACACTTTCCGGAAATTGTGAAAAATTTAGAAATGTCATATTATTTGCTGATTATATTAAATTTGGTCCTCAAACTTTTGATTGCTATATATATTTTGCTTTGAATATTTATTTTTCAATTTCATCTCTTAAAATTTAATTTTTAATATTAACATATCAAAATATTTTAAAAATATAAATAAATTAAATAATTTTTTTTTAAATTTTTTTTGTTGAACTTGTTTGAAACATAACGTCAAATAAAGGTAAGATCTTTGGTATATCATTGTTGCGAACACAAGGTGACTTTTAAGACCATGTTTGTTTCCTGGAAAGTGATTTCCGGGAAATCACTTTCCAAACTTTCCTGTGTTTGTTTGCCGTTAGGAAAGTTGGTCAACGGAAAACACTTTCCAGTCAAAGGAAAATTTGGCTTGGTTTCCAGGAAAGTGTTTTCCTGGAAAATTTGGGTGGAAAACACTTTCCGGAAGTTGTGAAAAATTTAGAAATGTCATATTATTTGCTGATTATATTAAATTTGGTCCTCAAACTTTTGATTGCTATATATATTTTGCTTTGAATATTTATTTTTCAATTTCATCTCTTAAAATTTAATTTTTAATATTAACATATCAAAATATTTTAAAAATATAAATAAATTAAATAAATTTGTTTTAAATTTTTTTTGTTGAACTTGTTTGAAACGTAACGTCAAATAAAGGTAAGATCTTTGGTATATCATTGTTGCGAACACAAGGTGACTTTTAGACCATGTTTGTTTCCTGGAAAGTGATTTCCGGGAAATCACTTTCCAAACTTTCCTGTGTTTGTTTGCCGTTAGGAAAGTTGGTCAATGAAAAACACTGTCCAGTCAAAGGAAAATTTGGCTTGGTCTCCAGGAAAGTGTTTTCCTGAAAAATTTGGGTGGAAAACACTTTCCGAAAGTTGTGAAAAATTTAGAAATGTCATATTATTTGCTGATTATATTAAATTTGGTCCTCAAACTTTTGATTGCTATATATATTTTGCTTTGAATATTTATTTTTCAATTTCATCTCTTAAAATTTAATTTTTATATTAACTTTGGTTCTTATTTTTATAATTGTTATTTGCTTTTCCCTTATCATTTTCTTATTGAAATTTTTTATCTATCAAATTTGGTCCTCATTCTTTTGATTGTTACTTATTTTATTTGAAATAATTTATGAAATGTTAATTATTATTATTTTAATTTCTTCATCTTCCATTTTCATTTTATTTTTTAGATTTGCTTTCTATTATTTTGATTATTATTTATTTTATTTGAGATAATTTATGAAATTATATTTTTTTCAATTTCATCCTCATTCAACTTTTTAATTTGTAAGATTTGTTCCTCATTATTTTAATAAACTTGAGAAAATAAAACATTAATAAGTTATTTTCCAGCTCATTTTTCATGACATAACCAAACACTGGAAAGTGTTTTCCAATTTATTTTCCATTACACTACCAAACATCGAAAAATAATTCACTTTCCTGGAATTCACTTTTCAAAAGGAAACTACTTTCCAGCAAACAAACAAGGCCTTAATTAACTTGTTGGTTGATTGCCTAATTGACAAACGAAATTCCAGGTGGTTGGTAGGAATGTGCCTTTGTAAAATCAGATTTATAAAATCTTTATTATTATAACTAGATATGTGACTGTGCATTGTCATGGGGAAGATGTTTTTTTCTTCTAAAAATATATATATACAGGTTTTTTTAAATATATTTTGTAGTTGTAAGTAAAAAAAATAAAAATATATGCATATATATAATTAAAATAAATCAAGAATTATGTGTATTAATAAATAAATAAAAATCATAAATAATAACAAAAAATAAAACTGGAAAATGAAGAGACAATTATAGAACAAGATAAAAGATAAAGAATTCATAATCTTGACATTATTTAAAAATATATAAGAATAATTTACTATTTACAGATTTCCATGTGGAGTGTTTTTGGAATGTTATTAAACTTGGCATGGAGGTTCAATCTAGTGACTTGTTGATTAGGTACCTGGCTTTGATTGAGTTTCAAATTAAATTGGGCTGCTTTTGACTTCATCGACCTATTAGGTCCACGTGCTACTTGAGGTCAAAATCTTTTTTTGTTTTTTAAAAAGACAACGATAATTAAAATTATGGTTTATTAAAAAATTTAATCATTTCAAATAAAAAAATAAAAATATAATAAACGCTCTAAAAACCTCAATAAACCAACTTATCACATCAAAACACATATAAATTGGTCCAAAAATATAAAATTAAATCAAACGAAAAAACTATTTCTTAACACTTATCTATTTTTTTTTTAGATATGAAAGTTTAAAAATATCTTAATAGCATTTCTCTTGTGAATATGACACCAAATTTGATTTTTTTTTTTTTGTTCTTGAAGCTTGTCCAACCGACTACTATCTCTCTCCTCACAAATCCTAGGGATTGAAACGCAAAACATATGAAGTATAGGATTGAAATGTAAAAATCTCACTAAACATGGATCAAAAATGAAAAAAAAACAATTAATGAATCAAAATGTAGGTTTACGCACCTCATGAACAGTAAAGAAATAGAGAAAGAGAGGTGGTTTTTTATGTTAAATTTGATCTTTATTATTTCAATTTATTTTAAGTAATAAAATTGAATTCTATTTTGTAAATTGAACATTAACTTAATGTTATAATTTTTTTTATAACACAAAAACCTCATAGCAAGTCAATTGAAACAAATGATCAGGCTCGAATTCAATGAACACATTATTATAAGAAGAATTAGAAAAAAAAAAGGTTCAGTGAGTGAAATAAAAAATGCTTTAATGATATAAAAATAGATTGTACTATGCGAATTGATTGTGGTTTGTGTCTAGGTATATAGTGAAGTCAATGAGCCGTTAAGTTTTTTTTCATTTAGCTTTTGCTTATGGTAATAAACCCAATTATATTGTACATAGTTGACATGACAATTAATTTGTAACAGAGGGTTTAGAAAGTAATTGAATGATTAAATTTTATGAGAAGAAGTACTCAAATAAAAAAATCAATACAAATATTCAAATAAAAAAAAAATCATAAAGTTTAAATATTTCATTAAAACAATAAAAATAATTAAAATAATATTAACCTAATCTCGCTTGACGGGTGGAAACAAGGGTGACGCATCTCAATTTTGTTTTTCAAACGTTTTTTATCATCTTAATTTTTTATATGCATTTTTTGTTGGATCTTCTTAACTTTTTTTTTCATTCACATTTTTTTTTATTAAATTCTTTTGCTTTTCGTTTAACATTTATAATTTAATTTTAAACAATTAACCTTCAATAAATCATGATGAAACGATGTTTAAAAATTTAAAAACAAGAGACAATACAAAATAATAAAAATATTAAAAAGATAATAAAAATACAATATAGGAAAAAAAAACACAATCTAATATGATTTGCAATAGTTATCTATAATAATTTTTCTTTTTTTTCTTTTAATTTTTTTTATCAAGTTATTCCCTATACAAACTATTTATATTAGATCAAGATCTCGGAATATAAATTCTAATATAATTTATATTCCTATATCATCATGTTTTTTTCCTCGTAATTATATATTTTCTAATTAATTTATAATACTTGGAAATATCATTTGAAAAAAGAATTTACATACATCAAGTGGAGTAAAATCGCATTGACAACATTTTTTTTTTGAAAATATTTGAAAACTCCAAACGCAATTAATAGAGAGATAATATGTATTGGATTGAAAATCATTTTAAAAAATCCACACATGTGAAATATATTTAAAAAATATATTTTAAAAAATTAACAACGAATGGAGAGATAATTCATATTAGTATAAAAATTATTTTGAAAAACTCACACTTCGAGTGAAATAAACTGCTTCAATGTAAAAATCTTTGAAGAATCCAAATGAACGATTGAAGATATAAGCCACATCGGATTAAAAATTCATTTGAAAGAAAATATATAAAGAAACAAAATATCTTGAAAAAAACGCATTGAATAGAAAAAATTGTATTGATATAAAAACGTTTGACTCTTGTGGCTCTACTCTTTTTGTGATTTTTTTATTTAATTATTTTATTTTTTGATATTATAAAATAAAATTCTCTTAAAATAAGATAATTACAATGATATTTTAAAAATCACTTGTAACACCATACTTTTAAAATAATATTAGAGTTTTTTTAAAGTAATATTTTGTTCATGGATATTTAATAAGAATATAATTTATTTTTTATTTTTTTAACAATGGATCTTTTATACAATTTTCTCAAAATAACTATTCCTTTATTTATTTTTTTATATAATGGTATAAGAATTATCAAGATATTTCTTTTATGTTTTTACTGAAACTTGCTATTAAAATCATAATAAATCTTTATTCAAAAAATTACCAAACCATGAATAAAAAAGACATTTAAAAAAAAAAGAAATAAATACATAAACAATGCAAGAAAATTTTGAACAAACAAAATTTTGACAAAAACAATATTTTTCTTGACCATTTTGACTCAATATATATAGACCCACACCATTCTGTTCAATTAGTTTATTGTTTTTTTTTTAAATACAATTTTAAATATAAGTTTTGTGAATGGATTATATTATTATTAAAAGATTTTTATATTTTAATGAACATCCGCCTTCACTAAATTAGTTGAAATTAATCCAACAAATTTTTAAATATCAGGATTTAAAATTAAAAAAAAACACCTGCAAATTAATATTAGTTGGAATTTAATTAACAAGGCTTATAGAAGCTTGATTATAAGAGTAATTATAAATGATTCTCCTGTAATCTTGCAGTTTCATCATAGAGAGTTCATGGTGATCAGTGAGACAATTAGTCTTTCCTGCTAGTCTTGTAGTGCTGGTTTAAGGATCATCTATCTCAAAATCCACAAAAATTTTACCCCAAGAAATTAATATTTCCTTGATCATAAAATTTAATCATCACATTAATAAATCTCTATAATTATATATCTTATCTTATCTCAGAAAAGGAAAACAAACAAAAAGACTTCACAGAAAAAAAATGCAAATGTCTCCCCCTACTTGTCTTTCAAAAAATATAAAAGGGAAAAAGACAAGCAACACCTTGCATGTTGAGCAACAAATATTGGTCCAGCCTTTTATGGTAATGAGATAGTACTATAGTAGACCCCAAAGACTAGCTAGTAGTGGATGTGAAACAAGCGAACACAGTCATAAACTGAGCACAATGCTTGCAGGAATGCCAACAGCAAGAACAAGATGGAAGCTAGCAGTATGAGGAGCTTCCATGAACTAAATACATACTGCTTCATGAACTTTTCAACCTTAACTTTAAATAGTCCATCGTGATACTTGTTAACATCTTCAATCACCTTATCCATGAATGGAACTTTTGTCAATCTGATAGACCTACTCATCCCATTCCATACGTTGGCCACCTCTTCATCGTTCTTCAAATGATTCAAAATAATGCCTCTTTCTCTAAGTATTTTTGCATCCTCCTCGGTATCGATAATCCCATTCATCAATTCTGTGTAACGTGTAAAAACCATCGGGCCTGATGCGTTTGATGCTTCATATGCTACCAAGTTTCTTAAGACTACATCACTATTTACATCCAAACTCACAGTCGGGAGGTAAAATGTACATGTCTTCTTGTCAAAGTTGATGGTAGAGATGCTGCCTTTAGTAGGCACAAAACGCACCCCGCATTTGGAGAGCTGAGTGACGGAAGGAATTGTGATTTCTTCAACCAAAGGTGGTTGGTCAATGCTGGAACAAACACTTTGAGATTCAGAGAAAGCGTCAGGTTGTTTCGCGGATCCAAACCCAAGAACATTGGAGAAGCTTGACCAGGGCAATTTGAGTATCACTGCAACAGGTGGCAATTTGTTGAGGAACCTTGCAGGATCTATGTTTAGATTTGAAAACAGATTCCAAATCTCAATCAGTAGTTGTTTCATGTGAGTAGAGCCAACTGAAGGCTCTTCGTTTTCTTGTGTGGCTTTGGTATGATCCTTAACTTCTTCAGGTATCTTGACAGATTCTTCAACCTTGGGCACGATAATGTGGTACAAAAAGTCTAGCAAGTGGGCATGTTCCGAAACTCTAGCTACTGGCAATCTCACCATTGTCTTGAATGGGGAAAGCTCTTTACATGATCCCATTAACATGGAATACAACATGACGTCGGCGGATTCTAATGACAGAAATCGAGATTCTAGCACCTTCCTCAATGTGAATAGTGGAATTTGATTCTCCAACATCACTATATCTCGAAGAATTGCATTACAGCTTGATTTCCTATAGGAATATTCAAGAAAATGAGGCATTCCTGAGGAAACTTCGGATAGCATTTTAGGGTCACGGAGAGCATAGACTTGTAGGAACTCAAGCAAGAATGATGCATCAATGGCCATCATCCATGCTAGTGTTTCACTATTGAGGTTTAAGTACTTGTTGTAGCATGCACGAATCTTGGATTCCAGCTTCATTAATTGTTCAACAAGATCTTGAAATTTAAGACTTTGGAGCAGATCTTGACTTCTTTTTGCCGCGGAGAACTTGTATGTATCCATATCATGTAGCTCAAGACGTGAAAAATGGTATGGACCAAGTGAAAGTTGTTGTGGAGCGTAAGAATCTGGGTCAGTAGACATTAGGGCTTTGGGGACATTAAAGATGGATATGGAAGTTTCACTATCGTCTTCAAGGTGATCTGCTTCTATTGTTCGACGGGTGTTAGTGACCCATTGAAGTTCATCGAATAATCTGAAAGTAGAACAGCATGAAAGGTTGGATTGGAGAGGAGACATGGTTTGCTTTGTTAATGGGAAAACTTTGGGTAGTTTTTTGACAGTTTTCAAGTAATCGTTTACTGGGAATAACACAACTCACAAGCGAGGGGAGTGAGGCTTTATACATTTCACTTACACCTAGTACCGTGACAGAACACTGTAGCAACACCACGATGTTGCTTACAAGTTTCCTCGGTTACTTATCTGACCAGAACAAGTTTCTCTTATGGCCATATATAGCAAAACAATGTCGTCGACGGTGGCTTTGTCGTACGTATTAATTCAATATTGTATCTTATGAACAGGAAAGAGCAACTCCAACAATTCTGGCCTTCAGTACGTTGTGGCCCTAATTTTATGTTATGGAAAACGCAAAATCTTTGGTTTTTGGTCTCCCAAATTAAGGCCATGCCACTATTATTTATAAAATAAAAATGCTAAATTGTAAAATAAGCTAATCATGTCTAGCTAGGCTATTTGCTTTGTGGTTGAACCATATGATTATCAGCTTTTTCTTATAAGATTATAGCCTAACTTCTGTCAGTGTATTTGATAGCTTTCTTGCTGTGGTGTATTTGATAGTTTTCTCCAAAAACGCAATTTCGAGTCTTTTAAGTGCTTCAATTAATTTATATTATGTAATGGAGAAGCACCATTAATTCCTCATTATATATTATAAGATCTAAAGTCTCTTTATGAATTAAAAAAAAAAACTATATATTGTTGTTTATATATTCTGGCAAAAAATTTAAGCAACTTTGTACATGTTAAATGTCCCTTTATGTAAAAAAAAAAAAAAAAAAAAAAAAAAAAAAAAAACCTGTCTCTTTCTCATGGTAGGCATGCAACGTGACTTGGAAACGGATGACGCGTAATTACAGAACACATTATTGACTTACGACCATGGATTTGTGGTAGCTGTCCTCCGCTATATGAGAAGTAGTGAGCTGTGAATTTTCTTTCCCTGTGATAAAAATCATTTAAAAAAGTTAAATTGTTGATATAGTTTTTTAAATAATATAAATATAGTTTTTTTATATGCACTTCAATGAAAAAAATAAAAATATTATATGTCAATTCTTTTGGAGCTTCCCTTATCCGCATCGAATTCTCATGTAATGATGATGACCTCTAGCCATTCATTTTTTTCTCCACCGAATACTGCTAAACGTGAACATTGTTTTAAATATTTAGGTTATAAAAAGATCGATCGATCCTGAGTATTTGAGTTTAAAAAAATAACCACATGATAAATAAAAAGTCATAATTGTCGACCAAGAAAAACCTATAATTTATATATAGATTTGTAGAAGATGGGTTTCAAATCCTATGCATTTAGTAGAATATGTTAACTAATACCCAATATCAATGAAGAAATCGTAAAAAAGGAAAAAAAAAAGCATTAAAACTCATTGAAAGTTCTTCATAAAAACAATAATAAATGAATCCTAAATCATGTTTTGGATAGTGCAAATAAAGAGAAAGTGGGCATAAATCTATTAACCTTTGTGGAATTCTTCCTCCTGTGCGGACACAACCTAGTTCTGTGTCATTGTTTCACGTTTTCCCTTCGACTAGCTAGTTTTTTTGGTTGATCTCTTTTCTTAATTAAGTGAACTCATCGATGCCGGCGATCGGCCATGTCAAACTCTTCAAAGGATCTCTTCTTATCATTCCAGCCATAAATACAAAAGGCCCATTATCTAGCTTCTGAGATGAACGCCCATCATGCTGTTCTTCAAATGAGTTTCAACTTTTAGACCTGAAACAAGCTCAAGAGCCGTATTAAAAGAAGCTAAAACACTGAGAAGCATGGCTCACCAGAACATTATTGTGATGTCTTTTCCTATCCACTTAAAAAAAACATATCATTGACTTTTTATAGGGTCGGTTTGTCATTATAAAGTTAACCAGAAATAAATATATTTTTTCTCATGTTAATATATATATATATATATATATATATATATATATATATATATATATAGTTTTAAACTTTTAATTGACTTTGATATTTGACTTACACTGTCCCATCAAAGTTTGGAACATCATGTCCATGACACGTAAGACCCCGTTGGGCCTTTTGTTGCTGTACCAGATGGTGTTTTCCACGTTATAGTTTTAGTCAAATATCAAGCATCGATCCTTGATGGTCAGAGGAGTGGCTTGTCTCTATTGTTACAACATCACCGTGCATACAGTTTAAAGAATCAAAATACATGTATCACAAGCAATCACCAAGTATTTGGTTGATTAGCAAGATTGAGATTCTCTGTGATCTCTCTTTAAAAAAAAAAAAAAATGGTATTTCATAAACTTTTTTTATTATTATTATTAATGTGGGTATTCGGATCAATTTGTGCGCACCTCAACTAATTCTACAAGTCTAAAAATTAACGAACATGTAAGTCTTCAATTATCTTAAAAGATCTCGAATTCATGATTATTAAAGAATAAATTCAAGACCTGCTAAGCTATCTCTTGTGATTAAGCTTTTATGTATAAACTTAATGGATGGAAGCAGATAAATAATTGCATTTCGTCGTTTCATTAAGAAAATATTCTGCATGTATACAAAGATTGTAATCGTGTGTGTGTATATATATGCCCTATGTTTTGTATGTATAAGAAATCTTATCGCTGACTTGATTGTTTTAGTTTAAGCCTCATAAATATATAAAGATTATTGAACTTGATAATTAAATATATACATAAATTGTAATGTTTTTAGGTTCAAATCTTATATGAAAATCATGATTAATACTTTTTAATAGCTTAAAAATAGTCTCATCCTTGAACTATTTTGGAATAGGACTTACTCTCATGATTTAACCCCAACATTGTGGGTGAATCAAGTAAAAGAAGATTTAAAATCTCTGAGTAGTGTTGCCGCTCATGCAATTGGGTGTTGATTTCCTTTTAATTGCTTTGGGATACAAAAAATGGTTTCAAATCTATATCTCTACAAAAATAGCAACCAATTTTGGAGAACGCTATGTACAATTTACAATTTCTCCCTTTACATTTTCTTGGCTACTAAGTTTCTCATCTCGTCTACGTCCAAAGTTCTCTATATGATGCCTGTTCAGAACCTTCTTTGCCGTTGCTCTAAAAGGACACGTTGAGCTCACAAACCGGTTAATCAATTGTAAATTAGTGCTCAGTTCATGACACATGGCAACATCCCTTATACTGAGGACGGTGATTCCTTGCTGCTCAGTCTTAGCTCCCGCCCCACCTCGGCATATACCCCTGTGTGACCTCCACGCGCTGCCGCAGCCAGCATGGAAGTCCTGCCATGTAGACTGCCCGGTTCCTTGCTATGTCATCGTTGTCAATCACAAATCCAGGCCCTTTTGTGATTATAGGGTTTAATCACAATAGAAGAGGTTTAGTCACATACATATAAGATATAAGAGTTTTGGGTTTAATTATAAAATTATAATTATATAATTTAGAATTCGTCGTCTAATACTATAAACACTTGAAAAACTAATAATCTGTGAGAATTTAGATAAGAGCATTAGTTGTACAAGAAGAAAATACATCACCTCCAGCACACCTCATCTAAGTAAGTTGCATTGTTGATTGTTTATTTTTCTAGGTCATGTTTCTATATGTTAGTTTCATCTAAGGTTCAAGGTAGATTTTTCTTCGTGAAAAAATCTCTATCTTATTGGGTTAAATCCTAACCGTTCCAAGGCCAAGAATATTTAGCATCGCATTTATTTTCTATTTTGTATCTTTAATACCTGAATGTATATCTTACAATATAATTGTATACCCACATATATTAAAGTCTACAGCTAAATCCTAACATTGTTTATTAATTAAACAAAATAATTGTTGATTTTTGGTATTTTGGCCAAGCTGTAACAGATAATCATAAACTGGTTACGATATTCATTTTTCATTTTTAAAACATGATATAAATGCATTCTGCTTTTTCAGAAAGTATGCATGAAATTTTTTTAGAATTTGACCATATGCACGAAAACAAAAAAAAAATGTGTTTTTAAAATGAGGGATTTTTTTTAAGTTTTTTGGATTTTTTGAAATTTCAAAGAAAAACTAGATATTTTTAATATCAGATTTGTATTTTACAGTGTAGGTCTACGGCCTGATATTAGATAAGATTGTTGTAAAAACAAGCGACGGGCCCACAAATAATTTCAATATTATCCTTGAAATGTTTTAGAAGTTATTTGGCTTTTTATTAGGTTTGTTTGGCTAAATATTAAAATAAAAATAAATTAAAAACTAAAGTAAAGGTATTAGGGTGTGTTAGGCAAACTCACCCTTAGTCTAAGGGGCTAGGCTGGTTTGGCCTGAGACTTAAGCCTAGTCTGGTTGGGTTGGGCCAACTGAAGACCCAACAATTTCTTTTCTTTTTAAAAATAAAAAAAGATGGGCTGGGCTAAGGGTCTAGCCCAGCTTACATGATCACTAGCCCAACCCAGTAACCATGTAAATTTCATAACATGTAGAACATGAATTAATATTCATGTTCTGTATATTGTACTTTCAAAGCATGCTAGTTATGATTGAAAGAAGGAGAAAAGAGGGTACCTAGGTCGGAAGTGTTGATTGGTTGTTGTTGCTGGGAGGTTCGGCATGAGGGTGGTGGTGGTGGAAGAGCTGGCGATTAGAGAGATAACTAGTGCTCCTATTATTGGTCTAGAGAAGCAGCTCCTCTACTGCTGTTGCTGGTCGCGGATGAAATAGAGGAGAGGAGTTGGTGAAGGAGATGCACAGTTGTTAGTGTAGGAAGCTAGTGTTAGTAAAGGTAAAAACAGCAGGGAGATGGTTTGATGGTGAAGAAGAGAAGTGGGGAGGTTAAGTTGAGAGGGACAAAAAAAACGATGTAAAGGATGGTTTTTTTACTCTCTTTCAATTCTGATTTCTTTTTTTATTTTTGCATGAAATTCACTCCTATTTATAAGGGATAAAAGAGGGACATCAGGTATTTATTAGGAATAAATCTTGGCTCTCATTTCAAACAAGAAGGATCTCAACCGTTCACCAAAAGTCATCATCACAAGCTGTGAAATTTAGATGCAAATGCTGATCGGGTCAACCTCTTTGGGGCAGCACCGCGGCGACTATAGAGGTGACCAGTCGGCAAGAATCACATTAGGGTGTAGTATGATGTCTTGCCATGAGATTGATGTCTTATTTGTCCTGTTTGGTGGAGAGATAAGGCATTAAATGCCTTTAAAAAGTAGTCACCCGAGCACCCTTTTAGGTACAAAAGGTTTAAGATTATAAACAGTGGCAAGGCGACAAGTCGTCTGACACCTCGTTTTTATTTAGTGTTGGTCAAAATGGCATCGTTTTGTACCAAAACAAACTGTTTTGGTCAAAACGCATCGTTTCATTTAAATGAAACGACATCGTTTTAACACCCTTAGAGTTTTAATTAAAGATTTGACTAAAATTCAATTTTGTCCTTTGTTTTTTTATTTTTTTTAATTACATCCCTAATTGACTTCAAACTTTTAATTTTATGCAATTTTACCCTTAACAAACTCAAATATCAACCCTGAAGTTCAACGCCTTTTCATTTTGAACCTTGATTTTGGATTTATACAAATTAATTCTCAGTTGACCATTTAACTTTCAATTTGCTTCAAATTCACCCCTGTTTTCAACCAAATTAAGTCTTCGAAGTTTAATGTCTTTTTCAAAAAGATCTTTAGTTATGAATTTCTTCAATTTGACCCTTAACTGATCCAAAACTTTAATGTTCTTGCAATTTTATCCCTAATTTCAATCAATTGATTTTGTAAAAATTAAGTTTGGTCCTCTAAAATTTCAATCTTCTCGATTAAGCTCAAATTGAGCTTCCAAACTTAATTTTTTCAACAATTAAATCCCTAATAAAATTAATTTGATCCATTAAAAGTATACTTAGTCTTTGCATCTAATTAAATTTTTAATTTAACCCAAATTAATTCTTAAACATAATTAAATCTTTTATCTTGGCATATGATTAAATCAAATTGGCCTATTAAAAATCTATTTAAATCCCTAGACTTAATTTTTATACAGGTTCGTTTAATAATCATTTAATTTGACTTTAAATCTGTATTGTCTCTTTAGTTTTAGGTACAATAGGATTGAATTGGGCTCCCAATTTTGTTCAAATCTCCAGCTTAATTCCTTTATACACTTCAAACATTTCTCAGCCTGCTTTTACCAAGTTACCAGTCTTTTTGTTATTATTATTATTATTTATTTATTTATATTCTTTTAAAAAAAAAGTAAATTTTGAGGGGGGAACCCAAAAATAGATTATGACAGTCATTAAAAAATAAACCAAGGATAAATATGTCTTTTTCCATATCAATTACACAGTGAAACAACCAAAATACTCTTGAAAGCAAAAACAAAAACTAAACTTGGAGTTAAGAGGCATTTTTGTATTTTTACAATATTTTTTTTGTTATTATAATATCATCCGAGGGGAAATTTGGTATTTGACCACATATAAAAAATAATAAATAATTAAAATGCATAGTGAAATGAAGAAACTAAACTTGCATGATTATTGTTTTTCTTCTAAAAGTTTAATCAAGATTAATTATGGTTAAATGATTAAAAGTATATTTAATATATTTTTTTCATTATATATTATTTGATTTGACATTTGTTTTCAATTAAGATTCTTGCCTTTTTTTTTAATTATTACATGTGAACCTACTAAGCAGATTTTGTTTCTATGTTTATGGTCGCAAATATCCTATAAAAATGAAGTATTTATAGTTATGCAAATATTTTTTTTCAAAATTTTAACTTTTTTATTTAATGAAATTTTCTTCTTATAAAAAAAATATTTTTTTTTTCAAATCATCGAAAATGATATGAATTAGAAAAGAAGGTTTTGACAAAAAGAAATTCATTTTTATTCATCATTTTATTTTTTCTCTCTCCTGTGAATATGTTTTTTTTTTACTATTGTATAATTGATTCAAAATAGATTTTGAAAATTTACACATGACAACACTAAATCAATATGTTATTTATTTCTTTTCTAATACATTTGTGTTAAAATTATAAAAAAATATATTTTTTATTAAAAATTGTTTTTATGGTTTTGATAAGTTATTAAAAAAAATATTCTAGTAAAAAACATTAAAAAAAAAGATTGCATTAATAGGATGATAAGGTCTTAATTAAAGATATACATTTTTATTCTTGTTTTAAATCGTTCATCTTTTATATAAATTTATTCTATTTGCTTTCAATTTTTATTGAATAAACAACATAGCTTGGAATGATATATTTTTTTGTTAAAAAAATATATTAAAAAGAAAAGAAGAAATTATACTAAAAAAAGTATTTTGTTTCAATATAATTCAATTTAGTAATCTAAAAAGAAAATCAATTGCCATATAATTAAATTAAAAAAATAAAGAGCTATACATGGTTCAAGATTAGATATCTTAATTTGTATATACCTCTCAACTTTCCAATTTTATTTTTTATTGGCATTAACAACTTTTTTTAACATTTATTAGTGCATCTAATTATCAATTTATTATATTAAACATACACAACTTTTTGTTCATAATTAAAAAATTTATTAATATTAAAAAAGTTAATAATATTAAAAAACATGTTGACAATGCCCACATTATTTTTTTGCGGAGAAAAAAAAAACAAAACCCTTCGATCCAGCCTATGACAAGCCCGGATATCCTAACTAGTAATTACAATAAAAATAGACGTAATACCTTTTTGGGAATATAAAATTGCAATTGAAATAAAATTCTTAAAATGTTATGGGCACTCATTCCAGTACTTGTAGAAATAGCACTAACAAGACCGGTTCTTGATTAAGAGAGATTGGGTAGGAAAGTGGAAGAGACTTTTTTGGAGATCTAAAACAAGGGTATCAGCAATCGAAGACAGACTTAAACTTCACTGGCATAAACTTTATGAATAATGCAGGGACCGCTTGTATATTTACATTCCATACATTAAAATACTTTTTTTCCGTACAACAAATGCCATATAATTTAGTACCAAAGACATTGTAAGATGTTCCAAGAACCCTAGCAGTACTGGTATTCTATATACATTAGACAATTGCAAAGAAGAATCTCAAACAGCAAAGAGTTCCAAAAACAGAATATCATGCATTTCAACAAACAGGATGATATAGCTGAAGACTCGAAATTCAGAGTCAGTCGGGTGCAAACCTCTTAATTATCGTGGAAAGGCACGAATGGGACTTCGGCAACCTTGGATACTCCACAGTTGAATCCTCAAAAAAACATATCCAATAAAAAACTGTAAATGAGAAAAGAAAAATCGCATAATGATTAATAGTTCCTGATCTAATACACAATCAAATCCGTTGTTATACAAATCTATCACATACATAAAGAAAAATGCTGAAAATTCTGACTCAAAGCTCCATCAAGGCGGTTTCAGTTTCTGAAAGTGGAGCTGCAACAAATTTAAACAAACTTCAAATCAATAACATGGCCCAGTTGGGAAAAAGACCCAACATGAAATTAAACAAATATGAAACAAGAAAAGGCAAAAAAAAAACACAGGGGGAATACTTGTAAAAGGATCTCTAAACCTTTCTGAGAAAATGAGGGTCTCCAGTTGATAAATCCTCATTAACATAATTTTACATAGATTCAAACAGAACTCTACCACAAAAGAATTATAGTAGTTGTTTGTCTAAGCATAATTAATCTTGGACGTAAAAAATAAAGCAAAACTAGAATAATGGATTGCTGACCATGCAGCAATGTGACACATGCTAGCTTAATTATGGCATATTTTGAGTTTGAAGATCTGAAATTTTCATAGTTGATATTGAACACAAACTGCATCTAGTAAATCATTCAACAATAACTCAATAAGCAGATAACTGACAAACATATAGATGCCTATAACAGGAGCATTTCACCCAAAGCAACATACCAAGTAAGTCCTCGTATGAATCTGGTAAAAGGGACGTATCCAACAGCAAAGGAGGGGAGAATACTTGAGCATAAGGTTCCTCAAAATCATTGAAGGACCTCTGACCATCAGATATTGCACCATTTGAACCAGCAACTGAGAGGAAGCCATTTACGTGATCATAGTCAGTAAGTGGACCCAAGTCATTTAGAATTTCCGGTAATTCTTTGTACTTGCTTCCAGCATGGCCATCTCGAGCATGTTTCTCAAGCAAAGCAGTGTTCATTTGAGATGCAGAAAATCTTTTACTTCTTGTTGAGACTACTTTGTTTTCTGGGACCATAGAAAATCCAGGCGATGAAAGAGGTAAAAAGAAGTGTTCAGAACTTTCATCAGACTGGCTGTTACGAGATGATTCTGAATTGCAAGATTGCATAGACAGTGCAGCTTCTCTTACGGATCTCTTTAAGTTTTGAACAAAATTTTCTCCATCTACAAACACACAAAATCAAACTCTCCAACTAAAGCATTCAAAATCAGAAATTCTTTTAATTGATAAACTGCAAACACTTTCAACAAGCCAACAAGTGTGATACCTATGCAGAATGGATAAAGCAGGTGGCAGAGAGAATTAGCAAACCTTGCAATGGATTATCTAAGCGATCATTTGATAAAGGCTGGTCCAGAGAGTTTCTTTCAGAAAGATTTTCCATTTGGATGGTTTGGGGAGCTAACATTTGTCTCTTTTGCAAGTTTGCACCTTTTCCAGAAGAATTTGGGGTCAAACTGAATAAGTGCGGTAGCTTCAAAGCAGGGGGACTAGCAGATACCTTGTCAAGCTGAACTGTGGAAAGTTTTGAAGTCACCTCCGCAACATTATCAGAGCTAGTTTCCTAACAGGAAAAAAAAACACAGTTTTACATGATGAGTTATTCAACATTGGGCATAATATTTTGCATGAACTTATCATTCATAAAAATTACCAAGGTCCTTCCACTGCTTTGAGCTTGTATAGGTGAGGTTGCTCGACCATGATGCTTGGCCATTGGTGGCTGGCTGGAAGAAATATTATTTACTTTATCTGTACACTCTGATATTGAATTTTGTATTGATGGAACAACTTCATTAAGTTGGTCAATAAGTCCCTACAAAAAAAATCGTATTAGACTGGAAAAAATCCTCAACATAGCCTCTGGTAAGTAGGAAAGCCTGGTGACCTGAAGAACATAATGCAAGTGCTCATAAATGAAAAAAATAATAATAATAAAAATAAATAAATAAGGTAATCTAATATCATTCCATTAAGACAATTGGGTTCATAACATCAGTAATTCAGCACATCCATGCCAATTTCATTTATACAAGGTACATGTGTTGCTATTCATCATTTTAACAGGTGAATACACATGGTTGAGGTTTGCATTAGGGAAAGGTTTTGTGTACAGTCCAGTAAGTTCTAACACTTGGAAAAAGCAAGGATCAGTCCTCTCAATTGCTGCACAAGCATGACTAGAAACTCAAAGGTCACCCATCAAAAAATTGAACAATGACAATTACAGTAACTCACTGATGTCTGCTACAAGGAATATCCATAAAGCTTGACTATCCCACTTCCAAGTTATTATATCAGAACCACAAATTCTGGGTCTTAAAGTGACAAATACAGGGAAGCAGCTGCATCCATGGTTTCAGGTTTTCAAAAGTTAATCTACTATAAACTCCTTAATCTGTGTGCAACAAGCATCAACTCCTCAGATCTTGAGCCTGATTATGAAGGGGTCAAGATCATTATGATGCATGCTCATTCTGTGAACAAAATGAGACATTTAAGGAAGTATAAACAACTATCTTGTTGTCAATGCACATCACAAGAGAATAAAACACAGGCACACAAATACCCAATATGTCCAGAGGAATTAAGCCAACATCAAGCTGACACTCAAATTGTTAAATCGAAAGCCAAGAGCTAACTGGAAGCTCACATCTGGTGCACAAAAGATTATTTCATTACCTGAAAACTACTCAGGTGTTGCTGATGTTCTGCAAGAGTTGCAGCTAAAGATTCACCATGGCCACTAGTACCACCATCGAGTGCATTTCTTAATATATCTGGACCTTCTCCATCATTAGCTTTTGCCTACAAAGAAAATGTTGCACAATAGCAGTTCACTACATCATCAATGACAATTGACAAGCAAAATCCAATCAACAACTGATAAGTTCTTGGATTGAAAAGCATGGGCTTCTCTAATTCATTAATACTACTGTCACACCTGTTTTATCCTTCTCCTGTATTAAGACATTTTAATGGGATGAATTAATTTTAATAATCATTTTCCATAACAAACTACTTTCTTTCTTTATAGTGACATTCTTATCAAAGAGCATTTTTTGAATTCTCAAATAATATCTGGAAAAAACAAAGCGGACAAACATTAGGAATACTAAAAAAAGAGTAGAGGAAATACTCAACAATATACTTTGCACATCTGCTTCCAAAGCAAAAATAGTATGCCATTAGAGGGCAAGTTCTCACACAAAAAGACACAGTTCAGTATAATAAAAGTATTTGATCTACAAACAAAAAAGAGAACATTCCTTTTTAAAAAAATCATGAAAAAAAAAAAAACAAAACTAAGATCTAATGACAAATGGCTTGCATAAATGAGCCATCCAGAGCAAAGTTTCCAGAATCCGAGATTCACTGATGATAATGACATCAAGAATGACATTTTGTATTCTTTTCCAGACCTCCATGCTCTTCCAACACGCTCAAAACCAAACACCTTGATAAGTAGAGTAAACCAAACACCTTGATAAGTAGAGTAGAAGTAAATCACAGGATAATCAGGTTGTGTCCATGTTGTAAAGAAAATCAACACAAGATTGCAAAGAACAAACATCAAATATGTCTTGTTTTCACCTAGTAAACTCAAACTTCGTATTGCACAAATATCTACAACCTCAAAACTTTGCAATATCAAACTTTTAATAGATATCTATAACCTCAATTTTGCACCAACACACTTTTAATCATATGCCATATAGCAGTTAATCATTAGCATGTAAGTAATGAAGGCCTTGGCTTGGTATGCAGAAGGAATCTGTTTTTACAAATACCAATTAAATAAAGGAGCTCATGACCAGACAAAGAAATAGAATACCAGAAGAAGTGACTGTTTATGAATACGTTGCAATGCATGTGTCCAACGCCTTATAATTTCTGCTACATCAACAGTAGGCTGGACTCTTCCACCTCTATCATCCACTCGAGAATGCATCTCATCATTTACTTGTAGATGAGACGAATCCATACTACTCTTTGACTTTTCCCCATTTCCATTAGCATAAGATCCATCACTATGTTCCTTGTCATCCGAATGTTTATCTGAATAAGAAACCTGGTAGCTCTGATCCATAGCAGAGAGCAAAGATGATCCAGAGATGCGATATCTGTAAAGGAATATTACGCACGAAGAGGAATAAGATAAATTGACATCTTCAGAACCTAGCACAATATCCGATCTTAATTACCTATGCTCCCGATGAGCTATCAGGTCCTCAATTGGCCCTGAAGCAAGAACTTCATGTTGACCTGTAAATAAAGGTAAAATCAATGACAAGTTAACAAAGTTACTGGAATTACAGAAAAGTAGCAGTATATGTACTATTTAATAGGAGCAGATACTAGCATCAAATTTTAAGAAGCATGCAAATTGATAGTCACAGAAATTTTCATCAAGAGGCCACACATTTTTTTGGGTAACAAGTGATTAATAGTAATATAAGCAAGCAAAAGAATATTTTCATGTGCATATAAAGTGAAAGCAAGTGTAACAACACAATTGATAATTTCCTTGGTTGAAAATGATATCCAATCATGAGAATGAGTTGAAAATGATATCCAATCATGAGAATGAAAGCATGAACCCTTCAGATCTAACTGTCTGTGACAATCAAACATAGGTAATGAAGGGAACAGCATTCATATACAGTTAGGGTATATGAGGTCGGATCCCATCCCTACAATTTTTTATCTGCCTTTTACATATTGGACCATATTATTGAGAATGCCCATGATAATCAAGAATCAGCTATTAGAACATAGGAGGAAAACAAGTAAACAGACCATTGAAATCAACACAAAAAAGATTAAGAATATTAGAAATTTACCAGAAAAAAGGCAAAAAACTTTTTTAGGAAGTACAAGTTATGCCCAAAAGACATCGATAAATTACTTTTGAAGCAAAATGTCCAGGACAAGAAGATACAAATTCCAAAGGCGTATTGCCATCCTTTCTGTTCATCCCGAAAACTACTAGCATAAAGAATAGATTCAGAAAACAAGCCTTAAAATCAACTAGGAGTAGATTGAGATAATCAGGCAGTCTATTTATCTACCTAAAAATATGCAGGTCAAGCCCTAGAGGAATGACAAGCTCAACCATACACGTTTCAAAGCACAAGTATCATGTCCATGGTAACTACATATCATAGCGGTATGCATCCAAATGTAAGTACTGAGTCCCTCATGATAACAGAGAAGTACAGAAAAAATATGAAAAGTGACCATTTGTTATATCAACTAAACTCATCATCAAACGGAAACAACTTATAGTAATTACTCTTGTAAGCGAACGAAGGAACCTGATAGAAGGAAATTTGTTTCAAAAGAAAACAATTGACCCCCTCAATTACGGTATTATTTCCAAGAAAAACCTAATTTATTTATTCAAACAAATTAAATAGTTAGATTTTGTAAGAAAATAAAAAAGAAAACTTCCATAATTAAGACTTACTTTTTCGAGCAAGTATAGAATCCCACAAGCGAGTTGCCTTCGAAACTAAATGCGAATTCTGGCTAGAGCTCGACACAAGATCATCCCACAGTTCACCTTCTAGCTTCACTTTGTTCCGCAAGTCATGTAGTTTTTCCAACTCTTGCTGCAAATAAGCCTGACATCCGAGTTTTCAATAGGGAAGTGTGAGGAAAACAGGCAGCTGCATCCTAAATGCATCACAAACAAAGTAAATGAGTTTCCCATTACCTCTTCTGCACAAAGACCACGGAACTCAGCTGTCATCTCATGAGCCAAATTTGACCACATAGCTTGTCTCTGAACCGCAGTTTCAGCATTTTTAAGAAACCTCCTTCTTTCGAGGGCTATTCTTGCCTGTTTAAGGAGAGAGTTTCAAATCACTGCTACCAAAATTGAAGCATAGATGTAATTAAAATGCATCAAAAGAGAGAATAGGGAAAAAAGACCAGAAAAAACAGTGCTCCTTTCTTAAAACCTTTCCAACATTTGAATTGCTCACTAACATGCAAAGTTTAGAAAAGCAACCTTGAATAATTCATATGGATAATAACTTATGATACTGGTAATTCATCCACAGAGGAAACAAATACATGAAACTGCAGAAACGAATATTGTATTAGAAAATCCTTTCCAAATTATGATCCACTTATAGTTACAGTTTAACAAAGGAAGTTTCAACCTTTTCAGAAGTGTTCTTTGATGTCAGTGCATTTAGAATCTCCATAAAAATGAAGGCGCAATAGCCATGCATGCATTGCCTGATTGAAAGACTTTATAGGTGGATTTAGAAAATTTGATCACAATTTCAAATATCCACTTGCCATGAGAACGACCTGTGGTTAGATAACTTTAAACATAGATAACAAGGACCGTGAGTATAGTATTACCTTTGTCACAGGAAGCAATGTAGCTGCATGTTGGAAGGCTACATCAGTTAATGAAGCAGGAAGTGGGTTTGAAGCAACATCAGCTGCAAATGTCCGTCTGTGAACCTCTCTCAAAGCATGCAAGGAAAGTTGCCACAAGAGTTCAACAAATCTGCACATACGTGAGAAACTTTTGCATTAAGCCAAAAATAAATATCATTAACTTCCACACAATTCTATGCTCTCAATGGATGCCTTGAAAGTCATTTTAAAATACAAAAATCTGCATGCATTATGAACCACTTACAATTGTAGCAACTTATGCAAGTAAATTTTCTTGATTATTTCACAAAGATACAAAACCCATTCAGAATATATGCACTCACGAACATGCCAAATCATATGAGTTCTCACTAGGAAACAAGCGTTCCAAGTCATCAACTTGCTTATGGCAGACACACATTACCCTCTAGCGCTCCTATATATGAACAGAAAGCATCCATTTTACTAAGAAACCGAGATTTTCATAAGACAGCAGAACTTAAAACCAATACTGAATTTAACTTGACCCAACTATTTGGCCAAGTTGAGAGCACTGCAAGATGAACACATTTGGTTTATCTCTAGTTTCGTTTCTATAATTCAAAATTCACTTTTCAAAATTTTAAAAAACATTGACCAAATATAAAAAAAAAAAAAAAAAACTACCTCGGTCCACAACAAGTAGCAAGGGAAGAAACCCTTGAATTGCTCCTTGGAAGTGCCCCTTGCGATTCAAGCTCACTGATTATACCTTGCACAACCTAACATTTCAACCACAACAAACAACAAAAAAACAAAAGCAAAAATAAAACACAAAAACAAAATCTAACCTTTGCGGAAAATTCAACGAAATCACAACTAATCAAATTACTAACCTTACGAAAATCACGTGACTGAGCGGAATCAAAAATCGGCCACACCTTATCAAAATCCTGACAAGATCGATCGCGAAAAGAAATTATCAACACTTGCATACAAGGAAGGAACATTATATCTAAAAAGGAGAAAATGAAAATATTACTTTGGCGGATTGAGCAGGACCGCGAAGCGAGGAGAGGATGAAGTAAAGAAGCTGTTCACCGAGTTTAGGGTTGGAGTGACGGAAAAGTCCGACCCGGGGAGTGCCATTTGATGAAGGTCCGAGTCCGATTATACTCGGATCCAGACCTAATAATAAACAGTTTGTATACACTGCACTCTCCAACTCTATCTCTCTCTCCTTCTCTCTGTCCATCGTCATCTACAGACTACAACCCCTCTCCCTTCGATTTCTTTCTGGTTGGTTTTCGCTTTTTAAAAAATCAGTATTTTATTATTGTTTCGACTGAGAGAGTTTTCTTTTTTCTTTTTTTGAATTGAAGGTCCCTGAGGAGTTGTTTATTTACGAAAAGAAGGGAGCAAATGGGGAAATTTTGTAATGTAGAGAAAGTGAAAGGGTTGCTTGAAATTGTTTTTTCGTTTTAAATTTTTTTTTAAATGGGACCCAGAGTGATAAAGGCAGTCACGTTTGGAGAGAATTTGAAATGGACAATGCTGGAGGGGAGAGAATTTCAATTGGACAATTTGAAAAGGACGCTGACGTCAGCTGTTTATTATCATCAAATGAACTATAAGATTTCGTTTTTTTTTCTCTGTTCATGAAGAACAAAAAAATTGGAGCTACTTTCTTTTTTTACATTTTTAATTTAATTACTTAACTATATTTATTTTCAATTAAGTCCTTACATGTTATTAACATCTACATTGATCTGCGTGTGTTTTTTTTTCTGTTCATCTCATATTGATGAAAAGAAAAAAAATGGAGCTCCTTTTTTTTGTTATATTTTCATTTAGATTGCTGAATTTTATTTATTTTTAATTTTATATGTTAACAAAATTTTATTGGTATCAACTATATTGATTTATATTTTTTTTTATCCGGGTATCTTTACATTCTTTTAAAGGATGAGATTAATTCGGTTCGGGGTTCGTGGATATCCCTTCTAATAAATATGTTTTCTAGGGATCGAACTTGTATTCATAATCTTGCTATTTTTATTTGTAATTAGAAGTTTTACAAATATATATATATATATATATATATATATATATATATATATATATATATATATATATATATTTTTTATTTTTTTTTTGTTATGTTCTCAATTATTGCAATTTGTTTTGGAATCTTACCCGTAACGTAACGTAAAATGGATATCCCTAACTAGTTATTTATTAAATTGCTTTTGCCTGGACTCTTTACCGATCAACTTTAAATCCTTAGTGTCATCATTTCGTTGCCTTGTTTGATTGACTAAGGGAACAAATTGAGGTTTTGGAGCTCAATTCCAAGGTGGTCAATTTTGTTTCAGTTAGTGTTTTGACATGCTTGTTCTTTTTATATATATAATTTAAAATATTAATTTAATAAATATAATTTAAATCTAAATATAAATATAAATTAACTTAAAATTATAGTATAGTAGCTTTTTAAAATGTTTTTATTTAAAAATATATTAAAATAATATTTTTTATTTTTTAAAATTTATTTTTAATATTAATATAACAAATTATTTAAAAAAAAAATACAACAACACCGCAACAGTAAACAACCCATAATTTGTTTCAATTGAATCAACTAATCACCGCTAACTTATCCAGTAAATATATTCAATTTCCAACCATCTAGGTGGTAGTCCAGTGGTAAGAGCTTAGGACCAAGAGATTTGCTCCCTCTATGGTCTCAGGTTCGAGCCCTGTGGTTGCTCATATGATGACCACTGGAGGCTTACATGGTCGTTAACTTCAGGGCCCGTGGGATTAGTCGAGGTGCACGCAAGCTGGCCCGGACACCCACGTTAAACTAAATATATATATATATATATATTTAATTTCCCAAGTTGTGAAACTACATGGAATTAACTAATACAAGTAACTAGTATTCGTATAAACTAGACACGGGTCCGCATTAATTTTTTTAAAATAATATTTAGATATTGCAAGTATATTTAAAAATATATATATATAATTCAAGTTATAGTCCCCACTAAATAAATAAGCTAATTTTATTTTAATCATATGAAAAAAAAAGCAACAATAATAACCAGACAAAAACAAATTTTAAAAAAAGCGATCTTAGTGATATAGGAAAAAAACACTTTTCCATAAGTGGATAAAAACAGGATATTGTTTAATTTTTAGCTAATTAAATATGAAATGATAAATTAAGTAAAATAAATTTAAAAAACAAACATGAGTCAATCTTAGTTGGCATGATAGACATGTAACCTAAGCAATAAAGGGTGAGGTTGCCCATATTAACCTACCAAACTTGTATCTTAGGTCATGAGATCAGGATAACCCGATAAAAAAGAAATCAGAGAAAAACACAAAGCCAATTTTTTTTAAAAAAAAACTAATCTTAGTCAATAAAGTCGAAAAAGAAAATAAGTAAAAAAAAAGAATGTCAACACCCATTAACTTTTTAAAATTTGTGACCCGAGTTATTAGACTGGAAACACCATACATGAAAAAAATGTGAAGCTCAATTTCCAACAAATCAAACATTGAGCGATGAAATTGGAAAAAAATAGCAATTAAAAGAATATAGATAAAAATAAAGAATAAATTAGAGGGCAATTACAATTTTTTTATCAAAGAGTTAAATTGAAAAAAAAAATAAGTATAACAAAAGGAAAAAAAATCAAATGAATGAGGATCAAATTGAAAAAAAATAATATACCATAAGCTAGTTTGAAGGATAAAACTGAAAACTAATAAAACTTTTGCGAAATTTACCAAGGAAAAAAACTAGAAATCAAAATAATAAGGATCAAATTAAAAAAAAAATAACATATGAAAAATTAGAATTGAATAATAAAATCAAAAATAAATATTGTTTTACAAAAGGGCTAAGAACAAAATTAAAAATCAAAAGAATAAGGAATGAAATTGAAATATTAACAACAAAAATGATCAACCTATAACTTTTCAGGGAGGAGAGAGAAAAGAAAAAAAAAAAAAACATCATCGACGACAAACTGCCCCACCACTGTTGAAATGAGTCGCACCAATAAAAAGAGAATGTGGTGGCGTTTCTAACAACATGATGGAAAGACATTTTTTTCCACCATAAGACATCACATACGCCATCCTAAATGCGCGGGTGCCTCCCATATTTTAGCGCATGTGATGCGCCAACAATTTTTTCATTTAAATAATAGTTAACCCTTAGCAAGTGATCAAATTGCCCTCAATGAACTTGGTAATAACAATAATAAAAAAAAAAACGAGAGTGAAAGGATCAAGAGGCCCATTGACACATGATTTATTTATTTTTATTTCAAGGATAAACTTGTTATTTTATTGTATTAAAAGACAAAATACCCTTCTTTGCTAAAAATTTTTACTCAAAGGATAATTAAATTATTTTATTATGTTTAAAAAATAAATAAATATTTATATTCTCGGCCAATCATTTAATAGCTAATGGTCGTACAAAATAATTGAAATACTCCTACCATCAAGGCATTTGAATTTTTTGAGAACTTGAAAAACATAATTATAGTATTGAAGTGAATAGTAAATTGTAAGTGTATGTACAATTAAAATGATATATATACACACAACAACAAGCACATGAATTCATAGATATTGCATTTATACTACATATAATGTAGTTTAAAGTTCAAAAAATCGCTCCTTGATAAAGTTTATTATTTTCCTAATTTATTTATTTATTTTTTCTAAATCATCAAATAGTTATTATAGTATTACGTACTAAAATCTCAATAATTTAAAAGTATTTAAAGCATACACGGTGGCATATGGTTAGTTAAGAAACTGATTTACTGTTGGTATATAACGACGATGGATGCATGGACGAATTAATGACCAAATTAGAAGTAAATGATTTGACAAGGTTTGATTTTCAATTTAAATAAACCTTGTCAAATCATTCTCTCTCCCTTTTTTTTCCCCCAATTAATGCGTGGCTTGCAACTTATTTTAAAGTGGAATTCTTCTCTTATTTATAATACTATGTTGAATATTCTTTTTCAATAAAAACAATAAACAACCTTTTTCATTGTGTCTTTGCAAATAAATAAAAATTCAATCATAAATTAAAATGTTTATACATGGATCTAATTAAATAAATCAATATTTAATCAAAAGATAACTAAAATTAAAATATTTAATTTAACAAAAAAATCAAATGTGAATGGAAAGTGAAAAAAAAAGAATGAAAATTAATTTTAAAAAAAATAAATCTCAAATGAAGAAATTAAAAAAAAAATTAAAAAGACCTAAAAAACCGAAGTCAGCCCAAATAAATCATTGAAACTCATGATTGTGGTCATGAGATTGGGACCGATAGCATAGAAGACAAACAAAAAAAACAACAAAGCAAATCCTCAACGAAAACATATTAAGGGATAAAACTGAAAAAAATAATAAAAAAAAACAAAGAGAAAAAAAAAATTCGAGTCAACCTGAGTTAACTCGCCAACCCCGCGATCATGATTTTAGGATTAGGATAACCCCACAAAATAGGAAATGAAAAAAAAAAGTACGAAGACCAATCCAAAAAAAATTGAAAATGTTGAATGATGAAATTGAAAATAAATCAATTTTATAAAAGAATCTAAAAAAAAATCAAAGTCAACTCGTTTCAACCTTCAAAACCTCTGACCTTGGTCACGAGGTCTAGAAGGCCAATTTTTTTTTTAAAAAAATCAATGCCAAATATCAAAATCAAAAAGAAAATAAGTAAAAAAAATATGTCAATCTGCGTTAAACTTTTTAAATCTATGACTAGGAAAAAACTGCAAAACCTAATCCCAGCAAATCAAACGTTTAAGGATAAGATCAACAAAATAAATCAATTACACAAAAGAATAAAAAAATAACAATTAAAATAATGAGTACGAAAATCAAAATAAAAAATAAATTAGAGGGTAATAAAAAAAATTTTATTTGACGATTAAATTGAAAAGAAGAAAAACTCAAAGAATCAGGATCAAATTGAAAAACAAATATACCATAAAATTAGATTGAATGATAAAATTAAAAACCACTAAGACTTTAACAAAAAGACCAAGGAAAGAAAAATAAAAATAAAAATGATAAGGATCAAATCAGAAAAAATAATATATAAAAAATTAAAATTGAAGGAATGGAGGGTAATAAGAGATTGTTTGGGAATGCAGTTGAAATTACGTTCTTTTAAATTTTAAATTTTGTTTTTTAGCTAAAATATTTTTTTATATGTTTTCTAATCGTTTTAATATGCTGATCTCAAAAATAATTTTTTAAAAATAAAAAAAATATTGAGGTATTTCTAAACGAAAAACACGTTAAACCGCATCTACTATCACAATCTCAATTGGAGCTGCTTGTTTTTGCGTTTTAAAAACATTTTTGAAACTTTTTTAATTTTTTTTGTTTTAAATTAATATTTTTTGTATTTTTAAATCATTTTAATGTGCTGATATCAAAAATAATTTTAAAAAAATAAAAAATATATTATTTTAATATATTTTTAAATAAAAAATATTTTAAAAATCAATAGAATTACAATTACAAACACTCCATATTATTGATTAGCTCGCATCTACACGTGCGATGACTTCTGTTTGTCGTTTCATTTGTTGCAGCAGCTCTGTTGTTGAGTTCCTTCCTTTTCTTTCAGCAACTTCTTCTGCTCAAGTTTGCTTTTACACTTCTTTTTGTGCGGTGACTGGTGCTTTTGGTTTGAAAGTCTCTTACTATTGATTGTACCTTTATTTTAAATTGATATTAAATAAAAAACATTATTAACAATAACTAAATATATATCTAAAAAAATCAAGAAGTAAATATAAATTAAAATATTTAATATCACAATATAAATAAATAATTTACTTGATTCTATTCAATGATTCTATTTATTAATATCAATTTTTTTAATCAAATGATGGTAGAAATAGACAGAGGAAAAAATATCTCTGCACTTATTAGAAATAATATCCAAAAATAAATATTTTTTATTTTTAAAAATAAATCTCAATTATATAAAAATAAAAACTATAGATGAAGTAGAATAATATCTTAAAAAATTAAATACAAAAAAAATAATTAAAATAACAATCACTATTTATAACAAGCTAAATACAAAAAATAAAAAACAAAAAAAAATATTAGTTTAAATATAAATTATAAAATCATTTAAAAAAAACATATAAAAAAACATGATTTTTTTTAAAAGGACAAACTTATAAAAGAAGAAAAAAAAAACAAAGATGCCAAGCCAATGCCTGGCCCAATTAGAAAAGGCCCGTGCATGGGCTCTATGATTTTTTAATGCAGTTGTTGACAACTCTTTCTTGATATATATTTTTTTTAAAAAATTATAGACTACACATCGTCTGGTTTTCCTAAAAATCCAATCATAAAATCTGTCTTTTTAACCTAAAAAACCTAAAATACTAAACATCTTACAAACTCATAAATGATCTTAAAAAACACTCAAAGTCTAACACAAAATCAAATATCTTTTCAAGCTTTTTATCTAGTTTTTTAGGCATTTTCAAGATAAAAAAAAACACCTAAGTGAAACTACTCTCAACAAATAGAACTTATTAACATTAAGATCAACTATTTTAAGGGTCAAAATCGATGTTAAAGCCATTTTCTCTTTCTATCGCCGGAATATGATTATCTCTATTTTCTATCAAATCAGGAACAAAAAAATAAAAAATAAATTTTTTTTTAATCAAAATTGAATTGCAAAAATTGAGGGATCGAATAGGTAAAATATAAAAGTTACAGGACTAAAATAAACTTTTTATAAGAACATTGACGCCATCAACTATTTATAGTGTCTTTTCAACTTTAACCCTTCATCTTTTAATTTTGTTCTTAGTCGATAAATTTGATTCAATTATCTTTTAATTTGGTCAGAAGAAATGAAAAAAAAAAGTTCAAGAGCTAAAATGAAAAAAAAAAAAAAAAGAACAAAATGAGACTTTTTTGTATATGATAATCAAAGAGATATAAAACAAGGGCATCCGCAATCGTAGACAGACTTCAACTTCATTAGCATAAACTTTATGAATAATGCAGGGCCCGCTTGTATATTTACAACAAATTTTTACCTAAAAGACGCGATCAAAATCACATTCAATAAATTAAAATACTTTTTTCCGTACAACAAATGCCATATAATTTAGTACCAAAGACATTGTAAGATGTTCCAAGTACCCTAGCAGTACTGGTATTCTATACACATTAGACAATTGCAAAGAAGAATCTCAAACAGCAAAGAGTTCCAAAAACACAATATCATGCATTTCAACAAACAGGATGATATAGCTGAAGACTCGAAATTCAGAGTCTGTCGGGTGCAAACCTCTTAATTATCGTGGAAAGGCACAAATGGGACTTCAGCAACCTTGGATACTCCACAGTTGAATCCTCAAAAAAAAAACATATCCAATAAAAAACAGTAAATGAGAAAAGAAAAATCGCATAATGATTCCTAGTTCCTGCTCTAATACACAATCAAATCCGTTGTTATACAAATCTATCACATACATAAAGAACAATGCCGAAAATTCTGACTCAAAGCTCCATCAAGGCGGTTTCAGTTTCTGAAAGTGGAGCTGCAACAAATTTAAACAAACTTCAGATCAATAAAATGTTCTAGTTGGGAAAAAGATCCAACATGAAATTAAACAAATATGAAACAAGAAAAGGCAAAAAAGAAAAAGAAAAGGAGGGAATACTTGTAAAAGGATCTCTAAACCTTTCTGAGAAAATGAGGGTTTCCAGTTGATAAATCCTCATTAACATAATTTTACCTAGATTCAAACAGAACTCTACCACAAAAGAATTATAGTAGTTGTTTGTCTAAGCATAATTAATCTTGGACGCAAAAAATAAAGCAAGACTGGAATAATGGATTGCTGACCATGCAGCAATGTGACACATGCTAGCTTAATTACGGCAAATTGATGGCATATTTTGAGATTGAAGATCTGAAATTTTCATAGTTGATGGCATATTGAACACAAACTGCATCTAGAAAATTATTCAACAATAACTCATAACCAGATAATTAACAAACATATAAATGCCGTTGCACCCAAAGCAACCTACCAAGTAAGTCCTCGTACAAATCTGGTACAAGGGATGTATCTAACAGGAAAGGAGGTGAGAATACTTGATCACGGGGTTCCTCAATGTCATTGAACAAGCTCTGACCATCAGATATCGCACCATTTGATCCAGCAGCTGTGAGGAAGCCATTTACATGGTCATAGTCAGTAAGTGAACCCAAATCATTTAAAATTTCCGGTAATTCTTTGTACTTGCTTCCAGCATGGCCATCTCGAGCATGTTTCTCAATCAAATCAGAGTTCATTTGAGATACTGAAAATCTTTTACTTCTTGTTGAGACTGCTTTTTTTTCTGGGACAAAAGAAAATCCAGGCGATGAAAGAGGTAAAAAGAAGTGCTCAGAACTTTCATCAGACTGACTGTCATGAGATGATTCTGAGTTGCAAGATTGCATTGACAGAGCAGCTTCTCTTACAGATCTCTTTAAGTTTTGAACAAAATTATCTCCATCTACAAATACACAAAATCAAGAATCAAACTCTCCAACTAAAGCTTTCTAAAACCGAAATTCTTTTAATTGATAAACTGCAAGGGACTTCAGCATGCCAATAAATGTGATAACATATGCAGAAGGGATAAAGCAGGCGGCAGAGAGAATTAGCAAACCTTGCGGTGGATTATCTAAGCGATTATTTGATAAAGGCTGGTCCAGAGAGTTTCTTTCAGATAGATTTTCCATTTGGATGGTTTGGGAAGCTAACATTTGTCTCTTTTGCAAGTTTGTACCTTTTCCAGAAGAATTTGGGGTCAAACTGAATAACTGTGGTAGCTTCAAAGCAGGGGGGCTAGCAGATACCTTGTCAAGCTGAACTGTGGAAATTTTTGAAGTCACCTCTGCAACATTATCAGAGCTAGTTTCCTAACAGTTCCGGGGGGAGAGAGAGAGAGAGAGAGAGAACTCAGCTTTACATGATGAGTTATTCAACATTGGGCATTTGCATGAACTTATTATTCATAAAAATTACCAAGGTCCTTCCACTGCTTTGAGCTTGTATAGGTGAGGTTCCACGATGCTTGGCCATTGGTGGCTGGCTGGAAGAAATATTATTTACTTTCTCTGTACACGCTGATATTGAATTTTGTATTGTTGGAACAACTTCATTAAGTTGGTCAATAAGCCCCTGTGGAAAAAAGTATTAGAGTGGAAAAATTCCTCAACATGGCCTCTAGTAAGTAGGAAAGCCTAGTGATCTCAAGAACATGATGCAAGTGCTCACAAATGATAAAAACGCAATCTAGTATCATCCCATTAAGACAATAGGGTTCATAACATCAGTAATTCAGAAAATCTATGCCAATTTCATTTATATAAAGGACATGTGTTGCTATTCATCATTTTAAGGGGTGAATACTCATGGTTGAGGTTTTGCATCAGGGAAAGGTTTTGTGCACAGTCTAGTAAGTTCCAACACTTTGAAAAGGCGAGGATTGGTCCTCTCCGTTGCTGCAAAAAATTAATGGGGATGGCAATAAAAAAAATGAACAATGACAACTACTGTAACTCACTGATGTCTGCCACAAGGAGTATCCATAACACTTGATTATATCCCTCTTCTAAGTTATTAAGGCATGACCACAAACTCTATGAGTCATTAATGGGGATGGCAATTTCACCTGGACCCAATGGATACTGACCTGAATGGGTAGGAAATTTTTAAACCCGATCAGGTGGTCGGGTTTCGGGTTAGGTATGGATACTGGTCTACCCGACCCAAACCTGACCCAAAACAAATAAATAACTTTAAAGTTTTTAAAAATTACATGTATATTGTATACCAAACTAATTATATACTAAATAGTTGTAAATTATAGTATTCGAGTTCGGGTTATGGATACACGATGGGTACTCGAAACCTGATCAGGTTGGTTCCGGGTTATGGATACCTGTTGGGTAGTTATCATTATGATGCATGCTCATTCTGTGAATGAAAGAGGACATTTAAGGAAGTATAACTGTCTTGTTATCAATGCACATCACAAGAAAATAAAACACAGGCACGCAAATACCCAACATGTCCAGCGGCATTAGGCCATCATCAAGCTGAAACTGGAATTGTTAAATTGAAAGTCAAATTTGCAGTACTTCAGAGCTTACTCGAAGCTCGCTCAGGTTCACAAAGATTATTTCATACCTGAAAACTACTCAGGTGTTGCTGATGTTCTGCAAGAGTTGCAGCTAAAGATTCAGCATGGCCACTAGTACCACCATCGAGTGCACTTCTTAATATATCTGGACCTTCTCCATCATTAGCTTTTGCCTACAAAGCAATTGTTGCCCAATAGCAGTTCACTACATCATCAATGATAATTGACAAGCAAAATCCAATCAACAACTTGTAAGTTCTTGGATTGAAAATGCATAGACTTCTCTAATTCATCAATACTACCGTTGCACATCTGTTTTATACTTCTCCTGTATTAAGACATTTTAATGAGAAAAAAATGATTTTAATAATCATTTTCCATAACAACCACTTTCTTTCTCTACAGTGATATTCTTATCAAAGACAATTTTGTCGAATTCTCACATAATATCTGGAAAAACAAAGCAAATAAACATTAGGAATACTCAAGAAAAGAGTGGAGGAAGTACTCAACAATATACTTCGCACATCTGCTTCCAAAGTAAAAATAGTACGCCATAGAGTCAAGTTCTCACACAAAAAGACACTGTTCTGTATAATATAAGTATATGATCTACAAACAAATAAGAGAATATTCCTGTTTTTTTTAAAAAAAGCATCATCTAATAACAAATTGCTTGCATATATGAGTCATCCAGAGTAAAATCTCCAGCATATATGAGTCATCTAGAGCAAAATCTCCAAAATCTGAGATTCACTTATGATAATGCCATCCAAGAATGACAAATTGTGTTCTTTTCCAGATCTACATGCTCTTCCAACCCACTCAAAACCAAACACCTTGATAAATAGAGTGGAAGTAAATCACAGAATAATCAGGTTGTGTCCATGTTGTAAAGAAAATCAACATAAGATTGCCAAGAACAAACATCAAATATGTCTTGTTTTCACCTAGTAAACTCAAACTTAGTATTGCACAAATATATACAACCTCAAAACTTTGCAATACCAAACTTTTAATAGATATATATAATCTCAATTTTGCAACACACTTTTAATCATATGCCATATAGCAGTTAATCATTAGCATGCAAGTAATGAAGGCCTTGGCTTGGTATGCAGAAGGAATCTATTTTTACAAATTACCAATTAAATAAAGGAGCTCATGACCAGACAAAGAAATAGAATACCAGAAGAAGTGACTGTTTATGAATACGTTGCAATGCATGTGTCCAACGCCTTATAATTTCTGCTACATCAACAGTGGGCTGGACTCTTCCACCTCTATCATCCACTCGAGAATGCATCTCATCATTTACTTGTAGATGGGATGAATCCAAACTGTTCTTCGACTTTTCCCTATTTCCATTAACATAAGATTCATCACTATGTTCTTTGTCATCCGAATGTTCATCTGAATAAGAAACCTGAGAGCTCTGATCCATAGCAGAGAGCAAAGATGATCCAGAGATGCGGTATCTGTAAAAGAATATTACGCAAGAAGAGGAATAAGATAAATGACATCTTCAGAACCTAGCACAATATCTGATCTTAATTACCTATGCTCCCGATGAGCTATCAGGTCCTCAATTGGCCCTGAAGCAAGAACTTCATGTTGACCTGTAAATAAAGGTACTTAACAAGTTACGGGAATAGCAGTAAAGTAGCAGTATATGTACTGTTTAAAGGGGAGCAGATATCAGCATCAAATTTTAAGAAGCATCTAATTAATAGTCACAGAAATTTTAATCAAGAGGCCACACATTTTTTTGTGTAATAAGTGATTAAAAGTAACATAAGCAAGCTAAAAAATATTTTCATGTGCATATAAAGTGAAAGCAAGTGTAACAAAGTAAATGATAATTTCCTTTGATTGAAACTGATATCCAATCATGACAATGAGAGCATGAACAGTTTGGATCAAACTGTCTGTGACAATCAAACATAGGCAAATGAAGGGAACAGCATTCATATACAGTTAAGGTATATGAGGTTGGATCCATCCCAGCAATGTTTTCTCTGCCTTTTACATATGTTATTGAAAATGCCCATGGTAATCAAGAATCAGCAATTAGATTATAGGAGAAAACCATGTAAACAGACTGTTGAAATCAACATAGAAAAGATTAAGATTAGAAATTTACAAAATAAAAAAAGGTAAAAATCTTTTTAAGAAGTACAAGTTATGGCTAGTAGACATGGATAAATTACTCTTTAAGTAAAATGTCCAAAATAAGAAGATATAAATTCCAAAAGCGTATTGCCATCCTTTCTGACCATCCCCAAAACTACTAGAAGAAAGAATAGTTTCAGAAAGCAAGCCTCAAAATCAATTAAGAGTAGATTGAGATAATCTAGAAGTCTATTTATTTACCTAAAAATCTGCAGGTCAAGCCCTAGAGGAATGACAAGCTCAACCATACACGTTTCAAAGCACAAGTATCATGTCCATGGTAACTACATATCATTGTGGTATGCACCAAAATGTAAGTACCGAGTACCATCATGATAACAGAGAAGTACAGAAAAAATATGAACAGTGACCATTTGTTAAATCAACTAAACTCACCATCAAATGGAAACAACTTACTTAGATGGTAACTACTCTTGTAAACAAATGGAAGAACTTAATTAAAGGAAATTCATTTCAGAAGAAACCAATTGACCATCTCAATTATGGCATTATTTCCAAGAAAATCCTAGTATATATATTCAAACAAATAAAATGGTTCAGCTTTTGTAAGAAAATAAAAAAGAAAACTTCGTTAATTTTGACTTACCCTTTCGAGCAAGTATAGAATCCCACAAGCGAGTAGCCTTTAAAACTAAATGTGAATTCTGGCTAGAACTTGACACTAGATCATCCCACAGTTCACCTTCTAACTTCACTTTGTTCCGCAAGTCATGTAGCTTTTCTAACTCTTGCTGCAAATAAGCCTGACATTCAAGTTTTCAAAAGGAAGTGTGAGGAAAACAGGCAGCTGCATCCTAAATCCTTTACAAAAGAGTAAATGAGTTTCCCATTACCTCTTCTGCACAAAGACCACGAAACTCAGCAGTCATCTCATGAGCCAAATTTGACCACATAGCCTGTCTCTGTACTGCTGTTTCTGCATTTTTAAGAAACCTCCTTCTTTCGAGAGCTATTCTTGCCTGTTTAAGGGGAGATTTTCAAACCACTGCTACCAAAATTGAAGTATAGTTGTAAATGAAATGTGTCAAAAGAGAAACTAGGGCAAAAGACCAGAAAACAGAGTACTCCTTTCTTAAAACTTTTCCAGCATTTGAATTGTTCACTAACACGCAAAGTTTAGAAAAGCAACCTTGAATAGTTCGTATGGATTATAACTTATGATACTGGTAATTCACCCAAAAAGGAAACAAAGAAATGAAACTACAGAAAAATGAATATTGTCTTCCCATTTCTATCCAAAACTGCAATTATAATACTAATACAGATCATTCTAAAAGGAGAAAAATTATGTAACTTGGAAATTGTCATTTATGTTGTCTTTTTACTTTGTGTCCACATTTGAGATCCACATCCAAGAAAGTTTCTATTGTATACTGAGTGAGAGAATCATATGAGATCTCACCTCTTTGACTCATTTTTTAAAAAAACTGAGACCCATAGGAGTTCTGTAAGAGGCTTCTTAAAAAATCCTTTCCAAATTATGACCCACTTATAGTTACAGTTTAACAAACGTTTCAACCTTTACAGAAGTGTTTTTTGATGTCAGTGCATTTAGGATCTCTATACAAATGAAAGAACAATAACCATGCATGTATTACCTGATTGAAAGACTTTATAAGTGGATTTATAAACCTTGATCACAATTTCAAATATCCCATTGCCTTTGACTGAGAACGACCTGAGCTTTGATAACTTTATACATAGATAAGGACCATGAAAATAGTATTACCTTCGTCACAGGAAGCAATGTAGCTGCATGTTGGAAGGCTACGTCTGTTAATGAAGCAGGAAGTGGGTTTGAAGCAACATCAGCAGCAAATGTCCGTCTGTGAACCTCTCTCAAAGCATGCAAAGAAAGTTGCCACAAGAGTTCAACAAATCTGCACATACGTGAGAAACTTTTGCATTAAGCCAAAAACAATATCATTAAACTTCCACACAATTCTATGCTCTAAATGGATGCCTTGAAAGTCGTTTTAAAAGAAAAAAATCTGCATGCATTATGAACCAATTACAATTGTAGCAACTTGTGCAAGTAAATTTTCTTGATTATTTCACAAAGATACAAAACCCATTCAGAATATATGCACTCACGAACATGCCAAATCATATGAGTTCTCACTAGGAAACAAGTGTTCCAAGTCATCAATTTGCTTACGACACACAGACACATTATCCTCTAGCGCTCCTATATATGAACAGAAAGCATCCATTTTACTGAGAAACCGAAATTTTTATTAGACAGCAGACCTTAAAACCAATACTGAATTTAACTTGACCCAACTATTTGGCCAAGTTGAGAGCACTGCAAGATGAACACATTTGGTTTATCTCTAGTTTCGTTTCTATAATTCAAAATTCACTTTTCAAAATTTTTAAAAAACATTGACCAAATATATAAAAAAAAAACTACCTCGGTCCACAACAAGTAGCAAGGGAAGAAACCCTTGAATTGCTCCTTGGAAGTGCCCCTTGCGATTCAAGCTCACTGATTATCCCTTGCACAACCTAACATTTCAACCACAACAAACAACAAAAAAACAAAAGCAAAAATAAAACACAAAAACAAAATCTAACCTTTGCGGAAAATTCAACGAAATCACAACTAATCAAATTACTAACCTTACGAAAATCACGTGACTGAGCGGAATCAAAAATCGGCCACACCTTATCAAAATCCTGACAAGATCGATCGCGAAAAGAAATTATCAACACTTGCATACAAGGAAGGAACATTATATCTAAAAAGGAGAAAATGAAAATATTACTTTGGCGGATTGAGCAGGACCGCGAAGCGAGGAGAGGATGAAGTAAAGAAGCTGTTCACCGAGTTTAGGGTTGGAGTGACGGAAAAGTCCGACCCGGGGAGTGCCATTTGATGAAGGTCCGAGTCCGATTATACTCGAATCCAGACCTAATAATAAACAGTTTGTATACATTGCACTCTCTAACTCTATCTCTCTCTCCTTCTCTCTGTCCATCGTCATCTACAGACTACAATCTCTCTTTCTCTCTCTCCCCCGCCTCTCTTCGATTTCTTTCTGGTTGGTTTATTGGTTTTTTAAAAATTAGTATTTTTATTATTTATTTTTTCGACTGAGAGTTTTCTTTTTTGAACTGAAGGGCCTTGAGGAGTTATTTATTCACGAAAAGGACGTGAGGAGATGGGGAAATTTTGCAAATTTAGGAAAAGTGAAAGGGTTGTTTGAGATTTTTGTTTTCATTTTTTTGAAAATGGGACCCGGAGAGATAAAGGAGGTCACGTTTAGGAGAGAGTTTGGAGTTTGTACAGAGCTTGAGGGGAGAGGAGGCTGACGTCCGCTGATTAATTATTTATTAAAGTGATGCTGCTTCTTCCTGACCTCCTGGCCGGCCATCTTCGAATAGTTATCGTCGTCGTTTTGTTGCACTTGTGTTTGGTTATGATTATTTTTGTATTTTAAAAGTATTTTTAAAAGAATTTAATTTTTTTTATTTTTTTATTTATTTTAAATTAATATTTTTTTGGTGTTTTTATATTATTTTGATGCGCTAATATCAAAAATAATTTTTAAAAAATAAAAAAAATATTATTTTAATATATTTCTGAGTGAAAAGCACTTTGAAAAACAACCATAAACATGCTCAATTGATTAAGGGGACAAATTGAGGTTTCGGAGCTCAATTAAAAAAATTAAAAAAATAGAGCCGGTTTGGTTTTTACTCAAAAGCGTGTTTTTTGAAATTTTGAAATTTTTAATAATTTTTTAATAATTTTAGATTATTTTGATGTATTAATGTTAAAAATAAAATAAAATATTATTTTGATATATTTCTAAATAAAAAATACTTTAAAAAATAATCGTTATCACCATCTCAATCACTACCATAATTATAATTATACATTTTGAATCATTGTTAATGTTAACTTTAGATGTCAATAAGGTATTGGACGATAGTAAATTCCTAACGATATATTTGTTTTTATGGTTTCATTCGTTTTTAAAGTACTTTCATACTAATTTTAATGTATTAATATTAAAAATTAAATAAAAAATATTATTTTAATACATTTTATTTAAAAAATATTTTTACAAAAGCAATTTGCATCATATTACCAAACTCACACTTATTTATCTCAATAAAGAATTTGGATTCAGTTGAGAAAATCTATGTTTATAACTCCATTTAGAGAGTTATATCTAGTTTTAATTTCAACAATGTCATTACTCATTTTCTTAACCTATGATTTTTTTCATATATTTTTAAAAATAAAAAATTTTAAAAATATATCTACAATGAAGTTCAATCAATTGTTGTTTTTTTTAAAAAAAAAATGTTCATTTTGTTTTGTGTGATAAGATACATAAATGAAAATAAAGATAATAAAAAGAAAATGAGTAATTGGATGTAATAATAGGAAAGAAAGAAAAAGGGGGAACTAGGATGATGAGGAACTATAAACTAATAACAGAGGTTATTCAAAAGAGAAAAATAAAAGTAAATATCATAATAAAAAAAATTGAAAAAAAAATCCTACATATTATGAAGAAATTTTTTTTTAATTAATTAGAAATCTACAATAAAGAAGAAAATTATAGAAAATTTTCTAATATTATTTTTTTGGTTTAATTTTTTATATTTTGCAAAATATATCAAGCATTATAAAAAAGTAGAGCACAAACACTATAATCAAAAATGATTTTAAAAAAATAAAAAAATATTATTTTGATACATTTCTAAGTGAAAAGCACTTTGAAAAACAACCGCAACCACACTCTCAAACATGCTCAATTGATTAAGGGGACAAAATATATAAAGTATTTAGGATGGAAACAAATATAGAGTTGGCTTTGAGACATGAAAATATTGTCTTTAAGGTGTTTATTTATCTCACATAGAGACAACACCTCTAGGATATAACTAAGTTCTCTAAAAGAATGAGAAGATAAGATCAGAAAAGGAATATATATTTTTATTGTATTTAGTTTTCTATGTAGTAACAGGTTTTTATAGACTTTAAACAATATGACTTGTTATGAAACTATATGAAACAATATAATTATTCATGAAACTATATGTTTGTTCATGAAACAATATAACTATTCATGAAATATTATGATTATTCATAAAATAATATGATTGTTCATAAAAAAGTTATACTTTAAATTAAACCGAATGACTGCTATTCAGTTTTATCTCAACAATCACAAATTAATCTCACTGACATATTAAGTTTCAAGTTCCATGTGCTATCCTTTGATATTATAAATATCTATATAATAACATTAGAAAGCCTACTAAAAGAGTCCTTCCACCATAGCTTAATTTATTACACAATAGAAATCCACACTTATAAATATTAGAAGGGAGTATTTCTGTCCTGTGGGATATACATCTTTTCTTTATTTACTCATTTACAAACTACGCCAACACTCACTGCCCTGATTTCTCAGTATATGGTGAGTTGATCTACATTGTTAGTGAAGGAAGAAATAGAGAGAATAGGAGTAGTCGATTTGCAGGTCGACGCACCTCCCTAACCTGCCAGCATATGCAAACGATGCCTGCAATCCAACATGTTCTTCAACGCGTGTAGCTTACACGCTGATATTGTTTCTCTTTGTTCTAGTAACTTTGATCCAATTCCAGCCAACTCACTTGACTCTTGTTGGTCAATTTTGAATCCCAATGTATGATTTATTGATTCGAGAATAATCTGTAACCTATTTGTTAGTTTTTGACTCGTGAATTCATGTTTAGTTTGTATGTCATTCACTGTTAATTTACTATGTGTGCTATTTTTGCTTGAACCGTACTTGTTTGTGTTAGATAGGTTGTGTGGAGTTATTTGTAATAAATATTCTATTTTTCTTTGCGCATGGACATGTTCATGGGACTACATTGAAACTTGCATTGTAATGGAGTTTATATGGATTTTATTGTCTAATGCATGTTGGTTACTTATGGACTTGGAGATGGTATAATTTTAAAAGGGTTATATCTCGACGATTTAAACTTTGTTGTTCGAAGATTGTGATTTCCTTAAAAAAGAACATGTAAATAAAATTTTGTTTAATCCTTAAAAGAGTTGTGTTCCCGGAAAGTTGAGTTTTGTATGAAAAAAAAATATCAAGCATAACTTTGTTTTTCTTTGAAAAATACATAAATAAAAATTTGTTCTTCTAAAATAAAAATATAGATTATGTAATCAAAAGAAAAGGGGAAAAATCCTAATTTACCAATTACCGTTATTTCGGATCTTGCTAGACTAGTAAGAATTAGACTTTATTGTTAGATTAGATTCAAAATCATTAGCTTGAGGATTAATAATTAGTTATCTTTAAAAACACATATATATGTATTAGTTTAGACAAACATAAAATACCTTATCTTAGATAGAATATTTTAGGGTGATTTAATTGTTTTTTTAGCATACCGAGTTTTTTTACTTAGAATTTTTGAAAAATAATTAAGATTTAAAACTATAAGACAATTTAATTTTTTTATGTTTATCTAATTTAAAAGATCAAGTTGTGAAACTACACGGAAGTAACTAGTACTAGTATAAAATAAAATATTTATATTTTAAAAAAAAAATTATAATTGAAGTAAAATATATATGTATATATATATATAGAACCAAGTTCTTAATAGAGGTGGGGCTGCCAGTCTAATCGAAAACCAAATAATCTAACCACCCAACTAGCTGGGGCTGATGTCAATGATTGGACACTCAAGGACTTTGTGACGATCGATCAAAACCGGTAAAACCCATCCAAACCTGATTGGCTGGACCATCAGTGCACCTTTGACCTGGTTTTTTTCTAATAATAATAATAAAAAAAGCTAAGGGTTATCCAGAAAAATAGTAGTGCTTTAATTCTCTAGGAAACTGGGGTAAAAAAAAACTTTGAAAAATATTTTAGTGCATTTTTTCAGCGCAGCTTTAATTTTCTAGATTTTACGAGTTAGTTCTCTTTTTTAAATTCAGTTCTTTCAAAGTTTTATTTTGTGTTCTATATTCTAGTGGTTTATTTTTTTGGGTTTAATCTACTTTTTTCAAGTTTTCTAAAAAGATTTAAAATTAATTTTTTAACTTTGATATATATATATATATATATATAAAAAGAATACACTCAGTCAGTATATGTGGGCGTGATGGCCCTTGAAATGGTATATAAGCTTTGCTTAGGCGCCAAATAATGCCCACAAGCTCTTATAAGAGAAGGCAAGTGGAGGAGTAAAAAGAAGGGATGTTTGGTGGGGATGTTGCTGTTCATGTGGGACTTTAAATTATCGGACATCATGTTCTTTAATTGCCTCTTCTTCTTCTTTTTCCCCACGTAATGATGTCCAGAGCCGGCCAGCCAATTAACTTGGCCTCTTTATGTGCTCCATAAGCTTAAATCAATCGCAATTGAGAGGCGTTTTTGCGTTGTCACTTTCTTCTTGATTTTTTATTCAAGTATCTAGGACATATTTGAGTTTTCACATGGAGCTTTACTGAATAGTGAAGCTACTCAAGGATTTTTTTTTGGGGGGTTTTGTTTTTTTTAATTGAATTTTTTTATGGTTTAATTTGATGAAATTAGGCTTCAAATTATGGTAAATATATCAATTTAAAAGATAAAAAGATTAAAATATAAAACACTAAGAGAGAAAAATACCTAATCCTATATTTTTTATCATTTCTATTTTGGTCTAAAATTTTAATTTATTTATTTTTCAATCCCTATTTTCAAGAGATGAGAGATAAAATTATATGAAAACAACAAGAAAATAGAAAATTATAGGTTTGACCACTTTTTGACGTTGAAACTCGCACTCTTGGTATCATTGGGTTCCATTCAATAAGAAGAGGTTAACGGTGATTGTTTTTTTTTTTTAAGAGAGTGTTTGGAAACGCGGTGTAAACCGTGTTCTCAAAAATTTAAATTTTTTTTAATGTTTTCAGATCGTTTTGATGTGCTGATATATAAAATAATTTTAAAAAATAAAAAAACTTCATTTTGATATATTTCTAAGCAAAAAACACTTTAAACCGCCATCATTATCACAATCTTAAACAGACTCTAAATATCCCTGAATGTCTTGATATTTTATGTTTTATTTTAAAAAAAATTTGGTGAAGCAAGTGACATTTTCATAAAAAAAAAACAAATTATGACTTATAAGAGAAAATGTAAATATATAAGCACAAAGAAGTTTATAATAATTTGTTTTTAATTTTATTACATTAGATATTTGAATTGCTAATCAAGATTTATTTTTGGTTTTCCTTAAAAAATATATATATAACAACATACATAATATAATATATATGTGCAACCAAATTAATTATTATATATATATATATATATATATATAAATTGTTAAAATATAATTATTTTCTGAAAACAATATTAAAATATAGTAATCAATATATTCACCACTTGAAATGCATAGGCAAAAGACTGATTAAAGCATCATTTAATTAATTTTAAACTATAATGACTAATTAAATAGTTTCAAGATGATACAAAAGCTAAATTATAAACAACTCTTACTTGTACATTTTAATATAATGAATAATTAATTTAATTTTGTTCCACAAGCATGCCTTGCCTAGCCTTTTTGTTTTTGTTTTTTTTCTTTTCCCTTAATTTTAGCCTTTAATATTTGATTTTTATTTAATTGTTATTTTCAATTCATTATTCAATATTTGTTTGATTTTAAATTGAGTTTTTTTTAATCATATAACTAGTATTTTTTAAAAAAACTATTGAACTCAGTGGAGTTCATGACCCCGAATCATAACTTTGATAGGTTAATCCTGATTAACTCGAGTTAATTTTATATATCATTGTCTTAATGGTTCTTTTTAAAATATTATTAAAGGTTTTTTACATTAATTTTTTTTATATGACCACAATGTAGCGCAGCTAGTCATCTACTATCATCAATGATCTTGTGAAGAGTTTATATCCAATTAGTCTACCTGTAAATCTTATTCATTGTTAGTTTTTTTTTTCAAAAAAATAAAAAGGTGATAAATTTGAAAATGTTTATCTAAATATTGAAGGCACTATTTGTTATACAATATACTACTAGAACTGAGATTTCTTTCTAGCTACTTTATTATTTATATGAGAAGTGAATAATGAGGAATTATTTTTTGTTTTTTTTTTAATTTTATTCTCAAACTTTATTTTTTATTTTGATTTAATCTTTTTATTGCATAATTTCATGATATAAATTTCAAAATTGTAGTAGAAATACAACGTTAAAAGATAAAGATAAATTAATACCTTCTCTTTCTTACTTTTAAAAGTTTTTAGTTCATATTTTTTAAATATTAGTTATTTTTTATTTTTATAATATTTCAAAGATATTATTTTAGTTTATCTTTAATTTCTTTTCTTTATATTTGATATTAATAATAAAAAATAAAATCTAAGATAAAAAAATAAAAAAACATAAATTAAAAAAAGTTGAAGTTAAATTTGGTTGCTTTTTATTTTTAAGGAGAGAGATTGTCTTTTTTTAAGGAGAGAGATTACCTTTTTATTTAAGTATTTATTTAGCATTAATAATTCTTTCACAGTTTACCAATTCATATACATTTTTTAATTTATTTCATTAAATGTAGATAACATTTTTGTATTTCTTAATTAAAAAAATCATTATATAATAAAACGCATCTGTAATATTAACACATTCTTTTACTACATTAGAAATTGACTTGTAATGTAAACTTACCTCTAGTGTAATCAACATGTTTACAAAAACAACATATTTATGTTTCTGAATTAGAACTGTTAACACATTCTTTTATTTATTCCAAGATTAACTTGAAACTTCATCTATGGAGTAGCAGGAGTGATAATACTAGTTAATTGATTATTGATTGTTAATACTAAAAAAATATTATGTTTGTTTTCGCGTTTTAAAAGTGCTTTTAAAAAAATTATTTTTTTTTTATTTTTTTGTTTTAAATTAATATATTTTTAGTTTTTTTAGATCATTTTGATGTGCTGATATCAAAAATAACTTTTAAAAAAATAAAAAAAAATTATTTTAATGTATTTTCAAGTGAAAAGCATTTTAAAAAACAACCACAATCACATCAAATAAGCTAAGCAAATATTACACTGGACGCTAAGAAGTTCAAGAACATTAAAATATCTTTCTAACAAAAACAAGTTATAATTTTTGATTAGATTGTTGAATTTAACTGAAATTTTACTACAACATTCAAAAAGCCTTATTATTGTATAAGTTAAAAAAGATAACTTCATCCGACAGAAACATGTCCAAATTTGTATCGGAAGTTACTGCTTAGAATTTTCTTCATTTTTTTTTTTTTTTTCATTTTCTTTGTTATATTTGGATTCTTATTTTAGGACTTTCAATTTAATTAAAATTTTTCTGATTTGAATATTGAATTTAAACATCTTTATATACTATTTTAAGAAAAATATTATTGAATTTCAAACTTTTAAAAAATATAAGAGTTTTTTCATTATTTTTTTATAATTTAGAACTATAATTTTAGGGTTTACAATTTTAATTTATACTAACACCACATCCTTGAAGACCACTGTCATGATGAAGTCGACATTCTCAATAAGTATTGTCTCATCGGTCCAAGAAGTTGACGAGTTTAGTACTTTCATTTTCGGTAGACCAACTTTAGATTTAACTTCTATTCTTGTTTGGAATACTTGTCGAACGAGTCTAGTAGTTTTATAATTGATATAAAAAAAAAAATCCAATTTTGACCAACAAAGTGTAGTCATTTCTTTTACATCGTAATTAATGTTTTTTTTCAATTATTTTTAATATTAATATATTAAAATAATTCAAAAACTAAAAAAAATAATTTTTTTAAATTTCATAAAATACTATTCGAAACACAATTCTAAATATCACCTAAAAGATTGGGAACAATTCCCAAAAAGATATAATTCACTAATAAGGTGTTGTTATTACTGTTTTTTTATTTTTTAAAAATTATTTTTGATATTAATAAATAAAAAATTTAAAAAAGTATAAAAATAATTTATTATTTTTAATTTTTTTTATAAAACACTATTTAAAACACAATTTCAGGTGTTTTGGAAAAAAAAAATATAATATTGATTGAGTGGTAGACTGTTGAGTAGCCTAATTACTGTTGGTTTCATAGAAATGAGAGGGAGGTTGGTTATCCCAAATTATCGGCAAAATACATTACTTTCACAATACGTACGCATATTGGAAGAACCCCACTGCACCTGTATCAAGGTCCAAAGCTCAAGGATTCTCTGTGGATTGAGCCACAGGACGTCAAGTTGCTCCTGATAAAGGGCTGCGATGCCATAACTTCCGTTTCCCTACCATTGTATGCAAGGATTATATATATATAAACAACAAACCACCCTAATGAATTCTAAAATCAAGATTTTTGGGTGTGTTTGTCATTGTGATAATTTTTGTGATTTTAATTTGAAAAAAATTGTTTTATAAAAAATATTTTTAGTTGAGGCTGGTTCGATAAAATATATGTTTGGTTGAAATTAAGGTTGAACAAAAAACAATTTAATGTGTCTAGTTAAGACCCTATTTGTTTTTGCGTTTCAAAAATACTTTTTAAAAAATTTGAATTTTCTTATTTTTTTCTTTACTTCAAATTAATTTTTTTGCGCTTTCAAATTATTTTGATATGTTGATGTCAAAAATGATTTTTTTAAAATAAAAAAAAATATTATTTTGATGCATTTCCGAACAAAAAAACACTTTGAAAAGCAACCACTACCACACTCCAAACACCCAATGCTTTTCAAATTGTGGTTTGGTAATAAAATGACTATAAAGACATATATTAATATTGATGGTTTTTAATTGAAATATTGTAGATTTAATTATTATTACACTATGAAATAAACAATACTTTATGAAAAATGTTTTTTTTTTATTGTTTCATTAAACTATTTGCAATTCCATCACGTCCAAAATTTATCCCAAAAGGCCTCTAGTATTCATGTTTTCTGAGCATGCAACATCAGCTAAAAAATCATTGGGAATAAAATTGAGATTGCAATCAAATTCTGCAAATGCTACATCATCATGCGATCTCCTTCTAATATAATTATATAATGTCATTAATGCTACTATAATCTGAACTTGTGATTTGTATGAATAAGCGGGTATGTTTTGTAAAATTCACCACCTCTATTTTCATTCTCCAAAAAAATGTTCTATTACATTACGTAGAGATGAGTGTGTACGATTAAATACTTCTTCATGATTTCTTGGTTGTCCACGACGTCTAAAATCTTATAAAGGATATCTCTCACCTTTATGTGGACCTAAATACCTATACTTATTGGGATATTAAGCATCAATCAAATAGTATTTACATGCAATCACAAACAACATTTTAAATCTATCATAATATTAGTAAATAAAAAAGCAAATTATTATACGTATATTAGCATTTAATTTTTATCATATAACTACCTTCCGGTGGTTTAGGAAATTTATATTATTATTGTCAATAACCCCAAGAAAACTACGTGTATCGTGGGCACTGCCTTCTCATCTTGCCCTCACAAACATGAATTGCATGTCAAAACTACAAGTAGTCATTATATTTTGTGTCGATACTCCTTTTTTTTTCCCGATAAATGGAATATAGTTTTCGGTTGATATGCAAGCTCGCACATGTATGCCATCAATTGCACCAATACAATTCTCCTACAAATTACATTTCCTCTCTTTTTCTTAGAAGTCTCAAGATCCAACCTCTTCTTCAGTGTTTATAAAAATATCATTGACTTATGACTTTATTATTATACAAAATCAAAAACAAGAAGTAGTACAAAACCATGCAATTCGTTTATGTCAATTTTAACTTTACTTAAAGCTATTGGGAAAAATAATAATAAAAAAGCTTTAATATTATACTCTCCAATCATCAAGACCTTATGAAATTATTTATTTCAATCTCCAAATTATTTTAATTAATGTTTAAAAATTGATTATTTTAAAAAAGCTTAAGAAATTGCCCATCAAAAAAGCAAAACAAAATCTCAATGTTCCAATTTTTTTATAAGGTAAATCAAAGACCATATTATTTATTAGACCATCAATTAAAACAAAGCAAACTGGCAAAAGAACAAAAAGTAGAGTGTTAGGACAAGTACGAGGGTTGTTGGTGCATAATCCGAGTCACTTTTGGCATATCCCTCATACAAGATGACAAAGAACATATTGTTAAATAGATCTTGTCATTCGAAGAATACATTAGGACACATCCTTGGGTATTCAAATGTCTTAGTTTCTAAGTATGAATAATTTATTTTTAACAAGATTTTAGAGAAAGAAACATGCACACTGTCGGCATACAAACCCAGAATGCATATGGTTAATTAACCTACTTCACAACACCTAAAGTTTACGACATTGTAAATAAGAACAATTAACAGCACCCAAACTTTAATTTTTGTGTAATTAAAATAGGTATTTAGTTAAATATTTGTAAAGAAAGAAACACATTATCTACTTCACATCAATTTCTCTTCTTATTTCCAAATTAGTTTTGGGGTTTTTTTGTTGTTGTGCCTCTAAAACCAACACAGATCTATAGATAGATTCTGCAACAATAAATATGACACTGTGAGAAACAATAAAAAAAAATATAGTTTAATTCCTTTCTATTCTGCAACAACAAAACAAAGAGATACTGCAACAACAATACATTTTTAAACGGATCTACAAGATCATTATCTTAGAGAAATATATCGGGTAAAAAAAAGGAAAGAAAATTAATTTTGACTGGGGAGGAGAGGAGATGGCTAGAGAAGACAAAGCTTTGGAAATTTTTGGGAGAGAAATGATGAATCTGCGTAGTCAAGAAACCATTTCAAAGTATTCTTTCAATGGTTCATCACTTCAATAATTTGTCATCTTAGAAACTATTGAAAGAATACCCTACAATGGTTCATCACCTTAATAAGAGTGGTATAAGAGAAATGGTTATTTGGGAAGTTTGTTATTCCAAATTTTTTTTTTCCTCTCCTATCTTCTTTACACATGTTTTTGTTGGTGGATCTAGAAAATAAAATGAGAAGCTTGCAGCTAGTTTGTCTTGTTTTTTTTTCAAATCGAGGTTTAACCTCAATTCTTAGTAGGTCCCACCAAAATAAAACACAGTTTCAACCGTAACCAAACATAAATTTCTGTGATTTAATTAAAACTCACCCGCAGCTACACTACCAAATACCACCTTAGATAGACTCAATGAAACAGTAAACTTTAGAAATACAAAAAGAAACTATATAATTATTTTCATAGATTTGATAAATACATAGATGGGTATTTTTCTATCCATAAACCAACCAAAAAAGTATCCTAAAAAGGTGCTTGAAACATATCCACAAAGAATTAATTTATCATTCTACAAAGTTATTTACCTATGATTACGGTCTATTGCTTACAATTTTACTTGTTACAAATTTATTGGTAGTTTCAAGTGCTGAAAATAAGCTCTTTATAGCAATTTGGGGTGGTCATTTGTGTCCTTCTGCCTCATTTGGTTTTCCTTTTTATACCTCTTGTTTCTTCCTTGAATTTCTATGCCCACGATCCATATTTTATAGTCTTCTAGCATTGCTTGTCACTTGTCCAATTCAAACAGTCTATCCAATAAATCGAGTTTTCATTTTGCAACTTTGCATTTCCTAGTTATAGTATTAGCTCTCTCATGTCAACACACTTTGGCTTAATTGGTTATCTTATTATTAAGGCCACATGAGCTTCTTTCATGATTGGATCCACCAATGAAATATGTTGTTTTCTAACACATTTGAGCTAATTAATTTTGTGGGTCTAACACCATTGGACGAATAGATCCCTCTTTTTTCTTCTTCTATTTTTCTTTTCTTTTTTCAAAGAAATTAACAAATACTATAAGAACTGGAAAATGAGCTTTTAAACCAAAATAAAAACTTTAAAAATTTAAAGATTGGTCATGTATTTTCTCTGTGTGTTTATATTATGGTCCTTCCATTTTAAATTTTATCTTTACACTACAATTGAAAATTTTATCTCATAGAATTAAGCCACAAAAAGATTAAACCAAAAGGGGGGAAAGTCTGAGAATGAGTTTTTTTAAAAGAAAAGTATGAGAAAAATAAGGTGTTTTACTCTTCATATAAATAGTATAAATAGTAAAACACCTTATTTTTCTCATACTTTTCTTTTAAAAAAACTCATTCTCAGACTTTCCCCCCTTTTGGTTTAATCTTTTTGTGGCTTAATTCTATGAGATAAAATTTTCAATTGTAGTGTAAAGATAAAATTTAAAATAGAAGGACCATAATATAAACACACAGAGAAAATACATGATCAATCTTTAAATTTTTAAAGTTTTTATTTTGATTCAAAAGTTCATTTCGTTTACTTTTTTAGTTCTTGGATTTGAAAGAGAAGAGAAGAAGTCACTGAAAAATAGGAGCAGATAAGGAAAGTAATTATTTGTCATAATCCGACCACAAAACAAGAAGATCTTTGTATTAATGAGTTCTATTCAATATGAGAAGTTCAATGAATGTTGTTTTTCACTATAAATATGGCAGGAAAAGTAGGTCGAGGTTGATTTTGAATTTTTTATTTGATTAATTTTTATTTTTTGCATGATTTTAGGATATTGTGGGGTTGATAGGTGATTGGTGGATGTTTTTATAGTGTTTTTAGGTGCTTTTTGGTGAGATTGAGTGGGAAAATGAATTTTAGGCCAACCTCGCAATTTTCAAGCTATCATAGTGGTGATTAGATTCTAGATAGCAGTCTAGTAGGTGACAAATCACCCAATTAAAAAAAAAGACAATATCTAGGGAAAAAAAATCAACTGCGACAAATCACGCAAGTAAGGTTTAGTTAAATGTTCAAGTATTTTTAACATTTTACTAGTTTTTTTTTTAAAATTACAAATTTAATATAAAACATTCCTCCTATATCTTTCATGTATCCTAACCATGTCTTTCATGTATCCGAATTTAAATTCATTTGTTGTTATTTCAAATGTAGATACATGTCACACACATATACACATAAATATAAAAATATTCTTAAGTATTTGTGATTTACGTACCCTCGCTATGTTGTGGCTATCATTCCAAGTTAATTTTGAACATAAAAAAATGCTAAAATTATGATTTTTTTTTTGATATGAAATTTGTTAAATAAATGGAAATATGAATTGTTTTTGTGCAATAAGATGAATGAAAAACTATATTAATTGCTTAAAATTTTTTTATTAACGCTAATTAGAGACTTATTTTTCTAGCTCTAAAAAAGATATATATAAACACAAATATATCATATTGGCTACTTTTTCCATTATATACATATTTTTCTTTATTTTAAAGATTTATGGTTGTTAAGTGTCTGTGTAGATATATAAATGTATAACACATACATAACTTAAATATAAGATGAAAAAAAATTAAAATAAAATTACAATAACTTATCCGAGATATATCATTTAAAAATAGTTAAACTAAATAATTTTAAAAAATAAAATAGAGAATAATATTTAAAAAAATAAAAAATTAAAGGTTGTTGGGCTTAAACCTAGAGGCCTAGTCTAAAAGGCAAAAAGCACAAGCCCTTATGCTTGGTTTCCTTTTCCTTTTTCCTTTTTTAATTTTAAATCTTTGTTTTTTTTTCAAGAAAACTAAGAATTCTGTTTTGTAAAATCAACCTCTCATTTAATGCCAAAACATTTTTTTAAAGTCTCATTCACGTGATAATATGTGACAGTAAAACTTTTGAGGACTAAATTGAAAGAAAATAAAGTCTAATGACTAAATGAAAACGAATTTAAAATTAAAACGACTCATGAAGAAAAAATTGTCCAATGAACAGTGTTAACCGTGAATTAGGAGAGAATGTACAGGTGCAGCACTCATTTCCTTGTTAAATAATGTTAATGTTAATTAATTAATTAAAAATATCCTGTTTATAAGGTCGAAGTACACGTATTGGCTTACAAATAATTATGTGGCTGAACAATGCAGCAGGTCAGATATTTTAATTTTTTAATAAAAAAATTGTATAGATAGGTTTTTTTTAATATATTTATGTAATTTAAATTTTTTTTAACGCAGATCAAAAAGTTTATATTTATAGATAATTAAATCAATTAAGAACCATGCTAATAAATAAATAAAATATTATTAATGATATCTAAAAATAAAACTTGAAAAATCAAGAAATAAGTATAAATTAAGATATTTAATATCACAATATAAGACATTTACTCGGTTATGTTTACTAAATTTTATTTATCGCAATATTTATTTATTCAATCAAATGATAATAAAAATAAATAAACACGTTAAATTGACTGAAAAAATAAAACATATTATGCAAAGCTACACTTATTAGAAATATTATTTAAAAATAAATATTTTTTATTTTAAAAAATATAGTTTATCTATACAAATTTTTTTTATATAGATGAATCAGAAAAACCTTTTTAAAAATTAAACGCACGATGAAAAAATAACTATAATTTAAAAAAGATTTTCTAAACAAAATAAAATAGAGAAGAGATATTAATCTAAATATAAATATTTTTTTAAAAAAAATATATAAAAAGAAACATTCATTGAAAAAATAATAAAAAAAAGGCTAGGCACTACGTGAGTGGGGCTCATATTCGTTTTTGTTGCATTGGACGACATGTTATTGGCCCTGATTTGTTTGAAAAAAAAGTAGACGACATGTTATTTGATCTTGTCCAAATTCTAGGTACTGTGATGGCTGAAAAATTAGGACTTCAATTTTTTGAACTCAAAAACCTGTTTTTTAACCTAATTTTGACTCAAAACACCTTAAAAACCATAATAAACCTATATGTAGCCTAAAAAATAAAAAAAAAACTATTTCAAAAATAAAACAAAACCTGAAATGAAAAATAAACTAGAGTTTAGATTTATTTTTTCACAAACTTTAAAGATTAAAAAAAAACATCTAATATAAATTTTCTTTATAAAAAAAAAGAATTTAAGATAAATATTATTCGTTTTAATAGTCTTAATTAGTGGCAATGACATGTTTTTTTTTATTGCTGAAATTTAGCTACTTTTTTAGTTTTTTAATCCAGAACTAAAAAATAACAAAAATAAATTTTTATATTAAAATTAAATTTTAAAAATATTAAGATACTAAAATTATATAATTTTTTTAAGTTGGATTACTGAGCGTGCAGAATAATCCAATATGATCGCAGACGGTTCTTCTCTTCCTTCTTTAAAGAGAAAGAGACTCCCCGCGGTTGATTCTTTGGACACTGAAGCTGCAGCAGCTAAGGTTCTTTTTCTTTATGATTCTTGCTCTTTTGAATATACTTATGTTAGATGGAAATATCAGGCATTACTTTTGACTCTTGTGTTACTTGGTTGCTGGTGCTGACTGTTTCTGGGTGATATCAGGTCAAGCTTGCTATCAAAGCAAAGTTCAGGCGTGATCTTTGTGTGTTTGAGATGTTTTGTCCGCCACCAACTCAAGTTTCCAAGGGTGGGTATAAAACATCATCAACTTTTACACCTCTTATCAGTAGCAAAACATGATGCTGATTCTCTCACTGATTTTTTTTTAATCTTTTTGAACAGAGGAGACAGATGCAGAGGACTGTCCATATATTCTGGCCACAAGGAAGGAAGGTAATACCTAATTGAGAAGACTATACGAGTATGGAGAGAAGTAAAATTTTAGTTTGTCCTCTAAGACACTGCAGAAGGTTTTGGAAAGGATCAGTCCATGTTCTATTCATACACATGATTCCTTTTATCCCTTGTGCATATCTGATTTCATTGATGAATGAGTTTACCTTTTTGGAATCAGTTTAGTGAATTTCATGTCCACTCGTTGCATATGCTACTTGTATCATCAAAGAATGGAAAACATTTATTCTTGTTTATCCATCCATTTATTTTAAAATGCCAAATGCAAATGTGAGCAGAGAAATTTTGAAGACGAGAAAAATTCAAGAAGCAAAAGAATCAGCTCACAAGTCAAGAATAAGAAAGGTTCTTGCTGGACTTTTTATGTGAATCCTTCATTTTATGTCTTTAGATCTCTCATCTTTTTATCAATTTGAGTGACTTTTCATGTGCAACATACTCCAGATTTTAGTCTAGATTGAATTTAACCTAAACAATTGCTCATGTATTCAGGTTGTGATTAGAGTTCGCTTTCCTGATAAAGATACATTAGAGGTGGCATTTCCTTCTTCAGAAAAGATTCAGAGCTTATTGAATCTTCTCAAGAAAGTTGTTGCTCGACCAGAATTACCGTTCTATATATGTAAGCAAGAGAAAGGCCAAGTTTTATTTGTCTATAAACGACTCAAATTTTCATTAGTTTATCTATGCTGTGTAGTCAAGGGGGATTTTCGAAGCTGAAGAAGTTGACATTCGTTTACGTTGCTGTTACCACCCCTCCATAGAAGCTAGTAAAAAAATTGTCAGAGATTTTGTACTCAGGTGGCTTTAGTCCTGGTGCAATTGTGTACTTTTCATATGATCTACAGAGAGGTAAGTTCAAGGTTTAGATGCTTTAAAATACTAGAGTACTTGCTGGCTTTTATCCTCGATGATCTGTTTCCACTCTGTTTACGGTGGTGCATCATTCGCCATTAATGAAATCATAACAATAGTTAATGGAGGTTATTTCTCGAGTTTTTCTTGACATGTCATGTTTAATCTCCAAGTGTATCTGTGCACTTTTGAGAGTTGAATGCCTGCTCTGGTATAATATATAACTGGGTTTCTTTTGTCTGATCATTATCAATCTTTTCCGATGTGATATTTAGGAGATGATGCCGCGGCTATCTACTCTGGTCCTTTTCTCCGAGAAGAAGTCATGGCTTTGAAAGGTTTGAATGTCATTTCTGAATCAGCAGCCTGTTCAGTCAGTAACAGGATCAGTAATAGCAACTCTCTCCCCTTTTCTTCAAGAGCCTACGCCTGGTGAGAAAAAAAACCCCTTTGAGCCATTTTGGCTAAAAACGTGATGCAATAACAAATTCTTCCAAGTGAGCTCTTCATTCCCCTATCTTTTCTCCCTTTCTTTACATGGAAAATTCTGCCTCCCAATATAATGATTCATTCGAAATCCTGGCTCTGTTTTTGCTGCAGATGAACATCAGAATTGTGGCCTCAACACTCATACAATCCATAATGGAAGGGTTGTTTGTAACATTAACTAGGAAGCTATTCAGAACTTACCATGGTTGAAAGATGGTAACAGGTCCGAGGAAGTGACTTTTGTAAAAGCTCTTCACACTGACAATCTTGTAAATACTGCTCATAATTCTGCCATGCCATAGTTCTTCTGAGTGCCATGCGCTTGCTTCACGGGTTATGTTTTCCATCGTTGATCATGTCCTACGTTTTTTACCCATCCCTTCAACCTTCCCAGCTACATAGTTTGAGCTATCACATTAAATGCTTCAAGGAAGATGCTTTATTCTGAAGAAATTTATAGGGTGTGTTAAAAACAGTGTCTGCGCTCTGAAGGTAGGCACACTGATTTTTTTTTTCGCCATTTAAATTTTTTTCCACTGTCATTAATTTTTTTTAATTTAGTACTTTTGCATTGTATTGCGAGGAATTGAGATTCGTAATTGATATATTTGTTTTGATTTGATTTTTGATATCAAAGACTTTTTATTTTGTTATGCCTTGATTTTTTAAATTTTTTTCTTAAAGTTTGACGCAGCAAGAAAATTAACAGAGGGATCCTCAAGTTTATCTGAAATCCACCAGAAAATAAGAGAAAGTCTCAAACTATATTGAATATATGGAACGCTTACGTTGCCTATTTATTCTACTTGTAACATGCATGATTAATTATACCTATTGAATGCTATTTAAATCTTAGCGTATAATACTCATGACCTTTTCGTCTTTACTATGCACCTATCAATTTGTGCTTTAAATTCCCATGCCAAGCGTTCTGCATCAAAGTTTAATTAAAATTAATTATGATTAAATCAATATTATTATATTTGAGATATTATTCAATTATATATCAATCAGTTTAACACTTTTTTTTTTCAAGGTTGTAAATATTTTATGAAAATAAATTTCATGTCATTATAGTTATCACAATTTTTTTATTGAATTTCTTTCACTTTTCTATCAATGAACTATGCTTTTATATATTTTCTAAAGGAGGGAATGTTACATGAATAGTAAAAGAAGATTTTGAAGAAAAACATATTTTTCCTATATGATTTTATTTGTTGGTTTTTATGTGAATATTTTTTTTTATATAATCGTATAATTAGTTAAAAAAAATTCCAAAATGTATATCATTCTTTTCTTTTTCCATACATGCACATCAAAAATACTAAAATATATATATATTTTTATTGAAATTTACATTTATTAGTCTATAAACTGTTGTTTAAAAATAATTATTTTGGTATACCAAAATGTTAGAAAACAAAAGCACTTAAGGCCTCATTTGTTTGACGGAAAGTGGTTTTTTGAAAATCACTTCCCAAACTTTATTGTATTTGTTTGTCATTAAAAAAGTTGGTCAATGAAAAACACTTTCTAGTCAAAGAAAAATTTGATTTAGTTTACAGGAAAATGTTTTTCTTTTATTTTGGGCGAAAAACACTTTCCGGAAGTTGTGAAAAATTTAGAAATGTCATATTATTTGCTTATTACATCAAATTTAGTCCTCAAACTTTTAATTGCTATATATATTTTGTTTTGAATATTTTTTTTCAATTTCATCATTTAGAATTTGATTTTTATATTAACTTTGGTCCTCATTTTTATGATTGTTATTTGCTTTTCTTTTATTATTTTTTTAATTGAAATTTTTTATCTATCAAATTTGGTTCTTATTGTTTTGATTGTTACTTATTTTATTTAAAATAATTTATGAAATTGTAATTATTATTATTTTAATTTCTTCATCTTTTAATTTTTTTTATCTGTTAGATTTGATTTCTATTATTTTGATTATTATTTATTTTATTTGAGATAATTTATAAAATTATATATTTTTTTCAATTTCATTCTCATTCACATTTTTAATTTATAAGATTTGTTCATCATTATTTTAATAAACTTGAAAAAAATAAAATATTAATAAGTTATTTTTCAGATCATTTTCCATGACATAACCAAACATTATAAAGTGTGTTCCAACTTACACTACCAAATATCAGAAAATAATTCACTTTCACGGAATTCAATTTAAAAAAAAAACTATTTTCTAGCAAACAAACGAGGCCTAAGTTAGATAACATGATTTTAACTAAATTGAAACCTTTTTTTTTTATCCTTATGTCATATTACCTATACTTTTTTGGTGATTCTAATTACTTGTAATTTTCTTATCATACCAATAACACAAGAAAAAAAAATTATTGGGGAAAATGTTAATAGGTAAAGAAGAATTATACTATAATTTGTTTTTTTTGTCAATAGAGTTGAAATACTTACTTTTTTTACAAGAAAAAATTTACTTTTATATAATTAAATAAAAAAATTGATGATTTCTTTATATAATATGATTATCTATCTTGATATTCATTTTTTTCTTAATGTACTTGCTTAATTTTTTATTAGTCATAAAAGCTTTTAATATTTGTTAGTATATATAATTTACAATTTATTTTATTAAATACATACATTCGTTTTGGTTTTCAAATAATTTTTTTTGATAGTTTAAAATACATTACCAATGTCTTATTAAATACATGCATCATCTTTATTTTTTTTTTTCTTTGAAAACAAATTGAGACAGACCAAGTGACTTACCAATGACTTAGTGAGCGCTAAAGGAAACGTTGTGGGCTGAAGTAGGAATGGGAGGCCCGATTATTTTGGGCCGGGAGGCACCAGGTCTACGTGGCAACAAAATTTGGAGGAACAGTTTTACATCCCTCGGGAAGTACACTAGGCTAATAGGGCATGGGCTTGAGAGAGGTTTTGCCTGTCCATTTTTAGAACTTTGCTGCTTAATTTTAGTTTTGCTCTTTTCTTGACCGAACACATGCCGCATTTAAAGAAAAGAAAATGTATAGCCAAGAAGGGAAGGAACCATGATCACAGATTAATTGACTGTCTGAACCTGTAGATTTTGCTGGAAGATGTATTAAAATAATATTTTTAATATAAATATATTAAAATAATTTCAAAATATAAAAAATAATAATTTCAAAAAAAAAAATTAGAATTTTTGAAAACACTGTTTATACCGGAAATACAAACACGGTAAATGAAGTGAAAAACATTACGGGACACTACCGCTGTTAAATACGAAGATTATTTATTTATTTTTAGATTTTTATGGTTAGTTGCCACAAGAATAAGCATTTACAAATTCCCACTTGCAATTATTTACTTTTGAATGGCATTATAAATTGCAAAGCCCCGCTTGCACTCATTTACCTTTGAAAGGCATTATTTGAACGGACAAATCCAATAATTTGACTTTCAATGTTGGATCAATTTTGACATGCTTTCACTTACCACTCCAACAACGAAATCTTGGAGTGTGCTATCACATTAAACAAACATGGGTAGAAGTAATGAATTCAAATAAAATTAACTAAAAAAATCCTCTAGAATGGACAAAAAAAAAATCCTTAAAAAAAAATTCAAAAAATACCCAAGAAACATGGGCTCGGGTAAGAAACCTGAACCCACGCACCAGGAACCCTAGCGCTCTCGTGGGCTTAGGATGTCATGCTCGAGGCTAGTGTGTTTGGGTCTTGGTAGCGCGCCCTGACTCACTTTCACTTCTAATGGGCTTGAACACCTTGCCCGAGCCCAACACTCGCTAAAGAATTTTTTTCATTTATATTGATTCAATACGTTCTATTTTGAGTAGAATACAACTTATAATATCATAAGGATAAAATTACACTTCAGCCCCTCATATCTATAAAAGAACAAGATTTATGAGATAGAAATACACCATGAATTTTTCAAGTTAAAGGTTTATAATTTTCATTCTATACTGTACATATATTTTCATAGCATCTATCTCTAGAATAATATTGTATATTTTCTCTCTAAAAAAATACTTATTTAAGTATCGAAAAGTCCTCTTCTTCACTAAATGAGATCTTTTGCAGGTACTAGTCATAAGCCACCTTAGCCTACCAATCATTAAGTATATGCTATTAACCACCTTGATTATAGAGAATGAATGAGATTGTTAGAGCCAATTAATTAATTAATTTTATAATGGGACAGCTGTATTTCTAAACTACTTCAATTTTCTGAGAAGGTAAATACATGTAAACAAAAAAAAAAACAATTTAACACCCACCCACGAAATCTAAAAGTCGCATGATCATTGTAACTTTTCTTCATTTTTTTAAGAGTTTCTTCATTTGTTGCTATATCTTGCATTTAGGTTGCCTGTGATTCGTTCAAGTTGGGTGAAGTGTCTTCTTACCCTGTCTGGATCCCATCATACACTTCTTAATTTCTATGTGATCGGAATTGAATGGCCATCTCCATCACTTTTAACAAAAAAAAATAATCTCTTAATCAATGTTGTTAGGTCTCACCTATCCACAATTATAGTTGTGAAATGCGTTCAACTACCACCAAAATCATGGTAGCTAATTAAGGATTAAACTACTACTTTCTTTGTTTATATCGTTAGTATAATGTCAGAAAGTAGTCCTCCTCATGGCTCATGGCTCATGGCCATGGCGATAAACAAATAAATAGAGCCAAAATTATGTTTGGTAAGCACCAAACATAATTATATGCTGATAGAGCACATGAGGTTGATGACATACCTACGATGATTCCGGTAGAAGTTGTCAAGCTGATAGTAAACATAATGGTAGCCTGAAAACAAAACGTTTCCGGTGTTAAGAATAGTTGCCTGACTGCTTTGTTGTTATCCTGCAAAGCAAGCTAGAGGGATAAAAACACTTCAAATTTTAAGGGGATGTATAGTATTTTTCAGAACAAAGAGAATCTGCATTTTTTGTTCATTTTGTTGAAATGCACTTGTAATCTTATTTTAGTGTAGCTGTTAAAAAAAGAAAGAAGAAGAGTAAAAACAGAGAGAGCACAGCTGAACAGCTTCCTTGTCTGATTTTCCAATCATAGCTCACAAATTCTCTTTCAGCACAAGCGCATATGGAGGATGTGCATGTGATTTTCAAGGAACTGGAAATCTTTCATTTTCTTTCAGATTCAAAGTTTACACAGCAGGAACATCCTGCTTGGAAGCCAATTCCCACACCACGATGGGTATGTTTTTATCATTCCTTTTATCTGGTTTTTTTCTGCGATGCCAATAAACACTTAAAGTTATCTGATTCTGAATATATATATATATATATATATATATATATATATATATATATAATGTGGATATTTAAATCAGCTTGTGCGTACCTCAACTAATCCCACGAGTTCTAAAATTAATAAACATATAAATTTTTAATAACACTAAAATTAATAAGACTCGAACTATTAAGCTCTACTCCGAATATATCTCTCTGTGCAGGTGGTGTTTGCCTTCGTGCTTGTTGCCATTGTCTTCATCCCAATCGGCATTGCTTGCTTGACTGGTTCCCAAGATGTGAGCTTGAGTGTCACCTAAAGGCTGGTCGGCACCAATGATTTATGGATGACAATTTCGGTATTTTGAGTCTCTAATTACTTTTTAGTCATTAAAATAAATATAATAATAAATTTTTAAATAATTAAATATTTTTTGTTGAATTTTTCTTTAAAGAATATGAATTGTTAGTGTACGTAATAAGTATAAAGTTTAGGATATAAAATTTAATTTTTCAAACTACTGCAAGAAAGTGAAGTACCGACCAGACCTCAGAAGGTTTTCTTGTAATTATCCATATATATATTTTCCATTTTCCATTTTGTACCATACATAGATATTATTAGATATTTCAGTCCCCTCACAGGCTCACACTGTAACTTGGATCAAAAAATTTTCGTGGTCACGAGTAACTTTTTGATAGCATCATTAAAATAGCATGGGTCAACTTTGAAGCTTTATAACTCCGATTTTTATCTGGTTTGAGTTTTAAATTAAATTATATAAATATTATTTTAATATAATTTAGTTAATTTGATAAGTTGAAGAATTATTCAAATAACTAATAAAAAAATAATATATTTTTTTTAATGTTAAGACAATATCATATTAGATTGACTTGCATTTCATGGTTTAACCCGCTAAACTATATGACTCGTATCATAAACTCCTTTGAGTTTAATAATTTTATTTTTGTTAAATTATTTTTATTAAATTATATGATAATAAAAATAAATACTTGCAAAATCGAGAATCAACCCAATGCTGAGATGTTTATTTGCGATCATGATAACCTAATAAAAAACAAAATAAAACAAATGAAGAAACTAAATTCTCAATCAGCCCAAGTTGATCCGCTAAACCTGCAACTTGGGTCATGCACTCTACATGGTTTTATAACTTTGTTTTTTCAAAACTATTTTTTAGTTAATTATACAACAACAAAAATAGACACTCGTAGAATCAAGTACAAACTAAATGTCTGGATGTTTATTTGAAAAGACAATAAATCTATAAAAAAAATAAAAATAAATTATGAAGACTAATTTAAAAATTAATAAAATCTTAAAGGATATTATTAAACAAATATCAATTTTTTAAAAAAACTAAAAGATAAATTTAATTAGAAAAAGTCAAAGTAAAAAAGAAACCAAATACGCAACTATGGACGCATGGGTGACCTAGCGCACCTGGACCTTTTAAAAATCCCAACGCGAGGGCTTGGGGAAAGGCCACGCACGCGGTCTATTTTTTATTATTTATTTCTTTTTGCATTTTGTCCTCCTCATTTGTTTTTAAAGAAAGAGTGACAGAGACCACACACCCTATCTACTTTTCTAGATTTCGATCCCCATCAAGATAACTACAAAATTGATGCTATGTATTTCAACCCAAAAAACAAAATTGAATTTTCAACCCATCTTAACATATATAAAAACCTTACGGTAATTAAAAAATCAGGATTTAAGTTTTTTTTATTAAAAAACTTAAATTTTAAATTTTTTACTAAGAAACTCATAAAAAATAATATTATATAAATCTTCATAACCCAATTTTTATTCCCCAAAACATGCTCAAATTAGTTTCAAAATTCAAAATCAAATTGTTTTTTTCAGATTCCAATTTGTTTTTTTTATATGATTTAAAATTCAAACTATCTTTATTGCACTGATATCTTAAAGATGAAAGTGTTTTTTTTTTTTTTATCGGAGTGTAACCAACTAGAATTTTTATCTCTTTCCTTCTGTGAAACCTCTCTCTCCTATTTTAATTGTTAGAAATTAGGATGTAAAGAAAATAAAGTTTCATAATTGAAATGTAAATTAAAAAAACTAAAAGAATCATAGTATAGAAAATCACCTCCTGAACATTGCAAATGAATGATGTTTTGTATGTGTATGAACAATGTTAGTAAACATTGAAACACCATTAAATTTTCGTATTTTATTTTTATTTAATTTGAATTCTAATGTTTACTTGCCAGAAGGGGTGAAAAATCAGATTTGCAATTGCATTTACAAAGTCCACTAAGCAGTTATTTGCACTTGAAAGGCACAATTTAGACCAACAAATACAATACTTTGACTTTATGTATTGGATCAATTTTAACCGCTCATTTGCATGGTTTCACTTCCCACTCCAACCACAATAATTATAACTTTTCACGCCCACGTGCGAAATCTAAAAGGGGCAAGATAATTATAACTTTTCTTCAATTTTCTTAAACAGTTTCTTCTTTTGGGTGAAGTGTCTTCTTACCGTCTAGATCTGATCAAAAACTTCTTAATTTCTAGTGACGTGTCACTATGTGATCGGAATTGAATGGCTGTCTCAATACCACAAAATCATGGTAGTTTGGAGAGCTAGGTGTTTAAGCATTAAAATTTTTTTGTTTTTAATTATTTAAAAGTGTTTCTAAAAAAATTTAATTTAATTTATTTTTTTTAAAATTTATTTTTTTGGTGTTTCATATCATTTTACTACGCTGATGTCACAAATAATTTCTTAAAAATAAAAAAATATTATCTTTATACATTTCTAAATAAAATATACTTAAAAATACAAACACATTTCTAAACAAGCCTTAAACCAACCACTGCTATCTTCGTTTATATTGTTAGTGTAATGTTAGAAAGTCAGAACCGGGCAAAAAAGGACATGATTGTTATTAATTTCAATAATACTAGGGGCGAGAAGAAACATATTTACATAGTGCTAAATAAAAATATTGATACAGATATATATATATTATACAATTTTTATTTTTTAAATATTAAAATGACAATATATAGAATTAATCTAGGTTAACTTATTAATTTTAATTATAAGATTGAGATAACTTTATAGAAAATAAATCAAAATAAATTATAAAAGATCAATTCCTATTTAATTTAATGTTGAAGAAGGATGAAATTGAAAAACAATATTAAATTAAAATAAAGATAAAAGAGTCAACCTGAGTTAATTTGTCAAACCAACAACTTAGGTCATGAGATTGTAATAATCTCATGAAAAATAAATAAAAAATATTACAAAGTCTAATTTCTAACCAACTCAATATTAAATGAATGGATTAAAAATATAAGAACAAAAAAAACATTCAAAGTCAACATAGACCAACCTGTTAAACCTACAACCTAGGTGATGAATCCAACATAACTTCATAAAAGTAAATAAAAATAATTACAAAGCTCCATTTCCAACAAATTTAATGTTAAAGGTTGAAATTGGTAGAAAAAAAAACTAAATCTACGAGATCGAGACAACTTTATAAAAAGAAAATTGAAAAAATATTATGAAACTCAATTCCCAAACAACCTAATATTGAAGGATGTGATTGATAAAAAAAAAAAAGAAGATTGAATTGTTGGATGGTGAAATTGAAAAAAAAATCAGTTAAAAAAGACTTAAAAGATGAACCAAGTCAACTTGGGTTAACTTAACAAACTCGCGATTTAAGTCATGAAATTGAAATAACCTCATAGAAATCAAATTAAAAAAAAATTATTAGTCCCAAATAAAAAAAAATTCAATTAAAAAGGACAAAAAATAAACAAAGTTAACCTGGGTCAACCTGTCAAACCTATAACCTGAGTTATGAGATCTGAATAACTTCATATAAAAAAATAAAAAAACATTATGAAACCCAATTTTTAACCAACCAAGTGTTAAAGAATGAAATAAAAAAATTAATAGAAAAAGTGACAAAAAAAGACCGAGTCAACCCGGGTTAATTTGTTAAGCCCGCGACTCGAGTAATGAGATTTAGATAAATTTATAAAAAATAAATAAAAAAAATATAAAAATAGATCTAATGTTGAAAGTTGAAATGAATAACTAAATAAATCTATGAGACTAATATGTAACCCAATAAAAAGAAAAAAGAAATGAAATGTAATTCCTAAAATAATTTACTATTGAAAGATGAAATTGAAAAAAATAATAATTTAGTGAAGAGTAAAATTAAAAACAAAAACTAGCAAGAAAAAAGAGAGCAAGAAAACACTATATTGATTTAGCCACACCTTTTAGTGTTTTGCTAGATTTTCCATATTCCGCTTTAAAAACAACTCAATTTTTAATGTTAGAAAAGAAACGTTATTACATAAGCTTTTTATAATATCAGAAAATTTATTAATTGAAAAATTAAAAGATCATGCATGTGTTTAATGCAATATATATTATTGTTTTTGATAAATCTTAAAAAGAATCATGGATGTTAATAAATGATCAAAATTAAAAATTGATCTTCTTAATAAAAAGTCAAAAATAGATGTACATTCAAATAATTTATAAATGCAAGCTACAAAGAGTCCTATTAGTTAATGGTAACATGTACGTAACAATTTGCTGAATGAAGCTTAAACACTGGAATCATTTTAAATGATAACTTTTATCTAATTATGTGGTGATTAAAATAAATATTCAAAAGAGTTTGAAGGGTTAAAATTTTTAGAGAAAAAATGTATTTGTTTTGTCAAAATCATCATTTCTTATTTGTGATTTTTTTCCCTATTTCTAAAAACAAGATAACCCCATTTCCAACCTCCAAAACCTTTAATCAATCTAAAAATTAAAAATAAAAAACACTTTACAGACCATTATATATATTTTTATACATTATTATAAGAAAAAAAAACCTTCATTGAACTTCTCTCTCCAAAACAAATTCATTTACACTAAGATGAACATTTTGTTGTAACGTGGAAAACAAGAATCTCTCTCTTAACTCTCTTTTTCCTAAATATTTCTCTCGTTTCTCAACGTTCAAGAACTAATAAACAAGATAAATGAAATTTTAGAACCAAATCATAAGAACCTAAAACTACATGGATTAAAAATTAAAAATTTAAGAACTTCATGGACCGAATTGAAAATAAAGCTTAGGATCAAATAATAGACTTCTAAATTACAAGGACCAAAATATACATATAAAAACTTTAGGAATAAAATTGAACTTTTACCAAACTTCAAGGACTCAATTGCATTTTTGTCAACATCCAATAGACTGAAATGAGAGGAAAATGGAATTTTAGGAGCAAAATATAAACATCTAAAACTACAAGGTCAAAAAGTATAGAATTTAAAAAATTAAAGGACCAAATTGAATTATTTTTAAAACACTAGAGATCAAATTGAGATTTTGTCCATTGAATTGTTGTGAATTTTATGACCAAAATGGAAATACTTAAAACTACATGGATGAAAATAAAGAATTGAAAAATATGAGGGATCAACTTGAACTTTTTAAAATTTTTATGGACCAAAGTAACAACTGCTAAAGTAAAAGTAACAATTATTTTATTGAATAACCAACTCTTTACCCAAATTATATTGTTGATAGGATTTCAAGTTAATTTCTAATGTAGAAAAAGGAAATGTCTTCATTTTGGATATATTTTTAGATATCATGGTTTTTTTTAATTGAGAAATGAAAAGATGTTATTTATGTTTAATAAAATAAATTAAAAATTATATGAATTGATAAATTGTTATTAATGTTAATTAAATACTAAAACGGAAAGCTAATCTTCTTAGTAAAGTAAAAATAAAGATGCATATGTAAATAGTTTACATTGACTATTTTTTTTATATGGACTCAAACCTACTTTTTCCATCATAGTTATATAAAAACTCCATTTTCGTTGAACTTTTCTAGAGAAGATGAACCCATTGGAACAAATATCGGCCTTTTACGGGAGAAATGTAGCCTTCTAGGCGCTTTCTCTCTCATCATAATTTTTTGATGATTATCTTTCTCATCTCTCAATATTTAAAAAATAAAACATGAAGAAAATAAAGTTTGGTATCAAACATGAATTGCTAAAATAATAGAGATTGAATGATAGATAACTAAAACTTTAGGGATTAGATTGAAGAGATTTCCATGCCAAAATCTAATAGGGTCTGTTTTGGCTGTCTTTGTTAAAGTTGCATGTCTTTGTTAAATTTGCCCCCTGGCTCTCACTTTTTATTTTCAACTACAATTAAACCTAATTTTGAAAAATTAATTTCTAATTCATTTTCAATTTATGACATTTAGTGTATGTAAGATGAATCAAATTAAAATAAATATAAGAAAGGATGAAGTTGTAAAAAATAAAAGGAAAAAATGCACTATTCATATAAATATTGGAATAATAAAAATTGAGAAAGCAACAATGGTGTGCAATACTGCTAGGAGCATGGTTATTAAACTCGGACCGTCCCGGCACGGCGGGTCGACCCGGTGGCCGGACCGGTTCGAGTAAGGCAAAAGACGAGGATAAACAAAAATCTGGTAAAACTCGGTTGACCGTGACCCGATCGACCAGAGACCCGGTCTACCCGGTGGCTAGACTGGTTCGAGTAAGATAAAAGACTGAGATAAGCAAAAACCCGGCAAAACCTGGTTGACCCAGCAAAACCCGATTGAGACTTTTTTTTTTCAAATGTGTTTTTTCTCTTAGTCATATACCCCTATTTTTTTGTATTTTTAGTTGGTTATTAACTCTTTTCAAAGTTCACTATATAAATACTAGAATAATGTTTTATTTTTTCAATGTGAGATTTGAAATCCTTTAATATATATACTCTATGTTCACAAGAAAAAAATTATTTTTTCAATGTGGGATTTGAAGCCTTTTAATATATATACTCTATATTCACAAGAAAAAATTATGTTTTTTCAATGTGAAAGAAAAAACCTTTTTGATTTAAATACTTTAACTTAAAAGGATAAAATACTGATATAATATCTTTTCAATGTGGGATAATTTTTTTTTTGAAATAATTTCTTAAAATTCATTATTTATAACATATATAACTTATATTCACATGTATTGTTTTTTAATTTATTTTATATGAAATATTAAAATTTTAATTTTTTTTAATTTTTTCAAGCTGACTCGGGTCAATAAGAACCCGGAGTCAAAAACTATGGCTAGAGAGGCTCTTTTCATATAAAATTATAAAAATCTCTTAAAACCAGTAACCACAGCCGCAAATATTGGCCCGTGGTCAAAGCTTTGACCAATCGGGTCCTCAATTTTGCTAATATATTTTGAAATCAATGTTTTGCCTTAGCTATTATTCATCATTCAAGGGTTGATACCACTCCTACAGCGTGAACCAGAAAGTCTCGAAGCCGACCGACGCCTAAACTTGTCAGGGAGACCGTATTCTTGTAATGTCTACAGTTCGTATAGTATTGTATTTTTATAATGTCTACAGTTCGTATAGTATTGTATTTTCATGCCAGTCACTCACCTTTCTAGATTTCACTTTCGGGGGTGATCCCCCATGCTCTCTCTTTAGGATTCATGTTTTATAAAAGATATTTATATAAAAGCTTCTATCATGGATTTGGCTTGAATGTCTTTTATTTATAAATTTTTCCATGTATAGATATATAATTATTATTTTTATTTGACAATAAAAACATTCTCAGTTCATAAAAAATATGCTCCCCGCATCGATTTGGTATATATATTCAAAAAAATAATAATTCATATGAATATATAATTATATTTGATACTTCATGTGAGCATATTTCTCACACCAAACATTCTCAATGCCAAGTGGTAGATTCCACCAATTACACGTGGTTTTTGATATATTCTCCACCTGCCAATATCTTGGATCAAGAACATATTAAAACATGAGCTGTCAAGATCATGATCCAATCCTTTGTTTATTTATTGTACCACTAGGATAAAAACAAGGACATAATCGAAATGATTTGTGTAAAAGTGGGTACAGGTCTGAATACAGAAAACATCTGGGTACAGGTATGAATACAGAAAACATCTGGGTACAGGTCTGAATACCAGTACGGGTCCACTGCGGCGGCTTTCAACAGTTTGGTGGGCAACGCACTCCTTGTAATACCGTGCGCACTTTTTTTAACTACTTTTCAAAACGTTTAAAGTATAAGCACAAAAAGACACTCGCTCTCTCTCTCTGTCCCCTTATGAATTATGATATAAATATCTTCTCACCAACTCCTTAAAATCTCGGCAGAAAAGTTTGCACCACATTCTGGGCTCAAACTTGTCACTTGTTGATCTTTAGCATCTCATCAGATTCGATTCATTTCCCAATTCCCATATTTCAGGTTTGCGTTTCTTTTTATTGAAGATCACTTGAGAGTTTGTGTCTAATATTGGTTTGCTTGAATTTTTTGTTTTGTTTTGGTAGTTAAAGCTTTTGTTTAATTTCTTTTATAGTACAACCACGTTTTGGCTTCGATAAAACTAAGGAAAGGAACTGAATTTTAGCGTTTTTGTGTTTGGCAAAACCAATAACCTCGGTTACAGGGCCTGTGAGAAACAAGTTTTTAGTATCTCGATTTTGTAGCCAATATTTTTGTGTTACTGAATCAGATCAGGAAAGGCGGTGCTGGGGAAAGGAAGCAAATCTTGATATATCGAAGACATGGGATCCGGTCAATGGATGGTAGAGAAGAGATCTGGTTTAGAAAATGATTCGTTTCTAAAGGAACATGAGACTCCGTCTGAAAGTGGGTGCCTTTCAATTATTGTTCTTGGTGCTTCTGGTGATCTAGCCAAGAAGAAGACTTTCCCTGCTCTCTACCATCTTTATCGCCAGGTAATTAAAGGGAAATCCTTTTGCTTGCTAATAAAAGATACGGTCTCTTGTGAATCTAGAGAAGTTTTATTGATTTTTTTTTTATGGGATGTTGGGCAGGGGTTTCTGCACCCAGATGAAGTCCACATTTTCGGATATGCAAGGACTAGGATTTCAGATGATGAACTTAGAGATCGAATCCGTGGGTGAGATATCTTGCCTAGCCTCCGTCTTGTGTGCCTGCTTCATTCTTGTGTGCATGTGCTCTATCAAATGTGTTCGTTTTTTACTCCGGTTCACTGTGACAGAGTAAATAATGGGCAAGGTGCTGGGATTTGTGTAGTTCATACCAGGAAGAAAGTAGGGAGCACATAGTTCATAGATGTACTTTGTGACCGCGGCTATGTTTCAGCCATTTTTTTGGGCTAAAGGTTATTGATAAGTATAATGAATATTGCAAATGACTGGGATTGAACAATCATTTCAGATATCTTGGCAAAGAAGCTGAAGTAGTATCAAAGTTCTTGCAACTGGTTAGTCTAGCTCTTTCTATGCGTTGTTTTTTTATTAGTCTGTTCCGGCATGCACCACTAAAATCTTTTTTAACTTCGCAGATCAAATATGTAAGTGGTTCTTATGATACTGAGGATGGCTTTCAGCTATTGGATAAGGAAATTTCACAGCATGAAGTATCAAAAAACAGTGCAGAAGGATCATCTCGAAGACTATTTTATCTTGCACTTCCCCCCTCAGTGTATCCAACTGTCTGCAGGATGATCAGAAAATGTTGCATGAATAAATGTAAGAATTGCTGATCTAATTTGCTTTTGTGGCTTCCAATATCGAATGGAAACATTTTTTGGCCGTTAACTTTACAAAGCCCGACGCTCTCTCTTTTACCATATCCTCTTTTACATCTGGTATTTCTTGGAAGAAAAGAAAAGGTACAAGAAGAAATTCATTTGCCTGAATGCCACTTTTGGAATGGAAAAAAACAAAATATAAGAAAGAAAGATAGAAAGCGAGAACTGCCCTATTTGTGCAGACACTGACAATTAAATTACCTTTTTTGACCGCCTTGCATTTTCTTAAGAATGTCTCTTCAGGGGGTCTTAAAACTTACATTCCAGATTGGCATAACTGGATGCCCCAGTATTATGCACAGCCATCACTGGATCTGCTAATGGTGGAGAATCTTCATATGTTTTTGTTTCAGTTTATCCCCCTAAATGAGATGATGTTTTCTTGTAGCTACAATTATAACATTGATTCATTCATCCTTGAAAGCTAATTGAACTTGCCATTATGTTTGATCCAGATTTGGTTAGATAAATTGTGCTAGACTTCCCAAAGCCATCGTTCAAGTAGCTGTGTCAATTTTCCAGTGTTGCTGGAGACCAGAACTTCTTGTGTTTATCTTATTGACTTCTGTTCTTGTAATCCTTTCCAGCTGATAATGGTGGATGGACTAGAATTGTCATTGAGAAACCTTTTGGCAAAGATTTGGAATCTGCAGAAAATCTCAGTGCCCATATTGGAGAGTTGTTTGAAGAAGCACAACTTTTTCGTATCGATCACTACTTGGGAAAAGAATTAGTGCAGAACTTGGTAAGATACATAGAAATATTTAATGCTCATTGTTCATCAACGTTGGTATCTCTTTTTAATCCTTTTTGTTGCTTGGATTTTGTAGCTAGTTCTCCGTTTTGCAAATCGCTTCTTTTTACCTCTTTGGAACCGCGACAACATTTCCAATGTTCAGGTGAGCATCTTTTGTCATTGGTTGCCAGACAAAAAAATAAATAAATGCTAATGACGAATATGAAATTATAGTTGATAAGTTAATGGTTTGGAAAACACTTCCTAGCTATGAATTTATGGCTTTCAACGATCATCTCAAAACATCAAAGTATGAGAGTCTTCTTCACCAATGTATCTTCTGTTAATTAAAAGCATCAGTGCATCATAAATGACAATCATCATCTCCTTTGTTGCCTTTTCAGATTGTGTTTCGGGAAAATTTTGGAACTGAAGGTCGTGGTGGATATTTTGATGAATATGGGTATGCTCAGTAAACACCAGTTTCTTGTACAGTCCATAGAGCAGGATCTCTTACCAAGAAACCACATCTTTTTTTTCTTTGGAAAGTGTTCGTACTGTAATAACAAGTAGTATACGTAATTTTACTTTCTTTACGCTGGTTTTTCTTCTAGTTTTTGATTCATATCTTCTTGAAAATTAGCAGGGAAATATTTTCTTGAAAATGCAAGGGTTATGGAAACTTTTGTTTTCTGTTAATTTGTATTGTTGAGCTCTTTGGGTGTTTTGTAACTACAAAATCAAGAAGTCACAAGCAGTAACCTTGTTTTTCTGCTGCAGGATTATTCGTGATATTATTCAAAATCACTTATTACAGGTATGGGCAATGGGTTTAAGCTGGACTATTATATGCTTCGTCATCTTTTTTGGAGTCTTAATAACCCCTGCATGTAGGAGAAGCATTTTTTCTGGAGCATTCAGATATATAAATATTGTCTACTTTGGAATTTGTTTTTTCTCATCGAAATAGCTCAGCCTTGTACTTGGGCATATCTTGTTGGTATTCATTTGAACTTGGGATCATGAGCAAGTAGCACCAGTCAAGAGAAAATATGAGAAAGGAAATGAGTTTCATTCGTGGCTAACTATTGTTCTACTTATCACAGATTCTTTGTCTGGTTGCCATGGAAAAGCCCGTTTCTCTCAAACCTGAATATATTCGGGATGAGAAAGTGAAGGTGAGCATCAATCAGTTTCAGATCATCAACTATCTCTCATAATCTCCTGATATTTATAATCTGGAACCCTTTAATGATAATCATGAACCAAAATGCTTCAATTTGTTAGTTCCCTGAGGGATGAAAAGCATTAATTATTGAACCTCTTAGGAGTCCATTTAGACCAAAGCATGTCGTTTAAAATTAATTTTCTGTTGTGCTGTCATCTGTTCCTTCAGAGGTTGATGCTCTGAGTCTTAAGAGTACCCTTTCAATTCAAATACTTATTGTTCAGTGACATTCAGGTTCTTCAATCAGTACTTCCAATCAGAGATGAAGATGTTGTTCTTGGACAGTATGAAGGCTACAGGGATGACCCAACAGTTCCTGATCAATCAAATACCCCAACATTTGCTACTGTTGTTCTGAGAATACATAATGAAAGATGGGAAGGTATATTTACTTTAGGATCCATTTACTCTGCTATTTATGGAACATTTTCACAGTTCAGAGGAAATGATTTCTGAATCTCCTATTTTGGAACCTTAGATATACTTCAGACATCAGATTGATCGAAGAAGCAAAATAGTTTGTTCTCATTGGTGCTTCCATACTTTTTTTCTCAGGGGTTCCTTTCATACTAAAGGCAGGAAAAGCATTACATTCAAGCAAGGCAGAGATACGTGTTCAATTTAAGGACGTTCCTGGTGATATATTCAAATGTATGACTCTGGAACTTTAGAGTTCTGCATCACCACTTCCTCTGTGGTCCATGTTGATTCCTCTGTGGCTCATTTTTTAGAAGTTATGATGGTTCTTTTTGATAAAAAAAATAAAAATGTTTACCTATGTATAAAATTGATTCCCTGCTCCCAAATATGTTAGTTTGGTCCCTGTAAGCATCTTATTGCTTGACCTGTGTTTAATTTTGTAGGTCAAAAGCAAGGAAGGAATGAGTTTGTAATACGCCTGCAACCCTCAGAAGCCATGTACATGAAACTTACGGTATGAGTCTAATTTGGTAATTGCATGCAAAGCCTTTTCCTTTGTCAAATTGCATGAATGTTTTGTCCAGTAAAATGGGACATTAGAGCTAACGAGATTCTGCATTACCTCTGAAATATCATCCTATGCGTTCCCTTTAGTTGTGAGCTGAATGCTCGAGACATTATAAATCTTCAACCAGAGATTATACACTAGATCTCAGGTATCTTTGTGCTTGCCTCTGAATTTCTCTCTGCCACTCATGCAGGTCAAGCAGCCTGGACTCGAGATGTCTACTGTTCAAAGTGAACTGGACTTGTCATATATGCAACGTTATCAAGGGGTTCCCATCCCGGAGGCATATGAACGTCTGATTCTTGACACGTATGACTCCTGCCCTTTGGCCATATTTTTTCAACAAAATATATTTTAGTGCTACTCTTGTCGTGAGAGTTCATAAAGATGCTTGAATTAAGTCCAATGAGCTTAGAAGCTTTAGCGTTATCTAAGAACCAAGGATATAAATAACAGAACTGGTAACGAGTATTGATTTTGGTTTTGCAGAATTAGGGGCGATCAGCAGCATTTTGTTCGCAGAGATGAATTGAAGGTAAATTTTGTTTCAGCTTCGTAAAATATCTGGACTGAAATGGGATATCAAAATCTGATGGTTGCTCCATTTCAATCATCAGGCAGCATGGGAGATCTTCACACCCCTTCTGCACAGGATTGACAATGGTGAAATGAAGCCAAAGGAATACCAACCAGGCAGCCGGGGTCCAGTCGAAGCAGATGAACTGCTGGCAAAAGCTGGTTATGTTCAAACACATGGCTATATCTGGATTCCTCCTACATTGTAGAAATGTAGCCTGCATGGAATAAGCTGCTGTGCAGTTTCCCTAAGAATAGTATAATTTTTAGTTATGAAATACTACCTGAGGTGTTTGTGTTTTATGTACTGCGGCCTTCAGCTAAGCTTGTTGAGAGAATTTGCTTTGGCATGTGAGCAGTCTCCACTCGGAATATGTATAATAAGTACGTGTCTACGTGAGGAAATAAGGAAATAAAATTGCTTTAAGCCGTTGCCAGTGTGTAATGATATTGTAGATTCTCTCTTCGAGCTTTATTAATAATTTTAAATTCTCTCTTATGTTTTTCAACGTGGCAAGCTGTGATTAGCGTATTATTTGTGTGTTAATATATTAAGATTTTAACCACTATTCTACTGTCATGTATTATAAAATTAACATGTAAAAGAGAAAAACTAAAAGATTGATACGAAGTTGAAAAAAATACATGACAAAAATCTTCAACTCAAAACTTTGAATCACTATTATTAGCTATTAAATAAATATATAATTTTTTTTTAAGATCAATTATTAATTCATGTACATGAATTTTTAAAGTTAACAGTAAAATTTTAATTCAAACAAATACACTATTTAAAATATTAAAAAATAAATTTGAAAGTACATAAAATTGAAGTGAAAGTAAAAATAAATCCATTATTAAAGTTATATCCTTTGATGTTCGATGTTTTGTGAAATATAATTCATCTATAATCGAATCTGAATCGATATTGTAACAACCCCTTAATCGGGATAAAATAACAATCTCATGTCAACTGGAAAACAAAGTAATTAAATTTTTTCCCTCTCTCAATTCCTCCTTCCTTCACTTGATTCTTCCTTAGATTAGTGTTTTTTAAGTTAGACTTTGTAAGTTTACAAGGTTATTCTCTCATTTTTCTTGTTTTTTTTCTTAGATTTTTTTTTATGTTTTTCCCTTACTTTTCTTTCTCGCTTTTTCTTTTCTTTCTTTTTCTTATTCTGATTCTGCCCAGTCGGCAACATATAAAAGGAAGGAAGAGCTGATTTGTTTTATTTTTTAATGGCAAATAACCATTTTACCCTTAATAAGTCATTTTGCTTTTGTTTGACGGTTTTTTTTTGTTAGCACTACCAAACTCCGTTTATCATAAAATTTTAACCAGATTTTATTCAATATATTTTAAGATCCCTCATAAAATTTCAGCTCAATCTGATGGTCGGATTGAAAATTATGTCCAATAACGTAAAACTGATCAAATTGTGATTTTTTTATCAAATTTCTGAATTTCTCCAAAACTTCTGAAATTTTAACCCAAACTAAAACATCATATTAGAAGGCTCCACACAAATTTTTAGAATTTTTTGATAACTCAATCAAGAATTACAAATTTTTTTTTACATAAAACTAGTCAAAACAATATTGATAAAATCTTGATCTGGGCTATAGCCCACCCAAGCCTTTAACATGCCTCCACCCTTATGTGTGTATATATAATTCTACTAAATCTTTTTCAAAGTTTTCTTTATATTTTTCTAATATCAAGTTATTATCAACTTAATTAATTTTTACAATCTGCAAATAAAATTTCAACATATTCCTATCATTCAAGACTTCTATATTTATACATTACCATCAACACAAAAACTTCATCTTTGTCTTCCATATTTCCTCAAGAAAATTAATTATTTTATTATTCCAAAATGTTTCAAGTAATGGGACAATTAACTTAGTTAAGACATAAAACCAACACATATTCATATTAATGCAAATCGAATTTAAAACTTAGTTTACATAAATATAGTCATATGGGTTCAAAAGAAACTAATTAAGATACATCAGCCATCTTTAATTTAGATTTATACATTACTTGGTCATAAAATTATATTACATAACAAAATATACATTGATTTCATAAAATTACAAATGCAATATACATTACTTGTCATGACGCTGTAAAGTACCTGAAATTTATATAATACTCAACATAATTAGTTTATACACAAAATATTTACTATTATTATTTTTACATGTAATTATTCACAATTGATACAAGTCGCATGATTTAAGAACGCAATATCTTCTCTTGCCAAGCCAACATTTGTTTCATTTCTACATTACGAATTTCTTTGATTACCCATTAACCAGGGTACTAGTTCTAGTAACCAGGATATCGATATCTTCATCTTTCCATTAACCAGGATATTAATTCCATTAACCAGAGAATTGATATCTTCATCTGCCCATTAATCAAGGCACTAGTCCTATTAATCGGGGTAACTAGTTTCTCAACCACTCATTAATCAGGGCACTGATCTCATTTAACAAGGTAACTAGTTTCTTCAACAATTTATTGTTTATCATATAAGGTTACTATACATTTAAAGAATAATTACAAACACAATTAAATAATGTTCTAGTTTTAAGGTGTCGAACACTTACCTGATATCTGAGCGCGTGAAATGATCCCTTACTGTTGAGTTGGTCCTGCGGCCTCTCCTGTACGAGCAGGAACAATATATCATTTGTCATTTATTCACAATAAAAGTCAATTTTATTTTCTATACATATTTCAAATTCTCTACGACATACACTCATTCAATCACAATACTAAAGTTCTGCATAACTATTAACTCTTTCAAATTATTAAAACATTCATGTTTCACATTTATACTTCCTAATCTACTTTACTTAACATGGATAGTTCTAACTTAATTTCTATTTATCAAGTCATCCTTTTAATTCTCATTTTCTTCACACTTACAATTCTATACTCATCACACAACAATCAAAACTTTTAAAACTATTATTTTTAATAAAAAAAATCCATAATATGGCCGGTTCTAAAAACCTTATTCCTTTTTATTTATAAATCCAATTTTCATCTCAAAACTTTATTTATAAATCCAATTTTCATCTCAAAACTGCTCATTAACATCTATTTCACATTTCTATAATTCAACTTGTAATCTTAGTCATATCTCTCACCAAATTCTACTCCTTTATAATTCTAAGTTCATTAAATATTTAATAACAACTAAATAATTTTATTAAATCCATTCCAATCCACCATAAATACATCAACACATATTAATTACACAAAACTACACAAACATTTATTAAATTTCCATGTTCCTCGTTTTTCTCCAAAATGATCGATCCTGGTTCTCTCTAAAACACCCAATTATTTTCTTCAATCATTCATTATTTACATCATCTACAACATATTTCTTCACAATTTCATCAATTTTATATTTTCCCTAAATTTTCTTCTAAGAACCCTTATTCAAAAATATAAAACTTATGTCTTAAATCCATTTCTTTTCATTCAAAATTGTTTAAATAAGTAGAACTTCTTACCCGGCAATAAAATGGATTTCGAAAGCTAACTGGTCAAAGTTTTTTCCACTCTTTCAATTTTCATCCTCTTTATCATGAGTAACAACCCTAATTTTGTACTCTCCCTCACTTAATTTCCTCTTAAATCTTTGCTTGATGGATTGGTTGGTGTTTCACACTTCCTAACTTATAAATCTTACCTAATTTCTACTTTTTTTCTCAAGAATTTTTAGTGTTTAGCTCTCACAATTATTTTCTCTCTTTCTCTTCTTTATTTCCAGTTATGTTGAAAATTTAAGGAAGAAGAAGAAGTTGAGTTTTGCAGCTTTTAAGTTCAAATGATCATTTTACCCTTGATGAGCTCTTTTAAATTTATATTCGGTTGTCAATATTTCATGTAACCTTTCCAAACCTGATTGTCCTAAAATTTTACCCTACTATAAATCAATATGTTATAAGACTCTTTGTAAAATGTTAGCTCGGTCCAACGATCGAATTGAAAATTGCGCTTAATAGCGTAAAACTGCTAGAGAGATGATTATACACTAAAATTTGAATTTCTTGTTTCATTGTTCTATGTATCGTAATAATTATTCCACTAAATTCTTAAGACCATCATGTTATTCCAAAATATATTTATTTTACTTTTTCACCTTTAGGTACATTTACGGCTTATTATCGTTTCACAATATTATTATTGGTTTTCTAACCAAGATTTACACACACAATATATATATATATATATATATATATATCGCTAATTAGAAATCGCAATATTCCTTTAACACTATAAAATTTGTAACCGGTGATTACAACTATTTTTTAACATTAGTTTATTATAAATTATTTTTATTTAATCAAATTGAAAGCTTATATCATAAGTGATGTAATCGAATTTTTAAGGAGATATTATTTTCTTAGTTATTATTATATAGTTTAAGGAATTGTTAATTTTATTTTTTTTCTCTGGTTTATTATGGACTTTTATTAATCTTCCTTTATTTTCAAGTTTTTTTTTTATATTTTGTTTAGGTTGATTTTTTTAGCTTATTTAAGAGTTGTAAACTTCTCAGAGAGACAAACTACATATAACCTATTTATCTAGTAATAAAAATACGATTTAGAGTTCTATGTGACAACCTTATTCGGCTTCAATTTTATCTTTTTAGCTTGTTTTCTTTCTTGTGTTATTTTTGTTTGCGTTAGTTGATACCATAACTCAATGCTCTCGATGGTTATTTGCTTTGAAGTGTGCTAGAATAACCATGACTGAAAAAATATAGTAGAATATAATGCGCTCATGTAAGAGGAGATGAGAAGATTCCCCCTCGAGAAAGAGATGTCCAGAAACTAGTGATGGAAGATATGCAAAGATAAATTGCATAATTGAAGAACTGGTGATAAAAGATATGCAGAGATAAATTGAAAAATTAACCTATCAGTTGACAGAGGTGAGGAGCTTGGAGGGATTATAAGAAAAGTGATCATAGATTCATGACTAATTTTAAGAACTCGTTACAGAAGTACGATTAAAGGAAGTAACTTTTTAATCAGGATCAATACAAATATGATGTTTCAAATGGAAAGGTTAGGTATATAAATGGTTGGACGATCGAGAAAAGAGCAGTTTAAACTCGAGGATGAGTTTTCTCTAACCCAAAGAGACTGATGTTGAGGGATTTTTTAGGAGATATGACTTTTCTTAGTTATTATTATTTAGTTTAAAAGATTAGTAATTTTATTTTTTCCTAATTTGTTCAGGACTTTTATTGATTTTTCTTTATTTTCAGGTTTTTTAGTTGCTTAGGTTAGTTTTTGAGCTTATTTAAGAAGTTGTAAACTTTTTAGAGAGACAAACTACATTATATTTATTTTTTTATAATAAAAATACGAATTAGAATTATGTGTGACAACTATTTTCAACTTCAATTTTATCTTTCTAGCTTTCTATTTTTATTGTGTTGTTTTCAACTGCGTTAGTTATTATTAGAGCTCCACTTTATTAAGTTTTGATTTAGAGTGTATATTGAATATTTTCTTATAAGATGTGTGTGTATTGTTTAAACTAGATTAACCCGCACCAATACCTTTCAAATTTTACAAAATTTTAGATATGGTATAGCTATTGTTTTCTTAAATAGGAAGGATAGTATAATTGTTAAATTATGTATTATATTTCTTTCAGAAACCAACAGTAATTAATAATTTTTTAAAAGTCAACAATAGTTAGGAACTCAACTTCGATATGTATTGAGAAAATAAATATATATGATATATTTTTTTAAAACAAATTGTGTTATTTGTGTTCTAGAATAGAAATTTTTTAGATTCAAATTTAATTTTAATCAATAAAAAATTCTAAACATCGATACTAAATTGAACAAAGTGCTATAAAAATTATACAAAATTTAGGTAAAGAATTTTTAATAAATATGAGATCTATTATTATTATTATTATTATTTCTGTTGAAACATAATTGGAATGATATAAAAACTCATAATTATAATAACCACAACAACACACATTTGATTATATTTGAATGATCAAAACTATTTAGAGGTAATCCAACTAGTTTTAGGTGTGTATAATAAATGTTTTTTTTTATTCATGAATAAGAGATATTCTTAGATCAAGTTACATGTCCATTGAAAATTGAAAATAGTAGATCCTAGCCCGTAGAAGAACTCTGTTTGGGATTGTGGTAGCGATTTAAAATGTTTTTCGCTTATAATACATCAAAATAATATTTTTTTATTTTTTAAAAATTATTTTTGAAATCAGCACATCAAAACGATCTAAAAATATAAAAAAATTAACACAAAAAAATTTTAAAATTTAAAAGAACATGGTTTGAACCGCGTTTCCAAACGGATTTTAAAACTTCGTCCCAAACCATAATTATGGTGCAATAAGTATGTTGCACATTTAATAGGAGAAGATTGTAATGTTCCACATCCCATGAATTGATTTTTATTTAAAATTATTATGAAAGTTGAGAGAAATTAGATATTCAAAAATTATTATGAAAGTTGTTTTTAAGAAAACTAAAAAAGGAAAAAAAAATCAATTTATTGATATTTTTTAAGTATGAAGAGGGTAATATACTTAGCACAATTAAATATGAAGTTTTTTTATTGATAAATATAAAAATAAACTTATTGGTCTTAAAAGATTAGTATAAAACTTGTCGATAATTTGTTTTTTTCAAAAATAAATTAGTATTTTATGAGTGACACTACTAATGTTTTTGAGTTTGAATTATATGAATGATAATAAATTTTTAATTATTTAAAAAAGATTAAAAAATATAAATTAAAATTTTTACATAATAAATTTGTGGTAAAATATTTACTAAGAAAAGATAAATGAGTTTTTTAAATATATCTTAAGGATTGTTTTAGAAAAATATGAAAAGGCATGAACTGATTTAAAATGAACTAAATTTATTGGAATGACAGAAATATCATAGGAATTATTGATAATTTTTATTTCTAAAAATCAACTTGTTTATAATTTCCTGGATTTTGTTTTCTGTACTCTCTTGAGTTTTTCTTCTTATTTGTTTTTTTTTTTTTCAATACTTTTCTTTTAATAATCCTAAATTGAATATTTAGATCTGATGATATCTTTTGTTTTGTGATATTAGTTTGTTTAATTTTTCTATCGTCTTTGTTTTTTTGAAAAAAAATAAAAAAATATTAAATTCTATTGCTAATAATAATAATAAGATTGAGAATCATCTAGTAAGTAGTTGAGTAGTAAGAGCTTGAGATTAAGAGGTTTATTTTCTTTATAATATCAGATTCGAGTTCTATAATTATTAATATAATTAGTCATTTAAGGTTTATATAATTGTTAATTTCTGAAATTTATAGGATTAGTGGCAATATGGGTAAAGACTAATACAACAGCAGGTTGAGTGAATGACATGATGGCATACCAATAGAGACCAAGTAAGGGCAAAGTCGTTATTGTCTCACAGTCCGGAAAAGAACTTCCTTCCTTTCTCACTATTTCTTTCTCTCTCCTTTATATATATATATATATATATATATATATATTCTTATTAGGCTTCATAAATACAGATTAGGTCAAACCCTTTTTAGATTTCTCCTTGCGAAACAATATAACGTGAGAATCTTTGCTCTGCCCTCTACCCCTCACTGTAAACAACCCTCCTTCCGCTGTTACCTATCTCCCATAGATACAGTTTTATTCTAACCCTTCTTATGTGCAAAGAAGATTGATTTTTTATCTGGGGTTTTCTCTTGATTTATTTTGTTTCGATCCTTTTGGATTTGAGTTTTTCATTCATTCCCTAGTTTTTTTTATTTAATGAATATGGAGAGAAACCATTATCACGGAATGAAAAAAAGTGAACCAGAGGGGAATGATGCTAGAGTGGGTTCTGATGATATTGTTGATAGCCCTTCTGGCATGGATATCAAGTTCTCAAGACTCACTGCTTTATTTCAAGATTTTGATGGGGATTTTGGGTCTTCATTTGCTAAACTTGGGGTCAAAGGAGACGAAAAAAGTATGGTTGATGATGGCTTTTTTGTGGATGTCGATTTGTTTTTTAATGGTGCTTGGAGGTTGCAGCCACAAAAGGGCAACTTGAATATCAATGATGAGGTGTCGACTCCAGATCATAGTTTTAGTGGATATGGGGTTGACTGTAGGGTGAGTGCTGATGGTTTTTCTTCGGAAACCAAAGTCCACAATTGGGTTGATTGTGAGAAAGGGAAAGAATTGGGAGGTGAACCACATGATGCTTTGATTTTTGCTCTTGGTTATCTAGGGGTGAAAGACCTCCTTATGGCTGAAAGGGTATGCAGATCTTTGCGTGATGCGGTTAGAGGCGATCCTCTGCTGTGGAGGAGAATTCATATAGATCAACCTTTAAGCGAGAAAATCACTGATGAAGCTCTTGTCAAGTTCACTAGTAGGGCTCAAGGTACTCTGCAATGCTTGAGTCTAGTGGGGTGCATAAGAATCACTGATACTGGGTTGATGCAGGTGCTTGAAAGCAATCCAAGTTTAACAAAGGTCAGTATCACTGTGTAACTCTGTTCTTGGATCAATATATATCGTCAGCTATTTTAACATGCACTTTTGTACACTTCTATGGCTCTCGTTGATGAAAACTTGTCCTTTTGTGATGCTTTCATGTCGTCCAGGGTTGTTAGATATAGCATGAGCATACCGTCTGTCAGTTTCTATTTTGTTCTTCATACATTGTACATTGAGGTGTTTTTTTTTTTTTTTTTTTGCAAACAACAGCTCTCTAGTCTTCATGTGTGCCTCTTTTGTTCTCTGTGCCAAGGGAAATGAATTTTGTCTCACTGTGCGCTTGTATATGGTGTGCATATTGACCAAGTCATATATGTTCTGCATTTGTAATCATAGATGGTGTTTAATCTGAACAAGAAGTGATAATATTTTGACATTAATTATTATAATCATTCACGTGAATAAAAATAAAGACTTCTAGGATTGGAATTGGCGGTGTCATTCTATTTGTTTTGGTAGCTGCAGTGTGCCATCTAAATTACAATGAAGCAACATTGTCCCTTTCTAAATAAACATTCTATTTATTTGATAGATGTTAAGTTGGATTATGCTAAGTTTTTTAAAACACCGATGAAGGAATTAGCACACACACTATCTATGGACAGTTTGGAAGAAAAGATTTATTGTGCTGTGCATTTGAACTTTGAAGTTTTAATCTTCTATTTGGGATTCATCCCTCTGCACAAAAGAGGTGAAGACGAGTTTAACCTGGGATGACTCCAGACTTCATAAGGTGCAAAGAAGGGGAGGGGGTGTACTGGGAACCTTAAAGTTTGGGGGTGCCATTCCATGAGATTACTTTAGAAACTTAATCAAAATCAGACAGTTTCATTAAAAAAAACTTAGGGTATTATTAGAAGTTTTCAAAGCTTTTTTGGGGCCATCCAAACCACTACATGCATATTTATTCTGTTAGAAGTGTAGAACTATTGTGTTATGGAAGTATTGACAGACAAGGGATTGGGACACTGTGCTGTCTCAGTAAATTATGAATTTGTGCTTATCTAGCATATATCGTGTCCAAAGTATCAAGCTTCTCTGTCAACTATTCAGTTGCTTTCTTGGTTGGTCATTTAATTATTTTTTTAACCGTTAGCTTCTAGAGAGAAGTTTCTTAAATTGTTCTGTAATAATTATGTGAAGCATTAGCTTTGCTCCTAAAACAATTCTGTATAGATGAGATATAAAGCTTTTATGCCTTTACATCTCTTCGGAGAATTACCAACTTTACAACAATTATGTCTGTGACGCTTCCTAAGCTTACATCCTATAACAAACCTGTCCTACCATTACCTTTTTCGTGAACCTGCTACTATATTTGTAGACTTGCTCCAACACTAAACATATTGGCTTCAGAATTTGTGATGGTTTGTTTGTTGAAATTAGCAGTGGAATAAATAACATGTTCAGCTTGCTATTGTTACTGACTTCTATGCGGGTTGTGCTCATATTAACAGTACCCTAAGGTCTTGGAAGTTCATTGTAATTTACTATAGCTGATATTTCTCTATGATTCTTTTTTCTTTCCATTGTAATATGATGACAAATTTATACATTCATGCAGCTTTGTGTGCCAGGATGTGTGAGACTCACCATCGACGGCATCTTGTGTAATTTAAGGGTCCTCAAGTCAGCAGGCACCCTGAGAATAAAGCACATAAGAATTGGTGGGCTCTTTGGTGTAAAAGAACATCATTTTGAAGAGTTGAAGTCCTTGCTTGGCATGGACCATATGCATCCAAGAGCAAAAAACCCACAGTTTCATCGTGTTGGACAGTTGTATCCTTCTTGTGATGACGAACGCACAATTGATATTGAGATGTGCCCCAAATGCCAGCAACTGAAACTAGTTTATGATTGCCCATCGGAGAGTTGCCAAGGGAAAGATCAAGCTAATCAGCTATGCAGAGCTTGCACTGTGTGTATAGCTCGTTGTATACATTGTGGATGTTGCATTAAGGGTTGTGATTATGAGGAGACCTTTTGTCTAGACTTTCTATGTTTGGATTGTTTGAAGCATCTGTTTAATTGTCCAGAGAAGCCAGAAGTAAGTGGTGCTTCCTCTTCTGGGCACACAATTTCTCACCAGGAGATGAGGTATCATTTTTGCCTTTACAGTGAATAGAGAAGATATCACAAATGCACGTCTTTGAGCTCCTTGCATGCTTCGGGTGCATCAATAATATTACAAATAAGGTGTGTCAACCACGTGCTCTGTTGCCTGGCTGTAATATCAATGCATTTTGACAGACTCTAGTTGCTGCCTAATTTTGCAGTCTGTGCTTGGCTGTTGAATTTGACTGACTTTAGCTTGGATTCTTCAGCAAGCTCAGCTGTTTTAGGTAGGGTGGACAAAAATAGAAGTGAAAAAAAAAAAAATGGTTGGAAAAGATGTGGAATAAGAAGGGGAAAAAAGGCAGGAGTATTAATGAAATTATCGTCCAACTTGAGTGCCTATTAAATAAAATGTCATCAAGTGGTTCCTGTCTCAGCAGGAAGAGTGGAAGAGCATCTGGATGTAATGGACCATCTGGTCCATTTGAAGAAACATGGTTGATGATTCACCATCGAAGTTGGGAGACGCTGCAAATTACAAGAAGTGCATACCTGTATTGTCAATCATGGTATGGAAGCATTATATATGCTTGTTGTGAATTGTATTCTCTTTCCACTTGCCTTCAGTAGAGAAAATAATGGTGGTTGCTTTCTATAAACTTCTTATCATTATATTTGATTGAAGGATATGCTCGTCATAAAGCTTTGAACAACATTTCTAGATTATTGTGGTATGCTTTTCTTGCTATCAAATAATATGGTGTGACTAGAAGTTTGTTTAGATTGCATCTGGCAATTTGAATTATGAGGTTTTAGTTTCTTCAATTCTAAATTTCGATGATTAGGGAATGTGGAGATATCTATATCTCTACCATATTTGGAGGGTGTTAGCTTTTGTGAAGGCTATAATACTCCTGTTTTGTTTATTATAAGCTAAACCTGATGTGGTTCAGTACACTAATGGCAGCAACAAACACATCATCTGGCAGGACGAATGTGTTGTTTAGGAACAGAGAGTTTGCTCTGCGTGTGTGTATCATTATCGATGTTGATGCTATACATGGCTATCTTGTACTCACTATTGACCTGAGAAGCTCTTGTACCAGTCTTGTGATGATCTTTGCATTACATGCATGCAAGAGACAACACGATCTTCTCTGTAACTTGTGGAAATCAGAACCTTCTGTCATATATCGTCTCGACATTTTTTAAACAAAACCTTCTACCATTGTGAATTTCCACTTTTAAATTGATGAAAAAGAATGTTGGACCATGTGCTATATATAGGTTTTGGTAGAGATGTTTGGCCTGATCAGCTTGCCAATCTGTATCCTTTGAAGTCCTTTTCTACAAATTTTAAAATTAATTAGAAACCTTCTGTTTTAATTAATTAGAAATTATAAGATTTAGAATCCTATAAACGGTCAATAAGTACATCTTATCAGGAGTATTGATCTCATTAGTGATATTTTTGGATCATACATTTTATACAATGGGGAAGAGGATATGAAATATCTTTCCATGACAAAGATGATAAGGAATAATAATAATAATATGAGAAATTACATCATATGCATGCAAAATATTACTATATTATTAAGGTCACGTAACACCCCAAGCGGGGATTAATAATCTACTACAAGTGTAATATTGAGCTAGGCTAATTGTTCTCCCTGTTAAAAATATTAATAATTATTTTCATACATAAGTTTATTTATTATTATTTTTTTAATCCTCATCCGTAGAATATGAAAAATTAGAGGTTATCACAGGTTATAAAAACCAAATTGTACCCAATTTAAAAGGATATAATTTTACCTTCTTTCTATTGGTAAAGATCAGTTATGTAGGAGAATATATATATATATTGGTGGTGGCTCCTCTCGGAGCTCAGCCTTTACTAGAAAGGAATGATGTAGTAAAATAATAGTGATGTAATTGTGATTATTTTTTAAAATGTTTTTTATTTGAAAATATATTAAAATAATATATTTTTTAATTTTAAAAAATTATTTTCTGACATGAACATATCAAAATGATATAAAAATATAAAAAAATTCAAATTTTTTTAAAAGTATTTTTTACACCACAAAACAAACAGTTCTTTATCGTGGATTGAAATAATAAAATAACTATTTATTTTTTCTAAAAACAACAAAGTTGTCTATTGTTTTACTTTCAAGGATAATTTTGTATTTTCACATGGTATTTTTTATTGTTATTGTTAGGTTTGTTTAGGGGCAATTTTGCAATTTAAGATTTTAAAATATTATTAAAAAAAACTATTAACATGTGTGTTGCACGTCTCAGCTCGTGGTGCGTGTAGAGTTGTTCGGTGACTAAACATTGCTTTTTATAATGACGTTGGAATCATCTTGGTGTCTGTGATGAAGCAATCAAAGTGGCTAAAGGTTATCTAGTTTGGCATTAGTGGCCTTTTCTTTTGTTTTTTTTTTCTTTTTTTTCTCCATCTCTTACTTGATTTTCACGTCTATCTCTTCAAAATCTCAATTTGTTATTTCTTTAGATTTGATTTACATTTTTTTTATTACTATTTATTTTATTTGGAGTAATTTATAAATTTGAAATTATTTTTCAATTTCATCACCTTTTAAATTTTTTCATCTTTCAAATTTGGTAATCATTTTTTTATTACTATTTATTTTATTTGAAATAATTTTTTAAATTGATTTTTTTTTACAATTTCATCATCCCTGATATTTTTGTCCTATCAAATTTGATCATCATTATTTTGATTGCTATTTTTTTTCACTTTGCTATTTTTTAAATTAATTTTTTTTATTTCATCATTCAATACTAAATTGATTGAGCTTCTTAATTGAGCATGAGTTTAGTATTTTAGGGGTTGTGAATTTTAGAAATTAACCCAGGTTTAGGAGGATTGCCCGAGTTTGCTTATTTTTTTTTCTTTCTTTTTTTTTAAGCTTATATTTTTAATTTCAGACTTCCTTGTTTATTCAATTGGAGAATAGGTTCCGTTATTTTTATTTATTTTATTTCTATAGTCATTAATTTTAAAAATAACCTAGGTTATCTCGATTATTTTTATTTGTCATTCTTTTTTTAATTTACTTTGGTAAATTTTTAAATTAATATTTTTTTTTCGATTTTATCTTTATATATTAGATTGATTGTAATTAATTTTCCTTTTCATTTCATCCTTCAAGAGTCCAGTTTTTTGATATTGAGCTTTGTGATTTTTTTCATTTTCCTTTCTATTTGTTTATCCTGATCCCATCACTTAGACTATTAGTGAGCTAGTCCGGGTTGACTTTGATAATATTTTTTTTTTAGAATTCTTTTGTTTTTAGATTTAATATTTATTATGTTTCATTCTTCGATATTGGCTTGTTTTGGAATTGAGCTTCGTAATCTTTTATGATTTGTTTTCTATTAGATTATCTCATTTGCATGATTTGGGTCGTAGAGTTTGGTTGGCTTGGCCGATTTGTTGGTTGTATTTTTAGTTTTCTTTTAATTGATTTTTCTTTTCTTTTCAATTTCATTTCTTTACATTTGATTTGTTTAGAATTGGATTGTCTTTTTTTTTGTTAGCTTTATCTCGGTCTCATGACCTAGCTTGCATATTTGACATGCTCTGTTAGATTATCTTATGTCAGGTTTTTTTTTCTTTTTTTATTGGTTGAAATCTTTGTTTTGTCGCTTTTTTCATTTCGATGATATTTTTTTTACAGGTCTCCATTTTTTTTTAAAAAAATTAGTCCATTAATTCTTGTTATCTTTTCTTTTATTATCTAATTAGATTATACTTGTTTTTTTTTTACTTAATTAGATGTATGTCTCGAGTTACGTGTTTTTTACTTTATTAAAACACTCTTGTATCGTCTAGATATTTTTTTTAACCAATAAAAAAAATACTTCAACCCATGACATTGTGTGAACCCCCAAATCTAGTGGTGTTATTTATTGTGTGTGTGTGTGTATAATTTTGCCCATGGGTCATACGAGAGCTCCTGGGCCTTGGTTAGGCTAGCCTAAATTTCATTTTTTTAGATTTTAGTTTTTTTTTCCCTTATATATTTGTTTAACTATTTAATTATTTGGGATATTATCTAAAATTGATTTTTACTTTTAAAATGCTTTCATGATTTTTCAGTGGTGCGCATCTCATCTCATATATGTGTGAATTATTAAAAAATTAAAAAAATATAAAGAGAAATACATAACCTTTTGCATTGGGATCAAATCCAATAAAATGAAATGTAAGAAAAAACAAACTTCTTAATTATGAATAAAATAGTCAAATGAGATTTTAGATAATAACAATAATGTTAATTAAAAATTTTACAGACCTAATATGCATGGTTCACAAATTATTTTTTATAATAACAAAACAAATGAAACAAAACACCAAAAAATAATAATTTTGAAATGTTTTTCCGGTTGGACTTGCATTTAGGAAGAAAGCCTCAATGATTAAGAAATTTAATAGCTAATAATTTCTCACTGCAGTTTATATAATCTGGAAAAAATGCTATATTGTATAGTGATATTTGAAGATATTTTGTGATTTAAAAGAAAATATAATTGTTTTATGTGATATATATAACCTCCACCTAGTTCTATCATAAAATAATATTATTTTGAGAAAGATTAAAAAAAATAATAAAAAAATATTTTTATGGATAAAAATTAAAAAAAAATCTTTAAAATTAAATTAATCGAATATCACATGGGTTTGGTCAACTCAACATAGTTATGGGGTGACCCATTAAATCATCCAGATTTAACGGGTCAATATCTAAAATGATTAAAAAAAAAGAGACCTTATATTCAAAGCAATTGCAGATTAATAACTTGTCTGAGATTTACTTCCTGAGACTCCAGCTTTGCATATATATAGTAGATTCTTTTTTTGTAATTAGTCTTGTGAATGTTTTGGGCCAAGTAATTATAATTAACATATTTAATTATCCCATACAAATGGCATTTGTACCAAAGTGAAACAAAAATAAAAGTAGAGAAGATTTGTTTTCAGCACACAAGACGTATAGACCTTCCTTTCAAATGCTCATGTGAAGCAATCCATAAATGTAAGATCACTAGTAATAGAAATGCATGCCGCGGATCAGAAGGTTCCCTCAACATAAGAAGCAACGAACTCCTCCGTGATGGAGGTGGTACAATCATCATAACACATTAACAAGAAACTAGCTTCTTGAAAGTCATGGAAAGAATATGCAGGACTATGTTTCAAATTGCGGTTTAGTTGTGTTTTTAAAATTTTTTGAATTTTTTTAGCTTTAAATTAATATTTTTTTATGTTTTTGAATCGTTTTGATATACAGATATTAAAAATAATTTTTTTTTATAAATATTATTTTAATATATTTCCAAACAGAAAACATTTAAAAAACAATCTCTATTATAGTCCTAATCAGACTCTAAGTATGGAAAGAATAGCCAAAGCTGATCATATCTAATAAAAAAACAAAAACAAGCATGACCAAACAACACCTCAAAAGTCCTTGTAAGAGCAAACTACTTTCAACTCACGAGTCATGATACATGGAATTATATTTCCCCAAAAAGTATAAAACCAAATTCTAAGGACTATAAATTCATATTTTTAACAATAGAATATAACAGAATCCCAAAAAGTAAGTACCTTTGGCTACTTGACAAGAATAGTATCTGGAGTGGGGGAGCCATTACACAAGTACTTCGCCACTTTTACTGGTATTGGAAAGGAGCAGTCACTGGGATGTGTTAGTTTCAGAGACAATGTACTGAAAGGACTTTGTTGATGCTCTAGTCCAGGCACTCCATTTAAGGCCTAAATATATGAGACATCGAAATACAATGTTATATGGACAAATTACCATCTCATTACACAACTACAGGGAGACATTTTCAATTATAAACCATTTGCCAAAGTGGGAGAGATGCAACACCTTTTTCTACAAGTACACATGTTTGTCATTTGACATCCCATTGAAATACGGATCAATTAAATATGTAAACAGATGGGGAGACAAGAACATTGCATAGTCAAAGTAGCAAGAAAGTCTAAAAGCTTGCTCTTAGAATGTACTTTTAGCAAATTAAGAGCATACAACTAGTGATTTTACTAGATGCTACAAAAAATTCCACTTCACATTCCATTTAACTTCTTTGAGCATGATGCCACCGAAGCAAGAATTTCTTACATTAGTTAGAAAAAAATAATAATTCCAGTGTGGATATATCAAATATAAAACAAGTCAAAATGAGGATTTGAAACCACAAATGAAAGAGGCGCTCACACAGCATAATGATAGTCATCCTGGCATACCTGAATAGTAGAATAAGATAGTGTGGCAGATTGCACATTATAGAGGCCTTGGAAGAATTTAAGCAAACATTGAATGTCCTTGTTTTCCTCTTCATACGAAAGGAAAACATCAACATCGGCATGTTGTAGAGAAGGGAGGTTAATTACTGAGAAATCGACCACGTGAGATTCTTTGTAGCTAAAAAATGTAAGTTTTGGCGCAGAGATTTCCACCTTACAACCCTTGGAGAGACCACCATAAGAGTACCACATCGATCTTATTGTTACATTGAGCAATTGGGGTCCTGATATTTTAAGAACCTTGAATCTAGTAAAATCACAACCAAGCAGGGATAAGCTGCTCAAATTGGGAAGACAGTCTGAAAAATCAAAGCAATTGCTAACGAGAGAAAACAAACAATGTTTAAGATGCAAAGTGGTGAGTTTAGAGAAACCAAATGATGTAGTGAAAGTAGCATTCTTGAGTTTTATGGTTTTAAAGGTTTGGCAATTGAGAAGTGCTTGCGAGACAGGAGGTCGTTTGCAGCCCAAATCAAGAACAAGATGACCAACGCCATGGAAACTGGCAAAATAGATAACCCTTTTCTTGAGATAATCATCTATTCTCCCTCGGTAAGTGAAGAGAAATGTGCCAGCAGTAGAGTTATGATTGAGTTTATTCAAAACAGCAACCACAAATTTCTTAAAACGTCCCAATCTACGGAAGGAATTGCTGTTCAAGTGAAGCACATGAACACTAGTCCAAAGATTTCTCCATCCCTTAGCAAGCACAGAGGTTTGGACCGCATACTTGGCATCGAGGAAGGAGAGGATGTGGTGGATAATATGGTTCGGCAAATTACTGAGTCTATCTACGTGTTGAGAACTGCAAACTTTCGGGCTTCTCTTCCTCATTCTCACTTTATCAATTTAATGTGCCCTTTACCAATCATCTCTTAAGCATTTCATCGAACACCTTCACTGCAAATTCAATAACTCAAGTTGCAACCCAAGAGATGAGTCGATGAGTTTAGTAAAGACTTCACGGAATCAAGATTGTAAGGAAATCATCTCATACCATAATTACCTTCAAGGAAGAGTTCAAAGAAACTCACCTGCACGGCATATCCTGTAAGTGGCCACGCCCAGGGATGGGAATGTTCACACATAAATGTGGCTGTTTACAAAGAAACCACCAGGGGGAGCTAATCTTTGTGAAAGATTGTTGTGGTCAGCAGTCAAGGTAAAAGACAAGAGCACTTGTCCATTTTGTCGGGGAGTATCAAAGAAAGAAAAGCGTGGTGGAGGAGAATGTGGTCCGCCAAGTCACTGGGTTTGTCTTGTTCCCATTTGCTAACGTTTCTCCCTTCCATTTTCTTTATTTAGACTTTATCCTCTTTGCTTTCTTCACTCAACAACAAAAGGTAGAGTAGGTGCAGTGAAATAAGAGATAAAAAGGCAAAAAAAATGACCATAAATCACTTTCCTTGTAAAATGAATTGAGGAAGATCACTAAAGGAATTTAAAGGGAATCATGGGATTGAGTGCGATTGGGAATTGAAGGGTGATTGCAAGGTGGCTGGCTATGTTTGTAAAGGATGCAGAGCTTTCGAAGGCAAAGGCGGAACAAAAAAAATATCAGACAAGAGTGACTAGTTTAGGTATTAGGCAAAAGCATAATACAGGTTGTTCTTGTTAATGCCATCGTTCTACTAGGCAGAAGCATATGTCCGATTTTGGTGTTTCTTTCTCCTTCCATCTCAAAGTGTATGTGTTTGTACTTTGTACAGCCTGGCCCGTGCAGGACAGTTCGGAATTTTTTTCAATGTAAAAAAATATTACAAGGTGAGGCAATTGTTTCTAAAAAACCAATAAAAAGTTTAAGATTCGAGTTATTAACTTAATTGAATTTAATAGATTTGATTAATTTAAATTATATATATATATATATATATATATATATATATCTAATGATAATAAATAAATTAAAAAAAATTGACAACCAAAAAACCGTGTCTGGTCGACGTTAATGTTTTTAAAAAAGAAAGAAAAATTTAAGATATGAATTATTAACTTGACTAGAATAAATAAATTTAATTAATTTAATAATATGATAAAAAAAAATAGCATTGATAGCAAATAAAATGAAAACAAATCACAATAATTAGCTATAAAAATAAGTTGCAAATATAATATTTGGGAGGAGAAAAAGAAAAGTTTGTTATAGACTCATCATTATTCTGCTATGGATACCATTTGACCACCAAAAAAAGCTCACTAAGATAGTTTCAACGTCATTGTGAAACTCAACAAGACGACACCGAAAGAGGTCACACGCAATGTAAAAGTAACAACCCGGAAAGCAAATCAAATAAAATATCATAAAGTGAGCATTATATGCTTATATCAATCAATTAATCTAATTTAACTCGAAAACAAAATTTCTTTTAAAAAAATCTTAATTTAACAAAGAACAATAAATAAAAAGATCCGAGATAATCTAGGTCATTTTTAAAATCAATGAAAATCCTATAAAAAACAAACAAAAAACTCAACCTCTAATTAAATAAATGTCGAATGATGAAATTCAGAAAACATAAGTTTAAAAAAGAACAAAAAAACTAAGCAAACCCAGATAAAATCTTCTAAACCTGGATTTGTCTTCCAAACTCGCAACTCTAAAATCCTAGATTCTGGCTCAATTAAAAAGCTCAATTCCCAACTAATTTAATGTTGAATGATGAAATTGAAAAAAATATCAATTTTAGAAATTTGTCAAACTAAAAAAATAGCAATTAAAAGAATGAGAATCAAATCTGATATGAAAAAATTGAAGGATGATGAAATTGTATAAAAACTGAATTTTAAAAATTATCTCAAATAAAAAATAGTAATAAAAAGAACGGGGACTAAATGTGATAAATAAAAAAAATTAAAGGATGAAATTGAAAAATATCAAATTCTATAAATTATTTCAAATAAAACAATTAGTAATCAAAAGAACATGAACCAAATCTTAAAGAAAAATAAATTGAAGGGTTGCTTTAAAAATTAAAAGGGTCAAGTATGAGAATCGAGGAGGAGAGAGAAAATAAAAAAGAAAAAGAAAATGGTTGTCGATGTTAAACCAAAATTCATTGGTCACACACGTCGTTCAAGGATGAAAGGGTCGTCAAGATGATTTGAACATCACTCTAGAAGCCCAAAGAATGCGGGAACAACCCATGTATTGATATGTGCAAAGCACGCGTTAACCATTTTTTTAAATGATATTTATATTTATTAAATGAACAAATTTCTCCTAAGTCAACGTGGATGAAAATGCGTATAAACCCTTGACACCAGTTAAATATTTTTTTATTTTTAAGGGTAATTTAGTTATTTTATTGTGCTGAAAAATTAAAAAGATAAAAAGATCATATCACCCCTAGTAGATGTTTTTAAGGGTAATTCAATGTTTTTTTGTTGAGAAGGTTAAAATAATAATTATACTGTTCCAATCTATATTGTGTTTTCTCTTGGTGTACTAACCTTGCTAGGAGATTAGTTTTTTTTGTAACTAGTTGGTGCATCTATGTTGTGTTGTGGCTAGTATTTCACGTTAATTTCTAAAATAAAAAAAATTGTTGGCATCATATTTGGATTTTTTTCATCATGATTTTTTTAATCAAGAAAATAAAAATGACATGTATGCTTAATTAAATGAAATGAAAAATATATGAATTAATAAATTAAAAAAAGAGTTGTTAATGTTAATTAAATATTAAAGCAAGAAGTTGATTTTTCTTCGAAGAAGAAAATGATAGATACATATGCAAATATTTTACTTTGACTATTTTTTTTATTTTATACATTTTTATTTTATTTTAGAGATTAGTTTTGATCACTATGTAGAAATGATCTTAATTTTATATATATGTCATACAAATACAACTTATTTATCTAAAATTTAAGAGAAAACAAATTTAATAATAAAATGCAATAATATATTTAAAGTATTATTAAATTATAGAAACAATTCAAAAAGATTAATAACTATTTTAAAAAATAAACTAAATAATTTAAAAAAAATAAGAGAGATGATATTAATTAAAAATTAAAATTTAAAAAATAATTAATGAAATTTAATGAGAGAGGTTAGCTCGTGTGCTTGGACAAAAATGAAAAAAACTTAGGTCCTTGCATATGTTATAGTTTTTTTTTTAAAAAAAGTGGACAATGTGTTGTTTGCTATAGTCATTTTATTTTATTTTAATAGATGACATTTCATTTACTTAAGCTTTTTTTTTTTATCACTTCTAGTGATCGAAAGATCGAGGTCCAAGTTTTTGGACAAAAAAAACAAAATTTTAATTTATTTTCACTTAAAAATACTTCAAAAACATTTTAAACCTTCAAAAACCCTTTAATCAACTCAAAAATCCAAAATCAAACCGAACTCGTTTTAGTTTTTTGGCTTGTTTCTTCATTGAACTTCCCTCTTTAAAAAAAACTCATTGATACCATGTTTTATTTTTTTGTGGTCAAAATATGACAGGTAAAATACTTTATTTATCCACTCATTTTTTAGACGATTCTCTCTTTTCTCTCGACATTCAAGAATATAAACACAATAAAAATGAAATTTCAGACCAAGATGTAAAAACCAGAAATAATAAGGTCAAATATGTATATTTTAAAACTTGCAGGATGAAATTGAAGTTTTCTATCCCTTTTGAAAAACAAATATGTTTTTGTTGTTGTTGTTGTTTTTATTAATTTTGATTATTTTTTTATTTTTTATTTAACAATAACTTAAAATCCTATTTCATAAAATCAAACTTTAATTTAACATTTGAATATTTTATGACACATTAAATATGCAAGAAAATGCAAATAGAAACAAATTCTAACACATAAAACCATGCAACATAACTCTCAAGGATGAAATTGAAAATAAACAAAGTTTAGCGATCAAAATGAAAAAAGAAGAAAAATCAAGGACCTAGAAGAGAAAAAATGGCAATGAATAGTGATGGAAGGTGTCACACGTGTGTTGCGTCATAACAATCATTCTCCTGTACAAGGATGTTTGAGATATGTGTAAAGAATAAGAAATTCTTGTTTCTTATTAGTAAAAAAAAATGGAGTCATCACCTAATATTTTGATTAATAGGAACCTTAACTGGTCCCAGAGTCTAGATAAGAGGATTGATTGTATATTTATTATTAAAAAAATGGTTTTTTAAAATATAAATTTATCATGATAAGAAAAAAAATGTTTCAATCCAAGAACAAGAAAAATCATGTCTCGATAGTATTCACATATTTGTATAAAAAAGAACAATTGATATCTTGAGCTATTTTTTAAAAACTTTCATATATATATATATATATATATATATATATATATATAAAGTAATAAATTTAAAAAAAGATGAAAGACCACATGCATCAAGGTTTAGGCAGACCTAGGCTTGTAAGCCAGGGTCACATACCTAGCTTTTGAAAAGATGTCAGGTGCTCGTGGCCTATAATATAAAACACCTAGGCTTGTAAGCCACGGTCGCATGTCTAGCTTTTGAAAAGATGTCAGGTGCTCGTGGCCTATAATATAAAACACAAGGCTTCCTCGTGTGTGTGTGTGTGTGTACATATTAAAATAAAACATAACATATCATCGACTTGGAAAAATAACGAGTCGTCCATTACAACTAATTATTGTCACTAAAAATTAGGGTCTGGATTTTAGAATCATCGAAACTCAAATTCCAATCCATTTTCACCTATAAACACCTAAACAATACCATATAAACCTAAATAATCTCATTTCAAACCCTATAACATGCTTTAATTAGTACAAAAATTCAGAATAAAATAAAAAAACCTTCTGGGTTCTGATCTACTTATTCTGGCATGATAAAAGACCCAAACCACCTTCATCGAACTTCTCTCTTCAAGACAAACCTACTGATATCAAGGTCGGCTTTTATTATGGCCGATTGAAAGTCTTTTCAACAACTTTCTCACTCCTTTCTCAACTTTCAGGGACTTAAACATGAGAAACTTAAAGTCTTAAGATCAAAATATAAACATAAAAAACAAAATAGATCAAATATGTAAAATTCTAAACTCTAAAGACCAAGGTATACATTGATATCCATAGTGCTTTTCTCTCTAGATGAATAAAGGTTTATGAACAAAATAAATACATTTTCAATGATTAAAAAGAATTTTTTTGAAGAGAACTCAACCTTAAAAGAGTTTTTGAAGAGATGAAGGGATGGAATAAAAAAAATAAAAAAAAATAATCAAAAGAATGAGGATCAAACTTGACATAAATACCAAATAGGATGAAATACTAAGGGATGAAATTAAAAAAAAAATTAATCAAAAATAGGATTTAAAACAAATAAAGAGCAATTAAAAGAATGAGGGTCACAATTGAAATAAAAAGAAAATGGAGGACCACTTTTAGTTATGGTTGAGATTACACTTTTTTTGAGGGGAAGAGAGAGAAAAGAAGGGAGAGAAAAAAAATTCAACTGCTACCTAACCATCATGAGAAGCCTTACATGCATTGCCCTTATTGATTCACCTCCACGTGCATCGTCGACTAAGACAACAATTACCAGCTTTTGGCCTTTATGAGGAATCGCCTTGCAACTTAAAAGGCATGGGCGCCTCTCACATATGCCAATAACTTTTCACTTTCTTTTTCTTTTGATTTAATTTATTAAAAGACCCAAGTGTCCTTAACCCCATATGATAATAACAAAAAAATCATTATGAAAGGACAAAAAAACCCCTTTACCAAAGCTACATATATTTTTTTACTTCTAAGGGTACCTTAGTAATTACACTGTGCTAAAAAAGATAAAAACTAAAAATGCTCTTGCTCAAACAGTTAAAGAGACTTGACTTTTAAGGATATTTTAGATATCACACTATATAAATAAAATTTCACAAGACCATTATATGCTCGTTCAATCTTGTAATGACAATTGGATCCCATGGAAAGGACAATTTTTCCCCTGGAAACAAGTTACTGAATAGGGAAAATGTGAATCCATAGTAACTTGTGAGTGCATGCACAATGAATTCGTAATCTCTTTTAGCTTTTGTTTTAATGAGTTAATATCATTCCTTTCTCATGTTCATTTAAAATTTCATAGTACTAAACTATAAAGCAACATTTGGTTACTGTCTTAAAACATAAGAGACAAAGACAATGGAGATAGAGAGGACAAGACAAAAAAGAAGATGGAGATAGAATTGTGTGGTAATGATATACAAGATAAAGTGACTGTCTATAACATCCTCAATTTTTCATTTCTGAAATTCAACATGCACATGAATAATAAAGTTGCCAAAATTTTTATTTTTTGAAAATTTTGACAGCATTTTCCCTATTCAGTAACGCTACCAAGTTATCGATATTATCAATATTTGCGTCAAACATCCTTTTATAACATAGTCTAATCATCGTGGATATTTTTTCACTGAACATTATAATCTCATTTAAACTATTTTGATTTACATATACTCTTTATACTTATTATATAACACAAAAATATTTGCAGTGTATTGCTAATTATCTTATGAAATTAAAGAAATTATAACTATATAATTAAGGGAAATATAAAAACATCACATTCCAACAAATTAAAAAAATATTAACTAATAAAATGACATGTCATCACACATAAACTAGAAAGTTATTCATAAGTTCAACATACAACATCATTAAGTTACTAAGTTTTCAATCCTAATACATTAATTCAAAATGGAGTTATATTACTTCCTAAACTATAGAAAAAGAGAATTACAAGCGCAATCCACTCTATTCTGGACAAATCTGGAAAGAACCTATAACACAGAACATATATTTACATATATAATTAATAAGATACAATATTTACTATCATGATTGTATTTCCTTTTGGCCATTAAGAGCGTGTTTAAGAGTGTAGTTGCGGTTGCTTTTGAAAGTGCTTTTCATTCAGAAATGTATCAAAATAATTTTTTTATTTTTTAAAAATTATTTTTGATATCAGTGCATCAAAATGATCTAAAAATACCAAAAAATATTAATTTGAAGCAAAGAAAAAAATAACAAAAAATTTATTTTTTTTTAAAAACGCTTTTGAAACGCAAAAACATACAGAGCCTAAATAATTTTCAGTCTTAGAATCAATCAATATCTCCTTTATCATTGCAACACAACATAAAACCCCTTTTTATTTATTTATTATTATCCTTGATTATCAATACCAAGTATTCATAATATTATTGATAATTCGAATTGGTGATTTACCTATACCAACATGTATATTTATCATTATCAACTTCTCCATCCCTTCGATGACTACTCAAATTAAGCCAATATCAATACCTTTGATATAATTAATTATCCCACTTGGTAATTAATCCATGTCGATAAAGATATTCATCATTATTATTAGTTATTTTCTTTCTCAAGTGATTAATCAATTTATGCCGATATCTATACCTTTGATATTGTTAATTATCCATGCCAACAACAATATTCATCGTCATCATTAGTCACTTTCTTTTTCAAGTGACTTATCAATTTATGTCAATATCAATACATTTGATATCATTAATTACCCTTACTTGGTAATTAATGCATGCCGACAACGACATTCATCGTTATCATTAGTCACTTTCTTTTTCAAGTGACTAATCGATTTATTCCAATTATCATAATACTACTATCATTTGTCATTTTTACTTTAAATGACCAATTTATTCTTCCTTTTCCTTTATATAAATCATTTTCTTTTATCATGATGAATCCGTTATGACCGATATTAATTTCTCTACTATCATTAGTCTTCAAGTTCCCTGGATGACTAATCCAATGTCCTTCTTCTACAATTTTTTTTTTACTAAATTATTATAATATAATCCCTTGACATTAATTTAAAAATAAGGCAATAAATAATCAAAAGATAAAACGCACCGCGAAATTATTGATTTTAGGCACCGTTTTACTTACTTTTTACACGCGAAGGTCCTACGCCTCCTGTTTGTGGCTTTCTTGCAATGATGCCCCCTTATTATACCATAACCAATATTATCAACATTTACAATTGGAGACCTTGTTTAGCCCCTCCTTTTTTATCTCATAAATACTCAATAATTTTCAATGGACAATTTCATTTTTACACGCATTTCTTATTATAAATTTGATCATTCTTTTCTCAACAATTATCACCTATAATGCTACAAAATAATTTTTTAATAGAGTTCATTACAAATTTTCCACTTCTTCTTCTTCTTCTTCTTCTCTCTCTCTCTCTCTCTCTCTCTCTCTCTCTCTCTCTCTCTCTCTCTCTCTCTCACACACACACACACACACACACACACACACACACACACACACACACACACACACATTAGATTTCAACCTAATTCAATCATAATTCATAATTAGTTCAATTAAACCCCTACAACTCATCAATTTTATCAAAATTTCAAACAAGATCCTCTCCTCCTTCTCATCCTCTCTAGCTAAATATATGTGTCCAAGAAAGGGACTCTCTCTCTCTCTCTCTCTCACACACACACACATTCATTAGATTTCAACCTAATTTAGTTATAATTCATAATTAGTTCAATTAAACCCCTACAACTCATCAATTTTATCAAAATTTCAAACAAAATCCTCTCCTCCATCTCATCCTCTCTAGCCAAATATATGTGTCCAAGAAAGGGAAGGATTTATTTCAAATTTATACCGTTTCCTCACTTACCCAATCTTTATCCATGCTTGATTCTAACAACAATTATTCTTAAAATCATCATAACAATAACAATTCATTCCTTTCTATAATACACAAACATCATTATAAACCTCAACCTTAATATGCTAAAATTCTTAAAACCAAACACAATAAAAGTTGTTCTTACTTTGAAACAACAAAGAATAAAAGAGAACTTTGGAAGAAAATTCAAACTTTCTCTAACCTTTTCTTTCCTCTTTCTCTACACCAAAGTTTATCTTCCAAACCTTATAAACCATCTAAGCCACTCACTTTTCCTCTTTTTTTGTTTTTATTTCTTAAAACCATTATTTTGTAAGGAATTTATCAAGAAATTTGGAGAAGATTTTCAAAAAACCTAACTCCATTTCTCTACCATGCAACCGACCCAAGGAGAGAGGAAAAGGAGTATTTATACTCATGTTTTTTATTTACAATTTGGCCCCTAAGGATTTTAATGTCCTTTAATTTGGCCCTTCATTCTTTTAATATATTTTAAATGTTACACCAAATTTTTTTTATTGTTTGATCAACTCATTAATATTCCTTTAAAATAATTCTCATTGAATATATATATTTTTATTTATTTATTATTTTTTTAACTAGGGTTTTACACTATATCTATATCATATTTGGTTATGATAGATAAGACATAATAAAATATTAAAACAAAGTCTATTTTACCTTACTTACAAATTTACATATTTAAAATAAATAATTAGATACTATTTTTTTCACTTTACTTTATAGCGAGTGTTAAAAATAATAATATTATAATAATTCTAATTATAAAACCTGAATTGTCCCTCCAAGTCAACCCAAGACTTGATTGACTCGGGGCTTAGACTAATCTATTTAAGAAAATATAAAGAAAGGATTGATCCAATCTAACTCGATCAAAAACCCAGGTCGATTTGTAATCCGATCGACCCAGGATAAAACATGAGTAAAAAACCCTCTGACTTTCTTTTGAATTTTTTGGTCAAAACAAAGTTACTTTAATTCCTTTTTATTCCTACGTTGACTCGAGTCAAGCCGAGTTTACTCCTCCAACCCATGACCTGAGCCTTGACTTAGATCGACCATCAAGTTGAGTTTTAAAATTATGATAATAGTCATTTTATTTTTATATGTCTTAAATGGACAAATTTGAAATTAAAAGTTTTTCACAAGGATATTTCAGAAATAAAAAATAATTAATATTGTTTCTAAAAACATATCTTTTCTATACCTCATATTTTAAAAATATAAAAATTCACTATAAAACTATCTCAAAGACAAAAAAAATTTATGCCTTCCAAATACATTTTTATCTCTGTTGTCTTATTTTTTTTTTGTCCAAAAATAACGATCAAATACTACATAATAGCTATATACTTACATTAATGTTGCAGAGATATAGCAAAAAAAAAAAAAATTCATATTTTATTCCACAACAACAAAAATTCTCTTTTCCATTAAAAATTATTTTAAAATTTTTTCTTTCATGCTTCTCTCCTCTTTATGTTGTATCCAAGTATCATAGAAATTATCCTTTAAAACCTAGGGTTCCGCATCTATGAGTAGCCTTCAAAGAAAGGTTTTCTTGACAAAACTGCAAGGCGAACTTGTGCAAGTGCCTGACTAGAGCTGGGAGGGTTTTAGGATCTCAATTCTCAATATACAAACCAAGGCCTGACCATGTATGCCATTTTCTTTTCCAATAACTGGATGGTTGTTGAACAATTTGGCTTTTGCCGTTAATTTTATGTACATATAAAGTCTGTCTGCTCCTACCTATACTTGTTCATCTTGTAGCTTCGTAGCATTGTAGCCTTGTAATAGAGGGACCTTCTGGGCACACGAGGATTCCGGCTTAGCAGCATTGCAATCATCACCCAGCTCTTCTGTGGCTTTCCCCCACATTACGGTGTAAAATCCAATAGATATAATTGTTGCTCCGATCACACTGCAAAATACAGGATAGAGTTTGCAAAAATTCACACGAAATAAAGAAGCTTTGTGTTTTTCTTGCATATATCTCAAAGTTGATGGAGATTATGGAGTTAATTATAATTTAGTTTGTAGTTTAACAAAACTAATCAATTAATCCTTATAGTTTTGAAATTTATATATTTAATCTATGTTTTTCAACCAAGTTTATCTTCATTAATTAGGAAAGAAGCATTTTTGAAAGGAAAAAATCCACTAAATTGAGGATGGTCAATTCTGGTCAAATAACTATTTAATTATTTTTTAAATTACATGGACTAATTCATTAGTTTCAATAACCTACAGGGACTAAGTTATAGTTAGTTCTTAGTTCTGAGACTTGGTGCTCTCTTGATTTTGCGGGACGATGAACTCAACAACATGATGTACTAGAATCGTTTTCAGGGGTGAATTAAACCTTCATTAACAAAAATAATAAACCAAATGGAGATGTTCTCTCTCTCTCTCTCTCTTCTTCGACTCTAGACTTTCTAGTTGAATTACTCCTAAAATGAAATTTATTATATTTGTCAATAATGCTAGCCAAAGGTAATAATATTTCTATATATTTTCTAAGGGAAAAAAAGAAGCAAAAATCAATTTTCTTTTATGTATTTTCATGCATCTCGATCACGAAGCTTAGAGTACTGGAGCAAGCTATAGCTGAGTTACTGTATATAAATCAGGTTGAGAGATTTGACAAACCTTCCGAGATAAAGAATATCACCAAGGAACATGACGCCCATCGCAACAGCAATGGCAATCGACAATGGCTTGAACATTGCTACAAAGACAGGTCCCTTCAAGTGCAGAGCCCATGTGTGAACAGTATTGTTCAGGCATGACCCCAGGAGCCCCTGCAAAGCATACACACACAAAAGACCAATTAGGGATTATAAACTATATATATAACACACACACACACACAACGGCAAATAAAAGCAAATCGTCTGTCTCGCAATGGTCTCTCACCGAGCAAAGAATGGAAGCTAGTGCTATATTTGGCCGCACTAACCATGCACTCGAAGTTCCTTCTGTAATTAGTGCTACAATTGCCGCTATGATGCTGACAGTTAGATTGTAAAAGAAGACCACCGTTAACTCTGCCGGGTACTCCTTCATTATCTGTGTCTGTAAATCAAGAAACATTATTCCAGATTCTTAACGCAATTACAGAAGCAAGCGAGAGAAATTAAGGAATAATGTGATACTGTATAGCATACCTGAAGAATGTACCATAGCGGAACTAGAACATACTCGGCAGTGAGAAGTATGCCACCAACTATCCAATTGCTGTTTGTCGAGTGAAGATGTTGACTGAGCGGAATGGAGGAGTTCGGCGATATAATTATTGGCGGGCCCTTGTAGAGAGTCACTACAAAAGCACCTGCTATTGACAAGATGGTGCCCAGGAGTTTGGCCTGACTGCTTGTTCTTCGTAACGCAACCCTTTCCATTCTTTGATAGCAATTTGACAAAGAGCAAAGATAATTGTGAATATATAAAAGAAGAATAACTAGTTGTGTTGTGTTGTGTTGAGTGGTCCTTGAAAGGAAACAACTTGGTAAGAGAATCAGAACTTTATTGTTTGTTCAAGTCTACATCCTTAATTCTGGTTCCGACTCGAACAACTTTCATCTTTCTACTTTCGAAAGTAATTGAAACCGTCCAGCAATTATTATATACTTGATAGCTTCCTTAATATATATATATATATCTATATATATCTCTTCGTGTAATCCAAATTAAACCCAACAAACACCTTGATGAAAAGAAAAATATATACTAGCGGCCCAACACGTTTCTAGTTCATCTACGTGTTTCTAGATTTTTTAAATAGAGGTCAGGTAAATTTTTTTTATGTTTAAAATTAATTTTATTTATATTTTTAAATTATCTTAATATATGGATATTAAAAATAATTTTTAAAAAAATATTATTTTAATATTTTTTCGAGTGAAAAACATTTTAAAAAATAACTGTTATTACACTCCAAAATACTCTCTTTTCAATTAATAATTTACTCTAATTTTAGGTGCTAATACATTGAGAAAAACACAATTAAGTTCACTTCTTCGATTTACATAATTCTTCCATGTTTTCCATGTATTATATCTTGCTATCTACCATTTTCTATAGGAACAACTTTATAATATAATAAAATCTATTTTTTTGGCCATTTAACCAAAGTATATTGTCTTAATTTTTTGTTAAAACAACTAAAGGGCTCATGTGTTGTGACGAGATTATGGTACGGGTTTTGATTTTTCCAGGATGGAAAATAAAGTTTGAAGCATATCACTATAATAATGATCATTAATTTGTTTAACAAATAATTTATAAATATAAAAATATTTTTTTAAAATATAATCATAGTTTCGCTTGATTTTATATTAGAATCATGAACTAATTATATAAGTGAGAAAAAATAACCTCTCGACAGATTTTAAAAAATAAATAAATGAAAAGGTTAATGTAAATAGTATAATAAAATCTGATTTTCTTGAAATGAAATTATAAAAGTAAACTTATTGGTCCTTGAAAAATATAATACAAATTTTTTATCTTTTATTTCACAGAAATAGATTTTCTATATTTTTTCAGATAGATTTTAAGAAAACATAAAAAAGGAGAGTCACTTCAATGAAATGGAGAATAATGACAAGAGAAAAAAAAAAAAAAACATGATTGCTTTTCGTGTGTGTGTGTCTATAATCTATATATAGCGTGTCTATTTGGCAAGAGTTTAGTGAATTGTTCAGAATAAAGGAAAAGTTAAGAGAGCTAGGTCAAGGAGGGACCGAGGGATCTAACCAATCAAAGAAAAGCAAGATTTTAACAAATAAAAACTAAAATCCTTGTGATAAACGAACACTGTGAACTGGTTCGGAAGATTAAGCTCCACATAAAAGAAAACCAGAGGTGAATTCTTCATGTAAATAACAGAAATTAAAAGAAGAGGAAAGTACCTGAAAATGATGGCAAATATGAAAGTAAAAGCTGGCGTGAGGTTGCTGATGGCTGAAGCAAGAGCTGGTGAGCTATATTTGATACCAGTGAAGCCCATGATCTGAGACGAGCTCCTACTCCATCGATCATCAACACAACAAATCATTGTAACTAAGAAACAGAGAAAACTACTCGCTTGATTTTCACTAAAAGTAACGAATTTAAGGCTAGACATGAACTTCAATTCCAGTTGATAAATATTGTGTGTCAAGAATATGTATACCCTATAAGCCCGAGAAGAGCGATTTTACTGAGTATAGAGAAGCTCAGTGGAGGAAGCACTCTTGATCTGCATAAAAATCAAAGCAACATGACACAGATAATTAGTCCATGCATTTCTGTCAGAAACCAACTATATATGTAGCAATTACTATATTTTACTAGGTAATTAAGAGGGAAAGAGGGAATTAACCTGTGGGAAACGAAAGGAGCAGGAAGGAGAACAAGAGCAGCTACTGCATAAGCATAGGGAACGAAAACATGGTAGCTCATGCCTGCCGAAGTAGCTGCTTTGAAAAGTGTGTTTAAGCCAACGTTGACACACTCCATGGTCACCATGGCTGCGAAGGGCAACGCCTCCCTGTAGCAGTACATTTCTGCCATCTCTCTCTCTCTCTCTCTCTTAACTTCTGATCAGGTTAATTTCTGAGTTCCCTATAAAAAACTCCGGCGCTATTGCTGGTGAGGGGTGACTAGGCACAATAAAATATTTGGGTCCTACTCCTACAAATTGCAAGAGGCACGCAACCAAATAAATAAAGAAGAAAAGTGACGCAGAAGAAACAATCCAAAAAAGACAATAATACACCGAATTTCGCTGATTAAGATCATGATGTAAAACTTCTAACTTGAAAATTGAAACCCTATTGTCATGTATTTTTTTTAGGTATTTTTTTTAAATATAAACTAAATAATTTTATTTATACTAATTCTAATTCTAAATTGAATAAAATCATAAACTAAATAAAAAAATAAATAACGAAAATAAAATTTTAAAAAATAAAAACATCATAAAAAATATTTTTCTAAATTAAATAAAAATAAAAATAAACTTCCCTTGAAAATCCTCCTGCATTAAAAAGACATCCATGTAGCCAAAGTAAATACAATAAAATACAAGCAAAAGTACTTCATCAACGCCCATCTAATGGATTTGTTTTAGGTTTATTTTATTTTTAATTTTTTAATTTTTTAAAATTTAAACTTAAATTAATATTAAAAATAACTTATTAATTTTTTTAAATAAGTGAAGTTATTATGAGAGTAAAATATATTTTTAATAATAATAATATTCATGGTGCCAAAATCCTTTGATGCAACTAAAGTAATATTTGTTTATGTGGTGCAGCTCTGATTTTTAAAATATTTTAAATTTATATTTATTTAAAATTAATTTTTTAAATATTTTTCGATCAATTGTTTTGATATACTATATCAAAAATAGATTTTAAAAAATAAAAAATTATTATTTTAAAATATTTATAAATAAAAAAATAATTTAAAAAATAATCATAACTTTAATTTCAATCACTGCATCAAAATTTGACCTCCCAAATTATCATTGCGCTGCACTTGCTTGAAACTGCAATTAGCCAAATCTTCTCTACCCATGTCTACTTCTTACAACATATGCTAAAAAGGCGATGCTTTGCACTATAGTAATTAACATTAACAGGAAAAAAAAAGTTTTCAAATTTAACTCTTAAACCTTTTTTTTCAATTGTAGTCTTTTATATCCAAATTAATGATTAATTTTTAAAAAACTATTAAGAAATTAAACATTCTAAAAAAATAGGATTAAAGTGTAAAATAAAGAGATAACCATGCCCAAACTCAAATTTACTTGAAAAAAATACATGTTGGTTCATCTATTTTTCTTTTTCTTCTTTTTCGTTCTTTATAGTTTTTGTTTTTAAATTTGTTTTTTGAAAGACTAACCCAGTCTCTTTTCTAAGTTTTTTTTTCTAAGTTTTTTTTTTATCCCGGTCTTATATTGCGAGTGATGGGTTAACTCGAGTTTTTTTCTTATAATTTTTTTATAAAATTATATTTTTTTTCAACTTCATCATTTAATATTAGATTATTGGCTCTTATGCTTTGTCATTTCTCCCCCTTTTTTTTTCAATGAGGTTATCCTGAGTGTGGGTTAGTCAAGTTAACCTAGGTTAGCTCAAGTTTTTGTTTTCAATGTTTTTTTATTTAATTTTGGTTTTTTTGCTAGGTCATTCTCTTGAAAATCCAATCTTTTTATCCCGATCTCATATTACAAGTGGTGAGTTAGTTGAGTTAACTCAGGTTGGCTCAAGTTTTTTTTTTAATTTTTTTTTAATTTTTTTTTCATCATTTGATATTAGGTTATTCAGCCTTGAACTTTGCAATTTTTTTCTCTTTTTTATTTTTAGGAGTTACCTCAATCTCATATCCCGAGTCATGTGTTAATAAAATCAACCCAAAATAACTTTAATTATCATCATCTTGATATCTTTATTTTATGCTAGAAAAAATTTGACCCGGCATAATACCGGCATAATACAAATCACCTATCTAGTAATAATCAAAAGAAAATCATAACCCATCCAAAGCTTAAGATGTATATCTGTATACACTTTATATTTTAGAATTCAAACTTCAAAGCTTAAGATATTATTATGGCTAATTAGTAATAATAATAATAATAATAATAAAAATAGTTCATCGATGATCAAACCACTAACCCTAGACACCATTGTTTCCATTCAAGCGGCGGTCAAATATCTCCACAACTTTCCCCAGTTTACATATACGAGGCTGGGCTTTTCGGCCCTTTTATAGAGCTGGTTAGAGATCTTAATGGACCTTTGTGCTTGGGCTTAGTCCCTTCCTTTTCTTTTTAAATATGCATGCAGTGAAATTAAATACTTGTAAATTAGCTGACTCGATTTTTAATCAATGGATCAAAATCTAAATTGATTTTTTTTTTTAATCTTTCAGAAAATATCTTGAAATCGAGCGCAACCAACACATGGTCGAATCTTGGGCCGTGTTATATAACCTTGCTTTTATGGGATAACAAGCCGACAACAGTACATGCACCGTCATCAACATCAAATCCAACAACAACAATGGAGAACGGTGAAATCCCAGAAAACGCCAATGAACGTAGGTGTTTTTTCTCGTCTTTAATTATTTGTGTTTAGGGTTTTAATTTAACAGAAAAAAATGGTGTTGGTTTTGTTTAGATTGCCCAGGTCCTCAATCTGATTCAGCTGGGAAATCCGATTCTTGTCAAGGATGTCCTAATCAACAAGATTGTGCTACTGCCCCTAAAGGCCCTGACCCTGGTCTCTCTCCTTTCTCTCCTTTTTCCAGCTAAAAATTGAAGATTGGTGCATGTGATATTGCTTGCTACACATATTGCTTTGAATTACTTGCAGTAACAACTTCTTGAAATTGCCTAGCATAGGAAATTGACGCTCTCCTTTGGTTCAAATTGGCCCATCTTAATTTCGAGTTCTACTGTCTTGAATAACCTTTGCTTTTACTGTACGGATGGAATTAGAACTTGAATTTCGTAGTTTCCATCTTTGACATACATGTACATATGTTGGTTGTCGTCCAGGATAGGTGACATCGATGTAGTTGGTTTCTTAGGTGGTGGAACCTCAGTCTTACAGCTGTTATTGGGCTTCTGATGTACTTTTGGCGATAGGTTCGATGTCAACAGACATGTTGGTGCCTTTATAGTGAATTAAAATCTTAATCACTGCTTGGTTGGTGTCTTGGTAGATCCTAAAAATTGAAATCTTAAACATTGAAAAGTTGTTTTGTAACTGAACATTAAGTTGGTAGTGGTTCTTGAATTCTTTTATTGAAGGACTTGGAGGTGTGTGAGTTCCATTTGTTGACTGTTTCCCGTTTTTATTGTTTCTCTGGTATAGATAATGAAATAATTTGTAGTTTTTACTATGCGGAGGTGGGATAAAGTTTCTTGAAGTTTTGATTATTTTAGAAATCTAAATGATAGGCCCAGGATCTTCTTTCATAGCTTTGGATTCTTCATTCTTTTCATTTCACTTCAATGTCAAATTATAGGGTGTAAGAGGGGCTCGGTATTTTTTCTTGTAATTTGTTTTCTTTTTAACTTTCTATAGTTCTTTCTTAACTACTGTATTTGGAAAACCAGCGTATCATCCTGGGTTTGAGTTTCTATCTGGATGGCTTTACTTATATTTGTTGCTAGTAAGGAAGCATTGTAGGTCCCTCTGTCCAGATGTTCATTTGATATGATAAGCACGAGTACTAGCTTAGGATCCAAGGAATAGATTCTTTGATGAAGCATGATTGGTCCTAATTATAATGGAGTTTATCGAGGTTTTTGAGAGAATTTGAGGAAGATAGATTGCAAGGCTCAATGGAGATGTGTTGCTTGTGATATTTAGACAAAAGAAGTCTTTTAGCGATCATTCTCTCTCGAGGCAATTAGGATTTGATGGGATAGTTTTCTTTCGGCATCAGCATGAACTTCAGCTGCTGGAATCTTTAGAAGTGTCTTGTTAGTTGATATTCAGTGACATTGGCAGGCTATTGTGCTTTTCTTTTGATTCTTTTAGTTCTGGAGGGTGCCTTATATCCTCTTTGAATATGTTGATTGTCTCTTTCCAGTATAATTTTTTTCTTTTATCAGAAAAAAAAATCAACATTATTGGTCTCTTGATGTAAAACGAGGAAAACAAGACTGATATTGTAGCTTCATTAAATAGCATACATCACCTAGTTTAAAGTTTTACCCCAATTGAATGAGAGATACAAAGAAAAAGTTGGTTGCTAGGTATATTGCATATTCTAAAACCAGTTGTTTTTGCTCTATGATGGAGGACAGCCTTGCCATTTTCAGAGATGTTCAACTGTCTTTCCAGAAAGGTTTAATGAACAGTTAGGATTTTGTGAAACTGGCTTTTTTCGAAGGGGAATTAGGACTATGAGAATTTGCTAAGAGATTTGTTAGGAGAATGGTGAGCGCAAAGAAAGAAAGAGAAGATCAAGTATAGAAAAAGTAGAATAAAAATTAGCAAAAGAAACATAGGCAAAGACAGATGGAAGATCTAGCCATTATGGCCCCCAAACAAACTATCAAACTGTGATTTTATTCCATTAGCTCTGAGGCATTCCTCTTAATAGTCTCATAATCTTGACTGATGCCTGTTGAGATTTGAGAAAGCTTGAGACCTCAAACTCAACTCAGTGTTTGTCGCTTTTGCAATTGAAATTTAGTTTCAGTGAACTTTTGTAGGCAAAAAGAAATTGAAGAAAGCCTTTTTTAATGGGTTTGATTCAGCGAGTTTTTCCAGCTCAAATTTAGGCTTTTGGTTGAGATATTCTGTATCTTCTCTTTTGGTTGACAACTCGTATAAAATATTTGCACTGGATGAAAGAAATCACATGAAACTTAACAGATACTGTTGAAGTTTTTCCTTTCGGTCTGTAAAAAGCCAAAGTCTGACACTTTATTAGTCTAATGGTTTCAATAGACCACACAAACAGTGCAATCTCTTTCTTCTAGAATCCCATTGGTTATCCTGTCCCATTAAATTGAAGACTTGATTGTATTTCCTATCTCTAACCTAGTCAGTGAAGGAGTGAATGTTTGTGTGCCTTCTATTGACACTATATACTGTATTTGGTTCTAATTCTTTCATTTGAAAATGAAAGTGGAAATTGTAGGACAGAGCTGTTCTGACAGTTCTGCTTTGATTTACATATTTTGTCTCAACTCAAAATTAGGCCCTTTACTTAATGTTTGATATATTGGTTTCTGCAGACTTGGTTGCAATTGCTGAACGTATGGCTACTGTGAAGCACAAGATATTGGTTTTATCAGGCAAGGGTGGAGTCGGGAAGAGCACATTCTCTGCTCAACTGTCATACGCACTAGCAGCTATGGACTTCCAGGTTGGGCTCATGGACATTGACATCTGTGGCCCAAGTATCCCCAAGATGCTTGGCCTAGAAGGTCAAGAAATTCACCAAAGCAACCTTGGCTGGTCTCCCGTCTATGTTGAATCAAACCTTGGGGTCATGTCCATTGGATTCATGCTTCCGAACCCAGATGAAGCTGTCATATGGAGGGGCCCCCGCAAAAATGGGCTTATCAAGCAATTTCTGAAGGATGTTTATTGGGGGGAGCTTGATTTTCTTGTGGTTGATGCCCCACCTGGGACTTCTGATGAGCACATTTCAATTGTCCAATACCTTCAGGCTACCGGAATAGATGGTGCAATTATTGTCACGACTCCACAACAAGTCTCTTTAATTGATGTGCGAAAAGAAGTGAGTTTCTGCAAGAAAGTTGGAGTTGAGGTTCTTGGGGTTGTTGAGAACATGAGTGGCTTGTGCCAGCGATTGACAGATTTTAGGTTTGCAAAGTTGATGGAGAATGGTGAACAAAATGATATTACAGAAAGAGTTTTAGGGTACATGAGAGAGAAAGCTCCAGAAATGCTAGACTTGATTGCCTGCAGTGAAGTATTTGATAGCAGCGGTGGTGGTGCAACGCAAATGTGCCAGGAGATGGGAGTACCTTTTCTTGGGAAGGTACCATTGGATCCACAGCTTTGCAAGGCTGCTGAAGAGGGTAGATCCTGCTTTGCAGATCAGAAGTGTGGGGTAAGTGCGCCTGTATTAAAGAGTATAATAGAGAAACTACTGGTGATGAATCAGTGGCGTGAAGAACTGCAGCAGATTGGAGAATAGAGGCTCATTAAGTTAGATACTGTAATGATGCGTGTGAGACAGATTTTCTTTTCTTTCACTTGATTTTTATTAATGCATTTTGTTTTTCTGAATTTATCTGTTTTGCGAGGTCCTTTATATTTATCTCTGATGTACTGATCAATTGAGTTATATAAATTAACATCCATGGCTACATCAGTTTAGCAACACTCTCCTTTTGTAGTGTCTTGGCAAAGGATCTTTTTCGTTCCAGGCATGAGCCTCGAACAAAGAGGCCAGGTGCAAGAAATTGCACCCAACAGCTCCATCTGCTGCTTGTCTGTTAAATTAAATGCAACTATCGTGATATTTATCAAACCCGATGACTGTCGTGCTTTCATTTTAAATAATAATTAAATCTTATATTTTCCATCTTTTGTAGGGAAGATAAGAGAATCACTGGTTAAGGCCTAAGGGGTTAGTAGTTTGAGGAGAGGCCGATCCTTGCAAATACAAGTCATTCAGATGGACTGTGTGTGGGGTTCGCCTTCACTGAACTTGTTAATTCATCTTTAGGATTCTTGAAAAAAGAGTAAAGCAGAAAATGGCAGAGAGGAGTTTTTTTTATTTTTAAAAAACAGGTGAACAACTTTTTAAAAGTGGACAGAATAACTAGGAAGAGCTGGGGGAACCCAAATTTTCAAATGTTTTTAATTAGACCTTCCAAATTAAGGATTATTTAATAGAAAATGAATATTTTTCACCCAAAAAATTATGTATTAATTATTTTCTGGTAGATTGCCTTAAAACATTATCCCCTCGAATAAAAAAAACACAATACAAAACAAAAGAAGTTCATGTTTCAAAATTTTATTATTCGTTGAGAGTGCCACCGCCATCATTTGCCAACAAAGGAAATTCTATATTGATGTGTCAATATTTTTGATTTAATATTTTTGTATTTTATAAGAGTCCAAACCCATAACCATAATAGAATGATAACTCAATCAAATGTGGCTATGATAAAATACCAGACTCAATATACTTGAGTTCAGCCATGAACCGAGTCTAAGAAATTATAGGTGTGGCAAAATACATACTTGGGTTCAGCAATGAGCCGATCCCAAAGAACCGTGTGTTTGACAAAATACCAGATCTAATATATTTGAGTTCAGCCGTGAGTTGAGCTAAAGGAACCGTGAGTTTGGTAAAATATCAAACCCAGTACACTTAGACTTAATTGTGAGCTAAGCCCAAGGCACCATGAGTTTGACAAGTTGCCAGACCCAATATACTTGGGATCAGTCGTGAGCTTAGCCCAATGAACCGTGAGTCTGGTGCCAAACCTAATACACTTGGGATCAGTTGTGAGTTGAGCCCAAGGCAATGTAGGTCTAGTGCTAGACCCAATATACTTGTTTATCCATGAGGTGAGCCTAAGGCACCGTGGGTTTAAGAAGTTTCCATACCTAATATAAATGGGTTCAACCATGAGCTGAGCCTAAGGCATTGAAGGTTTGACAACTTGTCAGACCTAATATATATGTGTTCAGACATAAGTTGGGCCTAAGGCATCGTGAGTCTGACAAGTTGTCAGACCCATCTTCCATAGATTTGGCTACGCACCAGACCTAATTGGTCTTACAGATCCATGTTAGGACAATATGGTTCTATCTTAAAATTATCGGCATGATCTATTCATGTCAGAAATAATCATCTCTCTACACCTATAGATGTGTAAAGGGTATCCTAAAGGGCCTACCACATTTCCCTCTCATTAATGCTCATTAATGAGATGTAAAGAATATATGTCCCTCGTTAATGATATGTAAGAGATCTTTATCTCTAATTAGTATTTGTCCCTTATTAATTATATGTAGGGGATCTTTATCCCTAATTATTGTCATCAAGAAAAAATGATTCTCCAGTCCATCCATTCTATCAAAATGACAAGGTTCAAGGAGTATAAATACCCCCCGAAACCACTTAGGTAATAGACTCACTTTTTCCTACTTTCAAAGTTCATATATCTTAACCTTTAAGAGCATTAATCATAAAATAAAAATAAGAACAAACACTCTTGTTTTTGGAGTTTAAATCTCTTTCTTTCATTTATTACCATTTTCATTTAAAGTTACTGACTTTATCAATGTAGGGTTCCTAAATCCTACCAAGAGAGACTATTTTACAAGTATCAGGACATCTACCATCGATTATGTATTTCTTGTACTAAGAAAAAAGAAATATTGACTTTAACATTTGATTAACCATTATTCAAACACCAAATAACCTCATTCCTGAGCATATTGAATTTTAGGACATCATCATATATACATTACACATTACTTAGAGCTTACTAATTTTTCCTTTGATAGATGAGTTCCATCAACTTTTTTCTTTCTTTATTTCTTTTATTTTTTTAGTTGATTCTCTATTATTCTACTCTAATTATTTGAAACTAACCTATGAACAAAAATTCGATCAATTATAGATTGTAGCTTTCTTTTAACCCCTAAAAAAAAGAAAGAATGGCTAGAAATCTTGCTTCTAAGACTAGTTATCCACTCTGATCTTATGATTAAACTACCAACATACAACGAAACTCAAAATAGAAAGAGGTATAATGATACTTTTTTTTATCCACTTGTCTAAGAGATTGTTGTATGATTTTAAAGCCTTTAAATATATTGCATCTATCTGCTCTACCAAAATCATATTATACTTCTATTCTAATATTCTCTACTAATGATTTTGGTGATTTCATTCAAGACTTGCTTATCTTTTTTGATTTTAATGCAATGTTGAATTTGCTTAACAAGGTTGTATTTAGTTTTTACTTGTTTGCCTATTTAACAAGTATCACATGGCCTTTTCTTCTTGAATGCAATATGAGAAAAACCTTTAACTAGTTCATTCTTAAGTAGTTTAGAAAGAATGTCCATGCTAATATGACATAGTCTTCTATTCCAAAGAAAACTATTATATATGTTAGCAACAAGAAAACTTTCTATCCTCATGCATGCATTAATATTAATCTTCTAAACATTTCCTTTTTTATTTTCAACAATATAACTTTGTCATTTTCAAGGATTAAGCAACATGCATAGTAAAAAACAATATTATAGCCTTTATCATATAATTGATTAATACTAAGCAAATTATGCTTTAAGCTATTGACAAGAGAAACCTTTTTTTATTGAAGGAGAAGATTTAACTCCAATATTGCAAACTATACTAATCTTTTCTTTCGAGTTGTCTCTAAATATAATTTTTCCACCGTTAATCTTGGTAATGCTTGAGAACAAAGAATCATCTCTGGTCATGTGTCTTGAGCAATTCCTATCCATGAACCACTTCCCATATTCTTTTGATTCCTACACACATAAAAATCAAGCTGAAGCTTTTGGTACCCATACCTTCTTGGGTCCTTTATGGTTAGTGGTGGTTCCTTTTGGAACCCAAGTAATATATTATAACTCTTGTCCTTAAGAGGACATGCATAAATCAAATGACCTATGTTTTTACAATAATTGCATGTATGATTTGGGTTATATGATTGTTTAACGAAGTAATTTTTCAAGATTGGTTAGTATACTTATTGAAGCACTTAGAATAAAAAAAAATGTAGATCACATCACTATCATGGAATGTATCATTTATCCTTAAATTTTTATTATTTATAATTTGGTGCAAATAGATTGATTGCAATTAGCCACATAGGATTCCAACAGTAACACCTTGACTAATTGCACTACTAAACAAGATCGACAAACTAGAAAAACATAATAAAAAATATTTTTTATGAAAAAACTTGAATCTAATGACAAAAGGAAAAACAGAGCAAAAATATTGGGAAAAGCAAAGGAGAGAAGGTTGAAGAGTTATTGTTTTATGTTAATCCTTTTTTGTTATGATTTTTTAACCAAAATTGATGCAAAATTAATTTTATTGTTATGATTTTTTAACCAAAATTGATGTAAAATTAATTTTATTGTTATGATTTTTTAACCAAAATTGATGTAAAATTAATTTTAATAATTATCAGAATTAATTCTCACTATTTTGCCTTAATTACCTATCATAAAAGATAAAACTTGACAATTTGATTTTTAATAACCAAATATTTTTACTTAGAAAATAAAATTATTCAGTAAGAGGAATGTTATTGTTTATTCAAGAAGGTTACAGTTCAATAAAAAAAATTTATAAGTCAAAAAATTATTTAACAACAAATCCAAACTCGAGCTCGAGCATATGACTTAAGCCCAAAACCCATTTAGTATACGGTTTCTCTTCTCTAACTATTTTGGTGCTTTCTCAATTTTTACTCTTCAACTTCTTATCATATAAGCTACAAAAGAGTCTTATAAGCTTTGAATGTGGAATTGAGGATTTTTGGATTTATAAAAAATATCAACCATGAATTCTTTGAAATCAATTTTTCATTCATCCTTAAATTTTTTTTTAAATAAGTTAATGTTTCATGTTAAAGTATTTTTCTTAAAAAATAGTTTTCAACAAAATTTCAGAGTTAAAAGTGAGTGGATCTTATTTTTAATTTAGTCTCAAATATACCTATTAATTTTTTTCCATTGAAAATAAATTTCTAACAATTATCTAAGTACTCCGTTTAATTAAAAATGCTTTGTTTTTGCGGTTCAACTCATTTTTTAAAAGTGCTTTTCAATTTTTTTTTATTTCTAAAATTAATGTTTTCTTAAGTGTTTTTCAATGATTTTAATATATTAATATAAAAAAAATTATTTTAATATATTCCCAATTAAAAAAATACTTTTTACAGAATCATTATCCATCATATTATCATAGGCACACTAAAAGAGCATATGGAATGCTACTTCCTGTCCAATGTTATATTTGTTATCCAAGCTTTTTTCTTATTTAACTGGGTCCAGCTAGTCTTTTGTCCAGAAAGTTGGTTTCTAAGGTCAGCATGTTTCCCATACTGATGCTTTACAAAGAAAAAGAGAAAGGAAGCTAATTGGAAAATGTGTAAAAATCAAACATATATTTGAAATAAGATATCATGTGCATATCTATCAATTATAAGATATTTAAAAACAGATATATATCTATCAAATGTTCCATTAAAATCATGAATAACAAAACAGTGTTGACACCAACAAAGGAACAGGGAGTTCACAGTCCCATGAATCTTGCAGATTCAACATCCCCCTTTATTTTACATGCACAAAGGACATCAAAAGGCACAGATGCAAGAGTAACAGCAAGGCAAACAGATGAGGAGAGCAGTTAGGTGTGGAACAATTGCCACCAGTAGTGAGTTGGAGTACATCAAAATGTCAAGGAACTACATTCAAAATATCAAGGATTTGGTGGTACAAACCAAACATCAAAATGTCAAGGAACTACATTCAAGAACTATAGGCCAGCCTCTAGAATGAATGCTAATGGCGGCTCTACTATATAGGCCGGCCTCTAGAATGAATGCTAATGGCGGCTTATTATGGCAAACAGATGAGGAGAGCAGTTAGGTGTGGAACAATTGCCACCATGAGTCGGAGTACATGAAAATGTCAAGGAACTACATTCAAAATATCAAGGATTTGGTGGTACAAACCAAACATCAAAATGTCGAGGAACTACATTCAAGAACTATATAGGCCGGCCTCTAGAATGAATGCTAATGGCGGCTCTAGATGCCATGACTCTCAAGTTTGCTCTAGCTGATGAAAGAGAGATTCCTGATTGCTCTTGAGTTCCCCCAAAAGCTTCCATAAACTCTTCTCTCTGCAGCCTTAGAGCTAATGCAGTATCCTCATCTTGGCTTGGTATTCCTCTTCTTCTCCTCCCACTTGCTTCTCTGCTTAATATTAGCCGCTCAAGAGCTTCTCTTCTTCGCAATCTTTGCACCAATGGAGTATCCTCCTCGTCTTGGTTCCACATATCTCTACTCGTACTTGCATCTCTGTTTGACACTCTAGTAGAAGGGTCATCTTGGCGCAACATGCCTCTATTGGTAATCGCTCCCCTGTTTGGCACCCTAGAAGGCTGAACGCTTGTGTCTCTGTATGACACTCTTGAAGGCCGAACGTTTCGGCTTATTAAATCATTATTGGTTTTTCTTTCTGAGCTTTGATGCTCTTTCTGGTTTTTCTTGCCCGATGCCTTCTTTGCTTCAACTTCTTGAGGAAACAGAAGCTGTATTGTGTTCCAAAGAACTGTATTCACCGTACAGGATCTGCTATTGCTGCAATTCCCACAATACAACAAGGTTAATGTCAAAAAATTGTCTAACCACTTTAAAATCCCCCATAACTAAACCTAGATACTGATAAATTCAAAGATAGTAATTGAATTCACCCTATCAGTTGCCTGCACTTTGGGCATTTCTTCCCACATTTATCAGCAGCAGATCGCAAACATTTCTTACAGAAACTGCAAACAAAGAGAAACCACTCCATGAATAAGAATGAAACGAGTATACAATATGCATGAACTAACTGTTCAAACTAACTCACAACTATAGAATCCCATATTTTAAGCCCTCATCGGAATCAAATAAAGTAATATGCCCTTTAATTGCTCTCTTAGAGTAAAATCTAATGGCTAAATGAAGATCCAATTCTTACAAAGAAAGCCTACAAAGTTGTGTTTTCCTTTTACCTGTGTCCACAAGAAGTGGTACTCGGTTCAAAGCAGATCTCCAAACAAATCTGCCAAAAGTACCAAGAGCATTAAACCCCAATTGAAAAAAAAAAGTAATAAAGAAGAAGAAAGAAGAAAGAAAACACAGTTGTGTATTTCAGTCGACTAAAGTCAAAACAGAAAACAATACAAGAAAAATATAGACTCTTACAGCACAAGAAAGCTCTTCTCTAAGTTTATCCATGCAAGGAAGAGCTGAGTTTGAGCAAGAAGCATCAGGGTTGTCTTTAGCTAATTTGTCTCCTCCTAATTTATTTTCTTCATCTACAGCAATTCTCGGCTCCGTCTTCTTTTTCTCACTTTCTTTTCACCCAAAACATCAAAAGAATTCAACTTTCTCTATTCTTAGCCTTGAAAACTTGTAGCACAAATAACCCAATTTCAAGAAGATAAAAGGGAAAGTACCTTTCATTACAAGTTCCTCCTCTTCGTCAAGATTTAGAATAGGTACAGGAATTGAAATCGGACTCTTCTTCTGATCCCTCCGCTTCCTAACATACAAAGAAAATATTAAGCTTTTCCCCTTTCATTTTTTTTTTTAAAAGAAATAAGAGAAATGAGTAAGTATTTGAAATCAAAGCTAGGTTTTCCAACTTTCGATTTTTCTCATCAAAATCTTCTTAGGAACAAAAGGGGGTGCAACTTTAGGAAAATTATTTCTTTCTTTTTGGTGGGTCTTGTTGGAAATAGTACCTTCTTGTATTGGTTGAAGGTGGAGTCTTGAAGTGCAAATCGGAGCGTTTCTTATGTTTGAACTGTCTTTCTGGCGTGTCTTCAACAATAAGGCTTGCGAAAAGGATAGATTCTTCGTCCCAACCAGCCATGGCAGCCACGGATTTGAATCTGGGACTGAAAAGATTCTCCATATTTTGGCTATTGTCAACTGGGTTTGATTGCATCCGGACTCTAGGACTCTCCTTTTGTTCTTCACTCACCATTTTGGAGTCTTTCTTGGTTTTTTTTATTTGAATCGAGAGAAAAGAATGGGAAAAATCGCTTTCCTTTCTTGAGAGAGAGGGGGTGACTGTTGGAGGCTTAGGGGTGATTTATTTCTAACGGTCGAATTTTGTTTGAACTCATTTGATATTGAGGCCTTTGCAACGGCTATAATTAAGGGCTTATGTTTATATATGAAGGGGCAAATCTACCACGTGTGTGTCCAAGACGAGTCTTTGTATTCCGCAATCTCTCACCGTCCATTATGGATTGAGAGAGAAAAAATGATGCAATACTTTTTTTTTAAATATGAGTTTTTGTTTATATGTTAAAATATACCTTATATTATATGTATTATAATCATACAAATATAAGAATGCCCAATGTAGTTTAAGGAAATAACACAAAATTGAGGTAATTATCAATTTAGAAGCAAGATATGTAGTTTAGTAAAGAAAAGAATAAATTATAGTAATAAACTCAAGAAACAGAAATCAAAATAGCAATTGGGATCTTGTTTGATATTATTATACTGTAATGTATTGTGATTGAATTATTGTAATGTGCTATGTTGATTAATGAGCATTTTAAAGACACTCGTTTGTTTTTTCTAATTATGATAACCAAGGTCTCCGACTTTTTTTAATTTTTATGATTTTTTTATAGAATTCTTAAATAATTAAAAGTACTTTTGGATGAATTATAATGTATTTTCTTGAAAAATTTTTAATTTATGCAACCTTGCATGCAATATTTTTCTTTTATTTTATTCAATAAATTTTATGTGTGTCGATTTCTGTGACAAATTAATTTTCATAAATAAATTCATTAAACACAACCGGGTAAATGACCTATATTGTGATATTAAATATCTTAGCTTACATCCATCGCATAATTTTTCCAGTTTCTCTTTTTAATTATTGTTAACGATTTTTTTTTATATAAATGATTATTGGTTTATTTGATTAAATATTTGTATGGGCTTCTTGATTTATATTTAAATTTTTTTTAAAAAAAATAGCCTATATACCAAGGGTTTTTTAAAGAAAACTTTATGACCCATTACGGTGCTCGGATCAAATAACTTAGCATGCTGTGTATTGTAAATAAATTTGTGATTTCATAATTGCAATATTCAACCGCTCAGATTAATGACAATAATGATGTAATAAGATATGTCACCTAGATTTCACTTACTCAATCTCAACTCAAAATCAATATATTTGCAGTGCTAGAGCACATCAAAATTATTGGATTTGGGCAATTGAATTTTCTTTCGATAATAATTTGAATCCGTTTGGAAGCCTTGAAAATAGCAAGCACGCATTGTTTTTATGTCCCCTAACCTCCAAAGAAAATAGAAATAATTGCAACAATGATTTATCAACATTCTATACGATCCACAGTCCCACTCCATGGATGATCTTATCTTTGTTTTAAGCATATCTGCACAAAAAGAATCCATCTACAAACCCATCCCTGTATTTGTACATCATAATTAACATCAGAAGTCCCATTTCTCTTACAAGTCACGAAGACCCTTTACCCTTTGGCATAATCATCCTCCTCGTATTGTTTTGCTGTACGAAAACCGTATTCATTAATTTCCATAACCTCTTCCTAGCTCCTCCCATGGCAAATGGTTGGTTAATGGGTCCATAAACTTCTGCAATACCAGGTTCCTGAGCCCAGTGTCTGTCACTTCACAAAACCTACTTGACCAATCTGGTGGCTCAACAGCTCTGGTCCCCAAGCCCGGGGCTCGGTCCTTGGACCCAACATTTTGCTCATTCTGCCAATCAGCCACATAAGTAGCTACCCTCCTGTAGAACTTCTCCTTGAACACCTCCCACACTTGATACTTGTAGTGGTTAATAGCCAAAACTCCCCTGTCAGCATTTACATACCTAAAACCCTCGCTTAAATGAAAATGGTGCACCACGTTGATCAGTGTGGAATTCAATGCTTCAGGTTTCACTATACTCTTGTGTCTCTCCGGTGCTCCGAGTCGGCACGTATACCCTACCATCACTCCTTGTGGCGGAAGATGCTTGAGCCCCGACGGCCCAAAACTGTAGCACGAAGTACGTATCTCAGCAACGTTATTTCCAGACCCCGATTGATTGCTAATCACATCATGCAAACTTAACCCCAGAGGAGAGTAAAAAAACTCATCTACATCTATGAAGCCAACCCACTCGCACGACTCTCGTGCCCTTAGCGCGCAGTGTGCGAACCCTGCTTCCTGGGTCTTGATCCATGGCCAAACATGCCTAGAAATGTTAAAACCCGCCTGGACTAGTGACTCCATAACATCTTCAATGTCATCATCACTGTTGTTGTCGTAAATGTACCAACTCTGTACTCCAACTTGGGCATGGTACATGACCCATTCTCTTAAGAACCTAGCTTGATTGCGTAGCATGGTGCATATGCACATTTCATGTGGTTTTCGTTCCGGTGGACCAGGTTGGGGCTTCGACCGGAGCCCTGGGCGGGCTATGGAGTGTAATGTTCCTCTACCCTTCACTCTAATGGATGCCTTGATGGAGCTGTTGACCATTTGTGGGGCACCCAAGACACTCAAAGGGGTTTTGCACCGTACGATCTCTTGAGCCATTGATATGACTTGGGATCGTAGCAAAAACTTGGGTCTCCTAAAATCCCAGCCGTACACACACTCAAACCTTGAAGCGTTAGAAAGTTTCTCCGGCCGTAGATTAAGCCCCTTGACAAAAACAACTGTAGTATTATCACGGTCTATCAAGGCTTCATAGACAAGCGAGTCCCACTTGTGAGTGGGTCCCGGATGGATATAGCCGCCAGATTTCAAAGCTAGCGAAACAGTGTAGCCACGTGGAATGAGTGGACACCGTACGATCTGGTCATCGACATCCTTACCGTCTATGTGATTTGGGGGCAGCCTGCGCTGCGACTGGGATGATGATTTATTAGCCGAGAGATAAACGCATAGGAGGTCCTCTTTTGTAAATAACCGAGACGATGGAGGGTATTTTAGGAAAACTAGAACCTGGTCTGGAAGTATAACTGTTTCACGAATTGATGGTGCCGGGACCGCAGAAGAATCGCCGGAAAGTGCCTCCATCGCCGGCGTCCGCCATGTTGAGACAATTTCCGGGTGAAACTTTTCTGTTTCAAAAATAAATAAAAAAACTAATCAAAATTAACACATACTTAGCAAATTATTACTAAGTAATATACTAAACTTAGCAAGTTCAGTTTTTATTTGGAAAGTTTAATCCTTTTTTGAGAAATGAATGATGGCCATGCGCTATAATAATTAGGAAGGTTTAAGGGAGACCCAGAAGGAAACTAACGACACACATCTTAATAAAAAAAAATCCCAGAAATCAAAATTTAATAATTAATCCCAAGATAATTAAATATGTAAGGTAATAACTCAAATATTCAAGAAAGAAAGAAAAAAGATTATTACCTCCAAAGAAGAAGAAGAAGCGAAAAGTGGAGAAAGTGAAGCCAGAGAAGAGAACACAAGAGAAGACAAGAAAAAGAGTGCACCAAAAGAACCTGTTCCATGAAACAACATCTCGTTTCCTACGGTCTTTCATCGCTGCAAACTCTGCTGTTGCTGCTCATGAAACCAACAACAACAGTAGAAATAGCTAAGATGATGCGAAACAAGTCCTCCAAGAAAAGCCTGACCTTGTTGCTTATGCTCATTCATATGGATATATGTATGTGTAAATAAATAAGAGGTTAGTGTTTTGGTTTATGGGTGCGTGTGTGTATTCAACTCAGTGCTTGAAAGGTAATAGGAAAGTTATTTTGTGGGAGAGAAAGTGGGGAGAGAGAAAATAAGGAAAGGGGTGTGTATCACGATGATGGGGGAGAGAAAGAGACGGCTTGCTTCTCTAATCGAAGACCTTGCCGTTTCTACTTTCTACCATTCATGTCGGTTTTTTTGCGGTCGTTAATACTATCATTTCTGGGTGCTTTCCACTGTTGCGCTTCCCTTTTCTTTAGAAGATGAACAGCCAATATCATGCTGCCACTTCATTGCAATCTATCCTTTTTTGGGCATATTTTCATTGATTAACTGCCCATCTACATGAGAACATTGGATAGATGTTGTGGGTCACCGCTTCCCTGATGAATAAAAAGGCAAAAGAAACCATTTAGGTGGTGGCCCAGTGGTAAGAGCTTGGGACCAAGAGGTTTGCACCCTTTGTGGTCTCAAGTTCGAGCCCTGTGGTTGCTCATATGATGGCCACTGGAGGCTTACATGGTCGTTAATTTCAGGGCCCGTGGGATTAGTCGAGGTGCGTGCAAGCTGGCCCGGACACCCACGTTAAACTAAAAAAAATAAAAAAATAAAAATAAAAAGGCAAAAGAACCTTACAGTAAGAGGGAGCAATAAAAACAAATTAAAGAGAATAAATTTTAAAAAATTAAAATTTCAGTAATTTTTACTAAAATTATAAATATTTACAAGGAAAGACCTGAAAAAAATATTTTCTTGTAAGAGTTGGGGTAAGAGTTTGTAACTAAAAAGTTTATTTTCTTTATGATTTTATATTCGAGCCTTGTGGTTGTTAATATGATAGTTATTAGAGACTTACATGATCGTTAATTTTTGGACCTGTGGGATCAGTTAAGATGCGCGTAAAAAATATATTTAAGAATTTACAAGATTTAACAATTTCTGCTATTAATTTGTACAATTACTATATCTAAGGACGGTTATAAATGAATATAACATGTTTATTTGCAGTCAGGGCAACTGCTAGACAAAAAAACTTGTATGTTTTCGTACTTGTAAAGGAAAAATATATACCACAAGTAAATTAAGTTTTTCATTATGCTTTTTTATATTGGTTATTCATTTTATTTACGAAAATTACAAGTTAAAAATGATTAATTTTTTATATATTTGGAAATAAAAAAACATTAGGAAGCGCAAAGAGAACGGCAAAGGCAAGCAGGTGAGGTGGGAGCAACGTGGTTAGGTGTAGTAGAATAGAAGGAGATGGATACTTCTGCAGCATATGATGACGTTAGATACCTTCCGTGTTAATTAGTGCTAACATCTGGAAAATAAAAGATATGATAGGATATTCAATTACCATCCTACCCCACTGATTCAACTCCCCCTTTCTTTTTCCCACGTGGGTCCCATGTGGAAGCGCCGCGCACCCTCTAAACTGTGCCACGTCATATTTTGACAGGTTGCCTGGAACTAAGGGAATAAAGGATGGAATTTGGGTGCCCATTGTGGCTTAAACGAGCCCATGAATTTGGATTAAGATTTCTTGGATATTTTTCTTCAATTTAAGCCCTTCAAAATATGTGGATAGGTAACATTATAGCGACCCGTATTTACTTGAATAAGTACTACTACAACCGTCCCATTGTATATGAATACATACTGGTTTGTGCTTCGCTTTATCACGGGTGGGTTATTTTTTTAATAAAGAAATAAACATGTAAGTTTTTTCAATGTAATTTTTTATATAAAAAATTCTCAATCACAAATCAAGTATTTAATTAATTAAATTGGTATTTGATCCAGAGATAACTAAGATTATAATATTTAATCTTTCAATATGAGCCATATTCTCAGTTTTGTTTAATAATTATGTTTCTTATAATGTTATTTTTATTTAATGAAACAACCATATGTTCCAATAAAAGGTAAAAAATAATCATAAATGAAAGTGACCTGAATCAAACCATGAAATTCATCCATAAAATAACCTTATGTTGAATGACAAACTGAGAAAAAAAAAAGCAATGAAAAAAAAATAGATCTAAGTCAACCCATGTAAACGTGTTAACCTTGCAAGTCTGCAACCATGGGCAAATGTTTGAGATAACCGCATAAAAAATTTAAAACAAAACATGAAGACCAATTCTAAAAAAAATTAAATGTTGATTGGTGAAATTAAAAAAAAAACATTAAAATATTTGATATCGCAACACGTGTCATGTAGTAAGTTGTGTTTAATAATTATGTTTCTTATAATATATTATTTTTAATTTAATTAAACTATTATATATGCCAATAAAAGGTATAAAAGAAAGTCACAAAAGAAAGCTAATTGAAAAAGAACTTACTGTGCAGAAAGAAAACAATCAACATTTAATTTCATGACACAGTAAGTTTTCAAGGTTAACTTATGTTAACCTTGAAAACTCGTGATCGTGATCATGAGGCTAGAACTTACTGTGCAGAAAGAAAACAAAAAAAATTCTCAATAAAAAAAACCCAGAGACATGAAATTGAAAAAGAAATAATTCTAAAAAAATCAACAAAAACAAATATGACTCAATCAAGGTTAACTTGGTAACCTGACAATCGTGGGCACATGAAAGAAAAGTGAGAAAAAAAAGAAGCACAAAGACTAACTCTAAAAACAATAAATGTTGAAAACTAAAAAAAATAATTAAAAAAGGATGTAAAACAAAAAAACAAAGTCAACCAATGCTAACCTTCGAAATTCATGATCGTTGTCATTAGACTAGGACTGACAGCGTAGAAGGCAAAATAAAAAAAAACTACAAAGAAAAATTCTAAAAATAATATTAAGGCATGAAACTGTAAATTAAAAAAAAATTAAGTCAACCCGGGTTAACTTGCTAACCTCATGACCATGGGCATAGGATTTAGATAATCCTATAGAAAGAAAAGCGAAAAAGAAGAAGCACGAAGACCAATTCCATAAAAATCAAATATTTAAGGATGAAATTGAAAGAAAAAAATCAATTAAAAGAAGATAAAAAAAATAAATAAATAACAATAAAAAAATATGAATTAAATTGAACATGAAATATAAATAGCAGGTACTTCCATACTTTGGCCAATTATTTTTCTTTTTATTAACATTTTATATTTATAAAAGACTAAATTACTTTTAAATGAACTTAATTATAATAAAAAAATCAAAATAAAAAGATAAAAAAACTCTTTGGAACGAAGCTTAATTTTTGTTGCTTCCTATGGTAGTTTAGCATAAAAAATAAAAATGATTAGAAGGCCCTGCACCCAAGTTAATGTTTTTCTTTTTTTCTTATAAAGCTAATTAAGTCATTGTTAATAATAGAAGTCAAAAGTTATTTTTTGCCCTTATCAATTTGTCAATAACTATTGTGTCCCTATACAAAGACGAATTACCCCCCCGGGGTGCTCATAAATGGTACCTCTCATTTGTAATCATATAAAATCTTTGTTATCAATTTGTTTAGAAATAATAGGTTATTTTTCTCACTACATTATGATTTCACAATATCATGAAATTCGATAAAACAAGTCAAATATAAAAACTCTCAACCCAACTTTTATATAGCCCGAGTCTCAAATTAAATGGTGTGAAATTTATTTTAATACGATCTTATCAACTTCGACAAGTCCAAAAAAACAAACAAGCTCATAGGCTCTATTAAGTTTATTTTTTTTATTATATGATAAAAAAAATATGAAAACCCATTCAAAATTAATTAAATATTGAATAATAAAATTAAAAAAATAAAAACAAAACCTAACATGGAAGAATATATATATATAAAAGAAATTAAACTACAAAAAAATCCAAACAAGCAAAAGAAGAGCCTATACAAATAGGCCTGAGGTGAAATTAGACATCATGGCCTTGTTTATTATTATTTTTAAAGGGGCTATCAATGCCATCCGTCCCTTTTTTAAAAAAGAAAAAACAACATCAAGCAATGTGAAATTTCAGGGGTGAGCTTTCTGGGTTGGAAATCCATATTTCAACCTAAAAAACCCACAAATTTCAACCCGCCAAAAATCATTTAAGAAGCAACATACAACCTACCCTAAATTATCTAACAATCCTAAAACACCCTACAATTGCCTAATAAAACCAAGATCAATCAAATCAAGAAAATCAAAATAGAACTCGGTCTCCTTCTTGAGGTATGGTTATAGACAAAACTCATAATAATCGAACTCTTATAATTGAATGGAACCTTTTGACACAAGAATGATGAGTTTAGTCATTGAAAAATAGACAAACTAACTATTTTTTCTTTCCTCACTGTTTTCAGACAAGTTTTTTTTCTTCTTTTTCTAACTCAAGGACTAAAAATAAAGAAAATAAAATTTTAGACCAAAATAAAAATTGTCATTAATATGTGGTTAGCCGTATATTTTCTCTTTATTTTACATTTCATTTCCCTATCTTTCAATTTTGTATTTTTACTATAATTTCAAGTATAATTTCTTCTAATTAGGCTATAGAAGCATTTAATTGAAAAGAAAGAAAAAAACTTGAAAATGAAAAAAAAATCAATTATTTCACTATTCATATAAATAATAAAAACAACTTCATCTGATTTAGAGGGTGTTTGGCTCAACGGTAGCTGCTGTGTTTTTTTAAACTCAATAAAACTAATGTTTGGTTATAAATAGCAGCTGTAGTTTAGCTCATGGGACCCACTAAAAATAAGGTTTAACCGCAGGTTCTGATGAAGCAATTTTTCCATGCTTCTTGTTGCGTTTTTGTTCAGTACTAGTAATTAAAAAAAAACAGCTATATGGGTGCCACAATCGAGTTTCCTCTAGCCACTTGTGAATATTGAATGCTTGGTGTCATCATCATCAACGTACAGAGAAAAGAAAAATGGTCGCCGTGTTGAAAATCAATATTACTTGTACATATCCATAAAAATCATAGGAAATAAAACCTGAATCTGCATGAGGTATGGTTAACAGAAGAGAAGAGATAAAGAGAGGCATATAATATCTTGGTGGAGGGGAGGGGTGTTACACAAGGGGAAAACGCTTGGCTTTTCTCTCCATTGTTCCGACCGGATCGGGTCCAGTCCAAAACTAAATGCATTGAATCGGGTTCGACCCAGTTAAAAAAATTTTATTTTTTAAAATTGTGTTTTATTCAAAAAATTAGAAGGAGATCTCTTGATGACGTAACATTTGCAGAATTTGATTGCAATCCTAATTTTGTTCTTGCCGGGTCTGACCCAGTTAAAAAAATTTAATTTTTATTTTTATTTTTAATTGTGTTTTATTCAAAAAATTAGAAGGAGATCGCTTGATGACGTATCATTTGCAGAATTTGATCGAACAATAAAAAATATTTGATATCAATATTATTTATTTCATGATGTAATAGCAGGAGTTAAATCTACAATATTTAAATTAAAAACCATCAATATATATCATGATGTAAAAACAAAAGAAAAATCTACAATATTTAAATAAAAAAACATCAATATATATATATATATAACCTCAATTTGAAAAATATTTTTTTAACCAAACACATTAAAATATTTTTTGTTCAACCTCAATTTTAAACATAATTTTAACAAAATATATATTTTTCCAAACCAATCTCAACTAAAAATATTTTTTATAAAACAACTTTTTTAAAATCACAACCACAATCATTATCACTATTAGTTGTTTGGTTAACTTATTGTGTCATTCATTTATTTTGACAAAGAGAAAAGGACAAATAATTATGAAAAAAATATTAACATCATAGCTATAGTTGTGAATGCAGAGAGATATACGTAGGAGATTTGCAATCAAGTAAGATAAAAAGTAGCTATGGTAGCATGCCATGAAAAAGAGATCAGTGTTGTTTTGATCAAGTTTTTTTTTTCTATTTAATTTAACATAATATTATACTAAAATAATTATTAAAAATATTAAAATGTTGAAATGTGTACAAAACATCTTTATTTGGGAAATAAGATTAAAACTACCCTTTTTCATTAATAAAGTTTTAAAAATGCCTTATTGTGAAAAAAGAAAAACTCCAGATTATATTTTGAAACCTCAATTCACTAAATAGTGTACTTTTAAACTTATTTATTATAATACAATACTCCTTACAACGTATATATCGAACACAATTAATTAATATGACCTGAAAATAAAATAACAATAATAAAAGATTATTTCCCAACAATTTTAGATTTCAGTCCCGTTTCTTACACGGAAATTAGTTTTCTGAAAATCACTTTTTAAACTTTTATGTATTTGTTTGAAATTAGAAAAATTGATCAACAAAAAACACTTTCTAGTCAAAGAAAAATTTAGCATGGTTTCCAGGAAAGTGTTTTCTTTTTATTTTGAGCGGAAAACACTTTCCAGAAGTTGTAAAAAAATTATAAATATCATATTATTTGTTGATTATATTAAATTTGGTCCTCAAACTTTTGATTGCTATATATTTTATTTTGATTTTTTTTTTCAATTTTATCCCTTAGAATTTGATTTAATTTAATTTTTATATTAACTTTGGTCCTCATTTTTATTATTGTTATTTACTTTTCTCTTATCATTTTTTTAAGTGAATTGTTTTATCTATCAAATTCGGTCTTTATTTTTTTATTTGAAGTAAGTTATGAAATTGTAATTGTTATTATTTTAATTTCAACATCTTTCAATTTTTTTATCTGTTAGATTTAATCTTTATTATTTTGATTGTTATTTATTTTATTTGAGATCATTTATGAAATTAGATTTTTTTTTCAATTTCATTCTCTTCAACTTTTTAATTTGTAAGATTTGTTACTCATTATTTTAATAAACTTGAAAAAAAAACATTAATAAGTTATTTTCGAGGTCATTTTCCATGACATAACCAAACACTGGAAAATGTTTTCTAACTTATTTTCCATGACACTACTAAATATCAGAAAATAATTTACTTTTTAGGAATCCACTTTCAAATGAAACCACTTTCCAAAAGAAAACTACTTTCCAGCAAGCAAACGGGGCCTTCAATATTCTTTCATTTTCACATTTCGTTCCTTTATCGAAACAACTTTAACATTTTCTTTATGGCATAGTATACTTGGGTTTCTCATTTCTTTTTACCAACGTATACCTAAATTTTTAAGTTTTTCTTCTCAATAATACAATTTATTAAGAGTTATAGGATTTAAAATGGTTAATAAAACTATATTACATAGCATTTTCAGTAGCACTCGAAATTTTTATTTTTCATCTATTCCTATAATAAAAAGGTATTAGTTGTAACTTGATAAAAGATGAGTTGTACTCTTAGTGATTTTTCATATCTTGGTATACCAAGTGTTGTATAATATAATAATCTTAATAAAAGATCACTTATATGAGTGAAAAATATAATCATTTTTTTGAGAATTAAAAAAAAAATTGGATTATCTAAAGCACTCATGAAATCAGAAGTTGTTCATAGGTAAATAAACACAATCATGATGATCAAATAAATTTAGGGAGAGAAGTATGCAAGTACTGTTGTTTTAATTTACATAAAAATATTAATAGTTCAACACATCATATTCGTTATTTAGCTGTGTAAATTCAATAGTATTTCACTAAGAAAAATTCAAAGACAAAAGCTATCCATGCTAATATAATGATCCACCAAATCATTATCTTTCTACGAATCTTTTATCTTTCTGGACTGGTTAGATAATTTTCATTCATGTAGGGGATTGTTAGAAATTTATTTTAAAAAAAATGGTTAATAGGCATATTTGAGACCTAAATAAAAATGGAGTCCATTTATTTTTATGGTTAAAACTTTATTGGAAATTATTTTAAAACTATACATTTTTACTTAGAAAAAAAACCATTTTAGAAAGTGAAATGTTATTGTTCATACTATTCATTCATGAGCTAGCTATTTGCTAGTAAAATAATTCTTTATGAGATAAAAAATTATTTCATAACAAACTCAAACCCAAGTCCAAAATGAGTTAGCAAAAAATAATTTTTTATAATCCAAAAAATTATTTTACAAGAAATCCAAAACCATGCCCGTGCTTGTGCCCAAGCTAAATTGAGCAAGCACGAGCATATGACTTAAGCCCTTGTCCAGGCTTATTTTTTTACTCTTCAACTTCTCATTGTATAAACTAAAAAAAAATTTTGTATTTTTTCAATGTGGGATTGAATGTTTATGGTTTCATAAAACTATGCTAATCAGGGGTTCTTTGAGATCAATTTCTCATTCATCTACCATTTGTTTTAATCATGTTAATATTTTATTTCGAAGAACTTTTATTGGAAAGTAATTTCCAATAAGGTTTTAACCATAAAAATAATTGGACTCCATTTTTATTTAGGTTTCAAATGTGTCTATTAACCATTTTTTAAAAATAAATTTCTAACAATCCCCCACATAAATGAAAATTATCTAAACGGTCTAGAAAGATAAAAGATTCATCGAGAGATGATGATTTGGTGGATCATTATACTAGCGTAGGTGGCTTTTATCTTTAAACTTTTCTTAGTGAAATACCACTGGATTTACACAGCTAACTAATGAATAAGATGTGTTGAACTATTAATATTTTCATGTAAACTAAAATAACAGTCCTCAACCTTTTGTCCCAAGGTAGCCTTGTTTGATACGACAAAATTTGACAATGTTACATCCAATTTTGGATCGATGGTGGGAAACCTACAGGCCACTAAATTAATCATAGTTTGATCCTAGTTGAAAAATAACACCCCTCTACAAGATTTGTGGTTTTTTTGGCTTTAATAAACTCTTATTTGCCATGATTAATCCATGGAAATTGCACATACAATCAACCATTTTCGGCTAAAATTTAGTTGTGAAGTTCCCAACTTTTTCTAGAAGCTCTAAGAGATTATTAGACATTTAAGGAGCAAGAGAATAAAAAAAGATGAAGAGAGAAGAATCATCTCCTAACATATCAAAGATAAAAAAAGGGAAAGAATCCCTTATGATCTAGTTTTAATAAACCATTTTTAAACCCATAAGTGGTTTCACAACAACCTGCCTTTTGAGGTTATAAAAGAAGAAGAAATCATAGAGAAAAAAAAACAGGGGATTTTGAAGAGATAAAAGCCACGAAAAGAGAAGAAACCTTGAGAAAGAAACTAATCCAATAGTAAAAAAAAAAAGGAAAGGAAAAGGAAGATATTGTGTAGAAGGAGGTCAGAAGCTCTTGAAAAAAGCCATTAGAATCTACTCAAACCAAGCAAAAAAGGGATAGAAACCAATCATAATCATCTTTTGAGGGTAAGTTATTCAACTTGATAGAAATGTATAACTCATTAAGAATACCATTCCTCTCTGCATTTCAAGCTTTGATTCTTTCATTCAAGTATTGTTCATGATATTTGTGATATGATTTGACTCTGTTTTTGTTTGTTTTTAGCATTTATTTTCAATTTTCTTTAAATAAAATTTTGTTACATGATTGGTTATTTTATTGTTAATAAATTGTTTTATGATGTTTAATGGTTGATTAATGGCATGCTTTAGATGATTGAATGCTTGTTTTTAAAGCATAGACATCGTATTTTATAGTTTGATGGTTATTTGCAAAAATAAGACATAAAGAAATGCTTAGCCATTCTAAAAGTTTTTGTTCAGTTTTAAGAGTTCATATAGATCATTTTGATGTTGCTTGTGATGTTAAATGAGCTTTTAATTTGATAAAAACAATAGATACATGTTTGAATGTTGACATTAGGTTATAGACTTTGATATATGTGTCTTACATGTTTTTCATTGCTTTTGAAGGTTTAAGTACGTAGATATGTGTGTATGTGACTCGCATGAAGAGGTTTTAATCCTTTATTTTGGGTTTGGATTTTTTTTTTCCGGGTTTAAGATTTCTTGGGCATTCTGGGTTGGTGTTCTTTAAATGAACTTTTCCTTAGGTCATTGATTTAAGTGTCAATTTATTCGATTGATGGTTTTTACATGTGCATGCATGTTCATTGGTCTTTAATCTCAGGCTTTTACGACTTAAAAACATTGATTTAATGGCTTTTGATTTTCATTTTCGTCGTTTCTTTTTGGTTTAAAAATCAAATAATTATGGCTTTTGTTTGATTATTTTAATGATATAGCTCTAAAATTTTACTTGAATGTTAATTTCTCATATGTATATTTCATCAACTTGATATAATATGTTTTGTTTTCAAAGTCATGTTTCTAGGTTTTATCTTCGTGTTCTTCGTCGGATTCAAGCCAAAAATTTCATTTAATATTTAAATTTTTGTTGTTGTTTCTAGGATTTTTATGGGTTTGGGCCTTTGATCTAGAAAGCTCAGCCCATGCGGTTGGGTTGAGTCATTCTCTATAAGACTGTGTTTGACAATGTTATTTTATGTCAATAAAAAAAATATATTTTTTTATGTTCTTAAGTTGTGTTTGCTAAACACAACATTAATAAATTTTTTGAGCTTCTGATTTCTGGTTAAGGGTGTTTTTGGCAAATATGCCCTATTTGATTTTTCAGCTATGTTTATTTTTTATTTTTTTGTGTTTTTGCCAAACAAACCCCAAATAATTTTTTAAAAATTTCAAAAAAACTCGAAGATCATTTTAAAATTATTTATGGGTTTCTCACATATTTTTCCAACTATTTCACTTAATATCAGGGCTATAGACTTATATTATAAGATACCGATCCGATATTAAATACACTTGTTTTTCTTAAAAATTTTAAAAAACAAATACAAAAAAATAAAAAATCCATGTTTTGAAAAAATACAAAAAGTAATTTTTTATTTATGTGTATATGACCAGTTTCTCCAAAATAAAAATAAAAATCATATTTTTATATATAAAAAAAATACATAGCATGATTTAGCATCCTTTAATATAAAAATTCAAGAAAATAATTTTTTATATATATTTTTGCATGGATTTTTGGATTTAATAACCAGTTTATGAAATCCATGAGAACTTGATCTACATTTTAAAAATACCAAAAAAACTTATTTTGTTTGTTCGAATATCAAGGATTATAAACTTATATGTACGATGTATTTTTGATATTAAAAGAAAAATATCAAAATATATTTTAACATTAGAATGGTTATATTTTAACCTGATAAGATAAAGACTTTTTTACCGAGGTGAAATTTTGTGAAGCCTTAAACAAACCAACAATTAGAAAACACAATATAGAAGTTACTATTAATTTAAGTACCTTAAGTACTTTAATTTATATAAGACAGATAAACAATATAGCTTATATTTGATAAGATGTACTAAAGTGAATGTCATCTCTATACATAATCAATCCCTTTACCCAGACTCTGAAACCAGTTAGGTTTTTAGTGACCAAAATATTAGGTGACAACTTCATCCTTTTATTTTTACTGATAAAGGATAAGAGTTCCTTGTTCTTTCCATCCATCACCACAAAGATCCCGTTATGGAAGGATGACCGCCGCGACATCGCACAAGAGAGACGATTATCATAAGCAATTTCAATATTTTGATCCAATAAAAATTTATAAATAAACAATTTAAACTTTATGTATTTGAAAATGATATATATTTTCTTTAAATTGAAAATTAATAGTCAAATTATCACCAAAATATGATAATTAAACCTAGCCAAGGACTGATGCAGGAGACCTTTTCTTCTTAAAGTGTAGACTTATGTTAACATGTATATTGACTCAATCATTAAATCAAGCTAAATTTTTTTTATAAGATCCTAGAGACCCTGTTTCTTCTAGAATTAAAATTCCATAGTTGTTTGAGGTTGGAAAGCCTTCAAATAAGGATTAGAAGTTACTATTTGACATTTGTTGTATTTTCCTAGTTGATATAAGATTTTTTTTCTATTTGGATTAAAAATCTTTTATTATTTTTTTTAGCTTTGTTTATGATTTTTTTAGGAAAATAAAAAACCTATAATATTGAGTTTTGGCTAGAGAAAATATTGAGTAATAAAATTATGAATTAGGATTCTATGGTGCTAACCTTATTCAGTACAATTATATGTTGCATGTGGTTATTGTTTTATTTTTGTGTTGTTTCTATTTGCATGAGTTGGTATCAGAGCTCAATGATTCTTGATAGTTAGTTACTATTTTTTTAATAATCATGATTGAAAGAGGTCATATAATATGACGTGTTTGTGTAGAAATGGATAAGAAGGTTCTCCCTTGAAAAACAAATTCAGGAATTGATGATAAAAGATTTGTAAATAATGATTATATAATTGACCCATCAGTTGGTGGAGGTGAGGAGCCCAAGGTATCATGAGGAGAGTGATTATGGACCTATTTCCAGCTTTAAAAACTCGTTCAAATACAAGAGCAAAAGAGACGATGTATTGATTGGGATGAGTATCGTAGATATTTAGGGTTTTGAACAAGGTAGAAAGGATTTTTTTAGTACAAGAAAGTTCTAAAATAGATGAGGGTGAAGCTAATCACCATTAGATAAAAGGGGGCAAGCTTCTACTTAGTGGGAGCAATTAAAAAGTTTTTGGGAAAGATGAGGCAAATAGAAGATTAGAGATTGAGAAAGATAAAAAAAGAAGATGAATGAACATTTTTTTTCCTTTCAAATACACTCAAACTTTGTACCAACAACTCCATTTATTATGATAAGGTAGGATAATTGTTGATAATTACAATGATAATTTCCACCAACTAGTGATTAGGAATGATTTGTCAGAAATGGAAGAGCAATTGATTGTTAAGTACTTAAGTGGATTACAGTTGTCTGTCTAAGACATGCTATTTTTGCAATATTTATGGACAATTTCATAAGTCTATTAGAAGGCTTTGACTATGAAAAAAGTAGCAAGTTACTGAGAAATGAAAGGTTGATAGGGTAACTAACATAGGTGACTTTTGGTCTAATTAGATTAATAAAAGGATGTGCTCCAAAGAATAGAAAATGTCCATTCAATTTGAGTCGGTAGCTAAATAAATCATAGGTTAAGATTTTGATTCTTATTTTAAATTTTGATGTTTTAGATGTGGTGAGTTAGGGAATCAAAATCCTAAGTACCACAAGCTAAAGAGTCATATGTGTAAGAATCTGTTGGTAGAAGAATATGATAAAAAAGCTTGTTATATTGTTTTTAGTGATTCAAATTGTAGTGAAAAGGTTTTGTAAGGTGATTGTGGTCCTACCTTAGTCATTTAAAAGAGCTTGTTTGCTCATAAGGATGAGTCTTTTTTATTCAATATATACCATCAAGGACAATGCATGTAATCTAATCATCAACAACAATATCTGTAAAAATGTGGTATCGGTTGAGGTAATAAAGAAGTTGCAACTCCATATAGAAAAACATTGCAAGCCTTATAAACTAACTTGATTGAATCAAGATAATAAGGTAATCATAGACAAACAATGTCTTATTTTGTTTTTTTTTTAGACAAGAGATATTTTGATAGTTGTGATGTGGTTTATATGTATATGAAGAGTGTCGAAGTCGTGCAAACTTAAACCCTTAAAATTAATTATTTTTAGTATAGAAAGTAAAGTTATTGTCCCATAAAGATATAAGTATTAGAACTTAATTACTCAATTAAAACAAGCTATTTAAGTGTAAATTAAAGCAAACTAAGTAAATATCCGAATTTTAAATCCAAGCACGTATCAATTCTAGAAGATAACTAAAATTAATATTTTGTTTATGATCTAAAATAATTAAAACAACTTAGAAAGCTAAGAAAACAAAAGAAATCATTATGAAAAATAAGAGACAAATTAGCAGAATTTAAAAAATAAAAAGGAGATTTTTTTTAAGAAGTATTCCTCAAGGATAATTAAACATCAATAATTGAATTAGATATATTTTTAATTTTATTTTCAATAATCAACCATGAAAAATTACAAGTTTTTCTACATATCTTTACTTTTTAGTTAATCTAGCATTCATGCATCGATTAACCCTATCATATAACAACCTTCATTAAACACGCAAGATTAAATTACATGATAGCATTAAGATTAAGATTGGTGCAATTGATTCATGATAATTAAACATGCATGGGTAGTTAATTTAATCAATACTTATATTTTCCAAGTATCAAATAATCAAACATGAGTTTGAAAATTAGATACTCCTTCTACTTAAGATAATTATTCATGTATCTGACATAAACTAATCAATAACAATAGATTTAAAACCAAAAACATATGTTGCACATCATATAGATTTTCAATCATCAATCATCAAAGTTAATCATGAAAAAAACAAGATATTCATGTATCACACTCAGATATATATTAATTTTAAGAACAAATTCTCATGATAATTTAAAATTCAAATGTACTAATCTTTTAAAATTGAAAACTAAGCTTATCATAAATTTAGAAAAAGAAAAAAAATTAAAAAAGAAAACAATTGAATCTTTCATTTTCTTCTCCTATACTCTCTTTATTTTTTATAGAAGTTAGAATTGATAATATGAGAATTGATAAGGTGGAGAAGTTTTCTAGTTAATAACTAATTCCTAATCATATTATGTTTACTTATATTAATTTAATTTTAATTGCTTGTGCATTGAATTTGATCTTTTAAAGAGGTTTTTATGCTCATGTGGAACCCTTTTCATATCATTAATGAGTTTTCATGTCATCATCCAAACATGAAAAGATGGGTTGTACTAAAGCTAGTAGCCTACTGGTAGATTTTATATATGATTTTAAAGATGTCGTTCTCTCTCATATGGATGAGTTATTGAGCCTACTATATATGGATAGAAAGCTCCAGATGTTTAATTTCATCACAACTTGAGTTACAACAAAATTCCATATATAATGTTACATATGGTCCAAAGATTACACGGTGATCTAGTTTGACAAATTTGCTCTGACCAATCGTAATCCGCTAAGATTTTTTTTGTTTAAGTTGGATTCCTAATACAATTAGGACTTGCACTTTTTAGCTTTAATGACATGTCCCAATATGCCTTTTCTATTCCTTTACTTGAGATTATGCTAAAAATACTTTAGTTAACTTCTTTTTACACTTTGTGTCTTTATAACACTGTTAAGCATAAAATAAGTTAAATAAACTATTATAAGATATAAAACATGTATAAATGACTAAGAATAAGGTACTATAAAATAAAATAATATGAGTGTATTAGAATGTTTTTCATCTATTATTAGACAGACCATGATAATTTGACAAGAATGTCTTAAATGATGGGGATATAACATGTATACTTTCAATATAAAACAAAATCATATAATATTAGCACTTAGAAGAGAATGGCAGCTGTTGAGAGTAAGGGTAAAAATTTATTGTTTTTATCTCAGATTATGGAGAAAGAAGAAAAGCAAGAGAAGAAAAAGATTGTGGAGAATCAGAATGGTGTGAGAAAGAGTACAATGTGAAATTTTTCATTGATGACTAATCATAGTTTTGTAAAAAAAATAAAAGTGTTTTTGAAATTGATTATTGGCTTACTTTATCTGAGTTGGATAACTATATAGTGTCAACACAACAAATGTCAATGGAGTGAAAGAGAACTAACACCACTTTTAATGATCAACAATAATAAGAGCATATGAGGATAGATGAACAAAACTTAAAGACAAGTTTTTTCAAACCTGGAGAGATTGATGCAGGAGATTTTTTCCTACCATGTAACTTTATGTTAACGAGAATAAATTTTGATCCAACTATTGGATCAGAATGAAAGTTTTCTAGGAGTTTCTATAGGCTCTATTTCCTCTAGAGTTAAAATCTCATAGGCATCTGAGATCAGGAAGGCCTTCAAATAAGGTCCATAAGTTACATTTGGGATTTGTCATGTTTTTCTAGTTGATTTAGAATTCTTTTTTCTATTTGGTTTCTATATTTTTATTTTTTTTAACTTTATTTAGGATGTTTTCCCTAGTATATAGATAGCTTAAAAGATATGTAATATTAAATTTTATTAGAAAAATAACGAGTAATAAAATTTCAAATTAGAGTTTTATAGTGATGATCATATTCAGTAGTTGTTTATACTTGTTTTTTTTTTTTGTTTCCATATGCATTAGATGATGACGAAGAGGATTAGGGTGGGGTTTTTGTCCACCCCATTCACAATAAAATATCCAACTCCATTACCTGCATTTGCATCTAATCTAGTCAGGTAAAGAAATTTCTCAATCTGAAAGGTAATCAGGTACTTGACTAATTTTTTTTTAAATTGATTTTTTTAAAATAAAACCAAAGATTAAAAAAATTACATCTCCATCTATGAATCATGAAACTATAAAATATAGTATGAACTTCAAATCTACATATAAAATCATAAAAAAAACCTTAATGAATCATAGGATAAAAATTCATAAATTACATTAAGAAATAAAATTAGAAATATATATATTAGAAATAAGTTTGAAAAATTATGGGTAGTAGTTAATCCATGACACTAGTTAAATAGGGGTAAATCTTACTCTCTTAATTTGACTTTGATCAATCAGATAAAATATGCCTAATGGATTATGGTATACCATTTAGGAAGTGTTGTGTTTGCAATATTTATGGACATTTTTAGCAGCCTATCAGAGGCCTTTGACTGTGGAGAAGGAACAAGTTACTTAGAAATTGTAGGTTGATGAGGTAACTAATAGAGGTAACTTTTAGTCTAACCAAAATAATAAAGGGTTATGTTCTAGAGAATAAAAAAATGTTCATTCAATATGAATCAATAGCTAAACAAACCAAGGTCAGGGTTTTAGTTCTGGTTTTAAATTTTGGTGTTTTAGATGTAGTGAGTTAAGACATCGAATTTCTGAGTGTCACAAGCTAGAGAGTCATTCACGTAAAAACCTATTGGTAGAAGAACATGATGACAAGGTATGTTATATTTGTTTTTATGATTCAGATGGTAGGAAAGAGGTTTCGCAAGGTGGTTGTGGTGCTACTTTAGTCATCTAAAAGAGCTTTTTTGCTCCCAAAGGTGATTTAGACGAGAATTGACTACATATTAGTCTCTTTTATTCAACATGTGCCATTAAGAACAAGATATGTAATTTGATCAGCGACATTGATAGATGTGAGAGTATGGTATCAGTTGAGACAATAAAAAAATTATGACTTAACATAGAAAAACATCAAAGGCTTTACAAACTGAATCGACTAAACTAAAATGATAAGGTAATCATGAACAAACACTGTTTTATTTTGTTTTCTATAGCCAAGAGATATATTAATAGTGTTTGGTGTGAATTGGTTTTTATGGATGCATGTCATCTACTATTAGGCAGGTCATGGTAATATGATAAGAATTTCATATATGATGGGCAATGTAACACATATACTCTTAATAAAAAGGAAAAACATACAGTGTCAATGCTTAAGAGAGAAAAGCAGTTGTTAAGATTAATGATAATTTTTTTATCTCAATTTATAGAGAAAGAAGAAAAGGAATAGATGAGTGAGATTGTGGAGAATCCATATGCTGCGAGAAAGAGCAAGTATGGAATAAGTCATTGACTACTAGTAATAGTTTTGTAAAAAATGAGAGTGTTTTGAGAATTGATTCTTGGTCTACTGTATCTGAGTCAGTTAACCATGTAGTGTCAGTACACTAGCTATCAATTGAATGCAAGGGAACTAATACCACTTTTAATAGTCGACAATAACGGGAGCATAGACGGATAGGACAGAACTTGAAGATGAGTTCTTTTTAACCGATATAAACTGATGCAATAGATTTTTTTTTCTAATATGCAACCTTATATTAACGAGAATAAATTTTGATATGATCATTGCATCAGACTAAAAGTTTTCTAAGAGTTTTTAAAGACTCTATTTCCTATAGGGTTAAACTTTTATAGGCATCAAAGATCGAGAAGGCCTTCAAATAAAGCTTAGAAATCACCATTTAGGATTTGTCATATTTTTCTAATTGATTTAAGATTTTTTTTATTTAGAACTATTTTACTTTATTTAGGATATTTTTCTTAGAGTATAAGAAGCGTAAAAGAGATGTAATATTGAATTTTTATTTAAAAAAATAACGAGTAATACAATTTCAAATAAGGCTATTGTGGTGGTGACCTTATTCGGTAGAATTTAGTATTATTTATACTTATTGTAATTCTTGTATTGTTTTCATCTGCATTATATGATAATAAATAGGATTGAGGTAGGTTTTTTGCCACTTCATACCAAAATATATAACTCCATTACCTTCATCTGTCTTTTGATTCTCCATACTTGCTCAAAGAATCTCAAATTAAAAAATTCTTTGACTTGACTATTCCATACTTGATTTGATGAGTATCTAGATACTTGACTAAATTTATTTTTTCTTGAAATCGATTTTTAAAAAATAAAACCAAAGATTAAAAGAACTATATCTCCATCCAAAAATTAGGAAGCTATAAAATAAATCTATGTATAAAATCATAAAAAGCCTTAATCAATCATATGATTACAATTCAAAAATTACATTGAGAAATAAAATTACAATTTTATCAAATAAAGATAAGGTTAAAAAATTATAGGGTTGATGGGTGGGTATTGAACCCTGCACCGATTAAATAGAGATGAATTTTATTCATTTTTTAATTTAACTTTAATAAAATAAAATAAAATAAAATGTGTAATGGATTGGATAAAGTTGTCATCCCTATTTTCTACTTTGTTCATGTAGTTTAATTAAAACCTATAAAAAGCTATCAAAATTATACAATGTTTTCTTTATTTATATAAAATCACTAATCAAATTATTAATTTCTATTCTTTGATTACAATGTTTCAATACTATTAACTTTCGTTATTTAATTTCATGTGTTTCAAAAAAGAACATCAAAAAACTCCTACAAACGATGCTTTTTGTGCATAAATATTTATTATATTAGTATTAATTCGGCTCTCTCAAAAGAAATTTTCTAGTTCCACTAGTTATCAAAAGGGTATTTCAAACCTCAATGGAGGTAACGAGAAACAGAGGAATAAAGAGTTCTTTCTCGTCAAAAGACTGGAAAGGAATAAAAATAAAATAAAATAAAAAATAAATTCGAATTGGATAGGATAGGGCCTAGCTCACGAATTAGTGTAAAAGGCCAGTTTTTAGTAGCTGCTGCTGCTGCTGCGGAAATGGTCCAAGTTGGGTCCAACATGGAATAAGGTTCGAAATGGACCGCGTTTCATGATTTTGCCCAACAAATCAAGAGCTAATCTTTGTTATTTATATAGTTAAGCACAAATTATCTAGGAGTACTAAAATATTTTTACTAATTTTTGCTTATTAAGTAACATGAGACAAGGAAAGAATTTTAAATTATGAAATTCAAAATTACCATATTTAATTGGGATAATTATAATTATAAAATTGAATAATTAATAAAACACAAATTGGGTGATGCCACGTCACTTAGTTAAAAATTATAGTAAGAACATCAAGCAGCTCTAGCATTATCCAATCTATATATAATACAATAATAAAAAAGACTTGCTAGTAGTAAGAATGAGGGTATAAGGAGTTAATTAAATTTTTAAATTTTATAGGATATGAATTACTTTTAAAGCGTGTGTTCTAAATTTCAAAGGGTTAAAATCAATATTCAGAGAAATGAGAATCAAATTTTAAAGAAATGAAATTAATTAATAGTAATAGCTTATGAATTAACTTTTAGTGAGAATTAATTAGAGAATAGGAATTGAAATAAATAATTAAATGGGAGACAATTTTGTGATATTCTAGAGTGTAAGAATCAGTTGTCACATAGAAGATATTACGTTTCAAAAGTGTCTTTATTATTGAGTTTAATATTTTATATTTATAAAAAAAAATCTATGCTTAAACACAAGAATTTTTTAATATTCAAAATTAACTACAATTATTAGCAGTCCTGAGTCACTCTTCATCAATAGAGATTCCATTGGAATCCACGAAACCCTCAAAATTCAAAGATCTTAAACTAGTTATTTCATATAAATTTTAAAATTTTATAAATAATATTTAAATAAAAAGGTTACATTTTAATTCACAACCTATATCTTTGGAATATATTTATTTATATGCACGCGAGAATTTTTTATATGTGCAAGTGATCTTGGCATATCAATATAAGGTGTTTGAGAGTGTGATAATCGTTATTTTTCAAAGTATTTTTTATTTGTAAATATATTAAAATAATATTTTTTTTTATTTTAAAAAATTTATTTTTAATATCTGCACATCAAAATGATCTGAAAATACAAAAAAATAATTTGAAGCAAAGAAAAAAATAATTTTTTTTTTCAAAAACGTTTTTAAAACGAAAAAACAAACAGATCTATATGAGCGATAGCTAGGGCCACGCTATCAGCAAAATTCTTTAAACATAGGACTTGCCGCAAACCTTCCCATAAATTATTATTTTTTTTATATAAAAAAATTAGTACAGGAAGTTCAAAATTTTGGCAAAATAATAATATTTGAAAAAAATTCGATAAAATAATATACTTTCATCTTGTCGCGTTTTTGAAACGTGAATTTACTAAATGTCACTATCCCTAAATGCAACAAGATAGTTTTCGTGCTTTATAATAGCAACATTTAAATATGTCACATTTCTGAAGCGCGACATGTCGTGAAATCTAAATGCCTCTCTAGATCAAAGAACATAGAGACGCACTAGCCCCCCTCTCCAAATTGATGCCCTCAACCATTACCTCTCTAAAAAAACTCACCAAACACTTTTTTTTTTGCCCTTAAAACACCAAAACACTTGAACTCATCATAGTCTCTAAGCATCCTTAGATGTTTTTCTGTTCAGAATCAATTGTTGTTGTTGCTATCATCGCCGCTGTAGCCCTTTTTCTTGTTCTACAAGGTAAACAAACTACATTGCTATGAATTTATGTTTGGTTTAATTGAAATGAAATAATTGTTTATGTTGAATTTAGGGTTTATTGAATTAATAATAAATTAGTTATGAATACCATCACATAGGGTTGATTTGATATAGTTGAACATGAAAATAAATTAAATTAATTATGAATTAATTATTTATATTAATTATATGTTGCATTTAATTTTGGATAAGTTGTCGAATTAATAATTTTGTGTAAATTGTTGGAATCAACTAATAATGTAATTAAATACACTTGATGATTTCATGCAATAGAGCATGAATGTGGTAGGATTGTGATGAATTACATGTTGCATTGGATTGTTTATAAGTTGATGAATTTGGTATTTTCTTTGAAGTATTTTAATTTGCTATGAATTTGAGTTTGATTTAATGCAATTAAGCATTAAAATATCAATTGGATTTGGTATCATAAATTATGTTTAATTTTGGTCAAGTTTGTTTTGCATTAAATTTTGAGAATTTGATTGAATTTGGTATAAATTCTGCCAATTAGGGTTGGGGCAATGTAATTTAGTTAAAATTACATCCAATTGATCAAAATTTGATTTTTTTTAGAATGTCTTATAACATGTATATGTGTTATATCATTATGGTGACACTATTGTTTATGATGTGAACAGTAATATCACATGCAATGGCGAGAGCATTTTGTTATTAAATGATAATATAGGTATGTCATATGCAGAAATAAATAAATAAAAATTATTATGGATTTAGGTGAAATTATAATAATATTGATGTTAAAATAATTTAGAGGTGTCAAATTGGAGAATGACAGTATTATGTTGTACCAGTTGTGTGTGATAACATATTAGTCTAACTTGGAGGATGGACATACAATCAGTAATAAAAATGAATTAGTTAATGCAACTAAATGGTGACACATTGCACATTCAGTTGAATACTGAGTCTAATGGTTGAACTCTATATTTGTTCATTTATAATGTGTAAAAGAACCTGAATGTAAGTGGTATTTGCATGAGGGATATCATAAAAGGTCAGATTCATTTAAGATAGCAAAGTTAAAAGGGTCATACACATGTGTTTCGACCTTTATAAAAATCTTTTATTACTAATGTTATATCAACCATTATTGTGAATAATCTTTTAATGATAGTTGTAAGCATACAAGATGAAATAAAATTGCATTACAAGTATAAAATATAATATGACAAAGCATATATTGTAAAATATAAGGTGTTTAAGCATCTTTTTGGTTCACATAAGGACTCTTTTAAAATATTACCTAGGTTGTTATTGGCAATAAAGGAATCAAATCCTAGAATAATTGTTGATTAGATGCATAAAGAAAATCTTGATGATAGTATAGTGGTTTTTGAGAGAGTTTTTTAGTCATTTGAACTTAGTATTGAAGATTTCAAGTACTGTAGACCACTTATTAGTGTTGATGACACACATTTATATAGGTGATATGATAGGAAGTTATTTATTGCAGTTGCTTTTGATGCATATAATGTGATATTTCCTTTGGTTTTTTCAATTGTTGATGAAGAAAATAATTATAATTGGAGATGATTTTTGCTTTGCTTACAGAGATACATTACTAGTGATATAACATGTATATGTATAAAATCAGATAGGCATGCATGAATAAAGAATGTAGTAGCAAAAAATTGGCATGAACCTATAGGATACTATTGGTATTATGCTCGATATGCTTCTAGTAATTTTAATCATAAACTCAAAGACCCCGTTACAAAAAAAAAAAAAAAACAAAAGATTTGATAAGGATGTGTTATGAATCTTCAAGGCACAAATTTAATTTTTGGTATGCAAAAATGTGTGAGTTGGACCAAACATATCAATAATGACTTGAACGGGAACAAAAGAAAAATGAGCTTTATGTTATGATGGTGATCACCGATATGGTAATATGATATCTAATCTTTCAAAATCATTTAATCATATTTTGAAAGGTGCTCGTGCAATGCCTATTTCAATTCTAGTTCAATTGACATTTTACAGGTGTAATAGTTATTAGGTCTAGTAGAGATGTGAAGCTAATGATTTTATTCAACGTAGAATAATTTGGGTTTAAATATGTTATCTACCTAATCTAATTTATTTTGATTTTAGAGATCATATTGTAATCTTGTTTTAAATAATTCAAATTGAATTGATAATAAGCAGGGATAAATTAAGAGATCATATTGTAATTTTGTTTGAATTTGAACAAGTGTTCCAGGTCAACACCTTTATTAAACCGAGTGTTGTAAAAGAAATCAGAAGGACAATAAGAATGAATGATAGAACATGCATTATGGTAAATGACGAACATTTCAATGTTCATGTTCACATGTTCTTGCATATTATGTTGAGAATCACTTATACTTTACATAGTTTGTTGATAATCATTACATGATTCAAAGCTACAGATCAACATATGACATGTCATTCTATCCATTACCAAATAAGTTAGAATAGGGTGATTATATTGGACCTCAAGATGAACCAAGCTTATTTAGATGGAAATTTAGGTATGACCGACAAATGTTTACTCGTTTGCATAACGAGATAGATGCAAAAGAGAGTTATGCACATTATAGGTGTGACATAGTTAATGACACAGACCATAATAGAAAAATATGTCATGATTGACAACGTATTTATGATAATACAATTGTATGACAAAACATATATTTTCATTATGATATATTTATGATATTTTTATAAAGCATATTAAACTTATCTAATTTCACATCAAACATAAATATTATTACATAGGATGTCGTACATTAGAGGCGATGGATCGTTTGCTCATGTTGAACTTCTATATTATGATGATGATATTCACGGACATCATGACGATGACATCCATAGAGAGCATGACTATGATCATAGAGAGCATGAGTCACAATGCATGCCTACCAAACCCGCCAACACTTCTGTCCTGTGATGCATGATAGACATCGTTGGAGGATTTTTTATTGATATTATATGAATATTTAATTTTAATATGTTTTTAATGTACTAACATTAAAGGTATTATATATTTATGTACTTATATTTTAAATTGTTATGCAGGATGAGATCGTAATTTATTATTGTACACATAAGTGGAAGAGAATACATGAGCGGGTTCAGCCCTATGTGTTTGAGACAGGTTTTTTGTATGTCAGTTGTCTAGACCACATCAAGCTTGATCTTGGCTTGATCTATGCACTGAATAAGCGATGGATATGTAAGACACACACATTTCATCTTAGACATAGAGAGATGATACTAACAATACAAAATATATCGATTTTGCTTGAATTGCCTATTGATAGACTAGTAGTCACATCCACTGGCATCCGTAATTAGATTGCGTTATACAAATGATCATTTGGATTGGAGTCCCCTTCTAAATTGAAGGGGGTAGCATACATTGCTCATATCGGATAATGCAATAGTTCAACTTCAGACAACATATTCTAGTCAACATCGATATGAGTAATGCTTTTTGCACGCCACAAATTTGTCAGGATAAAAATGATGATTACGACCAGTTAAGCCATCATGGAGCTTATATATCAGAGTGGAATGCCTGAAGGAATGTAATATTTATAGAGATGCATCATGTGATTACAAATGAGGAGTATTTGATTTGATACATGAATATCACATGTCGGGTCATTACTTTGGATCCCGAGTAGGTTCCTCCACCTGAAAACATGCAAAACGAGCAACATGCTCAGTGAATTCAAAATATCGTAAGTAATCAAATCTTTCTATAATTAATATATGTTAACTTAGATTTTATTTATTAATCTTTTAATTTAACATTAATGTTTTTATTAATATTAAGTTGGCTTCATATTATGGAATGGTCGAGAGGCCTAATCTGTGCTTTGTAATATTGACAAAGAAAATGAAGGATACTCTTATGTGTCTTGGTGGTTCAATATTTACCGTACTGGACTTGATACCTTTGGGAGATGTTAACTCTTGATGATGTCATAACAGAGGACAAGGTTACTCAGGCAAGGGCAGGAGCTGGATCCAGTCGTGCTATTGATGAGCCTAGATCATCTTAGTAAACGATGTAGACGTAGATAAATAGTTAAGTTATGTTGACATATTTTAGGATTTTAATTACTAGAATGTTGTATTATTTAAGTATTTGAGATTCATTTTGCATGTATATATGATTTTTTTTATTTGCAATCCTAAGACTATTTGTGATTATGAAAAGTAAGAATTTGTTGAGTTTAGTTATTGTGGTTCTTTGCAGGTATTTTTAATCAGGACAAAAGTTTAGATATAGTTCCTATATAGGAGAAACTATGCTTAAATTTTGTTAAAATTAAAAACTTTTAACTCTCTAAAATCATTAACTAAATTAAATGTTAGATTAACAAACTAAATAATAAATCTCATAAGAAATATTTTTTTTGTTAGATTTAGATGTTGGAGAAATTTATTGCTGAAAGGCTACTAAAATTTAATTGATATTGTGGTTCCGAATTGTAACATCAATTAAAATCTTATTGTAGTTCATAAACACGATATCAATTAAATTTGTGTTGTGATTCTAAATCATAATATTTAATTAAATATTATATTTATGAGCTGTGATTTCAATTAAATATCTAGGTTAAAAACCATATCATATCATCTAAAAATATACCATTTCACCCAAATTTTTTTGTTTTCATATTAATTCGCATGTTCTTTTTATTTTATAGGCTATTGGCCAAATTTGTCCTAAATGATCTTCCTAGATTCCAATTCTTCCCTAGCTACCTCAATAATTAATAATATTCTTCCATCCATTAGAAAAAACATTAATCTAGTTGAATATGTGGTTCACATGACACCAACTTGAACACCAAGACAAATTAAGGTTCTTCTCCATACTTTGTGGGCTATAAGCTTCTTTTTTAGTGCTATCTCTGTATTTCATCATTCATTTGTCTGTGTCTTCTGGGAATTGATGGGAGTTTTCGGCTAGTCTTTCAATAAGTCATTTGTCATTTATCATTTCAACACCCTGCAAGTGATTAGCAGGATCCTCCATGCTCTTAAGACGGCAATTTTGTCTGCTGCAAATGTTCTTGGTTCTTGACTTTTTTTGCTCAATATTATCGATCAAGGATGACAGTGATCGTGATTGGTCTCGCACTTCCAAGTTCCAATAGCTAGGCTGCATAGCACTTCCTGCTCCTAGTACTAGACAAGAAGAAAATTCGTTTCCAGCAGGAATTTTATACATAAATCGAGACAAATTAGCAGAGGTAGAGCACCCACAGAGTACAGAAGAATATTGGGATTAACTGGTCATAAAATTAAAGTCTTTGGATCAGGATATTGTTTTGAGTACTGAACTATTTGGTGGCCCGCAATATGCATGCTAAAAGTCAAGTTATTTTTTTAATATAGAAAAATATCAAGAAAAATTTAAAAAATATATAATTAGAAAACAAATAAACAGAATGGGGATAGAATTAGACACAAAAATTAAATCCAATAAAATATTAAGTGACGAAATTAAAAACAAAAATAAATCAAGAAAATAATTAAAAAAATAACAATTAAGAGAATAAAAATCAAATTAAATACAAAAATTAAATGAAATAAAACATTGATGGATGAAATTGATTATATTTAAAAGACCATCATAAAAAAATACTAAAAAAATCTCGGGATGATGTTTTTTTTTATGCTTTGAAGAGCAATATAGTTATTTTACTGTGCAATCAAAGTATTAAAACACCAAAATCTCCTAGACTCTATTTTTAATTTTTTTTCCTTTAGATATTTAAATAATTTTAATGTGCATTTATAATGTTAAAAAAGATTGATATGTTCTTAATCAATATGATAATAACAAATGAAACTTATTGAAAAGACTAGTTAAATGGTTTTATTTGAGAGTAATAAGAAGATCATTTTACTTTTTCAATTCATATATGAAACATTATGCCTGTTTTATTTGTTTTTATACTTGTGTCTTATTGCATAATGTTAACAGCACAGGCAGTGAGGTGCTGAGCAGCTAGGTTCAAATTTTCTTGGAGAATATTGGTCTTTGGCATGACAGTAATATTCTTTAGTTAAACCCACCTTGGGCAGGCATGGCAATAATATTCTTTAATTAACCTACCTTGACACAAGTTGGGTCAGTTAAAGAATATTATTGCCATGCCAGAGCCAGTCTTCTCCAACGTCATGGGCTCGACTCCCAGCTCTACTTCTGTAATTATACCATTATTGCTTATTTTCTCTCTATTTTTCATGCACGTCACAAATCTAGAAAATTTCAGAAGGAAGGCATCAGATAAGGAAGTGTGTGTGTGTGTGTGTATATATATATATATATATATATGAGAGAGAGAGAGAGAGAGAGGGAGAGAGAGCTAATTATGAATAATCAAGCGAGCTTTATATTTATTTGTTTTTTTTAAGAAGCCAAAACGTTCGAGAGTTTTGTTTCTTCCTCTTAAGGTATTTCAAAACAACCACTTTAAGTATACCAAATTTTGTTCAAGTTTTACTTGTAATTTTTTAGTTTGAGAATAACCTTTTACATATAAACTAATTATGAATTTAAGAATAAATTAACTTTTACATATAAACTTATGCATTAAATCAAAGCACATAATTACATCAAAATAAAAATGCTATATTTGTATTATGTCATTGAAAATATATTAAAATGATATTTTTCCAAGTTTGTTTTACATCAAAACATACTATCAAAAAAATCTAAAAATTTATTAACTTTTCAATATAAAATATAATTTTAAAAATATTTTACAAAAAAAAAAAGCCACTACAATGATACCAAGAGCGCACTTAGAGTTCATAAAACTTGAGGCAGAAGTCTAGCATGGACCAGCTTGCAATAATAATAAAACAATAACAAATATAATTTGTAATTAGACATTAGCGGTCTACTTCTATAGATTCTTTGGATACTTAATTAGTAACACAAAATTCAATCACAGTACTATAGTTCCTCTTAAATATTAATTATTTAGGATCAAGAAAAAATGATGCTTTCTTCACCCCGACAAGAAGGAGATCGAAGTTGGTTTCTGCGAATCTGACCGAAATAGAAATATTCTCATATCGCATGTATATACATGAACCAGAGCGCAATTCTATGATTTTTAAATTGTCTGAAATACATTATCGCATCATTTTGTATACTTGCGACCAGGAGGTTCAATGGAAATGAAACCGTTCCATTGTTTTCTAATATTTATTAATCCGTGATTATTGAATATCATCAACAATTATTGCTAGCATTGTATTGAGTTGAACAAAACTTTTGTCTACAAATTGTTTAAGCAGAGATAAATTGGCATGGGACATTCAAAAGAAAACGTGCCCTTTTCCCCTTGTAATATAGTATTTCCTTTTTGCTGAAGATTGCTTTCTTGGTGTCTAAAGGTTGTGCTGAAACGCCCGCTTTCATGGTTTTTGCCTTTGGGATTTGTATCTCAGAATCATATGTGACCCATGCTGTCTCCTACTTAATTAGGACACTTATGATTGAAGGGCTGCCCTGCCCCTCTAATGCCTACCTCCATTTCTATATTCCGCGGACCCTTCATTAGTAGTTTCTTTTTCATTGCAAAAGAAAAAAAAACCCAGACTTATGATATCTTGAAAGAAGGAAGACATTGATGTCCATTGAGTTATATCTCCTCAAGGGCTCGTCATTAATTTGTATTAGGTTGTTGATAGATTCATCAGTATATTTTTACCAAAAAAAATCAGATCAAGAAAAACTTATGGGTATAAATTTTTTAGAACACCAACACGTCCCAGTAAAAACGCGTTAGGCATGATGCTAGTCAAACCCAACCATGATTAGACTTAGCAGTGTGTTAAGGCCCGGATATTGGGTCTGACGTTGGCTAAACCCATCCACGCTTGTGCTTGGTAATGTACCTAGCCTCGAGTGTTGGGTCTAGCGCTGGTAAGATCCAGCCACAGATGGGCTTGACAATATGTCAAGCCATATTGTCAAGCCACAGGCATTATGTCTGGCGCTAACCAGATCCAGCCACAGATGAGCTTGACAGTGTGCTTAGCCCAGACAAATTGGGTCTGGCATTGGCCAGATTTAAAAGATGATTGGGTCTAACCTATCAATTTTATAGATTTTTATATAAAATTATAGAGGATTTTCTCTCTCAACAAATAGGCTTAATTATACATGTCTATACTCTATCAAGATCATTACATGTATTAAAGCCTTTCATAGCAAGTCATTTCTCTATCTTTTAGCTGGATAAAATGAGTGGAATATAGCTTATAATAAAACTCAAAATATCACAAAAATAAAGTTACATTTCAGCCTATTTTCTCCACAAAAGAACAAAACTTATGAGCTATAAATACACTATGAGACCTTCAAAACAAAGATTTACAATCTTCATTCTCTACTGCATATATATTTTCAGAGCATCTTTCTCTAGAATATTATTGTATCTTCTTTCTCTAAAAAAAATACTTATTTAAGCATCAGAAATCATCTTCATCAAAATTGACTTTTTACAAGTACTAGCCACAAATCACTTTGGTCTAACAAACATCAATTATAAGCTATCAACCACTATAACTAGTGAGAATAAATAAGATTGTTATGATCAATTAATTAACCAATTATCCACCCCGAGAGTTCTATTTCTAAACGAACATCATGTATACCAAAATATTTTTTTTTTAAAAAAAAAAGTGACCATGGAATTATCACCTCAAAGTATTAGTTAGGGTGAATTTGGTATTCAAGAAACTATATATATCCTAGTACTCTCTCAACCATTTTTAGGGTGAAAGTTAGCTAATTTCTATCAATTTTATAAATCCTTAATTTGATTTTGTATCCAGAATTTATAATCTCGAACCTTTTTCTCTCATGGAAAACAGATTAAGTTTCTTAAAACGCATAAACTCTTCACTCTTGGATACTTGTAATGATCACTGGACAACTTACAGGCTAATTGCCATTGGTTGCGATTTCCTTTTATCTGGATTTCAGCACAGTACAAAAGAACCTTAAATCTAAATATTGGATATGGAAGGAAGAGATCCATCTCTCAAGTTGAAGGTGTTGGACATGAAAAATATTGCCACTTCTTGTTAAATATATTAAAAGGCGATCTATATATTAAGCATCAAATTAAGGTAATAATGTCGTTGTTCTTCGTTCTTAATTATTATGTATGGAGACTTCAAAACATAACTAAAGATTCAATCAATGGACTTATTTATAATTATATATATAGTGTCTTATTACTATTGTCACTTGCGTAGTTTTCTCATTAGACTAGTTTAAAACAAGCAAACATTGACCACCGAAGGTAACCATGTCTTGTTTGCCAATCTACCTATACTGGTCAAGGTCAAGGTTGCAAGTTGCAACTCGAGGAATCCATCAATGGAATTTTATGACACTTTCACATTAAGAAGAAGGCATCTCTCTCTCTCTCTCTCTCTCTCTCTCTCTCCCCCCGTCTAAGATGAAATGAGTTGCCCCCAACGACAAAAAATGGCCAGCTTTTAAGGGGCCAGAGAATCCTTCAAGTCTCGTTATTTTTTAGGGCTTAACCAAATTAAAACCCAATATGAGAAGACTTTAGCATCAAAATTAATTAATTTTGTCAACGAAGACGACCCACGTCTGGTTCTTCTTTCCTGTACAGTTTTTCATGCTCATCAAGACCCTTTCCATTGTCTCCTATAAGGGTGGCGCTGGTGGCCATTTTATAATTATACACACCCTCCATTCTTTTTAAGAGCTCTCAACTCCTATATGCTTTTCCATTCAATCATTTCTCTCCCCCTTCAAACAACATCCTTCTTTTTTTATGTCTGAATGAACTGGCAGCATCTTTTCTTGGATTATAAGTTTCTATATATAAAGGGTGGTTTCCCTTTCACTTTTTAGCTCTCGAATTATTTCTCAAGCGTCAAGACTAGCTTCCTAGCTTAGCTTAGCTTGATCATCACTTCAGGTTGGCAAAAATGGGAAGGCAACCTTGCTGCGATAAGGTTGGATTAAAAAGAGGTCCATGGACAATTGAGGAAGATCATAAGCTCACGAACTTTATCCTCAACAATGGTATTCAATGCTGGCGAATGGTTCCTAAGCTTGCAGGTGTACATCTCTTTCCTTTTCTTTTCTTTGTTTCAAGCATAGTGCTGATGCATTTACCAACTTAATCATAGCTTTAACTAAAATGGTAGCATTTTGGTGGCATGGTTTTTTAAGGTTTGCTAAGATGTGGAAAAAGCTGTAGACTAAGATGGATTAATTATCTGCGGCCGGATCTAAAGAGAGGTGGTTTTACAAAAATGGAAGACAATCAGATTATCCAGCTTCATTCACGTCTTGGCAACAGGTATAATATTAATGCTTTCTTGTTTTTCGCTTTCCCTCAAAATTACTTTCAAGAAACTTTAATTCAAGGTCATTAATTAATTATTACGATAGTTACTTGTTGATGGATTTTTTTATTTTCTTGTTTAATTTTGTGTAGGTGGTCTAAGATTGCTTCACATTTTCCGGGCCGCACAGACAATGAAATCAAGAACCATTGGAATACTCGAATTAAGAAGAAGTTGAAGGTTCTTGGTTTAGACCCCGTGACCCACAAGCCCATTGAACAAACAGAGAAGGATGTTAGTGGTGAGGAGGATGAGACAATTCAAGAATCTGTTTCCTTAAAAGAACAAGAGGAAAGCTTGGAAGTCAAGTCAGAGGATCGTGATCAAGCCAAGAGTGATTTTGTACAAGAAAGAGATCAGAAACTTGAGCAAGATGAATTGAAGATATTGGATGAAACTGATCTTCTGAAGAGCTATGAAATGTTGTGTGGGAGCTTGGATGTGGGCTCATGGATTAATCAAGAAACCAACACATCTACTTCTTATAGTTCTCAAGAATCTAATAACCTTTCAGCTGGTGAATTCCATTCCATTCAAGAAGACTCTGTAAGTCAATGGATTGAGAGTGTGGACTCTTTTCTCTCATGGGACAGCTTCAGTCATCTAGATGAAGATCTTTTCTTCCTGGAAAATAGCCAATGTAATTACATGACGCATTCGGCCCCTAAGCGCCTCTAATTTCATTATCACTCAAGCATTTAGCTCCCATAAAAGTTAATCAGATGGTGTTAGTGATTTGAGTGCTACCTTATTTTATATGAAAACCATTTATTTTGAACAACTGAAGTTGTTCTTAATTATTCTTTGCCTTTTCCTTCCGTTCTTTCTAATGATGAAAAATTTAGTGCAATATGTTTTTGTACATAATTGTTTTCTTGTTCTTTCACCATCACAGGGATGTCTGAGCTTTGCCACATCTGATTAGTGAGGCAAAAAGCTTGATCCTTGACCGTAGTTGTTGTTATGAGCTATGTTAATTACTTTTTTCTTGTCTCCTATACATGCAGGCAACTGTAATAAAACTATCATTGGAGTCATAGTTCTCATTAAATGTAATTCTAAAAGTTTCTATGGGGTTGGATTTAATTACTTATCTTTTTTTTTAGAATTAAATTCTTCTTTTCCTGGATTTAATGATTATCATCCTATCATTGATTATTATTGAGCCTGATAACCAATCCCATCGTGGACAGTTTGCTTAAAAACCAATTGAAAAGAGATTTAATCTCGAGAAAAAGTTAATTTTAAATTACCTTAATGTTAAGATTAAAAAAAATTAAACCCAATACTTGACATGATTTCTTTTTCTTGATAGTAAAAAGGGTCGACTTTTCGAGTTCATTTAAAATTTAAAATTTAAAATCCTATCATTATCATCTACAAAATGAAAGCAAAGTCAGATTTGTTAATAATATATTTTTATACAAATAAATTTTTTTGTTGAAGCAATAATTCTTTGACTTCTACTCTGTCTAATTACATAATTTCTTGCAACTAATTAAACAAAGTTAGATTTGTGAGTTCACAACTACGATAGAAAGCAACCCTGCACAGTGCATGGTATCTCTTCATTTCCTTTTCGTTTGATACTTTCATATTTGGTATAAATTCAATGCTTCCTTACTACGTGAGAAAATTTATTTAATGGCAACATGATATATACAATCCTCTTCATTCTGAAAAGGAAACTTTATACCATATATATATATATATTCCTCTTAAAACTTGTGTAAATTTCTCATGTAGGTCCTATATATATTCATGCAAGTGGATGCCGTATGTGAAGAAAATATATAAAAAATCGGTCCCATTTCAAAAGAGAGCCATGAAAACTGATTTTTGTTTTTATTTTTGACTTACTTGAGCATTGTAAGGCTTGATCTTCGCAGAAAATATTTATAGGCAACTAGATAGAAGGAATCAAACCAATCATTATATACATGATGCATGGTAATGCTTTGTTTTTTATGTATCGTTTTCACCATATACTAAACTATAGCCAGTTTAATTACTGATAATAGAATAATTCGTGGACTTTCTCTGATTAAGATTAACAAATTGAACTGCCTGAACCAAATTCCTACGTGGTTTCCTTTGTGAATATGTCGGGGCCAAGATAATTGGAGAATAGATCGTGCAGAGCACTGAATCAAGATCTTGAAGTGGATGGATCATCGATCAAGCATCCCACCCCAGTGTTCTTGAGGCTAACATGTGCATGCATCCTGTGCATAGAGATCAAGGGATTTTATATATAGAACCTGGCAAATCAAATCTACCTCTGGAGGGAAAAAGAGCTTGCCCCACGTTATATGCTGATACGATCGATCTCTGGCCAGCTTTATAATTGATTAAGTTAATCATAAATTTGATTCCTTTGTTTCCCGTCTCAAGAATTTAAGAGGTCAAGGAGAAAACAAGGAGTGGTAATATTTCCTGGATTTAGTTATAATTAGCAGTTCCGAATGGCTAATAATCTGACTTTCAGACAGTCTCTTCAAGTAGAGGCTATGATATCTGGTACCTAATTAAAAAGGCCGCCACAAATTAAAGGAAGTGACGAACAACGAGTCGTTGCTGTCCTCCATTCCTCCATTCTTTCTTTTATGCTTTAAAGGTTTCTTTACTGCTTGTTGGCTTTATGTCATCCATGTATTTTACATTTTCTTCATCACCATATCTTTCTATTAGTTGGTGTTGCTTACGTAGTTAAAAACTAGACGTGGATCCATGCTATGTACGCTGCCGGACTGAATTTTTTTTTTTTTTTATGTAAAGAATATTATTCAAGTCACGCATGCATGTTTTTAAAAAGGAAAAAACATTCATCTTTATTTTAATTAGATGATAAAAAATTTAATAATAATAGCAAATGGATCAAATAAAAATAAAGTGATCATGACAACTTGAAAAAAAATCAATTAAAAGAATAAGTATTAGAGGATAACTACAAATTTTTTATTGAAGAGTGAGATTGATAAGAAAAATTATATCAACAAAAAGACAAAAAAAAACAATTAAAAAAATAAGAACCAAATTGAAAAAAAAAACATATCACAAATTGAGATTGAATGATGAAATTGAAAACAAAAAAGAATTTTATAAAAGGGCTAAGAACAAAAATTAGAAATCAAAAGAATAAGGATCGAAGTTGAAATCTCAATAAATATAAGGACAACTCAAAAATTTTGAACGGTCAGTGTGAAATTCAAGGATATGAGAGAGAAAAGAGGGGGGGAAAGCACCTATGAAGACAAATCATTCTACCATCACTGCCACGCGTCGTCCCATCGCGAAGAAGGCAAAGTTTTAATTCTAACAACAAGGTGTAAAGGAATATTTGGCTATCAAGAGACGACGCGCGCACCGCCAAATACTGCGAGCACCTCCCACACAATGACACATGCATTACAAGCACTAACCACTTTTTTTAATAATGTTTTATATTTATTAAAATATCAAATTACCCCTCAATCAACTTGATTATAACTAAAAAATCATTTTGAAAATATAAAAAAGTATTTGGATGCTAGTTTTAAAAATATTCTTTTAAGGGCAATTTAGTCATTTTTATCGTGCTTTAGAAATGTGAAAAAACCGAGTTGTCCCCGATCAATATAATAATGACCAATGAATTTTGTGAAAAGACCATATTGCCACTAATAACCAGTTCAAAGATTTTTTATAAGAAGGATAAAACTGTTATTACATGGTTCCATCAAATAATGACTCATGAAAAGTGTTTTTCCAAGGCCATTTAGTTATGGTTAATTGACACATGAGATGTTCCTCTAGCATAATGTTTTCCTTTTTTGATGTACATTTTGAACTTTTAGTTTTTTTAAAAAAAAAAATTTGGTCTATATTTTTTAATTTCTTACAAAATAGTTATAATTGAAATTTTTTAGTCATCATATATATTTTACAGTACATATAATTTACTCCTTGAATATATTTTTTTCAATTAAGTTCCTATATGTCAACTTGTAAACTTGATCAAAATTAATCAAAGATTTAAATGTATTGACGAATAATATAACAAGAGTTAAGTGAATTTAAATGGGTATATATGTTTAAAAAATAAAAATTTTATTTTTTATAATTTTATTACATCTATTCTGAGAAATTTTTCTTATTTTCTTTATAAAAAATCATTTCCCTGCTTTTAACCTAAACGATTGAGACAAAGAACTCCAAAAAAAAAAATAGTTATTACTAGTTTACTTCTCACACTATGTTGCGGGTTAGGCTAAAAAGTTTTGAACATAAAAAATGAATATCCAAGTCACAGGGAATTCATTGATATTTTCATTAAACTCGATCTAGCAAGTCAAACTTGAAACTTCAGACTCAAGTCCTTGCCAAGTTTGGGTTTCCAATTAAATTATATAAGAGTTGTCTTGATGTGACTCCGTCAACTTGACAGGTTTCAAGATAATAAAAAATCAAAGAAAAAAAATAACATAAAAAACAAAAATCAGATATGCGGGTTTAAAAGCAACCTAGACGATCATTACATAGAGGTTTCACTTAAACAAAATACAGCTCACATCTTTTTTCTAACATTGAGACGATGACGTATTAGATCGATTTCGGTTAACTTAGGCTAACTCACCAAACTCGTAACCTGGTTTGTGGATTCCAATAGGTCAATAACATTTTTTATTTATTTTAATTATATGATAAAAAATATAAAGACCAATTCAAAATCAACCCAATATTAAAGAATAAAATCGAAAAAAAAACAATAAGAAATGCTAAAGATCTAAAGATTTATCAAAAAAAAAAAAAGATTAGGCCAAGAGTGTGAACTTGAGTAGCCCAACATATCAGGACCTTAAAAAAAGTCACCACCATTAAACTCTCCTCATTGAACGGAACCATCAACATAAAAATCAACCTTTTTCATGGATAGAATTTTTGTCAAACTTTCTCTCTCCTTGTCATTTTCAGGTAATTTTTTCTCTTATTTTTCTAACTCAAGAACTGAAATATAAAGAAATAGATTTTTAGATCAAAATAAAAATTCTCATTAATTTGGAGTTAGCCATAAATTTTCTCCATGTATTATATTTTTGTTTCATATCTCTAAATATTGTGTTTTTACCATAATCCCAAGCCTAATGTCTTCTAATTAGGCTATAGAAGGGCTTGATTGAAAAGAAAAAAAATAAAATTAAAAAAGAAATATTAGCTAAGGTGAGGTGCATGGTTCACTTTTCAAGTTCATTTGGTATTGTGGTAGCGGTTGTTTTTCAAAGTACTTTTCACTTAGAAATATATTGAAATAATATTTTTTTTATTTCTTAAAATTTTTTTTTGACATCAGTATATCAAAACAATCTGAAAACACCAAAAAATATTAATTTGAAGTAAAAAATTCAAAAATTCAAATTTTTTTAAAAGCACTTTTAAAACATAAAAATAAGCAGGTTCTTCATTCACGTCTTTTATAAATGGATTATATCTCAACTTAATAGCTTAGTCTCTAAACTACTTGATACTTTTTGTTTGATTGGATTAGTTGATTATGGACGTGATCAATTTTTGTGATTGTTGTTGATATTATTGTGATTTTTTTGAATTTTTATTTCTTATATATATATAAAGAATTTTGACAAAGTTTATGATTTGAAATATACAAACTTATTGGAAAAATATTGTTAGAGACTAAATTATATTTATTGTAAAATATGATAACTAAAAAATTTCAATCAAGGACATTTTTTTAGTAAAATATTTTGACTAGGAACATTACATATGTCAATTTTTAATGGCCTTAATAACTCCAACATATAAAAAGATGTGATGATAACAAAGATATAATGTCTATAGATAATACTAGATCATTTACATGTGTTATATTGCGGGTTAGATTAAAATTTTTAAATGTTAAAAAAAATTTAGATATTGCTAATGTATTTTCAAGAAGGAAAAAAATTAAATTGTGTAGAAATTGACCCGATATAACTCGATCAACTTGAAAAGTCCAAAAGTGACTTGGATAACCAAAAAAAAAAAAAACATAGTTTGACTAAAATAAACTTCAAAACGACATCTTTTTAAAAAAGATATTGAAATGACAACATATTGGATTGACTCGGATCAACCCAAGTTAACATATAAAATTCAAGATCTGAGTCATGAGGCTGTGATAACCTCATAGGAAGCAAATAAAAAACATATCAAAGCCCTATTCTCAATCAACTCAATATTGAAAAATGAAATTAAAAAAAATAGTCAAGCCAACTAAGGTTATTTTTCCAAACCTAGATCATGAGACCCGTATAACCCAATAGAAAGAAAATCAAAACAAATTATGAACCTCGATTCCTAGTCAATCCAATATTGAATGATGAAATTGAAAAAAATCAATTAAAAAAGGATAAAAAAAACTTGAGTCAACCCGTGTTAACCCACCAAACCCTAGACTCGGGTTAGAAGACTGAGATAACCTAATAGAAAGTAAACTAAAATAAATTATGAAATTTAATTCATAATCAACCCAAAATGTTGAAGAAAAAATTGAAAAAAAAATCAATTAAAACAAACCTAGAAAAACCTGAGTCTACCAATTTAACTCATAAAATCCATGACCTGAGTCATGAGATTGAGATAACTTCATACAAAATAAATCAAAATAAATTATGAAGTTGAATCCCTAATAATTTTAAAGTTAGAAGATGAAATTGTTAAAGAAAAACTAAATTTAAAAAAAAAATTCGAGAAAAAGAGAAACAAATTACTGTTCTAAAAAACAGTACTCAAGATTTTTTTTCTCCCCAATTACTTTTTGTTAATTAAGATAAAAAAAAATAAACATAAAAGAAACAATAAAAACCCAACGAACATCCATGCTCTCTTATCGCAGTCAGCAGCTCGCCACACAAGAACATAAAACGATAATAAAGGCAGATAGGCTAGTTAGAAAGAAATTCACAAATACTTCGAATATAATTTGCTGAATTAAGTTATTTATGAGTAGCACAAGATCCTAATTAAATAAAAGGATTAAGCTTCCAATTTTGATTTCATGAACCACACCGTCCCATAATAGGATTACTGGTTAGTCAGAAATGTTATCATTAAGAACTTGATGAGTCAACTAATAAAATTAATGATTTTCTCATACTTGGATTATATCAAATTAAGCTCTACCTAGCAGCATATCCCTTGATTAACTAGGTTCATCGGCAACTAGTAATTAATTAGAACAAACAGAAAGCTCGAGTTCAACCTAATATATAATAAAAGGATTAATCAAACCGAAAGAAATAACAAGAAAAGAGACATAATTTGATTAATAATACATGTTATAGTTTTGGCTTCATTTGGCCCGTGGTGTGTGAACAATATTAATATTTCATGTTTCAGCTAACCATGCAACTTAGCATACAAAATAATTTAATTCCCACTTGGGACACCTTGTTAATTGGATTACCACCACCGGTACTCTGGTTTAGGAGTGTTGAATCTGCTTTTTATTAAAATTTAAATTTATTTTATTTTAAATCGTTTTTATATATTGATATTAAAAAAATTAATGCATTTATAAATAAAAAATACTTTAAAATACAATCTTTACCCCACTTTCAACCAACCTCTTAATGTCTTATCAACAGTACTAGGAACCTAACAATCTAGTAGGTGGTCTAGTGGTAAGAACTTAGGACTAAGAGGATTTGCTCCCCTGTGGTATCAGGTTCGAATAATGTGATTGCTAATATGATGGCTGCTAGAGGCTTACATGGTCGTTAACTTCAGGACCCGTGAAATTAGTCAAGATGTGCGCAAACTAGCTGAACACCGATATTAATAAATAAAACAAAAAACAAAAAACTAGGGAACCTAAATTAAGCAATCGAATACCAACTTGACTTAATTACATAATAATTAAGTTTAAATAATTGTCTAGCTTTCTAGGCTCTGCTGCTTAATTTGTCAACTCAAATTCTACTTAAGTAACACTTGGTGGAACATAGATCGATGGATGCCCCTGGTTTGACCCAATCATATCCAATTAATTAAAATATATCTAGTTAAATTAATCTTTAGCAGCTGTGAAATATTGATTACTTGTTGATGAGATCTGTACAGGGCACGTGGCGTCCGTCATCACTCTACCTCTCATTATCGTCATCCGCCATGATCACCATTGCCTAACAGCATGAAAATTAGGAAGATAATTGTAGTTATTATGAGCAACTAATTAATTATTATGTATCATAGGAGGAAGTTGTTGTGGTCTTTAACAAATTAATTATTATATATCAACCAACAGTTGTTGATGATAATGACGATGGGCATTATTTATAATATAAGGTTATTTTTATAACGTGAGAAAAAGTTAATTAGCCATAGTGCGTTGTTAATTTATAATTTCAAAGGCAAGTTGCTTAGTTAATTCTGTGATCCAACTAAATGCAAAGGGATTAAGCTACAGGGTGTCAAAGGAGATTCTCAGAAGAGCTTATGATTTAATATTAATTTTAGGTAATCATGTTTACTGAAATCAATATCTCAGTCACTGTTTGGGACCGTGTTCTATAAAAATTCAAATTTTTTTTATTAAAAATTAATTTTTTTATATATGTTTTGATGATTTTTTAAAAATAAAAAAAAATCATTTTAATACATTTCAGTACAAAAAATATTTTCAAAAACAATCATAATCATATTTCTAAATAGGCATTTAATCACGTAATTCAATGTTAATTAGGTCCATTTGGGATGAGGGTGATGAACAAATATGTAGAGAAAATAGGAGAATTACCTTAATTATGTAATTTATTAGAGAATAATAATAATAATAATTAGAATTAGAATCTATAGTCTTCCTTTTCCGTATATAAATAAATTAATCCATACGCGGTGTGCATTTTTTATTTATTTGTTTGGTTGAAATTTGTTTTTTTTTTTTAAAAAAAACTAGATAATGCCAAGATTAACACAAACCACTACCTATATTTTTATTAAGAGTAATTGGGATTTAATTAGGGATAAATAAGTCTTCCAAAAAGTTGACATTTTGATTCCACAAGATTCACCGGAGAGAATCAAGTTGAAATTCATCAATTGGGTTGACAAATTCCACTGAGAATAATATTAAAAAATCAACCTTGTTAATTTGTCTATTTGACTTTTAAAAATTAAGCAAAAACTACAAAATAAAATGGAAAAAACATATAAAATTGTGCTTTAATTTTAATATGCTAACTACCAAGAAAGCATTCCTTGTTCAAGATGATTCCTATCCTCAAACAAATCAAACACACCAAAAAAATCATATTTAAGGTACTGTTAGAAAAATAAAATAAAAATTGCGAAATTACCAAATCATTTCATTTAAAAGTATACATTTGCTTATGGCTATAACAAATTTACCTTGGACCCGTTACCCGCATGAACTAGCTTAAGCCCAGTGGGCCGAATAAAGAGCTATTCAAGGTCTGGGCCCAATTCAGTTGTAAAGCAGAAAGAGAGCACTTGAGATCCTCTTGAGCAGCAGAGAAGAAGAAGAGAAGAAATGTTAGCAATACAGAAAGCAATCAGGAGAGTCCATACAAGCCTGGATGCTCCACGCCTCACGAGATTCACTCTCCAAGCACCCAAAAATGTAAGAAAAAAACCTATTTTTTCTTTTCCTTTTGCAACTTTTTTATGTTTTATAGTAAATTCATCTGTTATTTTCTTGAGGTTGATATAAGAGTGAGTAGTTTATAGAAACTGGGTTCTTTATGTTTTTTTTAGTATCTTTTAAGTGTTTGGTAAATTTGTGATGGGTTTGTTTAATACCGTGGGAAAAGGAAAATTTCGAATGCTGCAAGCAAGAAAAATGCTTACAAGATGTGTTTGAATGTCAATTTTATGGAGTCAATATGGTGTTTGTATGATAGTTTAAGCTTATGAGCTTGCTTATGAAAATGGAGGGCAAAGTATGGAAAAAAGGTATTCGAATCGACCATTCGATGTTAAGAAAGGAAGCTTTATGAGGGCATCTTGTGGCAATCGGTTTTTCTGATTGATGAGGAATAATTAACTTAATATGCACTGAACTGACATTATTATTAACTTAATTACATGTTTCCTGATATTTGAAGAACAACTTTAACACTATTGTCCGATTTGGTTGCCGTAGCCACAACATGGCTGAAAGTAAAGTTTAATCCTTACCTAGGTGATTTGTTTTGTAAAGTCTTTGTTCATGATGGTCACCTATGCATTTGAAGATATGCTCTTGGTACTATTCTGGATGGCAGACAATGTAGCATAGAGGGAATACATATTGCCTGACATGCTATGTATGTGGGTGATTTCTAAAAGGATCCTAAGGTAGTGCAAGTGTCTCTTGAAAACAGGGCACATTATTCGTTTCCTTCTTTGTTAAATGTTTCATAATATCAAATATTGATTTGAAGGAGGATATTTAAATTCAATACTAACTGAATATCCTTTAATTTTTGTTTAAATGCGGGTAATGATATTCAGTATCATGTTTCTGTTATCTTTTTCAAGGTTTTTTGTGACCATGTCATTTCTTATATTTTGTCTACCATATAGCTCAGTTGTGCTTATGTTCTCTTTGAATCTCCAGGTAGAGGTGGAATATGCTAATGGTAGCAAGTTTAATCTGTCAGCTGAGTTCTTGAGAATACATAGTCCAGCTGTTGATGGAAAAGTCAGGTCAGTTGGGGGTGAGAAGGTAAAAAAAATTAATCTTTGCCTCATTATAAAATTGATGCTCTACCCAGGTTTACATGCATGCATACAAAAAAAGAAATCCTATCACGTATGTTCCACAATCAACATTATTGATCATTTTTTGTGAGTTGCTTTTTATGGTCATTTGAGTGGCTTGTGATTAGAACAATTTATTAAATGATACAGTAGAAGAGCTGGATTTCATTGAAGTTTTGTACTTCAAAAGCTAAATATTTTGGCAATATATGAGCTCATTTATTCTGCTTTTTATCCCATCCCATTCCATCTTTTTGAATCCTGCTCGTGTTAAACTGGAGAAACAAAAATATGTTTTCTGCTTTGGCGTGGATAGTCAAGTAAAAATTTAGTAAACTTCGATGGAGTTTTGGAATCTCACTTGTACACTAGACCATATGTTCCCGAATGAACAATTTGTCTTCCTACACTGTATATGTTTTCATCCATAAATGGTAACTTGCCTGAATGCTTGATATTCATTAACCAGGTGATAGTTGGGCGGCGCCATGTTGGCATCATGTCTGCTGAACCTGTAGGAAACTATGGGGTAAGGTACTTAAGGCTTAAGCTTTGTGTTCGTATCTTTATTTTAGTTTATGCTGATGCAAACTTCTCACACAAACGTGCTCATAATGTAAAATATGGTGATGGTGTGATTTGGGTGGATGATTCAGGATGATTTTCGATGATTTGCATAAAACTGGAATATACACATGGGATTTTTTCTACCATCTTGGCAGCAACAAGTTTACGCTGATGAGAAATTACATCAAAACACTAAAGAAGCATGGCCTCAGCCGGGATCCACCTAGAAGAAAATGATGGTGGCTTTAGTTGATCATCCTTGCTGGTTTCATAACTGGTGCTCCGCGGTGAGAAATGCGCAGGAAGGGGACTCAAACTTGATCAAAGATTTCCTTTATCTCACTGAAACTGTAAAGTTCAAATATTACACCAGATTTCACAGCAGCAGGTCAAACAATTGCAAATGTTGTTTACATGCTATCAATTTAGGTTTAGAAACATGAATGATTTTTTTTTTGTGTAACACCCACAAGATACTTTTGAGATATAACACAATGTCCCATTGAACATCCTGAGTCGTGTAGGTCAGAAGCCCTTTTGCACTCTGTCCCACGCTTTCCCACAATAATTTCTGTTTAGAATTTTGCAAAGAAACATCAATGCCATTAACTTTGGACTTTCCTTTTTTTCTCTCTTTTTTTTTCCCCGCAAGATTCTCTTAACGTCATGCTCTGAATTTCTTGTATTATTTAATGAATCCTTCGCGTGTTGACTGCCTCCTGAAAAGCATTAAACAAATCATTTTTTGTTCATTTAACTATTTTAAATAAATTGGCTCACAAATTGTTAATGACAGACACTCTATGACTACCAAGTTTGAGAAATGAAGGGCATAAACCATAAAATTAAACTCTAACCCTTGCAACACACAGAAGAATCTCAGAGAGAGAGAGTACCTCAGGGCAAGATAGAGGAAGAGTTTGTGAGGAGTGAAATCAGCTGTCTGTGATGCGAGGGTTTTTTATGGGTTTGGATAGTATCAAAGTAGTTCTTGGGAAGGTTGAGAGAGAGTGCAAGCGTATTACACGCATACCATGTCTTGCAATGTTTTGGGGGATCACACGTTTTTATTCGTTGGCTTCTTAGCTGTATTACACGCAGACCATGTCTTACAATGTTGTCATGGATATTTGTTGTTCTATTCACTAAACATCAGGCCTGAGTAAATATTACTGTGATTAACATCTATATACATAATTGCAGAATATGTATATCCTAAAGTGCTAGGAGAAACATTACTAGCAAAATCACCTTATTTCCAAGTGCTAGGAGAAACATTACAGAATATTAAATGAATGAAAAAGCTTCCTACGACATTAGTTTCAAACAGATAACCTTTCCATCATATTATATAGCCTGCGCTGTGGATTTCAGTCCACATGAAGTTTTTCCAAGCAGAAAGAAAAGGAACAATCACAAAAAAAAAAACAGCTTTTCACCTTTCGAGAAATTTAGTAGGGTAGATCAGGAAGGAATGAAGAATTCAGCTATTAATCGTGATCTTCACGATAAAAATTAACTCTCGTAGAATCTGTAGCCAAAAATTGAAAAACCAGGCTTCATTTTATAACTATTTGTTAGAGAATAATATAAAATTATGTATTAAATATCTTAAAATTTTATTTATTAATTTAAATTATTGGATTGAGATAATTTTTTGATATAACATACAAAAAAAACAAACACCGAAACAAAAGTTGTTGTCAATCTTTCATACATTGTTACACGTTGTTGTGTGTATATATATATATATATAGCAGTTTGCATTATGGTCTTAGTCTAGAATCAAGCCAAATGATATGTAATTACATATTCAAATCTCTTAAACTTAGGAAGAACTTATTAAATCTATTGATTTTGCATTTGCTAATTATGCCAAGCAATCTGCCAACATCTGCTAATTATCCAAGTGATCTGCAACTGCCAACCAACCTCAATCTAGATCAAGAAGATTGAGTGATCCAAGCTTGAAAAATAACTGATGAAATCTTGTTAAAGCCGAAGGCTTGGTGAGTATGCATTTCCAACCTCAAGCTAGATCAAGAAGATTGAGTGCTCCAAGTTTGAAAAGTAATTGATGAAATCTTGTTGAAGCCAGAGGCTTGATAAATAAATCTGCAAGTTAATCCTGAGTCTGAGTGTTATGAGTTTCTATTATCAAATATTGAACTTGTTCTCGAATGTGCATGACAACTTGATTATCATAGTAAAAAGATATAGGTTGAGGATGTGAAAAACACAAATCCTCAAGTAATGTCTTCAACCATATAAGTTCAGAAACAGTTGATGTCATAACATAATATTCTGCTTTTGCACTGGAGCGAGCAATTACCAATTGTTTTTTACTTTTTCATGAAACCAAAATTTCCCCAATAAATATACAATATCTAGTGGTTGATTTGCAATCAAGAGTGTTTCCTGCCCAATCTACATCAGTATATCTAAATACCTAGGTGTGATCATTATTTTTCATAAGTAAACCACGTTCAATAGACCCTTTAAGGTATCGAAGAATCCTTTTAACAATCAACATATGATTTGTAGTATGTGAATGCATGAATTGGCTTATAAGGTTGACTACACGGCTTATATCGAGTTACGTAATTATAAGATAAATAAGCTTTCCTACCATCCTTTGATAAAGTTGTGGTTGTTTAAGGATTTCATCATTCATTGTCATCTGCAATTTAAGCTTGCAATCAAGCATATCTATTTTTGTCGGTTTAAAAACAACCTTTTGAGTGAAGTAACCGTTTATATAGCAAGGAAGTATTTGAGGGCAATCTTTAATAGCAAATTTCTGATGAAGAGTCTGTTTGAGATTAGCAACAAGTTGCTAGTGAAAATGAGATCATCAACGTAGATTAACACCACCAACCTTTCACCTGATTTTGTTTGAACAAACAGAGAATGATCAGCATTACATTTTTTGAACCCATTTTCTTCAAGTACTACACTCAGCTTAGCATACCAAGCACAAGGAGATTATTTCAATCCGTAAATGGATGTGTAATTTGCAAACCAAATTTGGATCACAAATGTTGGGATGTCTAAATGGTATCTCCATATATATTTCCTCTTGGAGATCACCATGCATGAAGGCATTCTCTACATCCATTTGAGACAATGTCCAACCATGATTTACAACAATTGAAAGTAGAATTCCGACAGTATTCATTTTCACAACAAGTGCAAAAGTCTTCTTATAATATACACCATATGTTTAAGTGAAACTTTGTGTAACCAGTTATGCTTTATGTCTCTCAATGGTGCCATTTGACCTGAATTCGGTCTTGTATATCCATCGGCAACCCACAACCTTTTTTTCTTTTGGAAGTGGTACAACAATCCAAGTGTTATTTTTATTCAAGGCTTGAAGTTCCTACTACATTGCATTATGTCATTCCTCTTGTAGATTTGTTTCATGAAAATTTTGAGAATCTAACCTCTTAGGGAACATTGTTGAGAAAAGAAATGTGTGATGACAAAAGTCTATGATAAGTTAGAGCATTGTTTACTAGATGTCTTACAATATAGATGACAAAATCATGAAGCTTGGATGGTGGTTGTCGATTGCGGGTTGAATGGCGTCTATGGAAAGCTTCATATTCACTAACAAGGGTAGCTGTCATATTTGTATCATCAGTTTTAGATGATATAGGATCAAAATCAGTAGAGTGTCCCTTGTCTATGATGTCAAATGACAGGTCTTAAGGATTTTTATCATCTAATGAAAGTGGCAATGAAATGGACTCCCCCTGTCTATTAATTATGCTAGAATGAGGGTAATATGCAGTGCTCTCATCAAAGTGTATGTCTCCAGTTACCAGCAGCTTTTGTGAATTAGGGTAATAGCATTTGCATCCTTGTTGGGTAAGTGAGTAACCCAAGAAAATGTATTTGACAGCTTGATGGTCTAGCTTATCCCGTTGTGAATGTTGAATGTGTACGTAGCATGAACACCCAAAAACTCTGAGATGCATCAATTTTGGTGTTTTTCTTGTCAACAACTCACCAGGAGAATTAAAATCTAAAGTTCTTATAAGGTAAGTAGTTGCGAGTACTCTTTATGACCAAAATATTTTAGGAACATTCATTTAGAACATTAGTGATCTTGTTTTTTCTTTCTACTGCTCATTCTATTGTGGGGTTTCCACGCAACTAGTTTGATGAATAATGTCATGCATGCTCGGGTATTATATCATGATGTGTAACATATATTCGATGCAATTATCTAATCTTAGAGTTTTTATTGTGGATGTGAATTGAGTTTTGACTAAATTACAAAAGTTTTGAAAAATAGTTGCGACTTTATTTTTTTATTTAAGAAGATTAGCCAAGTAAATTGTGAGTAATCATCAATAAATATAACAAAATACTTGTAGCCATCAAAAAACATAAAATTGAACCCCAAACATTATAATGTACCTTATCAAATGATTTATAAGAAAGAGAAGTAAAATAAAGGAATGGTAGATAAATAGAATTTGATAGATGACAGACATCATGATTTATTGAATTACCATTCAAATAAGGAAATAATTTAGACAAAACAAGTTTTAAAGAATGAGCCAAACATTGATGCCATAGTTTTTGTTCAAAATCTAGACTAGTATTGACATGAAGTCCCCTAGAAAGGCAAAGGTCTCTTTAAAGATAATAAAGACCTTGAAAGAAAAATCTCTCATCAATCATCTTCTTGGTGGTTAGATCTTAAAACACAACATTGTGATAACAGAATAATAACACAATTCATCACTATGGTTATTTTCTTTATTGACAATAGCTTGAAAAGAAATGAAGAAACATATAAGACTAGAGATGCAATTGTTTGAGAAAGTAGTTTCATTTTCCCTTACCCAATAACGGGTGTTCTGTCACCATTGGCAACTGAAATTTGAGATGGCGGGGATAAAATTTTAAAGTCAAGTACGAGATTTTAATCCTTGAATATGTGATCAATGGCACCAGAATCTATGACATAATAATCATACACTTTAGTTATTATGAGAGTTGATGTGAAGGCATTCAAAATACCTTAAATTTCTTCAATTAGAACACTTTTATTAGTAGTAAGAAATCCTGCAAACTTTCCAAGCAGTGCAAAGAAGTTTTCAATTTCATTTTTAGTCTGTTTTGCTTGAAGATATGCTGGAAACCCATTGACGAGAGTTACAGCACTAGAGGTAAAATTGGACAATCCATATGTTGTTGTGTTGGTCACCATATTAGCCTTATATCTGGATGATTAATACCTCTTCTAGTATGCCTTGGTATCTCTTGCGAATTTTGGTTTCAGGTATGGATGTAAAGCCCAACAATGGTCAGCAAAGTGGTCGAAATTATTGTAGTAGTTGCACTTCAAATTAGATTGTCTTCCCTTATTTTGTTTGTCTTCAGAACATCTAGAGTTTGACAAATATACTCTAGCTTCATATATGTCAAGTTTGGTGTTTACATTCATAGCCCTTCTTCTGGTTTCCTCTCATTGAATGGTTGCGCACACTTGAAAAGGATGGAAGTTCTAGATTCCTAAGTATATGACTTTGGAGATCTTCATAGTCCGGAGATAGATTGGCCAAAAGATAGAAATTCTTGCCTTATTCGAGTATTCAACTCGTTTCAATATGATTAGTAGTGTGAGGTTTATATACTGCTAGTTTATTCCACAAGCTTTTCATGCTTCCAAGATATTGAACAAAAGATTTACCTTCTTGTGGCAAACATGAAATATCTTTCTTCAACTGAAATACACGTGCAACATTGTTCTGATTGTTATACATCTCCTTTACTGCCTCCTATAGATCTGCAATAGATTCTGAGTAGCTGAAGATTTCTACAATATATGGTTCCATGATGTTGAGCAGCCATGATTGAATCATGTGATCATTTGAAAACAAATATTTATATTGGGTTGACTTAGCATCAGGAGCAACATTGCTTTCGTCAATAAAATTAGTTTTAGATCTTCCTCCAAGTGCTAATGACACTGCTAAACAAAGAAAGATAATTGAAATCATTCAATAGGACTAATCACATACGTTGGTTTGTATTAATATAAAAAATGGTTGATGAAGAAGGAACAACCAAGGTTACCATTCCCTCGACATAGAGAAAGCTATTTAAGCAAATACGTGAAGAGACAGGTGGATGCTAATCTATTCTGATACCATATAGAAGAACTATCTTAACCTAATAGCTTAAATTGCAAGGTGAGGTTCCAAGATTTGATTTTATATTACTCTCTAACATTATTATATAAATTCTAACTTAAAGCAGCAAAAATAGAGGGCATGAGGTACAAAATATCTGTTCAATTTTTTGTATTATTAATTTTCACTTTTTGAATAGATTTCTCCCTTCATTAGTGACATCTAATAACCTCCATGCATCTCTTGCCGTTTGACATGCACATATCCTAAGAAACTCATTCACTACCACGAAGAGCATTAAACAAGGCATCTTTAGCTTTAGTATCAAGATTGTGTCTTTTCTTCCTTGCATCATCTATTACTGTTGCTTCAACAAACCTATTTTTTACAATATCCCACATCTCTATAACTTGTGGTTGTGAAAATGTTTTCATTCTAGTTTCCTGATGTAGATAGTTAGGAACATTAATAATTTTTTGTGAATAATTTAACCCAAAACATAAATTCAATAAATCCAACAATAAACATGTATGGATAGAGAAAGGAAACTAAAATGACCAATAATGATTTTTGCTTCTTAGGTGCTTCCATTTATGGATGGTAATGAAAGCTCACGGATCAAGAGTTATTACTATATTTATACTATACTCATTACCTATACAATAAAAAGTTTAGATATTCATACTCTATTGGTCCGTATACCATTGCTTCAACACAACCAAATTTTCATTCATAGAATGGCATCACACTTTCAATATTTATACTCCAGCAGTCATCCGAGAGAATACTAAACTTTCCTACTCCCAAGTTTCTACCTGGTTCAGAAATGGTTGCTCATTTTGTGAGTGTAAAGGCTGTTGCAGAGAAAAGGTCAATCTTGATGGCTTGCTGAGGTTACCCAATATATTAGCACTCTCAGATGAAGAGAGAAGCCGGAGTTGCACCTCCAGGTAAGAAACCCATGCACTTAAGAATCACTTCCCTTGATCTTAAGAAGACATGCAAAATGCCAGACCAGAATGACTAACTGTGATTTTCTTAAAGGGTTGTGGATAGGTTTCCAACTACAAGGGCAGTGCAACAGATGATGGACAGAAAGGAATACAAGATGAGGTTGATATTCCTGGTATGACAAAAAATGATGTTAAGGTGTGGGTCTAAGAAAACATGCTATTAATGAAGGCAGAGAATGTTCCTGAAAAAGGCACTAATGTCGAGTAATTCTGATGAAGATGCTGGTGATAAAGAGTGGAATCCCATGAGCTATGGTTGGTACATCTGTTGAATCACCTAATCAAATATGAGAATAGAGAAGGCAACAGAGATGAAAGATGCAGCCTTGCTTATCATCGTTTCTAAAGCAAGAACCACCGACAAGGTCATATAGATGTATTTTACATTCCTAAAGCAGGAATCACCAACAAAGTTATGGATATAAATGTGTAACAGAAGCGAACTAGTGGACATTGATGTGCTGTAAAATATCCCGTAAAAAGAACAATTTATAGAGCAGTTGTATTGAAGGAAAATGATGGCAAATGTACCATACTATTGTTGCTCTATCTATTTCTTCTCTGCACTAAAATTTAGGGTGGGTGCATCAATATCACTTTCAACCTGTAGTGCAGAACAACTATGTATAAACTAAAGCACTGTAACCATGATTACATAAAAAAAAAGGTATGCACCAGTTCTCAAGACCTTTTCTTCTGTCCACTTTTTGAGATGTGCTTCAGCCCTTGGGAGCCCCTTTTTATTCCCCTACAGCATAAATAAGCACAGTAAAGCAATATTTATGGTACAAGAAAAAAATGAGTGAAGATTAGAATATAGATTGCAAATACCTCAGGTACAAATACATGAAGATGTAGAAAAGTGCCAGAAGCATCAAAACCAGAACAGAAATTATAACATACAGTGTGCTTGTCTCCTTCTGCACATGCAAAACAACAGAGATATAATGTACAGCGTAATCAACAAACCTTAATAAAAAGTGAACTTTTAAGTTCGTAACATGCTAAATAATGCAACAATCTTAATGTGATGGCTGCAAGCACACATGGCAATAAATACAGGATGGGTGTCACAATAAAATCTTCTATTTCAAGATAAACCAATAAACTGGCTTCAGTTGCATTGACGGAAAGAGACTTGAATCATTTGAACAGAGGTTTCTATTACTAGATTTTTAACCTAAGAGGAAACGGTGAAAAAAGAAAAAAGAGAAAATGCAAGCTAAAAAGGGCCCAGGAATGCAGAAAAATTTGATTTCCATTTCCTCAACTTGTCTGCTTTTTTGTAGGTTCAAGTTTCAATTATAGGATCTCAACCCCACCTCTCAATTGCTTTGCATCGCTTGAGTCAACAAGACTAAGCTTTTATGCTACCTCAGATAGACTCAGCAAAGTACGACAGCTAAAGGCAAGCACAGAAAGGGCATGAAATTTACCTTCCCCCCTTTAGAAAATGGCTTCCGACCTCCAGAGCAAGTGTGGGCATCACAAAATTGGCGCAAGAAGAACTCTGCCAATTGAAAAAATGTTAACTAGAAATATCGTAAGATCACCAAGCTACTGAACATGTAGTAACTTCACAATTACACAGAAAGTGAAATATTACCATTGAGACGGAGAGCTGAAGTACCCTCATTGACTGGGAAACAGCTATCAGCGAGACTCTGGACACAATTATCATATTGGTGAGATAAAGACAAATTAAATCGATAAAACACAAGTATAGTTGAGAGGCCACCTCACACAGATGTTTATTCCGTCCTGTGGCAGCAGGATTGCACTTGGTCTTGTGTGGCGCAGAATCCAGCACAAGATCACAATGCAACACACCACATACATCTGCCAAGCACTTGCTATGACTCTGGGTTCAGCACAAGTGTGAAGTGTTTCAATTCCTTAAATATATTGTGAAACTGTGGCTGGCAATATCCAATAGATGCATATTTCTCCATGCAATAAGAAGAATAGCGATGTAAAACTAAAGCCATAAAACTTAGAGAAACAATACAAACTTGGGCAGAAGCACTGAAAACATAAGCTTATATAGAAACAATGACAAAGGAGTTTAAGCAAGCCTAGCGATCAGAACAATTGTGATTCATGGCTTTCCATAAGTTAAGTGGAAAAACATCAAATTATTGACAACAGATTTAGCAGGGTGTCATAGTCAGAATAAGCTAGCTCAATCTAGATTTAGAATATATTCTATACAAGTTCCTTCTTCATACTAAGGGTGTGAAGGATTGAACTTCCCACAAATTTTCATGAGCCTAAATTTACTGGGCGAATTCATAGTCAAACATATGATACTCCTCAACTTAGAGTATGACAATGTATTAGGCTATGAGCTTTTCAACATGTAATCCAGAGAATTGTCCAACAAAAAATGCAAAAACACATACCTAGTCAACTGGCATTTTTCCTAAGACACTTTCCACATACAATCCTCATCAGAGAAACATTCCAAGATGAGTTAGCAATGTTGAGCATGTCGTTACTAAAAACCTTATTTTCCTTAACTAAAGAACACATTTAGGACATCTTAACCATGCAGCTCCATTTAACATGACATCTAATAGGAAACCAAGCTTAATTCGGATAGACCACCAAAATTCTGTTTTCAAAAAAATTACAGACATGTTATGAGATCCAAATCAATAAAGATAAAATTATCCATTAACACTTACCACATTCAACAGATCATAATGTCTGTTATCAAAATGCTTATCAAGGTACTTCTCTTCATAAAAGGTCTTCTTACAGTATCCACATCGCCATTCATTTATATCTACATGCATCTTATGCTGTTCTTGATCTCTGTATAAGTCATTCTCTGGATGAAGCCTGCACCTACTCGAGATCTTATATCGTTCTTTCTCCACAAAGGGCATCAAATACTGCATCAAACATCAAATACTAATGCATTGAACTCACTCCTCTATCAAAGCACTAAATGAAGCAATTCAAATTAAAATGGTAATTCTCCAATACCTCGTCGATTATTTTCCATGCTGCCCTACTCCTTTCTCTTGAACAATGCACTTCTTTCTCGTGCTCAAAACTTCTGATTATCAACTTCACAAATGTTAGCTATAACTAACTGGAATTGTTTAATAAAAAAAAAGGCGGCAATTCTATAACAAATACTGAAACAAAAAGGAAGCCAATTATAGAGGTGGAAAATTCAAGGCACTATATTTTGATCTTACAATCTCAAATCTTGCAAAATTAAAGAAACCCAATTCAAGAATTCAGCTAATGAAGTGAATGTGAAGCAAAAAAAACTGCTAGTTTTTGGACATCTAACAATCTAAGTGAAATAGTGATATATTTATTACCTTGAAGATGCAGTTTCCTTTTGACCCTGAAGAAATGAAAACATAGGAATCAATAACTGATTTACTTGAAGAAAATAAAAAGAAGGGTCTTTATTTGATGGAAATTGAAGGAGTGAGATGATATTGTTATGCACCTGAGGCGAAGTAGAAGAAGAAACAGAGGTCAGTTGCAGAAAAACTGTAAAGCAGAGACAGAGAAAAAGAATAGTAAGCTGTTTTCTTGTCAATCCCATTTCTTCTCAATGTTGATTGATTGATATATTGACAGTGCTATGAAGGTTTGAGCTGCTTAAATTCATTACAAACAAATGGTTGGCGCATGAACCCGAAGGAGAAGAAGGTAAGGAAGCCAAGAAATGCTAGTGATTGATTAAACATGATATTCTCACGCTTAACCATAAATTTATTGAATGTCTTCATTTAACTTCTTACCTGTAATAAAAATTGAGTTTTAATTATATGAATTTTGAACATTATTACTAGTAATATATGTAATGTCTTTTAATAATATTCAAAATAATTTTTTTTTATATTTTAAAATTATTTTAATTTGTTGATGTCAAAAATAAATTTTAATTTTTTATTTCAATATTAAATTGGTCTTTACAAGATAAAAAAAATGAATTTGTTTAAAAATATTTATTCAGTAATTTAATTTAATTAATTTATATAAATGATATATATATATATATATATATATATATATATATATATATATTGTTATCTAGGTGCTAGGAGATATAGTTTTTTTAAATTTTTAGATAAGTAAAAAATAAAATAAATATTATTTTAATGTATTTATAAATAAATAAATAAATTAAAAAGCAATTATGTATTCAGTTATTATTATTTAAAAAGTTAATCATCTACATCAGTAATGTAAGCCATTGTACATTAAAGAGAACAGGTGATTCTATAGATATTGTTGTTAATGAAAGATCCAAAACCGATTATCAATATTAATTTCCTCTATCTATCGATCTAGAAATAACCATGAAATTTTTATTTAAAATGAAAAAAAAACATCATGAACAAGGAGAATAAAAAGGGGGTGTTTGGGCTCCATTTTAACTCGATTTTTTTTTGAAGTCTTAAATTTTTTTATTTAATATTTTTAAATTATTTTGATGTATTGATATAAAAATAAATTTTAAAAAATTAAAAAATATATTATTTTTAAATAAAAAATATTTTAAAACATAACCGTTATTATTATTTCAGATAGCCCCTTAATAATCAACACGCAACCACAAGATTTAAATATATATAGACGCTGAATAAAAAAAATCAAAAACAAAAAATCAAAAAAAATAAAAATATGTTGTCGGTTCTTGGATTGCTTCATATATACTACGTTTTGGGGTGTTTTTAGAGAGTAAAGGAAGATATTAACAACTTAATTAAACGTATTTTGTTATTTTAAAGTAAAGCAATTTCAAAATTCATAAGTGAATAATTTAAATTTCATTGTTAATATTTTAAAGCTTGTGTTTGATGTTACAAAATTGCACATAAATACTTCGACATGTGATTTTTTTAAAAAATAAATAGTTAGATGGAAAATAAAGTATAATTTAAGAATGTATACAAAATAGAAAATTAGTTTTACAACAAATGTAAAGTTTATTTATGTAAGAAACTTAATTTTCATATTATCAATAAATATGCTAAAATTTAATTTTTAATATTAATTCGTTGAAACTTTAAATTTCATTTTTGTTTATTATAATTAGGTTTAAAAGCATTTTTATACTTGATGCTCTAAATTTAGTTGTAATTAAGGATATATAAAGTAAGGCTAGTTTGATCAATCCATAATGTTTAAAATCTAAATTTGAGCATATTTAATAATTCTTTCCAAGGAACAATATAAAAATTCTTAAAATGTTTAAAATCTAAATTTGAGCTTTTTCCCAAACTAAAGAATTTACAAACTTTTTTAAAATGAAACGGCACTTTCAACCTTATTTCTGAGACCAACAAAACTTTTTGCCATGTTAATTTCTTTTATCCAATAAAAAAAAAAGTTCGCAGGCCTTACTATACCATAGGATAAAAAGATTTTTTAACATAACAAAAAAAAATATTAGACCGTAAATAATTATTTAATATTTTTATTAAATTCAATGTAATAGTTTAACCTTAAAATTTTCGACGCAATTACTTACCTAACCCGAGTTTAAAATTAAATTGTGTAAAAATTGCTCTGTCATGACTCAATTGATTTGTTAGTTTAAAAACAATCCAGTCAAAAGATTAAAAAATAAAAAAGTCTAAGAATGAAATTTACAAGAAAAAAAACTCATGATCCAACTCATCGTTTAGCTTTGGTTTTAAATTAAAAAAAAAAAACTCATGATCCAACTCCTCGTTTAGCTTTGGTTTTAAATTAAATTATGTGAGAGTTATTCTGACATGATCCTATCAACTTGACCGGTCCAAAAGTAACTTGCTTCGTCGGTAAAAACAAAGGATGAAATTAAAGGGAAAAAAAGATAAAATTGACAAAAAAAAAACTTTTCAACTTGACTCATTATCAAGCTTAATTTTAAAATTAAATCGTATGAGAATTGTCCCAATATAATTCAATCAACTTGGTTGGTTTAAAAATAATCCTAACAACTGTTAAAAAAAGTATGAAGAAAAAATTAAAAGAAAAAAAAGATGAAATGAAAAGGAAAAAAGAGAAATGAAAAAAAGGCTTAATTAAAAAAAAATATTGTTGATATAAATTGTGAAATTCTATAAAGTTAGCGGATATTTTTAATAGAGAAAGGTAATGGAGATAAAATAAATGATTTAGGTTTAGTTTGTTGAAAAATATAGAGAGCAAAAAAGGTTTAAAAAGGATTCTCTATTATACCAAACAAAGTTTTTGTACACCTTCTCTATTTTCTCGAAGTAGTGATAACAGAGATGATGTTCTTTTACCATAAACTTTTTTGCAGCAGAAATTGTTGCAAGGTGGACGATTTGTGTTTTATATATATATATATATATATATATATATATATATATATATATATATATATGCACATACTAGCTATTTGACCCGCGCACCGTCACTTATCATAAATTTTTTCTCAAAAAATCCTAAGTGTAAAGGCTATTTTTAAAATAAAATTCAAAGTATAAATCAAAATGTTTATGTAAGTATCTAATCACATAAATCAATAATCATTTAGATAAATAAACATAAAAAAGTCGTTAACTATAATAAAAAAAGAAATTAAAAAAACTAAGAGATAGATGTAGTCCAAGATATTTAACATCGCAATATGTGTTATTTACCCAGCAGTGTCTAATGAATTTATTTATGAAAATCAATCCGTAACAAAAATCAATACACACATAAAATTTATTGAAAAAAATTGAAGGAAAAAAATTTATATGGAAAGCTACACATTAAAAATATTGTTAAAAAAATGTTTTTTTATTTTTAAAAAGAAGTTCAATCTATATAAAATATAAATTAAATATTATAGATGAATCACACTAACCTTATAAAAAAATATATAATACAAACAATTATAATTAAAAAAATAAGGATGAGAATCAAAATAAATCAGAGGCCATAAAAAAAATAACATCAGATCGGTACATTGAAAAGAAAAACTTTAACAAAATGAAAAAGAAATCAAAAAAATGGTGATTAAATTGAAAAAAATAAAATAACATAAACTTTGATTGAAGAATGAAATTGATAACAACAAAACTTTAACAAAAGAGTTAGGAAAAAAATTCAAATAAGAATCAAATCGCAAACAATAACACATGACAAATTGTAATTAGAGGACGAAATTGAAAACATCAAAAACTTTCTCAAAAGAGCCAGGGGCTGGAATAAACAATCAAAACCCTAAGGACTTAAATTAAGAAACGAACATAAAAGAGGATTGTCCTATACTTTTGTTGGGAGAGAGAAAATTAGGAAGAAAAACAAAGAAACGACCACCGACGACAAACCATCCATCAAGCACCACCACGCATGGCACCAGGAGGAGGAGAGCGAGGTGTCGCTTCCAATGACATGGCAGAACAACATATTTGACCACGGGGATACGCTGCAGGCGCCACCCAAACAACACGGATGTACCCCACTTGCCTATGTCTGAACTCCATGCATTATTTGCTTTTGATTAAAAAATCATTTAATCAGAGCGAAATGTCCAAAACACTCCTTGTTATCCCAAAATTTAACCAAAAATTCCACATGAAAAGACAAAATCACCCCTGGATTCTTTCCTTTTTTTTTTTTTTTATTGTAAAGGTAGAAAAGTCATTTAATAATCTTAAAAAAACACAAAGATATAAACAACAAAGAGCTAGTTGTTCATTTTTTTTAGCTCGAGGGCAGGTAAGTAATTACATTGCATGAGTAGTGATAAGGATTGCGACTATTCATTGCTTCTCGGTTTTTTTTTTTTGGATTGTCTGAAAACTATTTTCATGTTAAGTTTGATTTAAAAAAAAAAAACAATAGTAATCCACGACAATCCTTTAATGACAAATTGATGTCTTGAAAATGACTCAATTACCCCATAACTAGGGCACCTAAAATCATTTTGAAAGAACAAAACTGACATTACACTGCCACAATCCATAATGCAATGTCTCTATGTCCACAATGAAAAAACTACATGAAAAGAGCAACGCGTTTTATGTTTTTGTTAATATATATATAAAGTACTATAGTTTGGTTAAAATATAGTCATTTCAAGAGAGTTTTCCAATTTGATCCTACTAGAAATATTATAAATCTTTTATTTCTTAAATAATTTTTTTTAACAGTAAAAAAACATTACTCAAACTAACTTTTTGAAATTAAATCTCTTTTCAATTAGAATTTAAATCAAAGTTATTAAACTTATTATTTAACCCAGGTTAACCTAACTCAATTTTTTATTTAAAAGTCAACAATATCTTCTTCTGTTTTTAATTTAAATATCAAACAAATTTTTAAGTGGGTTAAATCAAGTTAATTCAAAGTTATTTAAAAAAAAAAAAAAAAACTAAAATCAAATAGGTAAGAAAAGACATCGACTTGGTATCCTTAAATCATTATTCTAAAAAAAATTAAAAAAATCAGAACCAAGTCAAGATAATAACGATCAACTCTTTTTTCTTGTGCCAAAAACTTACCATTTGTGAAGGAACTAGAGTTAGATCTCCTTTTCATTTCCTTTTAAGAGTTCTTATTTGTTTTCACACCATTTTAGTACCTAGCAAAACAAACAAATTCATTTTCTTAGGAACATAAACAAAATTCAATACTATAGAAAGGATAGTGGTAACCCACCGTTATATATTTTATTTTATTTATTAACAACTTCATTTATAAATTTTACAGTAATATAAATAAAATACATGTATAGCCGTACCAAGTTACATAACCATATCTTAAATGGTTTATGCTCTCTTGTTTCAAATAAAGTTAGCTTTGTAGCTAGAGTTTTCTTCCCCTGTACTTTCAAAACTTTTATTTACCAAAATGCTGTATTTTTAAACTTAATTATAATAATAGGGTATTTCGAGGGTGTTTAGGAGTATAGTAACGATTGTTTTTCAAAGTTGTTTTTTCTTTTAAATATATTAAAATATTTATTTTTATTTTTTAAAATTATCTTTGTCATCAGCACATTAAAACGATCTAAAAATATAAAAAATAATTTTAAACAAAAAATTTAAAAAACTATATAACATGGATTTCACCGCAACCCCAAAAGTCCCTACATGTCACATAGTTCACCTCTATTTCCGTGTCTTCTTCTCTATTCATATAATTATAAAAAATTAATATTAAAATCTTCTCAAAATCATAGAGCTTTTTCTTAGAACAAGAACAAGATAAAAGTTGTTTCTCTTTATAATTATATGTAGATTCTCTTTGCCTGTAGATCAAACTTATCCCGTTTAATGAGAAATGAAAGAAATTAAGAACCCTAAAAAAACTATGAGAGAGTCCAAATCAAAATCGAATTGCTAAGAGCAAATGATTAACATTTTCCCAGCTTTGTGATTCTAAGAATGAGCACATGAAACTCTGTCTAACTAAAAAAGATACATATTTCCAAAGACCATAAAACAATGAGAAAATCTGCAGGCTGCCTAATTTGAAGAACACTAAAAAGGAAGTTATATTGCTTGCTGCTTGAATCGCTCAAAGATGGGAGCACCGGAAACTTGATAACTGTGGACTGAAAATACTAAAAGAGAATTTGTATTATAAAATATGTTGAAAATCAATCAAAATTAAATGCAATGTTGTTTATTATAAAATAAAAATAAATCAATTGCATGTATTAAATTAGATAATTTGTATTTAATTATAATTCTAATATTAATTTTACGTGTAAAAAAATGGATTTGATTTTTATTTGATATTTAATATTACTTAATATAGTTATATTTATTTTTTATTTCATATATCCTCTTCCTAAATTTACTGATATCCCTAGCTAGAAGGGGCTTGCTATAAAAATGAGGTCGTGTATAGAAGATTTCATGTCCATTAGTATTATTTAATGCAAATAATCAATCAAGCTTAGACTTTGACTAATTATTAATTAATAATTTAATACATTTCGTTAACATTACTAATTAATTACTCCTGCTAGCCACCACTCACTGGTCAATGTATCACCACCCACTCCTCCTGCATTAAGACATGAGGGAGAAAGAGAAGATTTTTTTTTTTTTTTTAATTTCCGACTTGTCAAATTCGGTACATAATCAATGAAATTTAGATCTGTGAGAAAAACCCATTTGTAATCGAGGCTTGAATTTGAGCTCCCATGGCTACACTCACGGTATTGATGCTGGTGGGTTTTTTGTTTTGGATTGATGGCGGGTCGGGTTTGGAGCAAGAGGCTCCGTATAGGATCCATACTTTGTTCTCTGTGGAGTGCCAGAATTACTTTGATTGGCAAACTGTGGGGCTTATGCATAGTTTCAAGAAGGCCCAGCAACCGGGACCTATAACCAGATTATTGAGTTGTACGGATGAGGAGAAAAAGAATTATAGAGGGATGCATTTGGCACCAACTCTTGAAGTTCCTTCTATGAGTAGGCACCCCAAAACTGGTGATTGGTGAGTTTTTATTTTTCTTCTTCTTTTCTTGTGTTGATTCAAAGAATGTTCGGATCTTGTGGATTTCTCTCTGTGTCTTTCTTTGTGGTTACTTAAACTGTGATCATTTTGTTTGTTTCTGTACTTTAGCATTTCAATGCTTACTTTTTCTTGCATGAAATCTGGAGCTTGTTTATTGTCAGTAGTTGGCATTAGGAGTTGGATCAGCATGTTACCGTCTTATTGTTATCAAATGCTGATTTGAACAATGTAGCAATATCCTCTTCTAGTTTTACTTGCCTTGCCTGAGATAATCAAAATTGTACAGAAAATGATAAAAAAAGAAGTACAAATAGGAAATCAGTATGTTCCAGGGAAAAAGTGAAGGGGCTAGAAAGGATCTTGTCTTGCAATGATTTGCCAAATTTCTGCATTAGGCAGCATAACAGGCTGTTATAGATCCTGGAATAAAACTGCACAACATGAGTAGTGATGAGGATTGCGACTGTTAACTGCTTCTCTTTTTTTCTGGATTGTCTGAACTATTTTTCATATTAAGCTTGATTTTACCTAATATTAAAAAAAGGCATGCTTCTCTTAATTTTTCGTCATGCACTTTTCGTCATGCACCATTCCATTGCCAAGAAACTACATGGATTGTAGTTTTCTGAATCAAGCATTATGCTAACCGTATAATGGGTGGGCTTTAGATGAATGCTCACTTGAAAATGGGTGGCACCAAATCACTGTTCCCTTTTCCAAGTTTCTTTCTGTTGATTTTCATTTTATCATGTGTAGTTAAGCTTCTCAATTTTCTACACGCGTTATTATCAATCCTTCTCATATTGTGCTCCAAATTTTATCATTCTCAGTAGCATTTTGATACTATCATACATAAAGAATAGAACTTTAAGATTATATATGCGAACATATATATTTTGTTATATCTTAACTATTTTTCTCCTTTTGCTCTACCATTGTACTTTCTTTTAGGTTTTTCTTATTCAGGAAAAATCTGAAGCCCTTTTGGAGTCTCCTCATACTGAATAAAAGGAAACATAAAGTAATATGTTTTTTTTTTTTTTTTTTTTTTATGTTTCTGCAGGTACCCTGCAATAAACAAACCCGCTGGAATAGTCCACTGGCTTAAATATAGTAAAGATGCAGATGACGTTGATTGGGTTGTCATTCTAGATGCAGACATGATCATTAGAGGTCCAATTATCCCTTGGGAACTTGGTGCAGAGAAAGGCAGGCCTGTTGCTGCATATTATGGGTACTAGCTTTTATTTGTCAGTTAAATTTATTTTGCTGGAAATACGTATCTTCTCTCTTCATATCATGGTATATTGAAGTTGCTATTGCCTACAGATAATGCTCTTGTAGAAAAAAATTTTACTGCTCTGTTTGCACTTGTCATGGCTTGTAAAAGGCACTCTTTTCAGAGGGACATGAACAATTTGGAATTCAAGTGATTTTTCATCTGAATTTTAGATGATGATCTGAAGTTGTACCCTGTGTTCCGAATGTTATGGATCATGTCTTTATCTCCCTCCACTTGATATTAGTGATTGTTGCTAAATGATGCATTTCTTTTCAGATACTTGGTTGGATGTGACAATATTCTAGCTAAATTGCACACAAAGCACCCTGAACTCTGTGACAAGGTTGGTGGGCTTTTAGCCATGCACATAGATGATCTTCGAGCATTAGCACCCTTGTGGCTTTCAAAGACAGAAGAAGTACGGGAAGATAGAACTCACTGGGGAACCAATATTACTGGCGACATCTATGGGGCAGGATGGATAAGTGAGATGTATGGCTACTCATTTGGTGCAGCTGAAGTAAGTTGCTTTGTTGGCTTGGCTTTGTAACAAGATGCAAGAAATGTTTTCTGCTGCTTCTGTTGTGCTTGAAACATTCAATCATATGATCTGTTTTGTTATATTTATATTTCCAGGCTGGACTTCGGCACAAGATCAGTGAGGACCTGATGATCTATCCAGGCTATATTCCACGAAAGGGCATTGAACCTATTCTTATACACTATGGCTTGCCATTTAGTGTGGGGAATTGGTCTTTTTCTAAATTGGATCACCATGAAGATGATATTGTCTATGATTGTGGTCGGCTCTTTCCCGAGCCTCCTTATCCTAGAGAGGTTTGTGAATGAAGAACTAAATAATTTTATTATGTGTTTTAATGAACAAAACCATGTGTTTTCAGAAGAAACCTGCCCAGTTCTTTCCAAATCACATATTTTGTAGGGCTTTTCAGTTTAGGGAACTATAATAAGTAGCTTGTTATGGTTGTTTTTTGGATAAGCCCTAACATGATGTTTCCCTAAACTAAAAGTCTGAATGTGTTTTTGATTATATACATTACATTATCACCACCTGAATGTTTTACTACATAGCACATTATATTATCATCAGCTGAAGTATCAAGGTTTCCTTCATAATATGTTGAAACACTGTGCTATATGATGGATACATTGCGGATGAAATAATGCCGTTCTCTTCTTTTGCAGGTGCGGTTGTTGGCATCTGATCTTAATAAAAAGCGAGCCCTGTTTTTAAATTTAGAGTGTATAAACACTTTGAATGAGGGACTTTTGTTACAGCATGCTGCAAATGGATGTCCTAAGCCTAAATGGTCAAGATACTTGAGTTTTTTGAAGAGCAAAACTTTTGCTGATCTAACTCGGCCAAAATTTCTTGCTCCTGGTAGTATAGAAACCAAGGAGGCTGCAAACCAGGGTGGAAACCAGGAGCAGGCCGTTGATGAACCTGAGAAACCACATCCAAAAATGCACACCATATTTTCCACAGAATGCACTCGTTACTTTGATTGGCAGACTGTAGGCCTTGTCCACAGTTTCCACCTGAGTGGCCAGCCTGGAAATATAACACGGCTTCTCAGCTGCACGGATGAAGACTTAAAACAATATGCAGGCCATGATCTCGCTCCCACCCATTATGTTCCTTCCATGAGCCGGCATCCCCTAACAGGCGATTGGTATTATTCTTATCCTCACACTTCTTATCTCTTGCCTCTGATTGTTAGCATTCTGTGTTACTTTAGGCTGTTTCCAGCACTTGTACATTTCAGTGTCAAGTCATATCATAACTTACCCATCATGTTCATGCCATTTATATAATTGCTGCTACTGTCAAATTCTGCTTTGTAAGAATTTGAAGATCTACCCTCTCCTAGGAGATTGCTTTACCTGAAAAGATAGACTAGTTGCCTCTAAAGTTAACAATTGAAAGTTTGCATTAATAAAACTGATAAATGCTCATTCACCTCCTCAAGTGGCTGGACCTGCTGAAGCATTTACAATCTAGACTTGTCCTACTTTTCAGCAATCAAGCATGTAGTTGCTTCTCTCAAGTATTTAATCAGTGTCCTTGTGCTCACCTCCCTGAGATTGTACCATTATACCCCACTTTCACATGGGCATATTTGTAATATTGGGAAGAACATATTGCGAAGTACACAGCCAATTATAAACACTGCCTTTGTCCATGTCAGGTATCCAGCAATTAATAAACCAGCTGCCGTCCTTCATTGGCTAAATCATGCAGATATTGATGCTGAGTTTATAGTTATTCTTGATGCTGACATGATTTTGAGAGGTCCAATTACACCATGGGAGTTCAAAGCTGCACGTGGCCGTCCGGTTTCAACTCCCTATGAGTAAGTCAATGATTTGTGTCCCTGGCAGTTTAAGTGTACACAGAAGTCATGTATGATCTTGACTCTTGCTGCATCTCCCCCCCTTCTCTTTGTTCTTGTGCTCACCTGTTCTTTCTGTTGCATGGGCTTGATATTTATGGCTAACAAACTTTATAATTTCTGCATGTTAGCTACCTAATTGGTTGTGACAATGAGCTTGCTAAACTCCATACACGCCATCCAGATGCTTGTGACAAGGTTGGGGGTGTGATCATCATGCATATAGATGATCTCAGAAAATTTGCCATGCTATGGTTGCATAAATCCGAGGAGGTGCGGGCTGACAAAGCTCATTACGCTACAAATATCACTGGGGATATTTATGCATCGGGCTGGATTAGTGAGATGTATGGCTACTCATTTGGGGCAGCAGAGGTATTTCAAGTTCTTTGAGTCCCTTCTGTTTCCTACTTTATGGCCTTGTATGCTGTACAGAAAAGACCCTATGGAGAAACTTGTTTATTTAGTTTCTGAGAAGTGGCTTTGATATCCTGGGGCAAGGATGAATGCCTTGAAATTCTCTAAAAGAAAAAAAGGATACACGCTCAGTGTCCATTAATTGTTTTTCATTGGTTTCAAAGTATGCGAACTTCAAATGAATTATGTTTTCCTGTTTCCCATACTTCTGTTTTGTTCCAGCTCTTCTTGGACTGATGGATTCTGTTGCCTTCTACTCATTTGTTCTTTGTACTTGCAGCTGAAACTGCGGCACCTCATAAACAGCGAGATTTTAATATATCCAGGTTATGTCCCTGAGCCTGGTGTTAAGTATAGAGTTTTCCACTATGGCTTAGATTTTAAAGTTGGGAATTGGAGTTTTGATAAGGCAAACTGGAGAGATACTGATGTGGTCAACAAATGCTGGGCTAAGTTTCCAGATCCACCTGATCCTTTAACACTCGATCGGTCTAATGAGGACATCTTACAAAGAGACCTACTTAGCATAGAATGTGGAAAGACACTGAATGACGCTCTAGAACTGCATCATAAGAAGAGAAATTGCCCTGATCCCCACTCTTTATCCACCTCAAAACGTGATACAGGAAAGGAAGATTCAAGTTCAAGGAAATTTGGCAGGTTTGATGGAAGTAATGCTGTAAGAAGCAACCCTGTGCCCACAAAAAACTCAGAGGAAACATCTCCGCCTGTTCCAAAAGACGGGCTATTTGGTTCTTTGAGGTTCTGGGTTGTTGCTCTGTGGATGATTTCAGGTTTGGGTTTCTTGGCTGTCATGTTCATGGTGTTTTCAGGCCGTAAAAGCAAGGGAAGTAAGAGTAAAACTTATAGAAGCAGAAGAAGATAATCTTACTCGGGATTCATGGATGTGAATGGCTGTGATCTGGTTCTCCGCAATATTGAAGCATCTTTGGAACCTTAACTTTTGCGGCGGGGGTGTGATGATTTATTGAGATTGTCATGCTAGATCATTTCTCAAGGGAAATTTCGTGAACTCACCATGTCAACAGTAAAACTGATATTACAGAACAGTGTAGATTATTATGTCAACAGAAAAAATGATCCTATCACAGAAAAGTTTTGGCCACCATTCCATTGATGTTGCAAGCTGTAGCTTAGACCTTGTAACTATTTTTTTTCTTCTTCAAGAGTCAAAACAATGTAATAGAATAAACAATCGAGGGCTATAAACCCTTTTTTTTCTTTGCTGCACTCTGTGTTTTTGCTACTGTAAGTCTGTCTCACCCTGCATGTTACACACCAAAGCTGCTCCAGAAGCTAGCCGGTGATCAATAATAATATCTCCTTTTTTGGGTATTTTTCTTTGCGAATCTTTCATTATCTAAACAGTGGCAGTTGAGTCCCGATGATTATGAGTAGTCATGACATAAATTAACATTATTGACTGTCATTTTTTACTACAAGCAACTGGTGCTGGCAGATAACATTCTAACAAGGTGCTGTAGATTATACTTATTTATCAGCCACATGACCATTGCTTTGGTGGGAGAATGCTCCGACAGAGAGCATCAGGGAAGAAATTAGTGTTCTTAGCTAATTAAACGCTAGCCATTATGGCTGCCAAAGGTTTTCAGGACCTCCCTCTACATGTACTTTTCTTTTGTGTTTTGGCAACATGCTTGGTAACCATTCGTCACCCATCAGTATTAAGATTGTTAGGAAACACGGGCAACTGGTGTTTTTTTTAAAAAAATATGTTTTGCGCGAATCTTAAAAGTAATTTTTAAAAATTAAAAAATATATTATTTTAATATATTTTAAAATAAAAATACTTTAAAAAACAATTATAACTACACTTTTAAACAGATATTAAAAAAAATATAAAATATATTTTTCATCAAGAAATATTACGGAGTTTTATGGACATGGTCAGAGAACATAATAAATGATATCAACATAGCTCTTTGACAGCTCACCCATATAGACATAAAATTTTAGATGGTAGATTATATTTGATATCAAGAACATATAGAAAATGACAAATCTTAATCATAACTACTCGTTTAATGTTTTTACCATGGTGTATCATCTCAAATTGTTGTTTTTAGCACTTAAAATGGAACAAAACTAAATAATAAAAATCACATCATTATTAAATAATTAATTAATAAGAAATTAAGGTGTAAGAGATATCAATTTTTTTTTATCTTAATAACCATGAAAATTAGGACATATAGTGTCATAGTGTGAAATGATTAAGAGCCGTGTGTTTCAAAATTATTTTTTAAAAAAATTGATATGTTTTAATTTTTTTTCTTTACTTCAAATTAATGTTTATTTTTTGATGTTTTCAGATTATTTTGATGTGCTGATGTTAAAAATAATATGTAAATAATAAAAAAAATTATTTTAATATATTTCTAATCGAAAAATACTTTGAAAAACAATTATTACCACGCTTCCAAACACCCCTTAAATAATTAATATCATTATAATAGATCAAGTTGAAAATGAGTAGTCCAAGGCATATACCATGCCATTTTCTTCTATGATACGCATCATCTACAAAAATCATCTAATATAAATAACTTGTTACATGCTATCTCAGAAATATATACAATAGTGCAGTCATCTTTATCGTAGCTTTATAAATTTGCATTTTTTTTTTATAAAACCAGAAGCTCTAATATAATTCAATGGTGACAATTAGTTAAGTATATTTTCATCGATCAATTTGTCACACCAGAGCACATATGATGAGCACTTCAACTAATTTGAAACCGATTGCTCATAATAGCAGAAATTAAATCAATTTTTTTTGGATATAAATTTATATTTGGTAGGTTATATGGTGTTCGAACTCTAATTTCAACTTTAATCTCCAACTTTCTTATCACTGTAATGCTTACATATGAACAAGCATTAGATAGAAAATGTTGAAATGCATGCTTTTCATTACGCACACCATGCACTTCCTCTAAGGAAAATATATATTTTACACAAAATAGAAAAATAAAGATCTTGAAAAACAATTAATTATTGTGATATGAAATTTTGATTTATGCATAGAGTTTCTATTTTATATTGTTTTAGTGTCTATTGAATGATCTTCTGTAAGAAAAGAAATGGTGACCTTAGGAATAAGTTGATAGTTATAACATATATTGCTAAAAGATCATTCAATAGAAGATTTATGGAAGGCTTTTTATTGCTATTATTTTTTTTGGTAATCCGGGGTGTCCTTGCCAGTTTACACGCACCATAACTAATTTTCAGATCTATTGAACATCCTGCAAGCCCAATAGGCTCTTTATTGCCATATTTCGTTACCTTCATGATAGCTTTGCGTACACAGAGACAATAGAAGATTTATGGAAGGGTCTTGAGAAGCACTTTTCACATGCTAATGCCACATAAGTCCATAAACTCAAAAAGGATCTTTATATGCTATAATAGGGTAATCAATTTGTAATGGCTTACTACACCAAATTCAAAGCTTTATGGGATGAAATTCCCAAGTGCACATGTTGTGCAATAAAGGAATTTGTAATGGCAAGAGAGAAAGAGAAAGTCCATGAACTTTTTATTAGATTAAATGAAAACTTCAAAATTATAAGATCTCAAATCTTTTTGTGCAGAATGTGAATTATAATTCATAAGTAGTTGCACAAATTAGTTACTAGGCTAAGCCAGTGACCAAGTTGTCTGAGTTGGACCAAGCCCAACCTGTATGGCAGAGTCCAACCCATATTTTTCCTTTTCTTTTGAAAAAAAAAAAACAACCATTGAGATGTCTTTTGACCCAACCAAACTAGGCTGAACTTGGGCCTCAGACCCAACAAGCCTAGCCTTTAAGCTAAATGTGTGTTTGCCAAACATATCCTAGTGCCTTTTCTTTAGTTTTAGTTTATTTTTATTTTAATGTTTAACCAAACAAGCCTTAAAAAAATCTAAAAAAAATTCTATAAAATATCATGATAATTATGTTAAATTGCGTCTATATGAGGTATTGAATTGTAAAAAAAAGAGAGAAAAAAAAAGAAAAAAGAAAAGGGCCTAAGGTATCGGTTATAATATGAGAAAGTAGGGATTAGTGGGAGCCAAAGAAAATATTTGTTTATTTATGAGTATTTAAATATATGTTGATATATTAAATATGAAGTAAAATAGATTTAATTAGTTTACCTAATTGTGGTTGAATTTCTAATAAACCTTGAATTTTAAAGTGTGTAAGACATCAATGAGATATATATATAATTAATTAATTAATTAATTTGTGAAAACATAGAACAAATAGGGGATTGATGAAATTGTGATGAAATTATAAATGTAGAATAGATATGAAAATGTAATAGAAGCAAATATGGAAATAGGTAAATTAATGTACAGTCAAAAGTGAAAAATTTGGAGAATTTGGCTTGAATAAATTGATATTTTCTACAAATGGAATATGTATAGTATGTTAATTGAAGAAAACCAATTTTTTTAAAAGGTAGAAAACTTACTTGGTTGAAACTTGTATTCAAAGGAGTATTAGTTTAAAATTTTGATTAAAATAAATGTTGATGATTGGATTCTTATTGGTACAAGAAAGGCCACGAGATTCATCTAGCAGCAAGGGACCATTACTTAAGCGCAGACACCAAGTAGATGCTTTGCATCACTACCCGTTATTAAGTATAGAATTCTTAATAATATAACAGTTGTAGTCTTCTTTAAAAGTGTTTTTCATAAATGTATGTATGTATGTATATATTAAGAGTGACCGGATTAATGGAAAGATTTTTTGACTAGTACCTTAAATAGTACTAGTAACGTCAGTTTATCTGATGACCGAGAAATTTGTTTGACTAGTATCTTGAATGATACTAGTGATGTCATTTTATCTAATGACTAGGAAATTTGTTAACTGGTACCTTGAGTGGTGCTAGTGACGTCAGATTGTCTAACGATCGAGTTTTTATTGACCAATTATCTGAGAGGTATTAGTGGGATCAGTAAGATTGATAATCGAGATATCTGAGTTAATTAATTAATACGAGGAGTTTCGTGGCATAAGTGGAATTATTGAACTAATAACAATAAGCTTTTGGCTAAAATTGAATGAATGAAATTAAAGAGTAATTTAAATTGTGAATCATATGATTTAATTCTATAATTCATTTATATTATATGTTATAAAAATTTTCAAATACATCTTAGCCCATGTGGAGCATTAAATTAGCATTAATACTTTCTTTTGTTAAGTTCTAGATATGTAATTATGGACTATTTAAATTCTCTTTTATAATATTAAGTTGTCACTAATTCTTGTAATGCAAAGTAAACTAGATTTAAGTTGCTTATAATTTAACCTTTGAATTCCATAAATTAAGTTTGAATTTGATAAGATATTTATTTGTATTCATTAGGTTAAGAGAAATACATGCAATTAGCTTATTTTAATATTTACGATTTAACCATGTTTTTATTTTGGTGAAATATTTTTAATGCTGGAAAATATTTGAATTATGGAAAAGAATGTAATTTATGTTATTAATTGGTAAAAGTTTAGGATGGTTGAAGTGTGACTTGAGATTGATTATGTGGATTTATTGTGATGTCGATAACTTGGCATGCTTAAAAATAAAGGAAATTTTACTGAATTTTCAGTAGATACATATAAAATATAAAAATGAAACCTAGTATATATATAAAAAAAAGCATGGTTTTCAATTTACCCGATGAAAAGATTTGAAAGTGTTTAAAAATAGGGTGTGTTACAGTGAAAGTGAAGGAATTTGTATATTTGCTCATATTGATTGTGATTGTTGTCATTTGAATATTTTAAAACTTTAAATTTGGTTTATAATATTTGTATATTTGAATTGTGTTTGTGATTAAGAACTTTTAAAGACTTTAAATTATGATTTGTATTTTGAATTAATTAAAAGTCATAAAAAATGAAGGTTGGAATTTAAAATAGAAAAAAAAACAGAAAGAAAATATGTTGGCTTCGAACTTAGTCTGCTATAATTTGTTTTTGGGTAAACTTAGTCAATAATTACTAATATAGCTTGTTGTTGACCTAGTGATTCAGATTGTTTTTAGGTTAAACTCTAAATCAAGTATGAAAATTATGGATTTGGCTTATACATTAATTACTGGAAAAATAAAAATAGGGGGCAAATTTAATAATGATAAAATAGATAAAAAAAAAGAAGAAAGAGATGCAAACTGTAAAAATTGTCAGTTTCTTTTCTAATGTAAAGCTAACTGAAAAGTTCTTGCCAGGAAACAGTGCTGCTGCACCACTTTTATGCCATTAGGTCAGCAATGTATCTTAGAACGTGTTTGGTAGTGTGGTTGTGGGTGTTTTTCAAATAACTTTTCGTGTTAAAATGTATGCCAATGATGTTTTTTTATTTTTTTAAAAATCATTTTTGACATCAGCACATCAAAACGATCCAAAACATACAAACCATATTAAATTTTAGTAAAAAAAAAAAAATTTTCAAATTTTTTGGGAACGCAGCCACATCCGCGTTCCCAAAAGAGCCCTTAGTGTTCATAACTTCTTCATCTTTGTTTCTTTTAGCAAGAAGTTACAGGAGAAAATGCAAGAAAATGACAAGTGTTTTGACTTTAATCTAATCAAAAGATTATATAAAGTTAAATACCTATTAAATCAAATATATTATCATCCTTAAAGCTAATTAGTGTTGTAAAAGAGTATTTGAATTTGAAAATTCAATAAGAGCTCTAAGGGCAATTATTTTTTTTTAAAAATCATTTAAATGATTGAAATAATTTCTGTAATACTTAACGTTTAATTCAGATTATATAATTGTCTTTGATGAAGTGAGAGATGACGATGTTGTCTTTTTATCAAGAGATACGTCGTAACGTAAATAACTGACCAAAATTCCTAGCAATTGCTTAACTTGGAGCAGCAAAATAGAATGTTCTTCTTTCTAGCCATTTTTGCACCATTTCTAAAACCCAACTGTATTGTAACGAAGAATTGACAGGCAAAGACGACAGGGGCCATCATATTTTGGATGACGAAACTGATCTTAGTCGTCGATGACAAAATTTACACTCTCCTTTCCCATAGCTGGGCTGCTCGAGAGGAATGCAATGGATGCTCGATTTTTTTCCCTTTTCCTTCAATTCCTTGAACATCCACAGAGACCAAACCTAGAGCATAGAGCCTACTTGTTGTGTACCTCAAATTCAAACTAGCCATGTTTTTTGGACGTTGAAGCCTTCAATGTGGGCCCCATACCATGTTGTTGGGAAATAAAAGATTCTTACCGTTTCGAATTTCCATACATGGTTATAGGAGACCCCACTGGAGACAATAATAAAAGCAGGGTGCACCGAGCTTTTTTCTTTTTTTCTCGTTTGGATGCTGCCTCTGCCTGCTTTTTCACGGCATGCATGGACCCAGTATTGTTGCCCTTTTCCATTTGAAATTCAAATTCAAACGGTTTACTTAGGAGGGGACTGGACTGGACTACATAAACACTAGTAAAGTAGTACATATAGATACAAAACCAAGGAGATCAAAAGTTTGGATCATTTTGAGGTTTCACCAACGCTACCCAAGTCATGGGGGACACAACTTGTGTCATGCAACCATTCTCTTACGCCGCAGGCATTTCTAATGACGCCAAAGAGGTCAGTTCATCAAACTGCATTCTGCACTTGCTATTGTTTTTGCAATAATTGGCTACTAATTAGTTATTGAAAGTAAGTGATGGGTTAGTGATTTCTGTCTCCTTTTGCTACCACCACCACTAAGGTTTCAGCTTTTGAAGTTAGTAGTAATTCTCCTTTTTATTTGTCCCAAGTTGAAAACTCAAGGGAAGAAATGAAAATCAAGTGAAAATCTGGTTACCAGTTACCACAGTATCGATTTAAGCACTGAATGAAACTGAAAAGTATAATCTTTTCGACTTCCAGTTCAGTTTTTCTGCAAAGGGTTTCTTCAAAAAGACTCACTTACTCTCTTGTCGTATAGCTTCATCATTGTTTGTTTCTGTGTTCTGATGGGATAAATCTTGATGATCTTCATACTATAGAAAAACTTGGTTTTCAGAATTCATGAAAATGAACTTTATGCCACAGGGGAACCCAATTCATGCGCTTGGACAGTCGATCTCGTTTGGGAGGTTCATGTCAGATTCCTTATCTTGGGAGAAATGGTCAAGCTTCTCTCATAACCGATATGTTGAAGAGGCTGAGAAATTCTCAAGACCTGGCTCAGTTGCGCAGAAAAAGGCTTTCTTTGAAGCACATTATAGGAATCTTGCTGCAAGAAAGGCAGCAGCTTTGCTTGAGCAAGCAAATGCAGAAGCAAACAATGTGCAGGAGCCTGAAAATGAGGGTGGAATTCATGATAAGACAACCCAAGATTCACTAACAGTGGCCACAAACTCCCAAGAAGCTGGTGATCGGGAAGAGGTACATGTGCAACAAGTAAATTGTGAAGCAAGTTTTGTTGCTGATGACAATACTCGTACCTCTAATGTTGATATGGAAAGATTTGAAAGCAGCAATGTGGAAGAAGTTGAACCATCGGCCGAAAACGAGATTCTTGTGGAGAATTGTGTTAAGAACGAGACTTTAAACCAGATTGTGAAGGTCGATAACAAGGAGGAGGTTAAAGAAATGGAGCTTAGTGTATCAAAACAAATGGAGAAACCTCTATTAAAGGTAATGACATCGTGTAGACAGCTCTATTTTTTATGTCAAATTTCTGGTCATTAACTGAATTCCTTTGCTCATTAGCAGGATTTCATGTCTTGTAAAGATGATGCTGCATCAATGAGCAAGAAGAAACCAGCAGTCTCTTCCTCTAAGTCTTCGATTTATGATAAAGCATCTAAGCTGCCATCCACTCCAGCTAAACCTGCACCTTCAGTTCGTGCGAAAAAAGAAAACACTGCTACTCCAATCAGCAAGAAGTCTGCATTAGAGTCAGTGGAAAGAAGAAAACCAACTCCAAAATCAACTCATAAGTCGATGAACTTCACTCCTGCCAGAGAATTTAATAGAATCACTTCATCAATTATCAGGAAGATTGATAATTCTAGAGTTGGTTCTCATTCTAAGTCATCTAAAGATTGCCCAACTCCTTCAAGAACTCCAATGATGATGGTGCGTATCTCTTTGTCCTGCTACTTCTGAATTACACTCCGTTTCCCGAGTGACTCTCAACTTGGAATAACCAATCATGCATCCTAAAATGAGATTCGTTTTTTAATTCAGGTGTCTATTGCAGAATCAAAGCATCCTTTAGCCACCCCTCAGTCAGAAAAAAGAAGGTACCTTGTGAAACTCCGTTAGAATGACAAGAAAACTGGTGGTTTTTAATTATCTAACCAGTTATATATACTTGTGCTACGTACAAATTGCAGGGCAAAAACACCTCTTCACCCCTCGACATCAGGAAGCAAAACAGTTCGCTCAAAATGGCATTTCCTCCCAAAAGAGTAATAAGTTTGATACACCAACACAAACACATTACATAAATAGTTAATTTTACATATGATGTTGGCTACAGGTAACCTATTCTATGGGGAAATATATTCAAGTACCTGCATATGATGCAAGGAATAGAACACAAGAGAAAAAACCATTTACTTTCATGATGTCTTTCCATATCATATACAGCATCAATACAGCTTACTATATAGTTCAGTCTACTTATTTCAGACTTCCAGTCTTGGGAAAGAATCGCAGTGTCCAGTTCATGTATCTACAGCATCATTAGTTAGCTAAGAGGGGCTTTAATTTCGGCAGGCAATTTTACCAGTGTCGAAATTAAAATCCCTCTTAGCTAACTAATGATGTTGTAGATACTTCAAATATTCTGCAGTCAGCCAAGTTGCATCAATTTCACAGAAGAAATTTGAGCACATCTGATTATTGTTTTTTCATGTCAGTTGTTCAATGTTTATGACTTCCAGCAGAAACAGATCTCAGTCCCCGAGTGCATCTATACCCTTCAGCTTCAGGACTGAAGAAAGAGCTGCAAGAAGAAAGGAGGCAAGTAGTAAAACTAGGAATATTTTTTTTTTTTGAAGAAATTATTGTGCTTCTCTGGCCCATAATATTTGTTGTGGTTAAGCCTTCACTCATTTTTGTCTCCTCTATGCTTTCAGAAGCTGGAAGAAAAATTCAATGCCTATCAGGCACAAAAAGTGCAGCTACAAGTAACACTCAAGGTAAAATACCCCATTTAGCTTACCGAGAAATTACCTGGGATATTTGTAAGAAAAATAAAACATGTTTGTTTTTCGTTTAAAAAATAATTTTAAAAATTTTAATTTATTTTTTTAAAATTAATATTTTTTATAATTTTAAATTATTTTGAAATAATGATGTCAAAAATAAATTTAAAAAAATAAAAAATATTATTTTAAAGTATTTTCAAATAAAAAATACTTTTAAAAATAATTTCTATTATAATTTCAAACAATATCGCGAGGAAAACTGAGTCGAATAGAAAACGATTACTCAAATTTATAGTGATTAAGTTTCTTACATGACGTTCATTATATATTGAGCAGGAAAAAGCAGAAACAGAACTTAAAAGACTGCGACAAAGCCTTTGCTTCAAGGCCAGGCCGCTACCTGATTTTTATAAACAGAGAGTAGCACCAAACAATCAGATGGAAAAGGTAACACTGTCAGAATCCATTCTTAAATTCATATCCATAGCTTGTTATGTTTCTCAAAAGGACTGAATTTTCTTCTCCGTTTTCGGCGCACAGGTTCCACTGACTCATTCTGAATCACCTGAGCCTGGAAGAAAAATGACTCCCAGCAAGATACGGAGCGCCTCTCAACTTCCTCAATGGTCTTCACTCAAGAACAGTGGTTCCAAAGATGCAATGCAAAAGAAAAGTGATAACCCACGTTCTCTAGCTTCACGACTCAAAGCAAGTCCTCATGAGAATACATCTCCAAATATTCAGCATGAATGATGCGGTGGAGTTGTTGAGCTTGAGAAGGAAATGAGACTTCATTTCAAATCTAGCAAATTCATAAATGTGTGCAAAGTACTCTGAGATTACAGAGATCAGATAGTGTAAATTTAGTGTGTACCTTAACTATTAATTGCATAAATGTAGGCCACGCTGAACCTAAATTTTAAGCTTCAATTCAGATTCGTTAGGGGATACAACACTAAAATAATTACATCTAGATAGATTGTGAAAGACAGATTCAAGAATTAGCTTGTTGAGGGAATAGCAAGTGCAACACAGCAACCTTCATCAGTTCTTGTCATTTGGTATAGATAAAAACGATAACCAATCACTCAATAATAGCATCTCAAAAGTTGTGTAATCTTTCGAGTTAATCAGGCTTCATATTAAATGTAGTTAATCAGGATGATGGTGTACAGAACTAGTAAAATTCTCTACACGCCGCTTTTATCTACATCTAGTATTAGGAGCCATCAACAATTGTCAAGAGTTTCAGGTCAGAGAATTTATCGTCGGCTATGCCAGCAACTTTGCAGTAGTGTCTCAAAGCTGTGAGCATAAGTTGTCCAAAATTTAAACCCTTGTCTCTCTCCTCCACCTCTTCAAGATGTATTGGCTTGGGAGCATCTTGATGCTCTTGTAATCAAGAACTTTCAGTGCATGACTGCACAAAACTCCCATAGACTCACTCTTCATATAATCTCAGAAGAGCTGAAATTCACTGTATACTCTTGTTCTTGCCCATACACAGACTGACCCATTTGGAGTGTGCTGATTAATGATTATATTGAGACAGGTTTCATATTCTTGCTGGAACAAATCAAATATATTAGGTGTGTGTGTGTATCCCTTGTCTGCTTCAAGAGAACCACTTCTGCCATTAGTCTAGGCAATCGTTGGTTCATATCATAATATATCATAATTACTTTCTAACACTTTGTATGCCACTCGTTCAATACTTTCCCAAAACGAAAGTATATCAAAATCAAACATTAAATGTATCTTCCATAAGCCATAGCCCATTTCTCTCTTTCACTGAATTTCTCACGCGGACTTTCATTTTCCCACAGACCACAGGCATCCGACATAACATTCTATGCATTTACAAAATCCCCATCCTCCTCATGATCGAAAACGCAACTGCTTAAATCATTTACAAACGAACCTGAGCCCAAAAACACGTGGTTTAGCTGTTTAAGTGCATGTTCATACATGTGCCATACACATACTCTGTGATGCGTCTCTGGTAACACTGAATCAATTGCTTCTGCAATTACAGCATCTTGATATGTGAGGATTGTCTTCAGCTTCTTTCCAGCCATGGAAGATTCAACGCTTTCATCATATAAAAGGGAAGCACAAAAAACCACCATTTGCTTTGTGATGATTCACCCCAAGGAATGCCAAAAAGTCCGGCAATCTTTGTACAATCTGTAGGTTATATCAAAGTACACTACATCACCATCATCCACCACCATTTTTTCTTCAGCCCAAAATTTTAGTGATCTCATCTTCAACTGCTTGCTTTGAAAATTTAGGCACTTCAACATAATCAAACATGGGTTCTGGTACCTCGACCCCATCACAAAAAAAACTGTGGGTTCAAAACGGGTATTTTGAGTGAAGTATTTATCTAATGGCTATGTGGATAGCCTAAAAGCCTGACTTGTAGCAAAGGGGTACACTCAACTACCAGGTTTTGATTTTACAGATACTTTTAGCCTTGTTGTCAAGGTATTTACAATTCTGGTTCTTTTATCTTTGGCAATTTTCAATAGTTGACTTCTTCATCAACTTGACATTAAGAATGCATTCCTTGATGGTTTTTTGCACGAAAAAGTATACAAGGAGAAACCACCCGGTTATATTGATTTCAAACACCCCTCACATGTGTGTAGGCCACGCAAAACACTTTATGGGTTTAAATAAGCTCCCCGAACTTAGTTTTATTGTTTTTGCTCTTTTCTAATGGATGTTGGGTTTTTTTAGTCATGCTGATTCATTATTATTTGTTTTTCCGCAGGGTGATAATTTAGTTTATTTATTATTGTATGTTGATTATATTGTTCTGACAAGCAACAATTAGATTCTTCTGGATGGCTTTATAGTATATTAACAAGGGAATTTTCCATCAAGAACATGGGATCCTTAAGCTAGTTTTTAGGCTTGGAAGCACATTAACATCCTACTGGTCTTTTTCTAAGTCAGATCAAATATGTACATTACATTATACAGCGTGCCCAGTTACTGGACTGCAAACCAGTAGGCAGTCCTATGGTCGTTGCTCATCATCTCTCTAGCACTGGTTTTGACTTTCATGATCACTCGTTATATCGGTCTCTTGCACCCGATATTGTTCATGTCGTCATTGTTGTTAGTTAGTTTATGCACAAGCCTTCACTTGATCATTTTCATGCTGTAAAAAGGATCATTCGTGACATTAAAGGGACTCTTCATCAGTTTGGTCTGTCTCTCACTCAATCAATCTTCTTTAATTATGAGCTCCTTCTTGCTTATTTCGATGTTGATTGGGCTGGATGCCCTCACACCACGAGACGATCTATTTATGGTTTAACAATCTTCTTCGGTGATAATCTTGTTTCTTAAAAATCTAAAAAGCAACCACAGTATCATGATCAAGTTATGAATTTGAATACCGAGCCATGACTCTCATGCACTGCTGGTGAAATCAAGTGGCTTTGTCATCTTCTTCGTGATCTCTAAGTATCTCTTTCCTTGCCTCCGGTCATCATTTTTTATGATAATCAAAGTTTATAGTGTGGTGATTTCACAACCTTTTCACTGATAATAAAACCTTTTAAAACCGCGTATCTATTATAACACTTATACGCGTGATCTTTTGTTTCAAACTCCATGGCAACTCTGGGAATCACATATATTTATCCCTCATCACAGTAACAGCATCCCCTGACTTGGCAACATTCGGGCTCCGAGGTTCTTGATCATCATCATCTACATATAACTCATATTTGTTGACAGAATAAAATTTCAGACTTGCACATTCCTCACCATCATAGTTCAATTGACTATCGTGATCGATATATATTAGAATAAACATCTTTAGGATTCTGAAAATCATGCTTATTATTAACAACCAGTTGACTCTTATCCATTAATCTTCATACAAGAACATCAAATAAAAAATTAGTAAAGAAAAAAAATCATCCAATAAAAGTAATATAAACCCAAAAGAAAAACTCAAGCATTTAGAAAATCAAATCAGAAGATACTTAGTTCAGTTAATAACAGTAGAAAACGAATATGGGGTAGCTGAGCAAACCCCATTCAGTATACATTAAACCCATTTGAGATTTTAACATAAGAAAGTAAGTAAGGTTTATTAGACGTCCTAAATGATCAAAACCCAAGTCTTTAAAATGCAAAACGTTACTAAAAATAATGCTGCAATGATCACAATATCATTATAGGGAAAAATAGTTGTTGGGAGAACATGTCTCAAGAGACTCCTTATGTAATCGGATAGTATTTTTTGAATTTTCCCCCAAAAAATAACTAAGAAAAATAATAATTAAGTGAGATTAAGCTTACGGAATGGCTTTTGCCACGTGTGAGACCTTTTGTGTTGATTTGGCTCTCTTATTGGTTGTTAAAAAACATTTGGATTAGTACATGTTACTGTAACTTTGGAATATTCTCCTCAAGCTGAATAAGTTATGATGGCAGCAAAAGGAGAAAGAAAGATAAATAAAGGTTTATTATGAAAATATATAATGATGTAATTACGCTTAATTATAGTAAACTCTTTACGCTAATTAATGAGTCTTGTCCGCTGTTTGAATGGGAGAAAACGAAAACATGATTGTATTAGAGAAATGATAAATACCAATTAAAAGAATTCAGTACATTCATGAGTTATTGGATTGTAATTTGAATTTGAAACTTTCCATTAATTTAATTATTTATGTGTATTTTTAAAGTCTATATATACACACACACATACATATACATACTAAATAGGTTATTAACGTTATGTCGCGAGCCAATCTAAATTTTTTCAACATAAAAGAGATGTTAAGACGGCATAAACATTTCTAAAAAAACAAAAAAAACATCCGAGATTCGGGTCATTGTCACAACTGTGTTTAATAAACTCAGTAATTAATTTAAATAACATGAATAAAAAAAATACAATGACAATAAATAAACAGAAAAAAAAAACAACAAGAAAAAGGATGTTTAGATGACATCAATGTTTTTTAAAAAGCAAGAAAAATCAAATGTCTAGGCTATTTATTTGACTAGGTTTAATAAGCTTAATTAATTTAATAATATGATTAAAAAATTCACAGTAAATACAGCAAAAAATAAATAACATTAATTAGCTTTAAAAAAATAAGTAGCCAATATACTCTAGAAAAAAAGAAAGAAAAGCTCATTGATTACTCGTCATTGCTCTGCCATGAATACCACTTTACCACTAGAAAGAGCGAAGTGGTTCTAATATCACTATAAAAGGTTAGATGACGACACCGAAAGAGGCCGCATGCGTCAAAAGAGCAATGATCTAGACAATAAACCAAACAAAAAATTCATGAAATGAGCATCTCATGCTTATATTTAATCAATTAATTTAATTTAATAAATAAATAAATTTTCTCTAAAAAAACTAAATTTAGAAAATAGTGACAGATAAAAAGACTCAAGATAACTTGGGTTATTTTCAAAATTAGTGAAAATTCAAAATTAGTGAAAATTCATATAGAAAGCAAATAAAAAAAATAAAGAAGCCCAATCTTCAACTACATAAATATCAAAGGATGAAAAAAAAAAAAGCTTAAAAAAAGAGGAAAAAACCCAATCAAACCGACAAAATATCCTAAACCTAGGTTAATCCCCCAAACTCTCAACTCGTGAAATCTTAGATCCGGACTCAATAAAAAAAGCTCAATTACCAACTAATTTAATATTGAAAGATGAAATAAAAAAAATATCAGTTTAAAATTTTTTTCAAAGTAAAAAAAATACCAATTAAAAGAATAAAAAATAAATTTGATAGAAACAAAATGAAGGATAATAAAACCATAAAAAAAGATTCAATTTTAAAAACCATCTCAAATAAAATAAATAACAATAAAATGAATGAAGACTAAATATGATATATGAAAAAAAAAATTAAATGATGATGCGATTGGAATTTTTTTTTAATTGTACTTTATTTCAAATAAAACAAATAGTAATAAAAAAATAAAAACCCAATATGAAGAAAAAATAAATTGAAGGGTTCTTTTGAAAACTTAAAGGGTAAGGCGCATAGATCAAGGAGGAAAATGAAAAGAAAAAAAAAAAAAAAGGAAAGACTACCAGCACCAAACCAAAGATATGTTGGTCACATGCATTGCTTAAGGATAAAGGAGTTACCGAGAGGATTCAAATGCCACCTTAAAAATTATTGTTTGGTTTGCCAAATGCCACTACAGGCTCCTTTTAAGCAACTTGGAAACAACTCCTATCCTAATGTATGCAATGCAAGAATCAATGATTTTTTTAAATGACTAAATTGGCCCTAAATAAAGTTAATTATTATGAAGAAAAAAACATTGATAAAAATATGAAAAACCCCGGCCCTGGCTATCATTTAAAGAATTTTTGCTTGTAAATGTATATTAGTCATTTCACCATGCTTAAAAAAAAAACCCAAGAAATCATTTTAATATTTTTTGTTTTTAATAACATTTCAATCATTTTATTGTGTATAAAAATATAAAAAAACCAATTACTCTGTTCAATTTGATAATATCAAATGGATCAAGAGAAAAGAAAACAAATTGCGCCTAATTAGAGTTCAAAGATTTTAGAGTGTGAGGGCGCTTCCATCATTATACTATTCATATGAATAGTAATATATATATATATATATATCATAGGAAGTATGTCTTGAAGTTGGTTTGAGTGTCAACAAACTGTAAAGTCACATTAAAAAACGAAAATAAAAGAATCTTCATCTTGGTAAGCAAGCTAAAAGACCCAACAGATAAAGTAGTCGGCCCAAAATATTTTACTTTGTTTGGAAAATGAGAAATGGCTCACGCGGGTTTAGAACCTCCTACCATACTTCAGGCTTGAGTGTAGTTATTAATCCGAATCTCCATTTTGGTTATAAAAATATTTTGCAGAAATTTTCAATACAAGATATAAAAATTATTTAATTAATACTTTCAACTTGCACAAATTCTCAAGGCATTTAATTAATAATTCAACTTGTAAAAATTACAATTATTTAATTAGAAGAAAGTATTATAGAAAAATGTTCAAGGAAGTTATGACAGCCATCGACATTGACATGGCAATGGCATCATGCCTTCTCTGCCACCAAACACCAATCTTCATCTCCTTCAGCTAGGTCCACCTCAAATCCCACATCACAGTAACTCATACCATCTTCTTCTTCAATATTCTTGATATTAACACCATCACCAATATAATTCTCATCGTCATCATCAACAAACTCTTGATCAATCTCATGTCCCGAATCATCAACTTCATCTGCATGGTCATGGTCACCAGTACTGGCCAAATGGTTCAACATCCCCGTGGCAGAAAACCCAGAAAGATTCGAGCCATGCCGGCCATTCACAACCCGCCAAGCAATAAACTGAGCATTGGAATTAGACAAAACATCTTGTGATTTTACCTTATGGGATCCTTTGGTTTTGTGCTTGGCCTTACAACATGGTTGCAGGTGACATTCTAAGCACCGTGGCTTACCGCATTTCCCTGTGAATTTGGAGTGGTTTGTGGGCTTTGATGAGACCTTGGTGAACAATCCGGCTGTTGTGGGTGTATCAAACTTGTTGAATTTTCTGTCTCCTCCAGGTTTAGGGTTCCATGGAGGTGGCAAGACTGCATAGGCCCTAACCATTCCATGTGGTCGCCCCTCTCTTCTCATCTTGCCTGCTTCCGATTGTGGGCTTGGAAAGATTAAAAAAAAGAACAAAGAAAGAGTCTTGTTGATGAAGAACACGATACTTTGGTTGTTTGGATTTATAGGAATTTGAGTCGGTGATGGAAAAAGCTTGGGAAGAAAGGTACCGACAGGTGAGCCTTGGGAGCCAAGCTGCTAAAAGCGATTGACAACACATCTTAACCGAAGAATGTCATTAAAAATTAAATTAAATTAAATTAAATAGGGAAATAAGCATGACACTTCCTGCCATTATTAGATATATTGACTTTTTATTTATTTGGATCTTGTATTAGATATAAAGATTTTAATTCATGATCTATAATCATTTACTTAATTAATAAAATCTTTTAGTCTTTTGGAGATTTTATTCTCATTTAGTTTATGCAGGGCAAGGAAGATAAAATTCATTGAAAAGTGATTAATAATATTAATGAGATAATTATATCCTATGGAGTTGGGAGATTAATTAATTATCCATTCTATCAAATACTAACTTAATTGCAGCATGTTCTTCCAAATTCACTTAATAAGAAAAATCTCTTAATTAGACCCAATAATTAAGATCTTGCTTAAAATTATCATCACTCTTATATATCTGGTTCCTATAGATATTCAAATGATTATTTAACATTGGAAAAGGTAAATGACCATCATTTTTCAATAGTTGTGGGTATTGCTTTGTGAATCTAGTAGTGGTGTACTGTTGCCGTATACATTAATAATTAGTATTTTTTATCCTCGCCGTATGTTGTCGTGACATGTTTAAAATTTATTTTTATTTGATTTTATAAAAATCAAATAAATATTTATAAAAATTCAAATGACTTAAATTCTTGAGTAAAATATGTATTTTTTCAGTCAAAATTTCCTTTCTTATCCATATATTTGTTTCTTTTCTTCTTTGTATTTTTAAAAACGGATCTTTTATGAAGCAAGATTTTTTAAATAAAAACTTATCACGATGTGAAAATAAGTTAAAATAAAAAATAAATAAAGTTTTAATAATTTTTATACAATTGTATGAAAAAATAAAAGAATAATTAATTTTAGAAAGTTATATAAAGAATTAAAATAAAATATTTAACAAAATATATATTTTATTCTCATTAAATAGTCATTTGCAATTTTTTAAGAATTTTTGTATGTTAGGTTTATATATAATCATTCATAAATAGTTGCTAATATTACCATAAAAGCTATAATTTTCTTAAAAACAAATAATGACATAACTTGATAATTTTTTAATATCATATCAATAGTTTTATTTAAATATAGTTTTGTTCTATTTTTTAATAAAATAATTAATAAAAAAGGAGGTTTTGAAAAAACAAATGCCCCAGCATCTAGGCTTTGAAAAATAGCCTATACATTGCTAGGCTTAGAACCCTGGCTCGTGTTTGGAGTGTGGTAGCAGTTGTTTTTTAAAGTGTTTTTCACTAAAAAATGCATCAAAATAATTTTTTTTATTTTTAAAAAATTATTTTTGACATCAGCACATTAAAATGATCTGAAAACACTAAAAAATATTAATTTCAAGAAAAGAAAAAAAAATTCAAATTTTTTCAAAAACATTTTTGAAACACAAAAACAAACAAGATTTTTAGAGATAAGTTCAAAGTCTGTGTCCTCTTTCTTTATTAAATGAGCCACAACATGCTCAGTTAAAATAAAAATAAATGAATAAACAACGCATTGTTTGACTGGATAGATAACATGTTATTTATATAGATATTTTTTTATTTAAAAAAAACAAAGTCTAAATTTTAGTACTTTTAAAATCTAATTTTTAATTTATTTTCATAAAAAAAATCCAAAATACATTTTGTAAATCTCGATAATCTCATTTTCAACCCTAAATGCCCTATAATTATCTCTAAAAGTCAAAATCAAACTAAATATAAATGAATATTTCAGGGTCTACTTTTTTTCTTATATTATTAAAGATAAAATATACCATCATCAAATTACTCTTTTCCATACGAACTTATTGATACTAAGATTTATTCTCTTTTTTTATGGACGACTGAATTTTGTCTCTTTCTTCTTCATATCTAGCGACTTTGTATTTTTTCAATCAACATATAAGGGTTAAAATACAAGAAAAATAAGGTTGTAGGATCCAAAAGTCAAAAATAAAAACAACAAGGACCAAAAATAAAAGAATAAAAAATTCCAGAGACAAAAATGAACTTTTTTAAAAAATGGTAGCAATCCTCATTAAATTGTGAAGAGAGCAACCATGCACAGGGAAACCTATACCTAGTTTAGTTTGTAACTTAATTAAGTAATTAATTAATTATAATATCCCACTGATTTGTTGTTGTTGTTTCAAGATTGCAAGACGTTTTCTGCGATACATGGATGGTTCTGTAATTCCTGTTAAAGATTTTGGTTTAAGAGTAGTGAAAGTGAAAACACCTAAAACTGGAAACCTCCTCTGTTCCCACAAGCATTCGTAAGAATGGGCTTTAGCCACACCAAATTGTTTGTCAGTAACATCTTTACTTTGGTGACTTGGGTTGGGTTTGGTAATAGCTGCAACAGCCCCATGAACAACCTTATTACCAAACAGGGCCTTATATTGTTAACAAAGAAACCATTCAGAACTGGGACGATATGGAATCATGGATCATGGGACCGTTAACCTTTTGTCCCCCGCCCACCATAATTATGTTTAAGTTTTTTGTTACAGTGCAAATGCTCTGGATCATAACTAGCCTTGTTCTGCCTTCTCTTTCAACAGATGCAACCAGTGGAAAGTAAGATTTCGCTCACAGACCTGCCTTTTAATCCCTCAAAAAATCGAACCATTCACCTTAATTTATATACTACCTGATTTTCATTTCATTCCACAGAAATGATCTCTTACTCACAGTCTCTGTTTTTGCTATTTCTTATGATTGCATTATAAATGATGAGTTTTTGCCTTTGTCTCATAAAAAGCAATGGAATCATTAGATGCCAGATCCTCAATGTTCTATGCAATTTGTAGTAATGATTAATTAATCAAAGGGTTAAAGCCATGGCTTGCTCTTCTAACTGGCGGTGTCCAAGAGCACGATCCTTGGCCTTTTCTCTCCAGGTCCCTGTTGTTTGTGGTTATTCATTCCCTCATCTCACTGAGCCAAAAAAAAACTCTGCTATGTAAGGTGAAGCTATAATGTTTGTTAAAAATAAGTTAGATTTCTGGTTTTTTTAAAAAATAATAGAGGAATCGATCCTTGAGAAATTACTTTCCTAGTTAGAATAGATTTTCTTGTTTAGTTCAATTCCTTACTTGTCTAAGTCAGGTTATGATTTCCCGTATTATTAATTTAACATGAGAACTTAACTTTACAAAATGTCTGTCTCAGGTTATGATTTCTCGATTTCTCAGAGTAGAACATGTTCCATCTTTGACTCAATACAATGAATCCATGAAACAATCTAGTGGCTTGATGGCTAGCAACAGGATTGGGGTCTATCTTTTCTCTAATCTAGAAGATTGGTTTTTAAGTAAACTGAAGACTAGCACTTAGGGAAGGCCCATATAACTGGTAGTTCATAGTCTTGCCGTCTTTCTTTTTATGTTGAGTTCATGTAAAATTCCTCATGGGATCATTTCTATATTTTTTAAATTTATCAACGGAATATTCTATCGGTAATTAGACACTGAGCCTATTAAAAAGACTTTTACTGATGAGCTCACAAACAATTATAGTTTGTAGAAAAAACTTTTCTTGATAATTCATGTTTTGTCTGTAATTTTGTTCATGAAATAATCACCGATGGATTTATAAACGAAATAAGCGCACCAAACAAAAAAAGCTTACTTGCTTAATTCTGTCGGTATATTTATCAGTGAATAGGACATATTAGCAACAAAAAAGATTGTATGTAATTTCATCAATGGTTTTCTTAATGTTACCGACAGAATTAAATTGTTAGTGATTAAACAGTGGCACAATGACATTTGCAATAATTTTTTTCCAACTCTCTGGAATATACCAACGGACTTAATTTGTCAGTAATTTTTTAAAAACAATTAATTAAAATAAATTAAATTAAAAAATCAAATATTTATTACAAATTTATAAATTCCAATACAATTCATCTAGAATAGAGGGGCGTGAGGAGGAGGAGGAGGAGGCGGGTCTTCGCTTGGACTGTGGGGCCAATAAGGGAGAACACATGTATCACTCATCTGTCATTTCAACTCCATGTACAATCGGTGAAGTTTGATCGTCTTAGCATTAAGTCACCTTTTCTTAGCAGCAAGATGGGTTATCAGAGCTTCAACTTGTTAGTTTAAAATCACCTCGAACTCTTGAGTTTGAGTGCTCAGAACCGATTGCGAGCATCTAATGGTTGAAACACTTCGGGTTGTCTGCAAGTCTTTGTTCGTAATGTTTGAGATACAGTACATCTGATTTCTATTGGGTCTACTAGATGATCTTGCCTCTAACCACAAATTTGAATCAAGTTCCAGATGGGTCGAAGGATCGTCCCCATATTTCTCCTACAACCGAGTGTTATATGTTTCCTGAAAAAAAGTTAAGAAAATTCAAAAACATAATACTTAAAAAAAGAAATTGTTGAAATCTAACATACCATAAAGTACTGAGCTTGGCTATCCACGAGTTGTTACACCCCTTTTCGACAGTCATCATTTCATTCTTGCGTTTCTACAAAAAGCTCATTTGGTCTTGGTTCGTGTCCAAAAACCAAAGCCTACAAGAGAAAATTGTTGCTAGTTAAAAATATTAATATAAAAACACATTTAAAAAAATGATGTAATAAAAAGAATCTTCCCATCCGCTTCGCATGCGAAACGAATGGAGTGGATCCACTGATATGCGTGGTAATAGAATCGTGAATCTGCTTGTTCTAGTTCTTCACACCAATTATGACAGTCGCATAAAATGCTCGAACATCACGTGAAGAATATATTTTGCCCATACAACCTACGAGATGTACGGAGGTCTGAAATCTTTCCAAATCGCTACATCCTTCCAGCCTGGAAGCTCTCTTTCTTTAGCATATTTTTGTCTTTTTTGTGCGCCTCGTACAAACAATTACACAACCTATATGGTACAAATTAATTATCGGCTAATAAATAAAAAATAAAATTTTAACATTTGGATAAAAAATATTTATCTTGATCTCATTTTTACCTTACAACATGATTCTCCAAAATCCTTTTGGCAGCAACGTTGTCAGCTGTATCGAAGTAAATTTTGTCCTCGCATTTCAAATTTGTAAAAGAATAATTTCATTAATATTAATAAACTAACCAAATTAACATAATAAAAAAATTGTTTAAGTTATTACTAACCTTAAACTTTATGAACCATTCATCAATCATGAGTTTCTATTCATGATTTTTAAAACCTGACTCCATTGAAACAATGATACTTCCATCAATAATTTTATCATTGATGTTATCATTATAGTAGCCTTAATATTTGTAAACCTGAAATTTCATTCATTAATTGAAATTAATTTTTCAAAAATTATTAATTGTTCTTTATTTTTTAGTAATGCATGAAAGGAAAACAAACTTACACTGAGTGGTCGGGCTTCCACTGGGCTAGGTATTTCCTACTAAATGGATCTCGCTTGAAGGGACCCCTCCTCGGCATGACAACATTGCACTTGACAAGCCCGTGTCGAGAGTGGTTGTTTGTGCCTCATGAGCCTGTTTACAATCAGCACCTAACGACTTATGATCATTAGAAATGCTCCTAAAAGAACTAGCAGAGATCTTATCCATACGATGCATTACTGACTTTCACAAAAGCATCTACACAAATTAAAGGATTGAAAAAGATAATAAAATTCTCATTCTAAAAAACTCCGGCAGCATCTCCCTTATATGGGAAACTAACCAAAATTTTATTACTTGCATACACTAAAAAGAAAAATAAAGCAACAAAGTAATTGATTTTATTTATGACTAATATAGTGACATTAATGTTGTTATCACCTAATTCTCAATCCATAAAAATAACAAATTTAAAGATAATACGTAGCAAGATTATAAAACTATCATGCATAAAATACACAAAAAAAAACATAAAAAATTAAATTTCAATTCATCCACTCAATTATAAAGTAGACTAGACCACTCTGTCACTTTCTTATTAAACTAACCATGCTAACATTCATCAACATAGATGAGATAAGTCCAATATCTTAATCTCATTTGACTTTACCACCTAGGATATTGAAGAACACAAATGTTTCCCTCTAGTAGCTAGCTTTGTTTAATATGCTGAATTTTCTATACATCAATAAATTTCTTTGATGCATAAATTTAAGCAGCACACTTTTTATTTCTGCCAATACTGATGAGAAAAAAACTTAGTAAATTATTGCTTAATTGGTTGGCTATGTGTTAATGAAAGTACAATTAGTTGGTGGCTAAGAATAAAAATATGTTAATCCTACTAATTAATTAAGAAGTGAATCAAATGATACCTCTAGAATCTTTAATAATGACAATTAAAGTGGCAGTCATGGTCTTCCTAGATCATGGGATCATGGGGCAGAACGTGGGTGAAGTGGCAGCCTCATTAGGGCAGAACGTGGGAGCATAACTGGAGTGCTCTCCAAGCTGCTGAGATTATGGAGATCATGGGGGAGAAAGTGCCCCACTAAGTCCTGAAAAATAGGAGATCAAGGGTGAGCCTTGCAGCTCACATACTTGGCTATAAATAGTTGTTGATGCTCTTAGATGGTAGCATAGAGAGCATACGAGATAAGGAATGCATAGAGAGGAAATAACGTGTGTAAGCTTGATTGTGTAGCATGCGAATTCTGTGCATAGCACACATTGTGTAATCCTTTGCTGACGAGATAAATAAAGGTTGAGAGTTCTTCTTGTATTCTCGGTGTGCTTTGTGTTGTGCAATTCTACTTGTGTATTCCGTTTGTCTTTTAACTTGGGAAAGTGGGGAAACCTCTCGGGTGAGGGAAACACTTAGTTACTAGGCAAACACGAGTGGCATATCAATAATAGCAACAAATAATTATTTTCTCTTTCTTTTTCCTTATTTGTTTTCATTTCAAAAAATGATCATAAGGAAATGTAAAGTAGTAATTAGTATGGAAAACCATTCTTTAAAGTATTTAAGAAGAAATGAAGTTATAGCTCATTTCTATTGACAACAAGGTAAGTTCAAATCCAATGAGACAATCACTGATACATAAATTTATGCATTCTTTACAAACCCAGAAACTATAGTTGGAAAAAAAAACCAAAACTTCATAAATAAGAAGTGAAAAGTGTGGTCAAGAAACCATGCCTCACTAATTTTGTCTTTGAAGGAAATCAAGCACCTATTCTTCAATTTTCCTTCTTTTTTTTCAATTTCTCAGCGAACAAACAAACACACCCAGAAAAACCCAAATTAAAACCCAAAAAATAAACCTTCCTTCACCTATTTTCCTCATTTTCTTCCACCAAACAAATTGACACAAATTACAAGCAATGTTTAAGGCACAAATAGCATAATAAACAAACATATACACTACAAATTGCTAGAAATACAGATTAAAAATCCCATGCCATTCAGATTATCAACAATAATAACCACACTAATTAAGTTTTGAACAACTAAAGAAAAAGGATGATAAAGGAGATTGACCTTGAAGGATGTGGATGACTTTGTTGGAATAGCTTGAGAATGAAAAAAATAAACATTATAAGTTAATTTAACAAAACTTGGCAAAAAGATGAAAAACCAAAAAGGAATAAGAAAGAGATTCACCTTGTGTGGGGTCTTTTCCTTTCGTGAGGATGGTGTGAGGAAGGAAAGGAATGAGAGGGAGTAAGAAGAAAAAACAATATGGGTGTTGGGTGCAAAGAGAGAAACGAGTTGTTGAGAGAAAAAGATAGAAGTGTTTGTGCATTCTATTATGAAATTAAGGATTATAGTCTTTTAATTTGGGGTTTTTTTACTGACAAAGTTGTTATTGGATAGTTAAAATAATTATTTTTAAAATTTTCATTAGTGATTCCGCCTGTAATCTTTAATTGAAAATTTCAATTTAATTGAAAAAAATTAGAAACCCATTCTACTATCACTAACAATTTTTTTTTGTCGGTGATTTTATCTGTAATGAACAATAATTAACAGTGTCATTGAGAAAGAAACGGTTCCAAAGCACTTGGAAAAATAGCGACGGACATTAATCGTCGTGATTCTATTTATAATGAACAGTAATTAACAGTGCCATTGAGAAATGAACAGTTCCAAAGCTCTCGAGAAAATATCACTGGACATTAAAAATTGGTGATTCCATCTGTAATAAACAGTAATTAATAGTTCCATTAAGAAATGAGTTGTTTCAAAGATCTTAGGGAAATAATGACAGACATTAATCATCGGTGATTCCATCTATAATGAGTAGTAATTAACAGTGTTATTGAGAAATTAACAGTTTTAAAGCTTTCGGGAAAATACCGACATAAATTATTTTTCGGTGTATCTGTTGATATTTTATAGTCCATCAGTAAAAAAAATTATGTGTCTAAATTCTATCTGTATTTCTTATCTATCAATCCTGCAAATACTTTAAATCACAGCACAACACAATACAATAACACCAATTTTGCGTATAATGATAAAATCACAAAAAGTAAATGTTTCGTTGTCATGTAATAATAAATTCACATCAGTGTGATTATATTAAAGTTAATTTCATCTAGAAATATTTCATTATAGTTAATTTCATTACACATTCATGTTGTGTAAATTAATAAGATTTTTCTTCTTCTTCTTCAATTTCGTCTTCATTATTATCATCTTCATCGCAATCTTCTACATTGGTTTCATCACTATCATCATCTTCATCGACTTCTGTATGTCCGCTGGTTCTCAAAACATCATCTAACTCCTCAACATCAACATCAAAAAAAGTATTCTCAACGATGCGAGAATTTGAATTTTCTTCTATGTTGATAGACAAAGCAACTCAATATAGATCAACTAACTCATCAAGTTGGAAGACATCATCTCACAAAGTTATTTCATTGTTACCATCTTGAACAACCTAGACACAACATCTAGGTTTGGTTTTCACTACGGATAATCATTCTAGCCTTCCTGTTGTCATTTATCTTCCATTTCACATATATAACCGTGTTAAAAATATTTTCAAACACATTTTTTTCAATGTACATGACATTAAGGTCATGGTGGAGAAGATTGATCTTCCAGTAAAGAAGCTCCTAGAAAATATCTTGCTTTATCCAATTGTGGGTCACATCAAAACCAAGAAACTTCTGCATACTGGATTGAAAACCAAACACAATGTCATTGTACTAAAACACCATGACATACAATTCTTCACCCAACGGTAGTGGTGGTGCAACATCCCTTTCAACTCTACCAACAAAGAACTCCTTTCTCTTTTTTCTGTACTTGTGATATATTGGCAAAAACCATCAGCGACAATAAAAAAAGAAAGATGTTTTACCACTATTAAATGTAGGAACTAGTTCCTAAACTTGGCTTATCTCAAATTGATAAAGTTTCTCTTGCATGACAAATATCCAATACTCATCTTTCAACTTATCATCAGAAGTCTTGGGTTCAAGATGAGAGATGAAAGCAATATTGTCGATGTAGTTTACTAAGGCAGATCTAGTTTAAATATCTTTTTAAATATCTTTAATGATGATGTCTTGAGGTAATCCTCTTTACTTCTTTATAGTAGTTGGAAGATCATAAGGGTTTTACACATCATTTCATGGTCATCTTACTTTTGTGTATTTTAAGGTTCCTCTATAGATTCATTATTCTTCAATGTAACCTCTTAAGCTCTATCCATGTTCAACTTATGAAAATCAATATCTACAAAGGTTTCTTTAGTATTTTTTGCATCGAATGGTTTAGATTCATAAAAAATCACATAAATTGATTCCTTAATAATAAGAGTCCTTTTATTATATACTAGATATAATTTACAAGTAGTGAAATAACCAAGAAAAATACTCTAATAGGATTTAGTATCAAACTTCCTTTCGAATTTAGAATAAAAAAATTGAATAAAAAACCAAAGTAAGAGATATTAGGTATTTTTTTTCTCAAACTAGATCTCATAAGGTGTTTTATACAAAATTGGTTCAATGAAAACTCAGATTGAAATAAAGCATGAAGCACTAATGAATTCTACCTAAAAATATTAAGATAAATCATACTCGTTAAGAGTACTTCTCTTTATTTCTTGAAATGATCGATTTTTCCTCTCAACATTGAGATAAATCATACTCATTAAGCATAGTTATCTTTGTCTCGTTGAAGACAATGAGTCAACAAGGGAACATGTCACCAAATTTGCTTATCAATATGGAAATGGTGTTGTTAATCCCTTCGTGAACCTAAGGTTGTTTAGTTCTTCATTAATCAAAGCTACCTTTCACTAGTTCTCCACATTACAACTAAAGTTCATCAATAGTTAAGAGCAAATAGAGACTCATTTTTATGAGCACTTTTACAAAATAGAACTAACAGTAATGTTGGTTAGGTTGGCTAGAATTGTTCATGACTAAAATAGTCTATAAAAAGTATGTACTTTGTTTTAAGAATCTCAAAATGAAATGCAATACAATTATAATAGAGTAGCAATGCATGAAGTTAATTCCAATATAATTGAATAGGAATGCATCAAGTTAATTCCACTACATTTATAATAGAGTAAGAATGCATCAAGTTAGTTCTAGAGGGAAAACAATGGAATACTAGAAGAGGTTATTCATAATCAAATATATTGATATTTATATCCTTTCATACAATGTTGTTTGGTATGAAAACATGTTGGGAAAATAAATAGAAAAGAAGCCATTAAGGAGAACCTACCTATTAGATACTTGAATGAGGTTGAAATGGCCTATACAATGATCAACTCGGATTTTAACAAGGAGTTTAAGAAAGTTAAGCAACAACAAATTTTGATCACAAAACTTAAAAAGAGATGATTGTTCGAGATTAATAAATTAAGAAAGCATAAAGAGGCCAGCAAGCTTAGTAGCAAAGAAGCAAAAGCTATTGAAGTGCTCAATAAGGGTAAACAATACTTTTTTAACAACAAAATAGCTAAAGAAACTTTTGAGCAACTGATACATGGGGGAAAAAATTAAGTTCATTGATAACCACACAATTCCCATTACTAAACATATTGAGAAGAAGAAATATTGCAAATTACATGACTCACGAAGACGTGGCATTAATAGTTGTGTTGTCTTTAGAAATCCGATCTAAAAGACACTTGAGGTTAGTCATATTTCCTTCTTAAAAAAGAAGATAAAGGTGGATAATGATCATTTATCCAAGGTGATAACAACAATAACTACCCCTAGAATAAAAGGAGAGTTATAAGAAGTAAGGCATGATTGATCATGGTAGAAGCTAGAATTAGTATTGAGTACTGCTATTAAAAAAAAGGTACATCAACAGTAACAATGCTAAGAAATTGACATTATAAATTCAAGAAATACTTTTATGTAAGGTATACAAATGTCTAACCAATCATATCATTCTTTCTAAAAAAAAAAAGAAGACTTGGATTGCAAAGTTGAACAAAGATCCCAATTTTGAAACAAATGTGCTTTGTTGTTATAGGGATGAACATACAATTTTTTATTTAATCTATCCTTTTCAATATGAAATTATCTTATAAATTTACTAAGTGAAATTATTTAAAATTAAAAGGGTAGTTATAATATTTTTACACTAAAGTAGAAGGTACACCCTTAAAATCATCTAAATGAGGAACTTAGTCTCGATTGATGTATGAATTGGCCTGAAGACACCCTTATCGTCAAACTAAAAATAAAAAGACATGAGCCATGAGGTGTGTAGCTCAACTGGTCAGGCCCTGGGTTTGCTTCCTAGAGGTCACCAGTTCGAGTCCCACAAACCTCAGGGCTACTAGAGGCAGGTGCGGAAGGAAGGGGGGGCAAGCAGGGGCCCGGGCCCCCCCTGACACATTTTAATTTTGTTTCATTACTGGGTAATGAAAAACGAGGAGAAGTTATATATTTTATTTTAAAGAGGTGGGCCTTAACTTTACTTTTGATTTTCTTTGAATTTACTCTTAACTTACATGGAAAAAAAAAACAATATAAAAATATTATTTTATGAAATAAAAAATAAAACACTTAATTTGTCCTAATATAAATCATGCAGCAAATTAAAAATATAAATAAAAACACAAATCACGAGTAAAATTTTTCTATTAAAAATTAAAACAGAGCCACTAATTAATTTATCTTTCATCAAACAAAACAAGGTAACTTAAATTTAAAATCTATTTTTGTTTTGTTTTGAGATGTTTGTTAATAATTTGATGAGGTTTTTTTATATATAATTCTACCATTTTTGCTCCTTTTTTTTTCTCAGATCTGCTAGTTCTACAAATTATTTTTTGAATTCTTGTTATAGTGATTTTTTTTCTAATTAATTAGATATATTTTATTGGTTTGTTTTGATTATACTTGGATTTTTTATGTTTTGTTTTTAGCAGAGCCACCAAAATTATCAATTTTTTCTTACGATATATGTTTTGATTTTAGATTGAACCATGAAAAAAATAAGAAGAATTGATTTTTTTTAAGAAAAAAGAAAAAATATTGATAACTTACAACCTATTGAACGAGCTTTTTCAACGATGAAGATTGTTAAAACAAGACTTCGCAATCGGATGGAGGATGATTTTCTTGCAAATTATTTGATTGTCTATATAAAAAAAGAAATTGCTGAAAGATTCACAATTGATATGATAATCTATGATTTCTATTCTATGAAAGAACAACGAGCACAATTAAAATAAATATGTAAGAATTATTTTTTATTTTTTATTTGCTTTATTTCAAAGTTTATCAAACATAAATAATGCTTTGTTTTAGTTAATGTTTCTTATATACTTTGTATGTTTATATTTGATAGATATAAAGACAAACAACATTAAAGTGATAGATACATTATGAAGATGAAATTAACTTCATTGCTTTGACTCAATTTGGTATTACTCCAAACATTTTACCTTATACAAAGGTCATTATATGTTTGTAGTAAGTTATTTGAATAAAACTAAATTATGCAGGTTTTATTTTACAACTCATATACAATAAATTAAAATAAATATTATATCTTGTTATATTAATTTTGGCCCCCCCTAACAAATAATTCTAGTTCCGCTCCTGACTGGAGGCTTATATGGTCGTTAACTTCAAGGCCCATGGGATTAGTCGAGGTGCGTGCAAGCTGGCCCGAACACCCACGTTAATCTTAAAAAAAAAAGACATGTCTACATTTTCACATAAATTTGTATAAAAATTAATAAAACCCATGTACTTTAGGAGGATAATCGTTAGAATTGTAATTAGTTTGGCTAAATATTATGACATAAGAATATAATAAATACAATTATACATAAAGGATATATTAGAGATATGTGTAAAATATAAAGATAAATATACAGAGAATTAAGAGGGGAGTTCTTTCATGGTCATCAAAGTTAAAGTCTTTAAAGTAACGCAAAGCAAGATTCTTGTAAATCTCTTATTAATTTATTGTGTAAATGAGACAGCTAGCAGCCATCATTTGACTGAGAAACTGGAAAGAAGAAACATGGAAATTCGTTCAATTGGTGATCAATTCTCCGAAAACTGATGTGGAATAAACACAAACAGTGTAAAATTAACCATAATGTAGAAGATAAAGCAAGCTTTTGTCTTTATGACTAAGTTTACTTGCCATATATATATATATAATTAAAAGTGAAATGCGCAGACTGAAAGAAAAGTTTGGCCAGCCTGAGCAGGCAGCACCCATCACCCATCACCCTTAAATATACAAGACGTCGCGATCCTGACCAAACATTACAAAGCCAACAACGTATTTTCTACAAAATATATAGGAACAAAAACTATAGACATCACTACTTGACTAAGTGATTGTTTGTCAGCCAAGAGTATATATATAGCTCAGCTGAAGATGTCAATGTTGCTTCAATTTCCTGTAAACTTTCAAGGTCACAAGACAACCTCTTTCAATAGTAAGGTTCATTGGATTGCAAGAAATTCCCTTCTAATTAAAGCTGCCTGACGCCTGGTGCAAATGCCAATTGATCAGAGCCACCAAGCACATGCATGCATGGTTCGTTCTGTCATTGTTATTGATATGGATATGAACTTGGCGTCTTTGTCTCATCAGCCCCTTGAGCATATTCCCTTTTTTTTTTAATGTAAAATTCCACACGTTAAAGTATCATAGAAATCCCATATGTCCATTCATTTGAGTGAAAAAAACAAAAAACTCAAGATTTCTACTACAAAATTAAAGATAGCAAGATATGAAAAAAAAAGCTTTGATAGCGTATCAAAATATAGGATTGAATCGATATTAATTCTAATAGTCTTCAGTTCTTATACGTCTTTGAAAATCAATGAACACAGTTACCATTTTCATAATCACTTTGATTGATTAGTTTTAAAAAAATTGACCACCAATTGTCAACTTTTTTATATTACTAAAAACAAAAGTAGAATATAAAGAGACCAAAAGACTTCTAAAGAACCCAAAAATTAAGCCTAAATTCAATTGAATGGCACTGTGAGGAATCATTTTCATGCACTGTGAGGTGCATTTCTGATCAGAAATCCAGAACCCAAAAGAAAGAAGAAGAAAGTGGGAGTACTTGCCTTTTGAATATTTTGTCGATTATAGAATTTAATGATTTCCACAATTTAGTTTTTTTTTTTTTTTTTTTGTCTCTGTCAATACATTGAATCTTGATCTGAATTTGAGCCTGATGTAGTTAAATGGATTTGAAATACAATAATCTTGATTTGTATTTAAGTACTTGTATATTAAATAGATCAAATACAAAGTAAACTTGGTTCAATAATAATCCAATCCTAATTAATAAGAATAATATTATTTTAATAAGTAAAATATAGTTTTGATTTTACGTTTAGGGTTTATTTATTATAAAAATTAAATAACCTATTAGAAAATGCTTTTTTAAAATAATTAAAAGGTAAGCATTGTTAACATCCCTCTCAAATCAATATTTTTTTGATGTTTTTATATCATTTTAAAGCGTTAATATCAAAAATTATTTTTAAAAAATAAAAAATATATATTATTTTGATGTATTTTCTAGTGGAAAACACTTTGAAAAACAACTGCAACCATACTCTTAAATACCCCTGTAATATTGAATGGTGTGTTTACTTTTTTTTCTCTGAAAACTCACATAAGAAATATCATCATATGTACTGGTTAACATTAAAGCATACATCAAATGTATTGAAACTTAAAAAAAAATGAATAATAAATCAAATAGATGTACAAATTCCATAGATTGACAATTGAAGGATGTTAAAATATTCATTTATGAAAAAAAATGTAATCACAATTACAAAACTAGACGGTCCTGTGATATAACGCATGTCTGACTTTTTTTAAAAAAAAATATTTAGGTGTTAGAGGTATATTTATTTAAATAAAATTTAATAACTCGAGTTATAATCTCAACTAGCTAAATAAACTATTTTTATTTTAATAAGATGAAAAAAAAAATAAACAAAAAAATTATTAAAAAAAACGACAATGATAGCTAGAGAAAAAAAACTTTTATTCAAGAGCATAAAACGATGTTGTTCGATTTTCAGCTAATTAATTATGAAATGATGAAATAAGACAAAAATGACAAAAAAAGCCCATGTGAGTCAACCTGAGTTAGCATAATAGATATGTAATTTCAGGTTTAAAAGTAAGTCAATCTGAGCTAACCTACCAAACCTGCGTTCTAAATCAGAGGGTCAGGATGACCCGATATAAAAAAAATTAAATAAAATCTCAGAGCTATTTTTTTTTAAAAAAAGTCAAATCTCATGCCTAACTTCTTCTTTCTCTTTTTTCCTGCATAAGCCAACTTCCTTGTCCTCTCTTTCTTTTGATATGTTAGCCTTGATTGGGCTAAGAAAGGACACAATTAAACCTAAAATTAGACTTAATTAATCTTCTTCTTTTTTTCTGTCTAGCTGGGATTATTTTTTTCTTCCTTTTTTTTTCTTTTCCTCGGATTAGGTTAGGCTAGCCTCGAGTCTGGTTAGGCTTGACCCTTCCCTTTCTTTTTAAGGTTAGGTTGGGCCAGCTTCGAACTTGGTGGTTGGGTTTGACCCTTTCTTTTTTTCTTTTCTTTTCTTCTTTTTCTTTGTTTTTTTTCCTTGGGTCGTGTTTGGCCAGCCTTGGATTCGATTAAGTTTGACTTTTTTTTTCTTTCCCTTTAGCACCTCCTATCTATTTTCTTACTGTCTAATTAGGCTTCTATCATTAGTATTCATTAAACATTCCTTAACAATTTAAGTTCTTAAATTAAAATAATGATTTGACTTGGTATTATAGAATACATGATCAAACATTTAAACTTAAATTATTAAGTTGAGATAATTCTTTAATATATCTAACTGACTTATTATTTTTACTTTCTCTCTCTCACTCACTCTCTAACACACACACCTTTTCATGCATGTAATGCACGTATCTCTCTCATGGCCCTCGAAACCCCATACTTTTCTATATTGTAACCTCCGAAAGCAAGATTTCTTGTGGAGATTGCCCTTGACTTGGCAATATACGGTATGAGTGATGAAAAACTTTGTATGTTTGTTTGGTGAGCTGAAACCAACCTGATAATTTTAAAATTTTGACCCACACTGTTCATTTATGTGCTTGTTCGTGTTAGCACAACACAATCTGACAGCAAGCATTGTGAGAATTCAATGGAGAGATAAGGTTGAAAAAGCTACTGGAGTAATAAGGCAGAACTCTCCTACAATGCTGCCAGTGGATGCCTACAAAATTGGCACCTTTTCCTGGAGAAAAGTTAGGGATAAAGATGCTTCAATGACAACAAATTCAAGTCAGAATGGTATTCTAACAAGATAAAGAAACTGATGTGATTCTACTGAAACTAAAAGGATTCTATGATGATAAATCCGGATGCCACTCCATACCCTTATCCATGCAGAACAAGATGACTGCTATCAAACTGTATAGAAGATAATCCCTATTCATTAGCACTTAGAATCCTTGTAAATGTCATCTTTAGTACTCTTTAAATACCCTCCTGCAATCACTGTACATAGATTTAAAGAGATCTATTACTGTAAAATCTATCAAGCATTGTATGCTCACGTTCTTCATAAATAAAAACAGCAAAACAGAGAAAGTCTCCACTCACATCTACAGTTTTCTTCTTGGTATCAGAGCTTGTGTGAGCATACAAAAACATAATGTCTTCACTGTCCCTAAATGTTGGAAACTTCATCACTCTCAAACTCACCCCAAACAATTACCCTTTGTGGCGTGAGCAAGACTTAGCCCTTGCAGAAAGCCAAGACTTAGTTGGCCATCTAACTAATGAAGACCCTGCACCCATTCAATACACCACACCAGATATTAGTAACATCACATCCGGAGAAAAACTTGAACCCAAACTAACAGAAACCTTCATTGCCTGGAGGAAAGCAGACCGCCTTCTGCGATGGTGGATCATTGGAACACTCTCTGAAGAAACACTAAGTCTTGTTGTAGGACTTGACACAGCACATGCTGTTTGGGAAGCATTTAAAAATGCATATGCCCAAGATTCACAAGAACGTGAATTCACACTTCGACAACAGGTAACATATTTTCGTAAGGAGGAAGACCAAACCATAGGTGAGCATATTCAGAAATTCAAGAGATTATGTGACAGTCTTGCTGCCATTGGGAAGCCTGTTCCTGATAAAGAAAAAGTCTTCTACCTCCTCACAAGTTTTGGTCCTCAGTACAAAAACTTTACAACTACCATGCTAAAACCACCAAGACCATCATACACAGAGTTGGTCTCACAAATCCAAAATCTTGATCAATAACGCAGTTGGTTTTCCAGTCATTCAGATACAACAAACTCACCATTCAGCCCGCAGTTAGCTTTTTATGGACAACAACAACAGCAACACCATCTTCCTTACAGGTATCGTAATAACTCACAAATTTTCATCTAATGGAAGAGGTTTTCAAGCACAGCAAACCCGAGATGAAGGACAAAACCGCAATGTTGATACTCCACAACAACGACGTCCTCCTCCATTAGGAGAGCGTCGTATGACTCTAGTGGAAAGAAACCTCTACCGTAATGAAAAATGCCAATATTATGGCACCACAGGTCATATTGCCAAAATTTGCTGGTGGGTGCCCAAAAAGTCTACAAAACTTGATGATATCCCACAAGCCCTTGCTGCACTCACTCTTGATAACACGGTAGCAGAAACTGAATGGACATCAGACACAGGAGCATCAAATCACATGACAGGTCAACCAGGTATGTTGTCCAATATTCACGAATATTATGGCACAGACTATGTTATTATAGGAAATGGCTCTTCCCTACCAATTATTGGTATCGGTGATACTCTTGTTAAACAAAGGAATACTGTTTTACCTCTCAAGAATGTTTTGTTTGTCCCAGATTTGAAAAAAAATCTGCTTTCAGTAAGTCAACTAACTACTCAATTTCCTGTTAATTGTGAATTTTCTGATGTTGATTTCTGTGTTAATGAACGAGCAACTGGACAACCAGTAATCACAGGACGACGCAAGGGTGACCTTTATGTTCTGCACAACTCACCAGAGCTATATTTTTCCCATCGTTTTAAATCTGGATCAGCAGACATTTGGCATCAACGTTTAGGACACCCTCAATTTTCAACTTTGCAGTTATTAAAAAATAAATGATTGATTGATGTCATAGGAGCAATGAAAACTGAACATCTCTGTGATAGTTGTAAGTTAGGAAAACGCAGTAGATTACCTTTTTCTAGTTCTGAACACTCAAGTACCGATATTTTTGAAAAATTTCATTGTGATTTATGGGGACCTGCCCCTGTTTTATCCATTGGAAAATTTAGATATTATGCTTGCTTTGTTATGACTTCTCTAAGTATACATGGATAATCCCTCTCAAACTTAAATCTGAATTTACGAATATATACTTAGCGTTTGAACAGTATGCTAAAAGACAATTCAACAAACAAATCAAAGTTTTTCATTCAGATGGAGGTGGAGAGTTTGTCAACTCTAAACACTCCTCTCATTTTCTATCCACAGGAGTTATCCATCAGGTATCATGTCCGTATACCCCTGAACAAACAGGTATGGTCGAACGACGCCATCGTGTCATACGAGAGCTAGGTATGACCATGCTATTTCACAGTTGTGCACCCTTATTTATATGGGTAGAAGCATTTACTACTGCTGTTTATCTCATTAATCGATTGCCCTCATCATCAATTAATTTTGAAACTCCATATTTTAAGTTACATCATACTCATCCTGATTATTCTTCACTACGTATCTTTGGCTCCAAATGCTTTCCCTGCACTTGGGACACACGAGTCAATAAATTTGATCCCAAAACTGTTCCTTGCATCTTCGTAGGATATAGCATTACTCATAAAGGATATAAATGTTTCCATCCAAAGAGCAAAAGGTTTTTTATTTCGCGACATGTGGTCTTTGATGAATTATGTTTTCCATATAAACCTGTCAGTAATTATGCTTCTACTCCTCCTTCATAACTTGCTCTTAGCATATATGATGCATGGTTGCCTTGTACTAACATTTCTGCAGGATCACTTGAGCCAGCTGCAACACCACCATGTCAGAGCTCATTGCTCACTGTTGACACATCTATACCAGCAACCCTTGGTGAAACACCTTCATCTCTTGCTCCTTTAGCTCTCCCCACTGATGGCACCACACATAACTGTGTGCGGGAAGAGGAAAATGTTTCTCCTAAAACCAATGCAACATCTGCATCCTCTACTTCTTTAGCTCCTGCCATTGTGTGCACAACACAACCCGACAGTTTTGTTGAACACACAATCACACCTACTGATTGCACAATACAGCAGACCGTGAGGCTTGCAGATACTCATGCTTCAAGATTTGAATCACAGATACAAGATCAAATACAGCAGCACCTGCAATCAGTGGCCTATCATCCCCCACCTGTTGTGCCTCATGAGGAAAGTCAATTTGTTCTGCCTGAATCACAAGCATTGACAGCTCCTATGCATATGCTTCACCCAAATAAGCATACCAATTTACATCCTCATCAAACTGCTCTCACTGATGACTCAACTAGTCCAAATCAGTCTCCTCAGGTCCCTATCCCTTCATCCATGACCACACGCTCACACCATGGGATTGTTAAGCCAAATCCCAAGTATGCTCTGTCCATCATATACTCTCCCTCTATCCCACGAGAGCCTCGGACTACACAGGCAGCATTAGCTCATCCAGGCTAGCGAGCAGCAATGACTGAAGAATTAACTGCTCTGCACCAAAACCAGACATGGATACTGGTTCCTCACACTCCTGATATGCATGTTATCGGATCCAAATGGGTACTCAAGACAAAGCTCAAACCTGATGGCTCTCTAGACCGACTGAAAGCAAGGGTTGTTGCCAAAGGCTTTCATCAAATTGATGGCATTGACTTTACTGAAACGTTCTCTCCTGTTGTCAAACCAAGCACCATTCGCATGGTCATTACAATAGCCCATGTTCAGCGGTGGTCCATTCGACAACTTGATGTAAAAAATGCTTTCCTATATGGCTTCCTCTCCGAAGATATATTTATGGAACAACCACCTGGAATGTCAGATTCCCAATATCCACAGCATGTCTGCAAGCTTCAACGCGCTCTATATGGCCTTAAACAAGCACCTCGTGCTTGGTTTGATCGGTTCAGCACCTTTTTACTTAAATATGGTTTCTTGTGCAGTCTAGCAGATCCTTCTTTATTCACATATCATGCTGATCATGGCTCACTAATTCTTCTCCTCTATGCTGATGACATACTACTCACAGGTTCAAATGCACCACTTGTTACAGATTTTATACAAATCCTCAGCAGTGAGTTTGCCATGAAAGATTTGGGACATGTTCATCACTTCCTTGGGATTGAGATATCACAATCACTGGATGGACTTCACCTCTCACAGTCTCATTATGCCCTTACCATCCTTGAACGTGCGAACATGGTCGACTGTAAACCCATAAGCACACCCCTTGAAGCAAAGACCAAGACCTTATCAGCTGACACTCCTTTAGACGATCCAAGCTATTTTCGGGGCCTTGTTGGCTCTCTGCAATACCTTACTCTCACAAGTCCAGATCTTTCGTATAGTGTTAATTTCGTATCTCAATTTATGCATGCCCCAAATACCACACATTTAAAAATGGTCCATCGTATCTTACGTTTTGTGAAAGGCACATTATACTCTAGGCTACATTTTACTTCATATACTACACTTGATCTCTCTGCTTTTTCAGATGCTGATTGGGCAGATTGTCCTTCCACCAGACGCTCTACTACTGGTTACTGCATTTTTCTTGGCAAAAATCTTATCTCATGGTGTTCAAAGAAACAACATACAATCTCTCGCTCAAGCACTGAAGCTGAGTATCGCTCCATGGCTAACACAGCAGCCGAAATTACTTGGTTGACATTTCTTCTCAAAGATCTGCACATCCCACTCACTACCCCTCCAGTCCTATACTGTGACAATCTGAGTGCACTACACATGACAATTAATCCAGTGTTCCATGCTCGCAGTAAACATATTTAGTTGGACTATCATTTTGTACGAGAACGAGTTGCTATTGGACATCTTATCACCCGACATATAAACTCCAGTAATCAGATCGCTGACATCTTTACCAAACCTGTTTCAAAAGCTGCCCTCAATTATTTTCAGCCCAAACTTTGCCTCCTGCCCCGACCAAGTTTGCGGGAGGATGTTAGCACAACACAATCTGACAGCAAGCATTGTGAGAATTCAATGGAGAGATAAGGTTGAAAAAGCTACTGGAGTAATAAGGCAGAACTCTCCTACGATGCTGCCAGTGGATGCCTACAAAATTGGCACCTTTTCCTGGAGAAAAGTTAGGGATAAAGATGCTTCAATGACAACAAATTCAAGTCAGAATGGTATTCTAACAAGATAAAGAAACTCTTGTGATTCTCCTGAAACTAAAAGGATTCTATGATGATAAATCCGGATGCCACTCCATACCCTTATCCATGCAGAACAAGATGACTGCTATCAAATTGTATAGAAGATAATCCCTATTCATTAGCTCTTAGAATCCTTGTAAATGTCATCTTTAGTACTCTTTAAATACCCTCCTACCATCACTGTAAATAGATTTAAAGAGATCTATTGCTATAAAATCTATCAAGCGTTGTATACTCACGTTCTTCATAAATAAAAACAGCAAAATAGAGAAAGTCTCCACTCACATCTACAGTTTTCTTCTGTTCATTGTGTTGGGTTCAGAATTTTCTAGGGTTTTTCCAAAGTTTCTATCCTTATGTTAGTTCTAAAGATTACTTTACTGTTGATAGTGGTCCTTTCCTTGCATGTACAATTTGTGTTCTGGGTCATGTGCATTTTAGTATCTTTAGCCTTCTAAGAACATATATTTTGTTATGTGGATTTGAGTGATAGTGATGGTTTTTTGAATTTGTTTATGTAAGTTCAAAAGATGGTTCTTTGACATGGTATCAGATCCTTGATGACCAAGCGGTCACAAGTTCGAATCTCTTCATCTCTATTTATTTGATAAAAATTAAGCACAAGGTAATGTGGACATGTGCAAGTTTCAAGCCTAAAAGACTTTCACTTGAGGAAGTGTGTTAGAGAATAATATAAATCTTATTCTCGAACCTCACCTAACAGCTTAAGTTATTGAGTTGAGATGATTCTTTAACAAGAAGAAGTTCAAGAATAATAATTTATATTCCAATAAAAAAAATGTTGATTAAGAATGTATAATAAATAAGTGTAAATATACATCTATGCGTATCATCTTTTAATAAATTATGATTCTATTCAAGAAAAAAAAAAAAAGAGATAGAATGAGGTAAATTAAGAGATGTTGACCAAAAACCAAAATTCTAGTCGACCATTTTTCATTCCCTCTTTTCATATATAGCATGAGCATCATGACCATATATATACATGGCATTACTGACCGATTATAATTAATTACCAGTGTAAAGTCTTCAATATTGTTGGAAGAAAGGTTGCTGCGATTCAGAAAGCACGTGTAAATCTGTAGAATTTTTAGCTCATTGCCAGGCAAAGGGACAAATTAAGCCATTTTTGGGTGGAAACTGCACGTGCATGTTTTCTTCTCAATTGGAAAATGGAAAGCAAGAATTTTGTTCGTCAAGGGCAAAGGTTTTTCCATGATCCATGGGAAAAAAGAAAAGGAGGAAAAAGCAGTCGTTATTCCAAATTTTGCCTGCTTTTGATTTCCAGGTAATTTCTCTGCATTTGAAACTTTTCAGTGTATTTATACTGTTCATTTTATTTAATGCAATCGTTGTTGATCAACCCGGCTTAATTGGTCAACGCAGGACTTAGCTGATTTATTTTCTAATTTAAATTTGTTTTTTCAAAAAATCAACTTGGATTTGATACAATTTGACCTAGTTGATCTAGTGGATAACCCATTTGATTTTAAAAAAATAAAAATAAAAAATAAAACTCACCCAATTTCTCATATTGAATTTAGTATCTATAATTGGAACATCATGTACAAGTCTTGTTAGTCTAGCTATCAGAGTAAACTGGTGGCTAAGAGCTAGCATCGTTGTATTAGAAAAAAACAAAAAAGCAAACTTGTCTTGTTAGTCTAACCATGAGAGTAAATTAACTGGTGGCTGCTTGCCTAACAACGTCGAGCGTTGGGGTGGTGGATGATCATTGATCGCTACTGATCATCGAGTAGGAAATTAAAAAGTCCAATAAATTGAAAGAAACAGGTAACATTGACAATATTGTTATTTGTTACTTAGCAATAATTAATTCCTTTTTAAAAAAAATTAGATTAATTAGAAATTAGGTTTTGTGATTCTTTTTATTTCCTTTATATTAAGTTATTCCGGTATTATAATCTGGATTACAGGCTTTATGGGTTAATCTGGATTGATTTTAGTTATTTTATTGTATTTTTTATTATTTTTTCAATTTAATTTTTTAATAATTGGTTGATTGAGAATTGTGCTTTATAATTTGTTTTGATTTGTTTTATATGAGATTATCTTAATTTCATGACCCGAGTCACGGGTTTGGTTGTTCAACCCGGTTCGATCCCAATTATTTTTTTTTATTTGCTTTCTATGAGATTATTCCTATCTCATTACTTGGATAATGGGTTTAGTGAGTCCACCTAGGTTGACTCGGGTTGTTTTGTATGTTCATTTTTTTATTGTTCTTTTTCAATTTCATCCTACAACATTAGATTGATTAAGAATTGAGATTCATAATTTGTTTTGATTTACTCAAGTCATGAATTTGTCAGGTTAACTCGGGTTGACTCGGACTGTATTTTTTTTCTTTTTTAATTGAATTTTTCAATATTGGATTGATTGAGAATTTGACTTTATAATTCGTTTTGATTTGCTTTATACGGGATTATCATTGTCTCATGATTCAGGTCATAAATATAGCAGATTAACAAGTTAACTCGAGTCGGTACAATATATTGCCCTCTCAACTATGTCTTTAGTGGTTATTCGGGTTGTTTTTTTAAACTTGTCAAGTTGATTGGATCATATCAAATCAACCCTCACATAATTTAAAATTCTTTTTAATAGGAAAAAAAATATTTTGGTAGCCATTGAATATTTATTTTGCATTTAAATTTTTTTGAAGTGTCCATATATATATATATATATATATATATATATATATATATATATATATATATATATATATATATATATATATATCATCATCTGCATCATGCACAAATTTCCAACGTGTTTAATTGCTTTATAAAGTCATACGGCCCCGGGATATAAAATCCAAATATTCACCTTCCCATAGAACTTCTTCTTTCGCTTCTTGGATGCTTCCCTTGTCACACAATGTGTTTGACCAAACAACTTATATTTTGTCGTCAGTGCTGAATTTATATTTGATATATCCCTCTCCTTTAAAAAGTCTCATTTTGTTGGGTTTTTACTCATTTTATTTGCTCCACACTCGAAATAAATCCAATATTCACATATGAAAGACATCACAGGTTTGTGGAATTTCATTTCCCTCGTTTAATTTTCACCCTAATTCTCGAAGAACCTAGAATCTAGGAAGCCCCCACGCTTTAAAAATGCCGTCATATAAATATGCAATAAGTTTTGAAAATTTTTAAGGTAAAATTAAAATACTTTGAATAATATTTTAAAAAATAATTGTTTCCTTAAATATTTAATTAAATAGAAATTTACTTCAATATTTTGTTTAGTTATACTTTTCAACAACAATCATGTTTTTATACGTGAAATATTTTCCAAACAAATATGATAATTTATTTTCTCCGTTTGTTTTAGAGCAATTAATATAATATTATTATTTTTAAATTTCAAAATTACATAATTTTAACACAAATAAAATATATTAAAGATAGATATATAGTAATAATTAAATTAAATAAGAAAAAAATAAGTTATTGACAATTCTTTTAGAGCATCAGAAAAATCATTAAGATAATTTGAGTTTTAGAGACACAAATTTATTTCATCGTTAAATTAACAAATAAAAATTACATAATATTTATTCTTTGTTCTTTACAACTTCATGTATGCAGACATCATTTAAGTGATTATACATTATTATTAGTTATATTTATTTTTTAGTGTAAATTTTATTTTATTTTTTATTTTTTATAATATGATAATATTTAAGAATTTGATGTATATTACTATTTTAATATAAAGTTCACCATTTAAATAATTTAATTATAAAAAATTATGATGATGAGATTTAAATTCACACGCATTTCTTCGTCAAAATTATGACATTATATTAAAAAATAATCATAATTCGAACAAAAGCTTAAATTAATAAATGTTTTATATTGCTTCTTAACACTAAATAATTAAAAGTATGAAATCGTTTATTTGTTTCACCCAACTATTTATATTTATTTGATATACTATTAAAGTTTTAATTCTTCAAGTTATATTAGAAAATATTCTCAGTATAAGTAATAATGTTTAAATAAATATGCTAAGGTAAAAAACCAATGGTGTGAACTGATCACATAAATCCCTGATCTTACATATTAAAGTATGAAGTCAACACATTTTAAAATAAATGATGCTTTCAACATGTGATAAAGAAGACTCTACCTTGTTGTTCAATATTTCATTAAAAAAAGAAGAAGACTTTATCTTAGTATTAAGGCATCAATCAACACATGCATTTTAAAATTATCAATAATTTCATATTATTCTTAAGAATCTTTGGTATTAGCTGAGGTGGATATATATATTTGTTTCGGATATTTTCGAATCCTTTTAAATAATAAAACTAGTTTCATTCAAAATTTATGATTAATTTTTCTAATAAATATATTTTTTGAAAATCAAATTTATATTCTCACACATGCATATAATTAATAACACAAATACCAGCGGGTTTCACCTTATACATGAAGAATTAATTATGCATTGACTCCAACAGGAGTACGAAAAGACGCGGTATAAGAATATTGTGGTCAAATTATTATGTTTATATATATATATATGGGAACACAGGAATTCAAAGCTTCGTTGAGCTACATGGGAACACATGAATTCAAGGCTTTAATTCTAAGCTAGCTAGCTAACATATATATCTTTTCGTACTCCTGTTGGAGTCAATGCATAATTAATTCTTCATGTATAAGGTGAAACCCGCTGGTATTTGTGTTGTCAATGATGATATATATATATATATATATATATATATATATAAATTGTTTTTTTATATAATCGATGCGAAGGCAAGTCGTGATTAATATAGGGAGGCATCTGGTAGGTTAAATTCATTAATTAATTCATAGAAGCATTGAGGAGTGTAGTGCAGACTGCAGACTATCATCATGCATGCGCACGTTTTACCTACCAAGAATGTGTAGGTTTGTATACCTTTTTCCCCCCTCAAGTTGATAAAATTTTATTTCCAAATGGATATTTGAACTTGAAACCTAAACTTAGAGGAAAGTGCTCTTCTGCCAAACATTTTGGTTACAAGTCTTTACCCAGACAGATACGCTTTTAAATGAAACAAGAGAGAAGGTAGCATGAAATTACAGCTCGTTTTGAAGACAATATAATATAGCTAGCGATCACATCATATGCATTAACCAAAATCAAAATGATAATAACATGAACTACTACTATTCAATGAAGCTACTCACTTAATAAGTATATATTACGTCACTAAAAAAACAAAAACAAAAAAAGCATGGTCACTTGAATCATTTCTTCGCATTTACAAGAAGAAAGGGTCACCTCCTCGAGCCCTATAAATAGGATACAGAACTTGAAGACCCAACATGCCAACACAAGCTATAAAACCTAGCTCTAGCTATATATCATCATACACCAAAATGGCTTGTGAGAAAAACCACATTCAGTGCTCCAGCAAAGTTGGGATCATTGGAGCAGGTATTAGCGGCATTGCTGCCGCTAAACAGCTTCGACATTACAGTCCACTGGTCTTTGAGGCCTCTAATTCAATTGGGGGTGTCTGGAAACATTGTTCTTTTAATTCTACTAAACTCCAAACACCTCGATGTGATTTCGAGTTTTCAGATTACCCTTGGCCCGAGAGGGATAATGCGAGTTTTCCTTCTCATGTCCAAGTTTTGGAATACTTGCACAACTATGCTACACATTTCGATGTGTTGAAATATGTCAAGTTCAACTCCAAGGTGGTGGAGATTCGGTACGTTGGTGACCGAACCAGCCAACTTGACATGAAACCAAAAGAGTATGGATCCTTGCTGAATGGCAATCCTGCTTGGGAGGTAGCTGTAGAGACTAACCAGTCCACGAAGGTTCAGGTTATTTTAATTCTCTATCAGTTACTACATATATACGTGCTTTAAAGAGTGTGCGTGTGCTTTGCTAATCGTCTCTCCCTTTTATTTTTCTAGTTAATATAATTATAGAAAGGTTCGAGTTCAAGACATCGTAAGAGATATAAGCAGTACCCACATCAATTAAGAGATTTATGCCTAATGAGTATTAGAACTCGATCGGCCATATATATATATATATATATATATTCCTTATTTATTGATATTTTTTAGTTTTTTTAATCATGTTTAATTAATTGCTTGATTATGTAGCCACGATTCTTCCTTGACTTCCCAAATAGTGAGATTTGAAATCTAATTATCTCTTAGAACAAAATCAAATAATTCAATTAATTGAATTATTGCTAGCTAGCTCTCAAAATGTTAGCTATTATTCAAATATATGTTATGTAATAAATATGAAAAAGTCTTGAATTTGTTGCTTACTTCTCAAAAAGAAAAGAGAAAAAGGCCGTCTTGAATGTTTCAACTTTTAATTCATTGAAGCTAAGAAAAGTTGAGATATCTCATGCACTCTAATATTGGAAAGTGGTTAATTAATAAACCTTGTTGTGTGTGTGTGTGTGTGTGTGTGTGTGTATATATAAATTTTTTTTTTTTTTTTGAGTTATATCATGATGATCTGACTTATGGAATATATACATATAGTGGTATGCTTTCGAGTTTCTCGTCGTATGCATTGGAAAGTATGGAGACTTGCCAAGAATGCCAGTATTTCCACCCCATCAAGGCGAAGAAGCATTTCTCGGCAAAGTCTTGCACGCTCTGGATTATGCTAAGCTCGACAAAGATGCTGCTCATAAGCTTCTCAAAGGAAAAAAGGTTGCCGTTGTTGGCTACAAGAAATCAGCTCTTGATTTAGCTGTGGAGTGTGCAGCTGCAAACCAAGGTATATCTATATATCAATCTCTATCACCACCTGTTAATTGATCGGAATTGGTCCTTATAAACGAGAACTTTCATGGTTATTTACTTTTGGGTTCACTTTATAAAAAAATACACTATAAAAAAGAGATTTTAAATAAAAATATTTTTATTATCATGGATTTTACCTTTTCTTTTCTGTATGTTTGGTATTTTTACGTGAATATAAAAAATAATTAATAAAATACCACTCATTAATTACTATTTGATTATCATAAATTTTTCCCTTATGAACTAGACTTTGTATTTAAAAAACAAAAAATAATAATTTCATGATTAATTTTCTTTTGTTAATTATTTTTTAGGGTAATAATAGGGGCATGACGCCATGTTTTCTTTTGTTAATTAGACTGAGAAGAGCAGTCAAAATGGTCAAAAAGTGGGAAAGTTTGACTTCCTTGACTTAAGGAACAAATTGCCCATCTTTTATATATTTATATAGGAAGTTCGTACGTTGGCCATTTGGGGTAGAGAGAGGGAGTGAGTCTCCTCATTTACTAATTGCCAAGGAAATTAATGCAATTAGGTGGTAGACTGGCTGTATTCACAGTAAATATTGTATGTGACGTGTAATTGGTTTTGTTGTTTCGATGAAGGGCCGGAAGGACAACCGTGCACAATGGTGATAAGGACTTTACATTGGACTGTTCCTTCATACTGGATTTGGGGCTTGCCATTTTTCTTGTTCTTTTCAACAAGGTCCTCTCAATTCCTCCATGAAAGGCCATACCAAACCTTGTTCAAGACCCTTCTGTGCCTTCTTCTATCTCCCATGGTATTTATATTTTGATCAATTTTAGTTTCTCCCTTCCATTAATGACGACATTAATATATAATATATACTATGATTGTTTATGGTAATCAAATATCATATTTATCCTTGATTAATTTCTTGAGCAGAGAAGAGGAATTTCCAAGTTCATAGAGTCTTATTTGGCGTGGAAGCTTCCCCTTGCAAAGTATGGGTTGAAACCAGACCACCCATTTGTGGAGGGTTATGCATCTTGCCAAATGGCTATCTTGCCTGAAAATTTCTTTGAAGAGGCAGACAAGGGAAATATACTGTTCAAAAGAGCATCAAAGTGGTGGTTTTGGAGTCGAGGAATTGAATTTGAAGATAAAACCAGATTAGAGGCTGATGTTGTGCTTCTTGCCACTGGTTATGAAGGAAAAAAGAAGCTCCAAGATTTATTACCAGAACCCTTTTCCAGTCTTGTTGTAGACTCTTCTGGGATCATGCCCTTGTACAGGTAAATCAATGTAAAATGATTTCACAGTGAATATTTTCTAGAAAATGATGATACATGAGCCTGATTAAATGGATAATACATATCTGGCAGGGGCACGATTCATCCATTGATTCCTAACATGGCTTTCGTGGGATATATTGAAAGTGTATCGAACCTGCACACCGCAGAGCTGCGATGCATTTGGCTAGCTAGACTAGCAGATGAGAAATTCAAGCTTCCAGGCATTGAAAAGATGCTTGAACAAACAAATGAAGAGATACAAGTCATGAAGAGGACTACCAGATTTTACAAGAGGCATTGCATTTCCACTTTCAGTATCAACCACAGTGATGATATCTGTGAAGAGATGGGATGGAATTCTTGGAGGAAGAAGAATTGGTTCTCGGAAGCTTTCAGCCCTTATAACAGCCAAGACTACGACGAAAACAAAGAAAATTAGTAGCATGATCATAATCCATATGTCTAGATTAATATAAATAAAAATAATTATAGTATCATAATCCATATTCTGTGGTCAGACATGCTCTAGTAAGAAAATATAGTATGATGGAATTACTTGTGTGTACTCTTGGGAAAGTGGAAGCTATGATCTACGTACGTCCTTGAGCTTCCTGTAACTTGATTGATAAATGATAAAATAAGGTTTTGTTGTAATTAATTCCTCAGTATATGATTATTAATAAAGTATCCGTTGTATAATGGTACACCCTGCTCCTTGTTCTAACCACGGTTATTAAATCATTTTCTGAACATGGTCAGCCTGACTTGGAAAGTGAATTTATAATTGGATTGATCCGGTTAAAATGTATTATTTTTTTTAATTGATCGAATTAATTTACTTAATTTATATCTTAATTTTTTAAACTAAATGATAAATCAGACCGAGTTTAAGTTCTATCTTGCTGAGGATTACACTTTATTACGAGTCTTTTGTTAACATTGCATTTCGCATTCTATATTTCAAAGTTACTAGTGATAGATTGAAGAGCATCCACCAGACATACCTAGGCTGCAAGCACAAATTGTAGGAACTCGGTGAAATCTACCAGTGAAGGAAACGTCGGCTCCAACAATTTATTGTTGTTGAATTTACAGCGGAGGATCGAAGTTCCTCCTCTTCATTGAGAACTTGCAACCACTTAGCTATTGTTAATTTATGAGCCATTTCCACCTGCTTGCTTTTTTGACTTTTTTCTGAGCTTCCAACACTGCTTGTGACATTTTTGTCATCTTGCGGTCTTGCTCTTTCTTAGCACTTGAGTCTTGACAATGCTAATCTGAACTCCTCCTGCAATTCCTCGAAAACATGTTGTTGTATCTCGGTTAGCAGGTCGTCTCTTTCTCTCCTTACTATAGCAAGGCGTTGTTCTTGAGTAATTAAGTCAGAACCTAATTTCCTTCTCTTTACCCTTAGATCCTCAGAATCCAACTCCTGTTACAATTCAGGCATTTCCTACACATTACTTGCTCATGGTTTGAGTCGTTGTCATTCTTTGGTTTGAGTCGTTGTCATTCTTGGCTCCTCATCTGTCTAGTCAATTGTTTGGGGTACTTTAGCATATAGAGACCTTAGAGAGGCATCATTTGCTCCATGGTTTTGTGGGGACAAAAAACAAAGAACACTGCTTGCACTCAGGATTTAGGTTGCCTATTGACAAAGGGTTCTTCCTAAGTAAATTCTTGATTTCTCGTAAATGTCTTTTTCTTCGTAGGGATGACTTGCAACGCTTACTCAAGTAGATTTGTAATTTTCGCTACCTCTCTTCTTAAATTGTCAATTTTTCTCTGAGGATTCATTTCTAACTGGGCCCTTTTTTCGTGTTTCACTTGCTTTTCTCTGAGGATTCATTTCTAACTGGGCCCTTTTTTCGTGTTTCATTTGCTTCTCTCTGAGTCTTGTATTGTAGAGTCTGAGAGGGAATTGGATTCAGGAGGGACATTTATTCTACATTCTACTACTGGAGCAATTTGCAAAGAAAATAAGCAAGAGATGCAAGAATGCATGATGATGGGTGCTAAAATGATTGTATTGGATATGGATTTTGTCTGATTCTGCCATGGTATACGGAACCGAGATCTGGTAAACTGCCTTGTAGATCCGTATAAAATTGAACCTTTAACGTGTATTAATCCATCCATTTTGAGAACAAAATTAAAGATTTTCATTCAATTAAAATGTGGGAAATAGCTTAACACATTATCCATACATTTTATGAAGTTGGTTTAAGACTCCCTTCATCCGAAATATGGAATATCATTTCAAGCCTTAACCCATATCACTTGAGAAGAAAACTTTAAAATTCTATTCATTTGAAAATTAGGTAATTTACATATTCTCCAACATCAAACCATTAAAATTTAATCCATCCATTTTGAGAATAAAAATTCAAAATTTCCATTCAATAAAAAATGTGGGAAATGTGTTGACGTATTATCCTTGCATTATGGGCAAGTAGTTTAGAAATTTCATTCATCTGAAAATATAAAAATAGCTTAATGCATTAACTCGTAGATATCAAAAATAAAATTTCAAGATTTTCATTCAACCAAAAATAAGAAAATATATGCAAAATGATCTATTAATTCATCATATAAATTAACTCTCTGTTTCATGAGTATGAGTGTAAATTGTGGAATGTTCTTAAATAGATCTTGATTATCTTGTTATCTATCTCATGAAATTTCATACACGTCGAGCTTGTCCAATAATATTATAAGGAGACACCTTAGAGGAAGGTTCTAACCATTACATGTAGATAGGTTAGGTACTAACCATGACCTTGTAGACTTTCAATAAAAATCGAGGTTTCATGAGTTCTAGTCCACAATGAAACCCAGTAGGACACCGGTAATTTTTTTATTGCTAGCTTAAGGCAATATGCGTGCAAAAAAAATAGATGTAGTAGGAGCAAGGGCATAAATTCATATCTAGACGAAGCAAACATGAAATGCATTCAAAACAAAATAATTGTATGAAAAAATCAAAAATCAAATTAAACAATTTAGAAAAAAAAACAAGTAAATATTCAGCATATAAAGCACAAAACATACATTATAATGGAATCAAACAAACAAAGTTTATTCCTTAAAGTTTCTAGTAGAGTTATCATAATGGCATAGAGGACATCTTAGTAAAGTAAAGTAGAGGTAAAATAGAAAATAAGGATATCATAGTGTCACGCAGAGTTTTAAAACCCGGACCGGTCCGGTGGGTCGACCCGGGACCCGGCCGACCCGGGCATGGGACCGGTCCGGGTGGAGGCAAAAACCCGCTTGGGAGTTGGCCCGGTGAAACCCGGTCGACCCGGAGGGTCGACCCGGGACCCGGGCCACCCGGTCAAACCCGCCTAAGACCCGGTCTCTTTTTTTTATACTTAATAGACGTTAATCGACGTCGTTTTGGGCTTGATTTTGCGCCACTGCTATTTTCGATGATAAAGCTGCAAATTTGACACAAAAACAAGAGAATCACAAAAGGGTTGTTCTTAGTTTCTTGAAAAAGTGGATAAACAAGTGGGTTTCTGTCAATTACCTTGTGATATTGTAAAAAGCGAAGTGTACAACAAGAAGAAGATAGTGGAGAGAGGAAGCTTAGAGAGTGCCATAACTGAGGAAGAACTTACGTTTCACCACTTCATCTCCTGGTTCTGGTTCAGCTAAAGATTCTTGCATTATCTTGTAGGGTCTTGTGGTTCTCTTTTAAGTGAATCTTTTAGGTAGGTTCTGGTTGTTTTTGGAGTTTGCTTGCTGGCCTCAAGAACGAAGAAAGAATTTCAAAGAACTCCACTTCTGACAAGAGTGAATGATATTGCTGGCCAAATCTTAATAATAGCCCCCCAACTATGTAGCTAATAACAATTTAACAAAAGGGGGAAGGACTGGAACAAGAGGAGGAGCCTTAGGCCCTTATGGTAACTTCACCTAGGGTGACGTGGCGAGTTCTGGCTGGCATTTTCAGTGAGAGAGACGTTAGAGAACTAGCCCACCAGACAGCACCATCTGTCTTTTTTTTATAGGTTTTTTTTGGGTTGACCCGGGTTAACCCGGGTCAACCCATCTGACCCGTGACCCGATCACTTGACCGAATCAATAACCGAATCGGGTTTCAAAACTATGGTGTCACGGAGTCTGTCATTATGTCAAATATTCTCTTCCTTCCAAGCTTACTAATTTTTGCATTTTCAAAAAAAAAATCTTGTTTTTGGAGTCCTTAACCAATTCTAAACCGCTGGTTATCGAAATCAACGGTGCATGATCCCTCCAATTTTAGGAAATTACGTGGTCATCACGTAATCACCGCCTCGACAAGTCCGCTCAACCTAACCGTTTCTTCTTAAGATCGCAAGAATCGCTCCTTAATTCCGTTGTATAATATTTATATATAAAGAAGAGCAAGCACCTCACTCACCATCACACTACACTTCATTTCTTCATCATCATCATCATAATGGCCAAGATTAAGATCGGTATCAACGGTGAGCGATTCAACGTCGTCGTCGTTGTGTTTAGTGTTTTTATTTTGTTTTTTAAAATCAAATTAAATGTAGGTTTTGGAAGGATCGGGCGTTTGGTGGCGAGAGTTGCTTTGCAGAGAGATGATGTTGAGCTTGTCGCTGTCAACGATCCTTTTATCACCACTGATTACATGGCACTTACTCTCTTTTTTATTTTACTTGAGCTTTCGTTTTCTGGCTCTTTTGAAATCTAACATCCTGAATGACATGTCGTCTGATCCGCTAATATATATTACGCTGGCTGTGTTTTTGTAGACCTACATGTTCAAATATGACACTGTTCATGGGCAATGGAAGCACGGAGATATCAAGGTCAAGGATGAGAAGACTCTTCTTTTTGGTGACAAGCCAGTCGCTGTTTTTGGTGTCAGGTATGACTAACTCTTTCTTTCTTTTTTTGAAGAATTTGTTAATCAAAGTACTTATATTACGAGGTGGTTTGATGTTTTGTTTCTACTTGTAATTAGAAACCCAGAGGAGATTCCATGGGGCGCTGCTGGTGCTGATTTTGTTGTTGAGTCCACTGGTGTTTTCACTGACAAGGACAAAGCTGCTGCTCATTTGAAGGTGTTTGATATTTTCTATTTTCATATTTTACGATATGGGTATCTGGATAATAAAGATTATTCTGCTTGGGTTTTTATTTTTTGAAATGCACTATTTCTCGATAGTTTCCTTCAAATCTTGAACTATGTTTTCAATCATTGTAACTTTTTATCCTGTTTTATATGCTGTAGGTTTGTAATGTGTAGTGTAAAAATGCATGTTCTTGGGTGGAAAAGGTTATGATGTTTCAAAAATCTGTCACTTGAATTTTTCTGGGAAATCGTCCTCTTATGATAGGGTGTGAATGAAGTTTCTATTGAATTTTCCATTTCTTGGGAAAACAAAGCTTAAAAGCTTAACTTTTTCTTATTGTTTTGAGGTTTGGTAGCTTTTACATTTTGAAGGATTTGTTAAAATGCATGTTGGTTGTCGAGCTGTTAGTTTTAGTTTTTAATATGTTTTTTGTGAATTGCATACGTATCTTACTTGGTTTTATGGTTTGATCCTAGGGTGGTGCAAAGAAGGTTATTATTTCTGCTCCTAGTAAGGATGCTCCCATGTTTGTTATGGGTGTCAATGAGAAGGAGTACAAGCCTGATCTCAACATTGTTTCCAATGCCAGCTGCACTACCAACTGCCTTGCTCCTTTGGCCAAGGTGGGCTCTTTCCTTTTCTCTTGTTGTAAAGGGATGACAATAAATTTTTTAGTTTTGTACTGACATCTTTCATGTATGTCTGTATATGCTTGTAGGTCATTCATGACAAGTTTGGTATTGTTGAGGGTCTTATGACTACTGTCCACTCCATTACTGGTGTGTGCTATGTTTTTATTTACTCAAATCCAATTGATGTAGACATTTTCTCCTTGACTGATTCTCTTATGTTCTATGTTATTCAGCCACACAAAAGACTGTTGATGGACCATCAATGAAGGATTGGAGAGGTGGTAGAGCTGCTTCCTTCAATATCATTCCCAGCAGCACTGGAGCTGCTAAGGTACTAATGACTGGCATCAAATAGTTCACCTGCCATTGCTTTGCATACGGCAAGCATTATTTTGAGCAGCAATGGTTTCTTATAGAAGTGAGATAATAATAGGCGAACCTTTGTTTTTTGGACTTCTTCTCGGACATCTTAAGTATCCATTGTCCAAAAACCACTTGTCTATTTTCACCATCAATCCTACCATATTTCATGTTTCTCGTTGTCTCTTTATGCCAAGAAGTAAAGATCAACAACCTCCTCATGGGATACCTATCTTACTAGAAAACTGCTTATCTGGATTTCTAATTTACTTTTGTATGCATGTTGTGCATCCCTTTTTATGTGATGATAGATGCATGATATTGTGTTATTTTGCTGTCATCGATGTGGCTAACTTGTCTCTAACCCTGAAAGAGGAACCTCTTGAGGATTTTTGTTATTTTTATCTACAAAAAATGAATGTATTGAATTTAGTTGTTTTTTGTTGGGCTATGAGTTATTTATTCTCTCAGTTATTTCGTTAATGACTCCTGGTTGTCTATGAATATAGCACCTAATCTAATTTTTTGGTGGGGCTTTAGACGGCATTGAAACTACACTTTCTCAAATTCTCTTTTCCTCCCCACTCTTCTCTTCTTTCTCTCTCTCTTTCCTTCTCGTCTGGCATCAAATCCCTTTATAATCTGTGTTATTTTGTGATTGTGTAGGCAGTAGGGAAAGTTTTGCCTGCACTCAATGGAAAGTTGACTGGAATGGCTTTCCGTGTTCCCACAGTTGATGTCTCAGTGGTTGACCTCACTGTGAGAATTGAGAAGAAGGCTACATATGACCAGATCAAAGCAGCTATCAAGTAAGGATCATAAACCATAAACCCTCTTCTTTTCATCTGTAATTATCTTCATCCTTTTTGTTTTGGTTTCTCCCCTGCATGTTGCTGTAGCCTGGAAAATCTTTGAATACTATCCAATGAAAAGATCATGAACCATTTAGTTTTTCTTATAGTGATTGAGTGGCAGTCTTTAAAGGGACTTCACAAATTACACTTACTAAATTGCCAGACATTATTCAAAGGGTAGCATTATATGATTGACTGTCCTATTGAAGTCTCTGATCGCTCATGCCTTGTGTCCTTTTTCTTGCTGTGTGATGCAGGGAGGAATCTGAGACCAATCTGAAGGGAATCCTTGGTTACACTGAGGATGATGTTGTCTCAACCGACTTCATGGGTGACAGCAGGTGAGGAGATCATGATGATATACAATTATGCATCGACTCCAAGTGACATGGTTTGCCCTTGCATAGAGAAAGGGAGGGAGTTCTCTCTATAAACATGAGAACATATCCCCTCGCATACTCTCAACTTCTTTTCAAAAAAAAAAAAAGGAAAGAAAAGGGTTTCCTTGTTCTATTATGGGTGGATTTAAAATTCATGCTGGCTTTTCAATGGCTGGAATTTGACAGGTCAAGCATATTTGATGCCAAGGCTGGAATTGCATTGAATGATAACTTTGTGAAGCTTGTCTCCTGGTATGACAATGAATGGGGCTACAGGTAATGGTTATTTCCAGACCTATTCAAAGCTATCTTGATTTTATACTTGGCTGATTTGTTGTTTCTTTTCTCTGTCACCTTGTCTTTCTTTTATCTGATCCTTAATGTTTTCTTATTTGTATTTTCCATGCAGCTCTCGCGTGATTGACTTGATCATTCATATCGCCTCTGTGCAATAAGCCGGCTCTGTAGTTCTGGCTGATCTTGCGATGGAGAGCCACCTCTTTTCGGCTTAGCATGCAGTTTAATATGAGTCAGGGTTAGGAGATTTTTGGGAATAATTATAATTGAACCATGTTATTTTTGGGACTGGTTATATACACCATGCGGTCTCTTTCCAACTTTTTACTTTGATGATCATGTTTCCTCTGTGTTTTCTCCCCTGATGCAAACTGGGAAACTGCTACAATTTTCTTAATTCTACGAGTTAATTTGGGTTTTGCTTACATCCTCGTTCCTTGCATCCTTTCCTCCGGCAGGAAATGCCTTTTTCACCTGTTATTTTACATGAATAATGTGGCTGTGGATGACATTGTTGATAACTTGAGATAAATTTCCTGCTGGTATTTGCCCTAGGCACGCCATGATTGCTCGGATGACCAGCTTCCCTCCACCCATGTTACGTATATTCTCTCTGTTAACAATCAATGCCTTTAAAAGTCCATCTTCCTCTAAAGCTCAGAGGCCCGATAAAAAGTCGGATCATCATCCTAATTTTTTTTGTGCACAGATGTTTATCTTTGGCGGTGCAAGGCGCAAAGGCCGCCTCGGTTTTGAAAATCTAGAACCAACAAGAAGAGATGGACATTAAAGCCATATGGGGCGCTCAAAACGTTTGTCGAAACCACATCCAGCAAACAACTAGCAAAGAAAAAGGGAAAAAGCAAGCTAGAAACCAATTAATTAGGGATTTGATTCTGGCGAAGGAATGGCGAAAGGTTTGGGACTCTTTTGAAATAAGCAACTTAGCTGATGGATTGATCTTCTTAGAACTGTATTTTTTCTTTACTAGCTTCAGCTTTAGAACCATGATGAGTTGATCTTTCTTCTTTAACCTTCTTGCTACTGCCGCTGCTGACAGAAGTCTTTAGAGCTTCAATCCCATTCAAGTCTTCAACCTGGCAAAACAACCGTTATTGATCCTTAAAAACAAAGAGATTAAATATATATATATATATAAAAAAAAAACGAAGATCTTGCTTGAAATTTAGTATTTCTGTGTGGGAGTGTAGCGTTCTTAGAGAGAGAGACTAGAGAGAAAAATCATGTTTGGAAGAGAAAAACGAGGTTTCTGAAAAAAATTATGCAAAATTATATTTATTACATGCAAGGACAAGAGTACAAGAGTGTGTTTTTCGTTTAATTTGGTTTTTTTTTTTTTCCCCTCACAGAGACAAACTATAATTTTTTAAACCTTAAATTAAAAAACAAAATAAAGCGAAGAATAAGAAGTTTTTTTTTTTTTTGTAATTATCCCAAAGTAAAAAAGGCAAGCCAGTTGTTTCGTTGAAAGAGATAAGGATGCATGAGAAGAATGAGAGAGTTTAGATTCTCTAGAAAAATAATAGAGGTTAGTTATACTTTTTTAATTTTTAATTAATTCGATTTAAGACAGTCACCTTTTATTAGAAGTTGATTCAGCAATCACTAGTCATGGTACTATGAGCTGGATAAAAAATTAATTTTAACGTCAAAAATTTATATATGTGTTGTTAAGGTTTTAAGAAAAATTTTATATGTGAATAAAAAATTTAACATATGTATTTAATAAAATTAATCAATAATTATATATATTAATAAGTATTAAAAGAAGTTATTAACAATGACTGAAAACTAAAATGTGAAGCTAAAAGATAAATACAAATAAAGAAACAGCATCTTGTATTTGTCATGTTGTTTAATTTTTTTATTTAATTATATGTAAATATTTTTTTATAGAAAAATAAAAAAAACTTAATAAAAAAATAATTTGCTAGCATAGTTTCTTTTCTTCTTATTAATTCAACTTGACCCTATGATGCAGCTCCTTGCATAGATGTGTTTTGAATAAAATTGTATTTGAGTTAATTTGATATGACTTATTTGAAATAGCATATCCGAACAAGACTTGATAGTCTCATTCAAAACCTAATTTGACTAAAAAAAACTCAAGTTATTATTATTTTATTTAAAGGATGATGATGTTTTCATCGACCCATGTTAACTATCCAAGCCCTCTACATTGATCATGGATCCAGTTGGGTTTAATAATTTATTTTTTATTTAATTATATGATAACAAAAATAGACACGCAAAGAAAAGCAGTCAAATAAAATTTAAGATAAAAATATATCATTAAGGGCTATAACAAAAAGGTGCTTGTTAATATTTGAGAAATATATTATAATCTTATTACAAAAAAGTAGAACTAAATTATAATTTATCATACAAAACCCCAAATAAAATTTTAATTAATTAATCTTAATTTTAAAAATTTCTAGGCTAGTTTGACTTAAAAAAATAAAAATATTTCAAGACAATGTAGTTTCACCTTATTTTTAAAAAATATTGAGACAACAATATTTTTTATTGAAACGAGCTAGCCTAATTAACCCTTGAAATCCAAGGCCCGAGTCATGCATTTCCTTGGATTCAATAATGTTTTTTTTTTAATATATCTTTTATTTTATTATAAGACACTAAAAATAGATATTTGGAAGAAAGTGATCAAATAAAAATAATGATAAAAACAATATATATATATATATATATATATATATATTATTTTAATGAATTTAAATTTAAGTCATAGAGAAATTAATTTAAAGGGGAAAAAGAGATTATGTGCATAGGCCTAGGTGGCCAGTGTGACTAATCCATAAAATAAAAAGGTCACGCGTGTATAGTCTTTTCTTTTATTTTCATTTATTTTCTTTATTTAAGGGACAAATGATATATTGTTTACCTTTTAAAAAAAAATTTAATCAAACGATACGTCGTTTGAATGCCCAGCTTTTGACTAGCAGATAATTGGTCTGAAAAACAAGTAGATTTTCAACTACTTTATCATTGATCTACTAAAAACACAAAATCAAGTCACAAAATTACTTTATCAACCTTCATCTACTTTTCCCTACAAGATAAAGAATAAATCATTGACGATAGGTTTTTCAACAAACAATAATTGTTTGTACTTTCATCGTTAAAAAAAGCTAAAAAATAATGTTAGATGAAATTGAAAATAAAATAAGATAAAAAAATATTCTAATCCATATTAACTTTTCAAATTACATGAATAAAATAAGATAAAATATTATGCAATGTTGCACAAATTAAAAATCTTATAAAAAATAATAAAATAATAAAAAACAAATTCAATCTATATAAAAAAAAATTAAAAAGAATCATAGATAAATCATACAATCCTCTTTAAAAATTAAACACACCTGCTATTATAAAATAATAATCAAAATCTAAAAAAAAAGGCTAAATAAGTGGAAAACAATCACAGAGAGATGGTATTAATTAAATCATATATCAAAAAATTATTTTTAAAAATTCATATAAATTAAAGCATCAAATAAAAAAATTCATCTTTTTTTATGGAAAAGAATTAGGTTAGGCTCATTGCTCGGCCCATAAAGCTATGGCTCACGCCTAGGCCTTTTATTATTTTTAAATTTAATGGGGTAAACGACGCAATCATTTCCAAAAAAAATGATGTTGTCCGCTTAGCCTATAATCCAGTCATTAGTGTGGCTAGAAAAACAAGGTTTTTCTTTTACCCAAAAACTCATTTTCAACCCATTATTGACCTACAAAACCTAAGAAACACCCTATAAACCTCGTTAAACCAATCCATGACCTCTAAAAACACAAAAAAAACGGTCTAAAACCCAAAATCAACCTGAAATCCAAAAATATTCTCAACTCTAGATCTGTTTTTCTAGGTGCTTTCAAGATTAAAAAAAATCTAATTGTAACCCCCTCATCATATAGAATATCTGATACAAAGAACAGCTGTTTTGGTAGCTGAAATCGTCACCACCAACAACTTTCTCTATATATATTGAAATCTGACGACTTTCTCTCTTCTAGAATAAAGTTTAGTATCAAAATGAAAATTTTTAAAAATTACAAAGACCAGCAACCTAATATCTCAAAAAGATAGGGGACAAAAAAGAACTTCCAAAACAAACTTCAAACACGCCCCCTATTCTACTTATTGTTTTCATTTCAGTCATCTGTCTTTTAATTCAACCCTCTCTCCTTAAAAAATATACAATTGGAGGCTAATTTGGATTCAATAGAGCTAAATTACGCAAGATCAAACTTTGCGAACCAAATTAAAAATTAAAAAAAAATGTTGCTCCAATCAACATTGTTTTATAAGAGAGTGAAATATTGTATGAGTAGGCAACCCAGTTTGGTCAATTGGGCCAGTTCTCTTGTCGAAGAGAAGCCAAGATCAAGCTGGAATTACACCTGAGCTGTGTAGAAACTAGCTTGATTCAAAACCAGTGAATTCAGTTCTGTACATATCGTTTGGATCACAGAACACAATATCTGCATCGCAAATGGAGTTGGCAATGACATTGGTAATGGATGAAACGGAAAAGGGTAAGGAGATGAGAAAGAATGCATCTGAAGTGAGGGATAAGATCATGGATGCTGTTAAACTTTAAAAAGATTTCAGGGGGCCTTCTGTCGAAGCGATGGATGAATTCTTGAATGCTTCATTGATGAAGCGAGAGGAGACAAGGAGAGGAGCAGAGAATGGGCTTTAACAAATGAAAATTGATTGCTGGAGTTCGGACACAAAAAGTACTCATCACGAAGTTCTGATTCAAAAAGAAGAAACCAGGTGCCATTCATGCATTTTCGTTTCAACTGGTTGATGTTTCAAGCTCAGTAAATTGACATCAAATTACATCACTTAATTTCACATTAACTAAAGATCTGAGAACGGCGTGCTGAGTAAGTGCAATCGAGCCCCCCAGCACACTACTTGTCAATTGACTCGATTTAGATAACACAGAATCAATCTACCTTCTTGAGTACCTGTGTACATGAACTTAGACACGAAGGAAAACAAGACAAATACCTATTTTTGCAGACTAAAAGGGATGTGTGCTGAAAAGTAGGAGTCAGTGTTATCCACTAGCTAAGGTGGTAAACAATATTATTTAGAATTTTGTCAAATTTTAAATCATTTCCTCCTTTTATTCATATCATAACAGAAGGCTATCCTGATTGCGACATAACAGCTGGGGCCATTAAGAAAATGGTCGTCAAAATACAGAATTATTCCCTGCAAAGATCACAAACACAAACATGTTCAAATACATGGTAATAATCAATCCAAGACATGCAAAGATTCACTGCCAACATTAAGATTAAAATCAAGAATAAATTTTCAAGTAAGAGGAGCCAAGCTTCTCACTTTCACAATACGTAATATAATGTAATGGAAGAACTTGTTCATCACCTTATGTTGTATCAAACATGTAATTATTGTATGGTAAATGCTATATATTATTTGCCTTCAGCGATGACCAAGTATAGCATCCATAACAGTCATCACGGGCAAATCAATTATTATTAAACAGAGAGAGAAGCAAGCAAGTAACTTGTATTGATAGACATTGTTTATACTGTAGTCAAGAGCATCACGTCCACATGTAAATTCATAATAGCTATTCTGCATTGGAAATGAACATTCTCCACAACGCAAGTGATGGTGATGTTAACCTCTGTAGATCATCCACATACCTGCACAATAGCTATGACTACCAAAACCTGTGACCACTCCCTCTCTATAACAGTTATGAATATTTCCATCTAAACAGCTATGTAATCAGATGTTCGAAAATCAAATCTCAAGCATGTATCATGGCAAAGGCCATTGTATCTCAAGCATGTTCAACCACAAAAAAAGGCCACGAACAAGAACCACATTCATTCACCAAATTTTAAGCACACAAGTATTCAAATCCTTGTGAGTTATGAAATAGCTTAGCATAGTCATATAACCAAAATCCATAAGTTTTCCCTTCAACATGACATCCTGCAACTTCTGAATCTTAACAGATTCAGATGATATATGGTCTCTACAAAATCAAAAGATTTATGCTAATAAAGGAAGTAATACTCCAGCAATTCACAATCAGGCAATGCCATTACATCATGCCAGAATACCCTGCAAAAAATATAAAAATGAAATCAAGAGTTATGAAGACAGATCTATAAGTGGAGGTATTCGATGACAATGTGAAGTAGTGGAATTATTGGGCTGAGATCCATGAGCTTATTAAGACTAGCTTGAAAGGAGATTTGAGTGGAGATATTCAATGACAATGTGAAGTAGCAGAATTATTGGGCTGAGATCCATGAGCTTATTAAGACTAGCTTGAAAGGAGATTTGATAACCATGTTTTACACGGAAATAAGATGAATGAGAAACAAAAATGAAACCACAAACAAGCTGACTGGAGGATTTCAGGGTGACGTGAGGAGGCAAAAGCAATGGGAAAGCATTTACACTTATAATCACAAAGCAGCAGCAGCAGCATACTTCCATTGACAACCCACATGTTCAAATGGCAAACACCAAACATCATTCCAACTCCCACATTGAAATCCAAGCACCCAAGTACAGGTACAAAAAGAATTTATATTAATTATACCAAGCAGCAGCATCAAAATTCTATTGTCAAGCCATAAATTCAAGTGGTGAACAGAAAAGATCAATCCCACCCCCACAGGAAAATTCAAGCACCCAAACATAGGGAAAAAAACATTCATACTAATCACCAAGCTGCATCATCAAAACTCCATTGCCAACCCATAGATTCCAGTCGCAAGCACCAAATATCAATCGAACTCCCATAGGTAAATTCAAACACCCAAATGTAAACATGAAAAGAAATAGAAAATACCTATTCACCGGTTTGCATTCAGTGCCAGAAGCATGTTGTTACCACCAGGAAGGTATGCCACGTTGGGTGACTTAGCCAGAGTTGAAGCAATTTCCCTTGATGCTTCAATCCTTCTCAATTCAATCAGCCCCATACCAGCTTTTGTTGTTGCCTCAGAGATCAGCTTAGCGGCATCACTCTCACCTTCTGCCCTGATAATTGCAGCCCTTCTCTCCTGGTCAGCCTTCATGACAACAAACTTGGACCTCTCTGCCTCTTGCTGCGCAACCTGTTTCTGCTCTACAGCCCTTGAGAACTCCACTCCATAAGACAAGTGGGTAATAGCCACATCATCCATCACTATGTCGAAGTCCCTTGCACGCTTGATGAGTGCATCACGGACTAGAGCTGACACCTGGGGACGCTCAGTGAGGAGCTGATCAGCATTGAACTGAGCAACCACAGCCTTCAACACCTCATTGCCAATCGAGGGGAGCACCTTCTCATCATACTCGAGCCCAAGGCGTTGAAAGATATGAGGCAAACGTGACACCTGCTCAAATAACCATTTTTCAGTAAAAATATACACAAGACAAAAATACAATCATACAAATTGACCATGTAAAATCCTGATTCAGTCTGATTTTAGTAAAAGAAAAGGAGTAAAAAAAACCCAGAAGACTTCAGTCCTCACTCAATCTTCAGAACCAAAATCCCAATTCATAATTTAACAGCCCAGCTAAACAATACAATGAAAAGCTAAATTAGTCTCTCTTTCTTTTTGCTAGCAATCTGAACTAAAAACCCATCTCCCTAACTTTTTCTAGCTCACTAAACCATATGAAACGCATATTAAAAACAAAACAAAGGCCCTCTAAAAACCCATCACAAGGACAAACCCAACAACTAAGCAACATGACAATCACAGACAATTCATCTCCTTTCTGTGCTCAATAGCTAAACCAATTAAAACTCATCTCAAACACACCTCACATTTGTGCTACTTAACTAAACCATGCCAAAACACACACAAAAATCCACCTGAAAAATACAAAGAGAAACAACAAAACTATACCTTTACAAAACCATCAAATCTAGCAACATCCATTTCCGTTCATTTCAATCAAAAGCAAATGATTTCGTTATTACCTCAGGACGAGAGAGAACACGGAGGGTAAGATTGACCATCTGAAGATCCTTGGTACCAGAGACAGAAGAGAAAGTGTGAGGTCGTGTACGGATGTCAAAGATAAATGGCTTTTGAAGCCAAGGGATGAGGAAATGAGTCCCTTCACCAATGCTAGTATCAATGACTCCACGGAATCTGTCAAAGAGAACAGCGCGTTGGCCTCCATCGACGGTGTAAAGAGAGGAGTTGAGAATGGTAGCGGCGGCACCAAGACCAAAAGCTGCGCGAGCGACGTTGTTAAGGAAGGAAACTGCTGCTTGGCTGCTACCCATCGTTGAAGACGTGAAGTAGGTGTTTTGGGGGTTTGGAAGAGGTGGTGGGTGGGTCTTAGGGTTTATGACAGCCGTGAGTTTGAGGAGAGGAGAGGTTTTAACATAAATCAATGGGGCGGGTCGGGTTAATTTTGTTTCGGTTGCTGCTTGCTTGACAAGTAAAATAAAAATATATGTTGTTTTAATTTTTTTTCTCTTTTCTGTTTTATTTATTTATTTTGATAGATTGGAATTGTTGTTGTTTTTATGACACATGATATTTTTTAAAAATATTTTTTTATTTAAAAATAATTTAATATATTTTTTCAGTTTTTTTATTTCAATACATCAAAATCATTAGAAAATATTAAAAATATATCAATTTGTTATTCTTTTATATATATATATATATATATATATATATATATATAATCCACTCAAACACAATTCTAAATTATATAAAAAACAATGAGTTAGAGATCTTAAATTTTGGAGTTTTTTATACCATGAAATTCAAACTTTTTTTTTTAGAATTAGCAATTTTAGAGTGTTCAATTAGATTTTTCAAAAGCATAAATAAATAAGAATATAAAAAAATGCACTCACCATTAGATGGCATTGTAGATTTGAACTTGATTTAAATTCTTGAAGAAATTAACTATTCTACATGAGAAGAAATAATCAATTGATATCTTTGAAAAAGAAAATAACACAAACTTTTTTAATAAATAAAAACTCACAAACTCCACTAATGAAAATTAACGGTTAGAAAAATAAAAAACAACTTTTACATTTCTTATAGTTTTTGCATTTTCTTAGAAGAGTAAAATTATATATATGAACTAGAGATGTTAGCTTAGATTGATCTATATAGATGATTTTTTTTTAATAATTACTTTATTTTATAGATAATAACTAAAATATATATATTTTCAATTCAATCCAAAACAAAATTCAAATCTAATATATATATATATATATATATATATATATATATATATATATATATATATATATATATATTCTAGTTGTTAGGATTCCTTTATTTCAGGATTTATTCCTGGATGTTCTAATAACCCTCTTATCTTTGAGGGACAAGTTGGTTTTTATGTTTCTGATCTAGTCATTTACCACGATTCTAGGACCTGTATAATTGTGGGTTGTTATCTTATTTTCTGTTGTATGTAAGGTTATTTAATAGTAATGGTTGTTGTTTAAGTTTTATATGAACTTCTCCTGAGTTTACCAGTGCAATCATACTTTGTAATCATATTTCGTATTAACAAAACTTTTGATAACTCAGTTCATTTTTAACATCTCATATCAAAGCTTTATCATGGGGCCTAACCAACATCTGCAATTATAGTTATCAGTGTGAAAGAACAAGAACATGGCATTTGAGAATAGTTTTATACAACCTGTCATTCTAAGGTTCGATGGGCACTATGATCATTGGAGTATGTTTATGGAGAATTTTCTGTGTTTTAAGGAATATTAGAATTTGTTAGAGACATGTATCAATGTAGTAGCAAGAGGAGCTGATTCTAGTGACACGTAAATGAAGGCACTAAAGGAGTAGAAGTTGAAAGACTTAAAGGCCAAGAACTATTTGTTCCTAGCCATTGATCGTTCGATCCTGGAAATGATCTTGAAGAAGGACACTGCGAAGGATATATGGGATTCCTTGAAACAAAAGTATGAAGGAATAGCACGTGTGAAGCATACTCAATTGCAGGCACTTCAAAAGGAGTTTAAAGTACTGCATGTGAAGATTGGAGAAACTGTCAATGATTACTTTGGAAGGACGCTCATTATAACTAATAAGATGAGAATTCATGGAGAAAAAATAGAGGATATGATGATAATTGAGAAAATTTTAAGGTCTATGACTTTAAAATATAATTATGTTGTCTGCTCGATTAAAGAGTCGCATGACTTAGATGTTTTATTCATTGATGAGCTTCAGAATAGTCTTCTAGTGCATGAACAAAGAATAAGTCGATATGTTGTGGAAGAACAAGCTCTCCAAATAACTTTTAGAGTTCAACAAGAAGGACGAGGTGGTGGTCATAGCTCCTATCATGGAAGAGGAAGAGGAAGGGGTAGATTTGGGTTCAACAAATCTATCCTAAAATGTTACAACTGTAATGAGCTAGGACATTTTCAATAGGAATTTCATAAGAAAACCAGCGACTCTAAGGCTAACTTTGCATAAATAAAAGAAGAAATGTTGTTAATGGCATAGGTAGATGTTAAGGAATATGAGATTAAGTATATTTGGTTTCTTGATTCTGGATATAGCAATCATATGTGTAGCAGAAGGGAAGTATTTATCAAAATGGATGGCAATTTCCAATAGTCAATGAAGTTGGGAAATGACTTCAGTCATAATGTATAAGGTAAAGGCAAGGTGGGAATAGAGGTGCATAGGATCGTGCATATAATTATATGAGTTTTCTTTGTACCTGAGTTAAAAAATAATTTGTTGAGTATTGTTCAACTACAAGAAAGGGTACTCGCAATGCTCATGCAACATGAAAAATGTAAGTTTTTCATCCTGGAAAATGTCTAATTCTTGAAACTGAGATAACATATAATAGGATGTTTGCCTTGGTTACTTGTTGCCCACTAAAGGAACAAAATTGTCTCTCCATGACAACCATATATTAAGCAAATCGTTGGCATTGTCGATATGGGCATTTAAGTTGGAATGGACTGACAGTGCTACAACAAAAGAATATGGTTAAAAGGCTACCAAAGTTCAAAGCTCCTCAGAAAGTATATAAATACTGCCTTGTGAGAAAGCATCATCGTGATTTGTTTCCAAGGGAAAGTGTGTGGAGAGCTTCCAAGATACTACAATTGATATATTCTGATATATGTGGTCCAATAAGTCCAATCTTAAATAGTAAGAAGAGATATCTCATCATTTTTATTGATGATTACAATAAAAGAACTTGGGTTTATTTTCCAGTGGAGAAATCAGAAGCCTTTGCTATGTTCAAAATGTATAAAGCTAGAGTGAAGGAGAAAACATGAGCATTTATAAGAGGCTTGAGGACAGATTGAGGAGGTGAGTTCACATCACATGAATTCATAATTTTTTGCAGTAAAAATGACATTCACATATAGATGACGGCTGTCTACACTCCCCAACAAAATGATGTTGCTAAAAGAAAGAATCGCACTATCATGAATATGGTTCGGTGCATGTAATCAAAGAAGCAAATTCCAAAGACTTTCTAGCTAGAAGCAGTGAAGTGGACAATGTATGTGTTTGATCGAAATCCAACTCTTGTTATGAAAAACATGACACTTGAAGAAGCTTGGAGTGAGCGCAAACCATCAATTAATCACTTTAGAGTCTTTGGTTGTCTATCTCATGTATATGTACCTGATAGCAAAAAAATGAAACTTGATGATAAAAGCCTTAAATGTATATTGTTGGGGTAGGTCAAGAATCAAAAACTTATAGATTGTTTGATCCCATTTCACAAAAAATTATTGTAAGTCAAGATGTGGTTTTTGAGGAAGATCAACATTGGAATTGGGATGACAGTCATGAACATGCTATTTTAGCTAAAGGATCTGAAGCTAATAAAGATATGGAAAACAATGAGTATAATGATAGTGATTCATTAGAAACAGGAGATATCACGAATGAAGGCAGTGCAATTAAAGAGGGATAAACTCAAAGACCACCAATTTGGATAAAAGATTATGAAACTGGTGAAGGTATTTCTCATAAAAAAGACATGAATTTGGCTCACCTAGCCTTGTTTACTAATGGTGATCCCACTACTTATAATGATGTTGTAAAGAGTAAGAAGTGGAACAAGAAATGGATCAAGAAATAAAAGCAATTGAGAAGAATGATATATGAGAATTGAGTGATCTGCCATCATGGGGGAAATTATTGGAGTAAAGTGGGTTTTGAAAACAAAACTAAATGAAAAGGGGGAGGCAGACAAGTACAAGGCTTGGCTTATTGCCAAGAGATATAGTCAAAATAATATGGAGTGGATTTTTCTGAAATGTTTACACCAATAGCTCAAAGTGGTTATTTCCCTTGCTATATACAAGAGTTGGAAGATCTACCAACTTGATGTCAAATCAGTTTTTCTGCATAAAGAGATTAATGAGGAAGTTTTTGTTGAACAACCACCTGGTTATGAACAGAAGGGGAGCAAATCCAAGGTATATCATCTTAAAAAGGCATTAAATGGAATCAAGCAGGCTTCACAGGCATGGTACAGTCAATAGAATCGTATTTCATCAATGAGGGTTTCGATAAATGTCTTTACGAGCATACATTGTTCATCAACACAACCAATGAAGGTAAAATTTTACTTGTATGCCTTTATGTTGATGATCTTATATTCACTAGGAATGATGAGTTATTGTTCAAGCAATTTAAAATGTCTATGATGATTGAGTTTGATATGATTGATCTAAAAAAAAAAAGGTATTTCCTTGGAATTGAAGTGGTGCAGACAATAAATGACATATTTATTAGTCAACAAAAATATGCACAAAAAGTGTTAGAAAGGTTTAACATGGATCAATGCAACTCGGTGTATAATCCTGTGGTTCTTGGATTTAAACTTACTTGTGATGAAGAATGAGTGAGAGTTGACAACACCCTTTATAAACAAATGGTTGGGAGTCTCATGTTCTTAATAGCCACACGTCATGATCTTATGTTTATTGTAAGTCTAATTAGTAAGTACATGGAGCATCCTACTGAGTCTCATTTATTGGCAGCTAAAAGAATTTTAAGGTACGTGAAAGACACTATTGGTTTCAAGGTATTCTACAAGAAGGGAGGAGATGAAGAACTTATTGACTACACGAACAATGACTATGCTGGTGATCAAGATGACAAGAAAAGTACCTTAGGTTATGTCTTTATGATGAATTCAGGAGTAGTTTCATGGCCCATGAAGAAGTAACCAGTGGTTACTCTTTCCACTACTAAAATAGAGTTTATTTCTGTAGCTTCAAGTGCATATTAAGTGGTGTAATTAAGAACAATTTTAAAAAGTTTAGGTTTGAGATAAACTGGTCCGATAGTGATTTTTTGTGATAATGTCTTAACCATTAAGCTTTCAAAGAATCCGGTAATGCATGGTCATAACAAGCACATAGATATACAATTTTATTTTCTTCGAGATCTCATCAAAGATGGGATAGTGGAGCTGTTGCATTGTTTTACTCAAGAGCAGATGGTAGACATCATAACAAAGCCGTTAAAGCTTGAAGTGTTTCTGAAGTTGCGAGATTTAATGGGTGTTTACGAATACCCTGGAATAAACTTAAAATCAATGATATTCATTTCAAGGGAGGATGTTGAAGTTGTCAAGATTCTAGTAGTTAGGATTCATTTATTTTAGGATTTATTCCTGGATGTGTTAATAACCCTCCTATTTGTGATGGACATGTTGATTTTTCTATTTTTTATCTAGTTATTTACCACGATTCTAGAGGTTGTATAATTATGGGTTGTTATCTTTTTATGTATGCAAGGCTATTTAATAGACACGGTTATTGTTTAAGTTTTATACGAACTTCCCCTGAGTTTACTGGTGCGAGTTTAGTAGTGTAATAATACTTTGTATTCATAAAACTTATGATAACTCAGTTCAATTTTAACAACACACACGAGGCGTAAGCGTGTCTATTTTTGAATATATTTTATTTTATTTTATTTTATTTGAGGGATAAAGTATAAAAACCAGTGGTAGATATGCATAGTCTCAGTTAGCAAAACATTCTAGTAAAAAGTTGAGGCCCATTCTTTTCCAATGGAAATGTTGGGCTAAAAGCCTCTGATTAGAAGACTCAAGGTGGGCTTTGTAAGTTAGTGAGCCCAGTTTAAACGCCATCAAGCATCAAGAGCTGGTTAGGGCTTATTCTCTTCCCTCAGTCACCCTCTCGGCATCAACGGCAACTCTGTCAGAAGATTTTGATCTCCTTTACTGGCACTACCAGGTACCATTCTACTTTACTGCTGAGTTACTTAGTGCTTAGTTATCATGATCTTGTGCTTCTCAGCTTTCTAAATGAATTTGGATGCTTGCTAGAGATTTACTTGAGATTTCTATAGTAGTAGAAATGGAAAATAAGGTTTTTTTTTTTTTTTTTCATTTGGAAACTAAAATAGGGGTTTTTGTTTTCATCCAAGCAGCATCCTGGCTAAGACTTTAGGAGGGTTTGCAGTTCTTGTGTCGTGTGATAAAAGAAAAAGGAAAGAAAAATACTGAGCAACCCCTTCTTTGTAATTCCATAGCTGCAGTTTGAATATTACGTCGAAAGAAAAATTAGGAGCAACCCCTTCTTTGTAATTCCATAGCTGCAGTTTGAATATTGCGTCTCCCTTCTTTGCAGCCACTCTGAATGTATGCAGTTGTAGAAAAATGTAATTGAGGCAATTATAGATTGTATTTGATAAAGGGAAATAACTATTTTTAGAGAATCCCTGTTTTTTGTTCTTTGTAATTTGATTTTTTTTATCTGCTTAGAATGTCCCCTGAGCTCCTGTGAGAACGTGGGAATGGGGTTTGTACTGGGACTTCATCATGAATTTAAGTTGGCATCTTTTAAGTAAAGCAATACCACATTGAGTAGAAGTTAGAGATATGCTAAGTTGTGGTTTTGTGAAAGTGTGTACTTATATATGAATGTGAATGAGATCTTATTTGTTTGGATGTTTTTCTCATTGTGTTTGTGAAAGTTGGTGTTGCAGGGTTAAAGTTATGGCAATGAACTGCATTAAATCTTTGAGAGGTATCGTGATTACTAAGGAGGCAGTGGGGATCGTGGATCGACGAACATTTTCTGCTGGGGCAAAAAAGAAAGGTGGCAAAGGGGGAGCAGCAGCTGATGCTCCAAAAGCATCATCGCTGGGTAAAGAAGTCAAGTCTACAACTACAGTTGGTGCCAATATTCTCAAGGATGGAACAGATCCCAAGGTCTTGGACGATTCTGAATACCCTGATTGGCTATGGCGATTGCTTGATAAACGTCCAGCATTGAGTGAACTGAGAAGGAAGAATATTGAAACTCTCCCATTCGAAGATCTCAAACGCTTTGTCAAGCTGGACAACCGGGCAAGAATCAAGGAAAATAACTTTTCTAAGGCCAAGAACTGATAGAAATAAATCCGCAAGATATATTGTCTCTTTGTCAAGTACGATCCATCCTTCTCTTCTTGGATTCCTTGATGTGATTGAGTTGCATGTGCAAAATGATGAAATGGAACTCGCGGGATGCATAAATGTTTTAACATGTGTATGTAGTACCTGCCCCAGTACTTTATCTTTTATACTCTCTATCTTTTCATTGGGACATTTTTAGCTGTTTAAAAGAGCATAATCCATCATATTTAATGGATAAAGGATTTTGATTGTTGACTTGCCACTGTTACAACCTCTACCATGTTTTTTCTTTTACTTGATTGCTATAATGAGGTTTCTTCCTGAATAAACGGAAAGAAATTACAATGAGACTACTGTATATTGGCTTTTTATTCTTTTCACCAGACAGCAGTGCCTCATTGCTTGGTCAGAGAATTGCAACCTCGACTTTTAACTGTTTCACTTTATGAAGTGATTGCCATATACCGTGTTTTGGTTAATTACAATGTGGGGTGGTGGTAAATTATGCAGTATCATGGCAGGATGCCTCGCAATTCAGCTGAGCCATGGACATGCATTATGAGTTTTTTCGTTTTCATATGTATCATCTCATTCAATTCGTGGCATGTGTGTGCTTTTGTAGTTTTGCAGAGCAGGACCCATTAGGCATATGGTATGTTTAAATTGCGATCAAGTTTGATGTTCAGATTGCGAAACACTTTCAAAAACCTCTTGCTGAGATAGTTTGTAGTCGGACAGATGTTTTGGCCTAACATACGGAGCCACCCTTTCAGAGGGAAGCAGTAGCTTTCATCGGTTGTTGGGTTCCCATCTGTTTGTTTCTGCATCGACATGAAAAACAGGAGTAGGGTTTGCTTCAACTCATGCAATTCAAGTTCATTGATTTATACAGTTGGGCCCAAACGTTGCCATTGAACTTGATAGGTGGAAGCCACCTCTTGTTGCCTCCCTACCCAACTTAGCAGAGGTGATTATATCCTTTTTCTATTAACTTATACGCCGAGTGGTGCATGCATATCCCTTTTCTCTTGAATCATAACTTGGTGGCCCTTCTTTGATAATGAATTGGTGTACGACAGTCTTGAGATTTTTATTATTTACCGAACTTTTCCTTTTGCATAATGTAGAGAAAAGTGTGATATTGGAACAGGTAATTATGATCACAATAATCCTTTTATCTTTATAATCTAGTGGCCCAGGTATGTCGTTGGCCCTTGTCCTTTTATTTTTGTGTTCGAAATTGTGGATGTGCATATGGTTTTGATGTGCTGTTATTAAAAATAAAAAATTATTTTAATATATTTTCAAGGAAAAATATTTTTAAAAATTAAGGAGGGGGTGTTTTGCCTGGAATTTTAAAAAATCTTGATTTTTTGATTTTTTTTTTATATTTTGATGGACTATATTAAAATTAAATTTTTAAAAAATAAAAATAAATAATTTTAAAATATTTACAAATAAAAAGTACGTTAAAAACCACAGATACAAATATCTAGCACGGCTATGGACGGGGGACCAGGCTGGCTTGTGATGCAATGGAGATTGTCATGCCTTGCTTTATGCCATGTGAAGACGAGGGGTTCGGCACTCCCATTGTATCGTAGACAACGCAAGAAATAGACCAGTGGAAGTAAGAGCAGATGAAAAAGAAAAGGTCGGGGAAGAAAGAAAATGATACGAGCAGGGAACTGATACTTGACAGAACATGCATTATTGTGGTTAAATAAAGATGGCAACCCACCCTCTGTACAGGCCTTTGAATTATGGCACCCCAAAAAGTTAAAGCTGCCTCTCTCACATGGCCATCTTCGCTTTTAGAGCTGATGAGTGATCAAGTAGTTGGACTTGGAACTTTCATGGAACCTTGCCATTACAGCTCACCAAATCTCAAACGAAATCCTTGCATGCGCAGCCCAAACCCCAACAAGATTTAGCTGGGAGTTAAATCATCAAGCCTAAATTCCCAACTGGACAATTTATTCAGCAAATTTTGGTCCCCAGCAAGGCTCTCTGCTCGCATGGCTGTCGTAGTAGCTAGAGGATGGTGCCATGGTGGAGTGGAAACATGAGCTATGAGACTCTGGCTGACCGACCATGGAGAAGACGGTGCGCTAGAGGGAAGATAAAGAAATAATTAAGGGAGACCGGAGATCAATCAGGGGGGCCAGAGATCGATTAGGGGATCAAAATCATAACTTGTACCTAGAAGGCTTGATCCTCTCACATGGATTCCTTTTGGAAATAAACTGTATATTGTCTCCAAGAAGCATCATTTCAGTTGTACTATTTTCTTCAAGCCTGTAATGATTTTATCGACTGTTCATCGTGCACTGTTTCATCAAGTGGTTTTTTTCTTTGGACGGGGATGCGTAAGCTGGGTTTTAAATCGATTTACCGGCAAAACTGAGTTTAATATCAGTAATATTATTTAAATCTTAGATCTTTTTGCAAAGAAAAAAAATAAAATACATGGAGAAACTAATTAAGTAAAAGATTAAAATGGATAAAGGTTTTGCACAGTGCAAATGATGGACTTCAATAGTTCTTTTTTCTTTTAGTTATTGATTTTTTATCTCTTTGATTAGGTCATTTTTCATGGCAATTTCTCCTAATTTATTAATAAAAAAACAAGATTAAAAGACAAGTATCAAAATCAATAATTAAAAACACAAGATTTTTTTAGCTTGTTTGATTATTTCACTTCGATATTTTATTTTTGTTGTTATATAATTAAATGAATATGTTTTTTTTTAAATGAACTTATTAAACTATAAGGAGGTCAAGACATGTTTTTTATAAATTTTTCATGTTGCTTTTAAATTCATCAAGTCAACTCGCTTAAATCAAGTAGATTTCTTTAATGGTTTAATTCAAAATTCAAGCTAGATAAGAATTCAAGAATCAAGCTAGAAAGGTTTAAAAATTACTAATAGAATCGAGTTTGATGGAACGTACAAAAAATTGCTCGCAACAGCACACAAGAATTATGTTTTTTTTAATGTTTTTTTAATATAATCTTATTAAAATTATTAGGAACTTTTTAAAAGTAAAACTTGATTTAGAAACAATAATTATGATTTATTTATAGCTATAAAATATGTTCACAACACCTTAATTTTTTTATTATTATTGAAAAAAAGGGGTAGGATCCTTTGCATAGCATTAACAACCTATCTAGTGCTATAAAAGCAATTGGAGCACGGATTCATCAATCAATCAGACGACCTCCTAAAGTGGTCTGGCTATATAAGTTCAATTGAAATTACTAAATTAGTATAGTAAGTCTCTCCTTCGAAATTGATTGTGTTTTTTATTAAAAAAAAATGTGGGTTTTTAACTGAAATCTTTTAGCAGTAACATAAGCTCAACAAAACAATTAAATTGAAATTAATTAGATTAGTTGGTCCACAAATACTTGGTCCTTCTTGGCCTTGTAGCACATAGGTTTTTTTGTTATGCCACCATTGTTACGGAATCCAGACCTTGTGGGGGTCAAATTTCATAAAAAATAAGAGGTGAAATTAATCTAGTAAAAAACCTGTGTGATTGGTAAAATCAATTAACTTTTTTTTTTTAAAAAAATTTAGATCATTCAATTAATAACTTTATTTTCTAAAAATTTATCACCGCTGATTCAATTAAAAAAAAGTCGGTCAACAATAATTATCTGGGAGCACATATGGTAGGCAGATCAAAGAGTCGGTTGCAAAAGCAGCCGACCATTTCATAACTAGTAAACTAATAAGATTTTGCATGAATTATTGAGCGCTGATTACTCAAATTCTGGAGACTAATGTTGTTAAATGGGGTAAGTAATATTTTTCTAAAAACACATCAACATAATGACTAGATAGTGTTTGGAAATATGATTGAATTTATATATATTTTTTTAAATTATTATTTTGTTTTTTTAAAAATATTTTTAGATTATTTTAATATGTTGATGTCAATAATAATTTTTTTAAAATTAAAAAATTATTATTTTGATACATTTCCAAGCAAAAAACACTTTAAAATTTAAAGTGTGTTTGGAAACGCAATGCAATCCATATTCCCTCGGATTTTAAATTTTGTTTTGTTTAAAATAAATATCTTTTTATGTTTTCATATTATTTTTATGTACTGTTATTAAAATTTTTTTTTAAAAATTAAAAAAAATTTATTTAAATATATTTTTAAACAAAAAAATATTTTAAATTATTATCCTACAATTTCAACATGCGAGAACCACCACTTTCTCCAGCTTTGTCTTGGTAGCGTAATCAACATTCCAAAGACCATAACAATAAGTAAATTATAAGCCTCTTTTGATATTAATAGTTTAAGATTTATTTTTTCTTTTAGCATATTCTCTCATATTGGTTTTTTAAATGATTAAAGTTAAATATTTTCTAATCTAATTTTAAATTAATCATTAATCTTGAAATCTATGTATTTCTTGAATCATTCATGTTGACCTGTGTATTTACAAGAAATTAAAGATTTAAATCCTAAATGATGAAGTGTAAACAAATTCATTTGCCAGGATATATGTACATGATGTGAAAAAGATAAGATTTAGCTTAGCTTAGCTTAGCTTTATTATTATTAATAATAATATTATTATTACACCCACTTCTATCTGTGTACTGTAAAAGTTTCATTCCATTGATTAAGTTTGGTACCACCATTACCATCACTCCAAAGCCCAAAGAAAAAGCTGCAAAAACATCTCTCTGTGTGCCCATACATCACCATCATCATTATAATACTCTTTTGGGTCTAAATCTTTTCCTGTTTACCACCATAAAAAGTTGCAAGTTCTGTTGAAAACACATATAATCTCCGTCTTGTTGTCTTCTGAAAACAGCTTGGTTCTTGGCTTTAATGCTTTATATGCTACCTTTTATATCTAGACTTGCATGTTACCTTTTCTGGGTTCTCTTTGTGTGGGGAATGATTTCTGTTTCCCTTCTCGTATAATCTTAGCTGGTTAGTAACTATTGTGATAGGTGCCCTCTATTTTCTTTCCATGTGGCTCTTTTCTTGTTCTGGTTCCTTGTCTTTGTCAGACTTGTAATGAGTTTTGATGCAGGTGGTTCAACTGCTTGAGTTATTGTTAAACAGATCTTCTTAGTCCCTGGTTAGGCTTTTTAGCTGCTTTTTTTTGTCTTTATCTTTTTTTTTTTTGCATGTGGTTATTCCCTTCTTGTTTCGTAAGTTTTAGCCCTCTCAAGTCTTGTTAGTTCATAAAATTACTTGTTGATCTTGTTCTGTTGCCTTTAGTTCAGCAGATTCTGTCCTGTGCTTCCAGTCTTGAGCTGGGATTTTCCTTTCTGCCTTTGAAGTACTTTTCCTGCTTTACTACTCTCCTCAGTTGCTCACAGTGTGATAGATGTTTAGCTGACAAGACAGCTTGTTGCCATTTTAAGCTGCCTTGAATTCTGTTTCATAAGGACACTGATCAACTTGCATAAATTTTTTGTCTTTCCACAATAATCTTATCAACCTTGCATTCGTGACTTGATTGTGGTTCTCTAATTGTCAATATGCCTCCTACATATTTTCCTCTTCGATGGGAGAGTACAGGAGACCAGTGGTGGTTTGCCTCTCCCATTGATTGGGCAGCTGCTAATGGTCACTATGACTTGGTAAGAGAGCTCCTTCGAATTGATAACAATCACCTCATCAACCTTACGTCTCTCAGGCGGATTCGCCGCCTTGAGTCTGTGTGGGATGATGAGGAACAGTTTGATGATGTTGCTAAATGTCGCTCTCAAGTTGCAAGAAAACTTTTCCACGAGTGTGAATCCAAGAAGGGGAAGAACTCTCTCATCCAAGCTGGCTATGGTGGATGGCTTATGTACACAGCTGCCTCGGCTGGAGACTTAAGTTTTGTTCAAGAACTTCTTGAAAGGAACCCTTTACTTGTTTTTGGTGAGGGAGAGTATGGAGTTACTGATACACTCTATGCTGCTGCCAGGAGTAAGAACTCTGAGGTTTTTAGGCTTATTTATGATTTTGCTATCTCTCCAAGGTTTTTGACAGCTAAAGGAGAATTTGAGGAGCACATAGGAGAAATTCCGTCTCTTTACAAGTGGGAGATGATGAACAGGGCTGTTCATGCCGCTGCTAGAGGAGGGAGTTTGACCATTTTGAAGGAGCTCCTAAGTAATTGCACTGATGTTCTGGCCTACAGAGATAAGCAGGGCGCAACGATCTTACATGCTGCCGCCGCCAGAGGGCAGGTTGAGGTGAGGCTCTAACTAACGTGTTCAAGTTGAGATTTGTTATGCCATTTATTGAACTAATTCTGATTACAATCTTACATTGTTAATAGCAAGCTGATCTGTTGTTTTTCTCTTCCTATGAAGTGAAATTAGAGGCTCCACACAATTCATAACCTTGTATTGCAGTTGACATCAAATTTATACTCTGTGTGAAGTTTCTTTTCTTTCTAGTGGACTTTCTGTTGAATTTTTAAGTAGTATTTAGTATTCAAAATGGCGAACAAAAAACAGGTGATATTGAAGGGCTCATCTAGATCCTGTCTATCATTAATGTACATTTCCTGTTAATTTTATTGTTGATTGAGAAGTAAGGTTTTTTTTTTTCCCTTTATCCATGCTTAGTGTCCCAAGAAGAGGCATGAAAGGAGTACAACATACCTCAGTTTTTGATCTCCCAGTGAGACTGTAATATAACCATCATGTGATGAATATTTTGACAAGTGTTCAATTGAATATGTGTGGTTCCAAATTAGTTATCTGAAGTTAAATGGATAATTGTTTGTACTATAGATTTTTTGCATGTATGCCCATAAATCTTGTAACACGATGATCCAGGATACGCATCATAGAGTTTAGTTCATACATCAAACCAAGCAACTCATTTAAACCTCACAGTGAGTAAATTCCCATATTAAATGCTCATCATGGGTGATGATAAACAGTTAGATCATCGCTCTTGGTTTTGAAACATTATGCATAATGCCATTATTATCCCCTGAAATTATCTTGTGAAAATATTATCAATGATGAGATCATGATGTGTTCTTTTGTGAATGAGTAAACTCCAACATCCCAATTTGGCAACTACTGGATCTTTTAAGCTTATAAGCATTTCTGCTCTTTATGCAGGTAGTTAAAGATCTTATAGCATCCTTTGAAATCATGAACTCCACAGACAATCTGGGGAACACAGCATTGCACATTGCTGCTTACAGGGGCCAATCATCAGTTGTTGAAGCTTTGATTGTTGCATCCCCCTTATTGACCTCTTCAATAAACATTGCTGGAGAAACTTTTCTCCACATGGCAGTGTCTGGCTTCCAGAATCCTGCTTTTAGAAGATTGGATAGGCAGATTGAGCTGATGAAGCAGTTGATGAGTGGTAAAGTTTTCAAAATGGAAGATATCATAAATGCTAAAAACAATGAGGGAAGGACTACTCTTCACATGGCCATTATTGGGAATGTTCACTCTGATCTAACAAAGCTCCTGATGTCTGCAAGATCTATAAATGTCAATGTTCGTGATGCAGATGGCATGACCCCACTTGATCTCCTTAGGCAACGGCCACATTCTGCATCATCAGATATACTAATGAGGCAACTCATTTCAGCAGGCGGAATATTTGGTTGTCAGGATTATACTACAAGAAGAGCCATTGCTTCTCGCTTAAAGATGCAAGGCAATGGAGGCAGTCCAGGATCTTCATTTAGAATCTCTGACAATGAAATATTTTTGTACACGGGCATTGAAATTGCCTCTGATGCCTACGCTGATCCAGCCACAGCAGGAGTGAGTCCATCCTCATCTGAGTTGAGTCACCCTGACCAAACCAATGACAACCAGGGCTCAGCACTTCATAAGAGAAGAGATTCTTTCAATTATGCAGCTCAGCAATTGAAAAGGGTTCTCCAATGGCCCCGGCTGAAGGATAAAAAGCCAGAAAAATTAAGGAAATCAATCGATCAGGGTTCGGTGGCTTCAGGCAAGAAATGCAGTGGTTCAGAGGAAACTCCAACCCCACTTCGTCAGCGATTTTCAAATGCTTCATCCATTCCAAACAACAAGAGGACGCTTTCTGTCAGGAGTAATCAGTCTAGTCCAACAGCCAAGAAGAAGTTAGCCTCAGGGATGATGCATGGTGTTATGCAGGGCTTGCCACAAATAACTATCCCAGGTCGATCACGCTCAAGTTCATTTTCAAAATCATCCATTTCTTCTCCTAGTTCATTGGACAAACAGAAAGGTGTGTTTATTGAAAGTGATGTCGCTGGGCCATCTACTTCCAATAGATTATTCGATGATGGAACGCCAAATGTGAAAGAGAAAGAAGGCTCGACCAGTAAGAAGTTGAGGAGCCAGTATTTTTGTTTTGGTGCTGCAAGTCTGTCAGTGAAAACACCAGTGAGCAGGCACCGCAGCCAGGGTTCCAATCCTTCTGTTCTTTCAGTGGCTTGATTAAATCAGGTAGTTCAGTTGTTAAACAATGTAAGGAGACAGCTGACCAGATTGATGCAAGCACAAAATCAACTAACAAGGAAGAAGATTAGCAAGTCCTCTAGTTGGTCCAGTTTGCCTTTCATCGTAGAATGTTTCCTTGTTTGTTAAGAGTAGGTTATGTAAAAATGTACTTGAAAAGAACTGCTCCTTTGAACTACATCTCGTGTTCTATCCGCAGAAAATTAGTGATTAAGACATCTGACGCCTTTGAGAAGTTACACCTTCATTTACTTCTGGTAGCAAAGTAGGAGCAGTTATCATTGTCTTCTGGGATCCGAACCATTTCTTTCAAGAAGATGACAGAAAGAGAGGTTGGTTTTGTTTCTGGTCATCAGAAATACGAGAAAAGAGATGGAAAGAAGCATTTAAAATATGTCTAGGAAAGCAAAACCTACCATTGATTTTAGACGTGAGTTGTGTTGTCGTTTCTATTGTCAAGTTATTCACGTAAATTGAGCTATTGTCAAGTGATTGAAACAGCCTGAATTTGTAACCTAGAAGCATTAACCCAATGAAGAAGCAGTTGGACAATGGGCAATATCTTCAAGTCCAAGATCTGTTTGTTCTGTGCATGGACAAACTGGTTCATGATCTTGCTGTTATATTGTGCATGGACAGATAGTCTTAAAAGTTAAATGGAATGCTGCAATTTAAAGGGAAGTACAGCCTACAGACCATATGAAACGGGGGAAATATTAGACGGCAATACGTCTCATGCAGCTGAGTTGAATCAGGGCTGTCCAGTACTCCAATTATGCAGAAGCACCTTGACTGCGTAAATACTGAAGACAATTTAACTAGCAGTTTTACTTCTGAAGATTCCACCACAAGTAATGCTAGAAAGCTTGCCAGTTCCTCGGTTTTTTCCTTTTCTTTATTTCCGGTTTAATTACAAAGTCCATTATTAATATACTAAAAATCACTAGTGGCGCATGCTCCAAAAAGAAAAATTAAAAACATTAGTAGCATCAAGTCTCTCATGACCTCTCTCATTCTGCAAGAAATCTACACTATATCCTTGTGGGTAAAAGAATGCCTGAATATGATGCCAAGTATTTTACTAGACAATAAGCATGAAGGGTTGACTTGTTGTTCGAAGTTATTAGATTTGAATTTTAGGTTACACACACACACACACACACACACACAAACACCATATGGATGTGAGAGCTGGTGATATCGAATGTCTTCAGTGTGTTCTTATGAATGTTTACGTTCCAATGAGGAACTAGTTTGTGAAGATCTATGGCAGCAATTTCTAATATCATTGGAAGATGTTTGTGTCAGGATTCGTGGCTGGTGATTTTATCGAGTTTTGATGCCAGGGAGCATGCTGATGGCCTGTATTTGGTGCTTCTATACCTGGATTTGATGATTCTAATTAAGCTTTGCAAACAACTTCACCACTGATATGTCCTCTTTGCCTTGCATTTTCTTACCTCATGATCAGCTTCTGGCTTGTGTGTGTGAGCTTGAGAGGAAGATAGTCTGCCAAGAGTTATTACTTTGGTTGTTTTTTTCTAGCACCTCGTATTTTCATTTCTTTGATGCGGAGATCCTTTCTGATGTCCTGAGTTATGATGTAAGGATAGCTAGTTTAGGCTTTGGATAATGTTAATACCATTCTCTTTTAATTTATTCATTAATAAAATTAATTATCCTATTAATAAATTTATGATCCGAAGCAAATATTTATGAAGCCAATGGGCTGGCTTAAATCACCGAAACGTGCATGTGACCAAGCAAATCATAGTTAAGATGGGTTCTTGCTTCTTGGTGAGTTGTCGGGCTACTTTCCTAATCACATCCCCAAAAGAAGATCAAAGTCAATATGGCTTTATTCCTAAGCTCCACGTCTGTTTAAGCTCTTCCTAATTATATATTTATCTCACTTAATCCAAATAAAAAATAAATAAAATCAACAATGATATTTAGAACATAATCGTTCATATTTTCTCGAAGTCATGAATAATGTCATGCGAACATTTACTTGCCAACAATATGATCATTGCATTAAATCTTATTTATTTCGGTAAGGTTTTGCAGATGCCGAAGGGGTTGTGGTTCGTTGCTAAGAGTTGGTTCCTCCTATTTTGGATTTAATGCACGTAGATTCTTTTTATTTTTCACCTCTTATAGTTTTTATTTTATAAATAGTCTGTGCTATTTTACAAGTTAATTTTTTTTTTAAAAAATATCAAGATAATAAAAAACTCTTTAAAAATATCATTAAATTCAATGTAACATGTCTGCTTTAAAACTTTTCAATCTAACTATCTACTTTACTCGTGATTCAAATCAAAATGTTTGGGAGTTATCTTTGCATAACTTAGTCAACTTAGCAGATCTAAAGATAGATCGAATGATCGAACCATACAAGCGTGGTTTCAAAATTAATGTTTTTTGAAAATGACATAATTTTTTTTTTACATTGAGGACAACAGCATATTGGATCGATCCAGGTTAACCTAAGTTCATACACCTAACTCGCGATCCGGATCATAAACTTCACCAGGTTTAATAAATAAAATTTTACCAAACTATTTTTTATTTAATTATATGATAAAAATTAAACACTTAAAAAATCAAGGATCAACCTAATATCGAGATATTTGTTTGAGACTACTATAACTTTATAGAAAATAATCTAAAATAAATTATGAAACTCAATTCTTAATTTATTTTTTCTTTAATTGAGAAACAAAAAAATATTATTTATGTTTTATAAAATAAATTAAGAAACATAAGACGTGATAAATAAATAAAAAGTTATTAAACCAATTAAAGCGATAATGGAAAGATAATCTTCATAGCAGAAATAAAATATAGATGCACATGCAAATATTTTACATCGATTATCATTTTTGTTTTAACACATTCATCCATTTTATCTTACATGTTAATTGTTGTTGTTAATAACAAATGATTTTTATTTTTATAAAAACTTTATACAAATACAACTTATTCATATAAAATATAAAAGGAAAACAATTCATGACTAATTAAACTAATCTCTTTGAAATATCATACAACAAAAAAAATATAAAAAAATCAATCAATATTTAAAAAAACAAAGTTAATTCAATAGAAGCAATAAATGGAAAGGGATAAGAAAATAAACAAAAAACAAAGATCAGACACTGATGGGCTAGGCCTACACGCCTGACCTTAATAAAAAAGCTCAAGCCATGCCTGAAATTGTTTTTTTACTTGAGGAGTTGTTTGCTTCTGTTTTTTTTATTATTATTAAAGGACGATAAGTCACCTATAGTGGTAGGTGACTCATCGTTGGTTGTGGTTGTCTACCTAGAACTCAGCTATCATTGCGATAGTCGAAAAATCAAGGGTCCTGCCTAAAAATTAATTTTCAACTAATTTTCACTTAAAAAAACTAATAAACACCATAAAAACCTCCATAAACCACTTATCAACCACCAAACACTCCAAAATCACTTAAAAAAATAAAAAATCAATCAAATAAAAAAAAGATCTAAATGAAACTTGATTTGCTTTCTTAGTCATGTTTATAGGGAAAAACACCACCATCGAGCTCCCCTCATCAAATAGAATCCGTTAAAAAAATGATGGATTTTGTCGCTGAAAAGTAACCATTCACCAAATTTCTCTCTCATTCATCATTTTCAAGCGACTTGCTCTCTACTTTCTCAAAGTAAGGAGTTGAAATGTTAAGAAAATCAACTTTTGAACCAAAATTATAATTACAAAAACTAAAGGGACTGGAGAGTAAGAAAAAAAAAGTATATGGACTAAAAAGAACTCCTTGTTTTACACTTTGGGCCTCTTTTATTGATTTTTTTTTTTCATTTATAAATAAATTTTTAATTAATTTGGGAGTAGAAGGCTGCAATTGAAATAAAAATTGAGGATGGAAATGGAAAAAAAAAAATTTAAGTTACTGTGGATTACTGCAGTGTTTTACCTAAGCGTTCTAGTGTATCTTGTAATTTTTAGCTTTCTTTCTTTCTATATACATGACCTATCATAAATATATAAATTTTTAATTTTTTTATCTATTGAGCTTAAAAATTTTAATTTTTCATTTGAATGTACCAACTTTTTCAAAACTATAAATCAAGTATTTTCATTTTTTTTTGTCTGGCCATTTTTTTTTTTGAAAAAAAAGGTGATATATCTTGCGAAGTGACAAACAACGCTTTGCCTTTTAGTATGATGACTGGCCATCTAAGATGGTAGGAAATTCATATTCCAACCTTTTTGACATAAAAAGTTCTACTTTTCAATTCTTTTTTCACCTGAAAACACCTAAAATAATTTTCTAGAGACCTCAATAAACCCGTTAATAACCTCAAATTAGCTTTCTATCTCCCCAAAACACAAAACAACATGATTCAAAAAAAATTCTAGAGTTCCAATCTACCCTTTTTCACCAAGATAAAGGGTAAAAAACACTATAATAGAACTCTTTTTACTAAATGAAATCCATTCACACGATGAACAACTTTTTCAATAGGTGAATTGCGAGCAACTGACCCATTTCCTCTCACCTCCCTTGATTCTTAGCAACCCTCTCACTCCTCTCTCAATCTCATGAATTAAAAGATAAAGAATATGAAGTTTTGAACCCAAATGTAAAAGCCTCAAGAAACAGAGACCAAAAATTAAAAATAAATAGGGACTAAAAAAATGCTCCATGCATAATAGAAAAAAAAGAGGTTAAATATTTTTTCAGTTTCAATTTCGATCCCTAATGGTTTAATTGTTTTGAATTAATAGTATCGAATTTTATTTTTTCCAAACCAAGCATAAATTTAATATCAAAATGTATTGTTAACATCAAGAGAACCACATATCAGACCAAATAAAACATATCAACATGCGTAGTCTGGAACCAAATCAATGTGAAATGATTAAATTAAAAAGAAGAAGAAGAAGAAGAAGCAGCTAAGTGACACAAAAAATATTCAAAGGACCATAAGAAAAAAGAAAACATTATATGTAACTATTGCAATTTGATTGTGCCTTCCTCGAATATTGCATTTCCATCTTTTTTATATATTTTTTCTCATCTCGTATTGGCTCATGTATTCATGATTTCAAACACCACTTCATGGTTTAACGAATGTTAATTTTACAAAACCAAACTATAAGTTTTGCTAAAAAAAAATAAAGACAAAAAAAGAGAGAGAAAGAATAGGTTGTCACAACCACACATGAGCTTTTCCATGATCATACGTTGAGTTGATTCCAATGATACAATGAAAGGCTGTCTTTGATGCTCAAAGGAAGCTGCACATGCCTCCGTATCATTGCAGCCTCCCTCGTATATTGGTGCGCGTGTTACACACACTAAACACTTTACCCTTCCTTTTCACTTCATTCCCTAATTTGGCAAGAAAATAGTTGAATATTTATTTCAATTTTAAATATAATCCTTAAAGTTTCAATTGCTTTGAATCAGTAAAATTAAGTTTTATTTTTTTGAATCAAACATCAACCTAGAGTTTGAGGTGGACTTGGCAAATCCAACAACAGACATCTTCTTCCATGTGAGTTACTAGTGTCTTCCATACCTTTTCTTACACACACACAATTATTCCACAAATAAGAAATTTTCTCTCATAAAAAATGTCGAGATTTTCAGTGACTTGGACTTCAGCTATGTTTGCTACTGAGAGTGTGTTTGGTATTGCGGTAGCTGTTGTGGTTGTGATTTGAAAAAAATTGTTTTATAAAAAGTACTTTTAGTTGAGGTTGGTTTGAAAAAATAGGTGTTTGGTTAAAACTGTGGTTGAAATTGAGGTTGAAGAAAAAGTAGTTTTAACGTGTTTGGTTAAAAAAATGCTTTTCAAATTGAAGTTATATATATATATATATATATATATATATATATATATATATATATATATATATATATATATATATATTAATGATTTTTAACTTAAATATTGTAAATTTAACTACTGTTATTACATCATGAAATAAATAATATTGATATCAAATATTTTTTATTATTCCATTAAACTATATGCAATGTCATTACATACGAAATCTATCCAACAAGGATTATATTTTTCATGGTTTCTTAAGCGCGCAACAACAAAAACTGATTTTTTTAATTTATGTAGTGTTATTAAATAATAAAGATTGTGATATCTTTATTATTAGAATTGCGATCAAATTCCATAAATGTTACGTCATCATGCGATATCTTTCTAATTTATGTAGTGTTATTAAATAATATTAAATACTAATTTTTCGAGTACAACACAATTTTTTTTAAAAAAAATTACAATTTCATTACAATACGAATAAATTTAATTTACCTTAAACTAATTTTAAAAAAAAAACAAAAAAAAAAATATTGTCCACGATTAACTGCACTGGTGTTGTTCGGAAAAAAAAAACTAAACTTTTTCATTGATTTTTCAAAAAAAAAAAAAAAAAAAAAAGAGCTGAACATTGCAACAGTGGAGCATGGCTGGAGCCATGCTCCACTGTTCCAAAAAATTACCATATTTTGCTGCTTCTCCATTCCTGCGGCTGTGCAGCAAAAACCAGTAGGCCCTACCAAGTAAAATCAGGTTTGCTTCATTTATCAAACATCAAAATGTGTGGCTGCGGGTGAACCTCACCCGCAGCCACAAAACCAAACAGCATCTGAGTTGGTCCCCTCAATCAATAAAAAACCAAAATTACTTGAGCGAATTTCTTCAATGTTAACATCATCGTATATATATCCAAGCAAAAGCTTCCACGGTTGCCGGTCCACGCCGGAGCACGACACTTCAAATTCAACGATGAGCACAAACCTGTCCCTAGCAACCATTAGTTTCTTGTACTCTGACATCATATGCTTTGAAAATATTAAATTTCCGATCATCATTTTCCCGGATGGAGTTGAAAACAATTCCTCAAACGGCTTCGATTATCTTGGTTCTTGTTTAACCAAGTGGACTGACTAGTACGACATTAGACAACAAAACTCTCTCCTACAATCAACAAGTTGAGTGTACGGATGTTTCGTGGACTTCTCTAGCACCCTAAAATAGAAATTGAATGCTTGTACCATAGAGAGAGAGATAGAAAGAGTGAAATGGTTCCAACGAGCCACAGCTGGGAAAGGGCAAAACGAGAACGTCGAGTTGAACAAACCGTCTGGAGTTACCATCTCTGTGGGCTATATACATTGGCAGCCTTAAATATTTCAAAAGAAGAAGATCATGTTTGTTTTATTATTTTAAATTAGTTTTTTTAATCGTTTTGAGAGGTTGATATTAAATATAAATTTAAAAAAATTTAAAAATATATTTTTAATAAAAAATACTTTAAAAAATAATATTATATCACAAAAATTAATGCATCATCATGACATACATAGTATTGATGGCAAGTTTTAGTCCAAGTCTTCGTGCGGCTTTGCCGAATTTTCCAAGAGCTGTAATCTTATGGCTGCAATTGCATGTTTTTTTTTCTTATGGTCAGACGTATTTGAGAGCGAAAGAAAAGGTGGGTGGGTGGCAAAAACCCACTTGCAGGTGAACATTATTCGCCTGCCAATTAAGTTTTGACATCAATTAAAATCAATACATCAGGCTATATAATTGTGGGATCGGGCTGACCCGGAAAAACATTCAATGTAATCTGAATCAACCTCAAAATAACATTGTTTTAATATTTTTGTAAATAAAATATTCTTGTTTTGTACTGGAATTTATGCATATATAAACTTTGGAGTTAATCCAGATTTCTTCGAGTCAACTGAATCCTAGATTGACTTACGTAATCACTTTGATCTAATTGAGTTGATATCCAAACTGGTTTAGAAAAAACTTGATTTAGGCTGGATCCTGAGTTGATGGGCTACGGAGTTCAACTCTCAAGACAAGACAGGGTTAATAACTAGGAATTCTAATAGGTTTTAACTTTTGGTCGGACGGACGAATGTATTTAGAAAAAAATTTCCTCTTTATTCTTACGATTTACTTTCTTGTTCAAATTGAAGATGATCACATCTTCATCTCTGAGACAATTCATCCGTAGTAATACTCGAAGTCCACACACTGCAAAATTTGGAGTGCAGGAACATGGAAGGTTCAGTGTAAACGCAACGAGGAGTACGCACATATGCTCTCATTGACCGCACATAAATTAATTTGCGGCTCCTTAGACCGCCTCCATTAAATTAATTTTCTACTTTTAGAGAAATTAATTAGTATGAGATTCTTCAAAGGAATGGATTCGATTAGGGTTTATCTAAAAAGTGTGGAGATGGCAGGTCAACGATTTCCTTCACATGGTTTATAAGAAAGCCTGTGAAATCAAATTTGTACAGCTAAAAAAAGCTGGATGGTATACTGATTTAAAGGAATATCAGTCAAACCCTCCAAAAAAGGTCTCTAAGAAAGCAACTACGACTACTTTATGCGTAATAATTTTGAATTGCATGGTTGACAAGTTGGAAATATAGAGATTAGAGTGTTTGATTTTGTATTGCAAGTTGTTTTTAAAAATATTTTTTGTTTTAAAATATATTAAAATAATTTTTTATCAGATTTTTTTTATTTTTAATATCAGCACATCAAAACCATCGAAAAATATTAAAGATATTAATTTAATGTTTTTTAAATGAAATGCACACTCAAAAGTAATTATTGCAGTCTTTTTTTGTTCGATTTACAAAAAATTGTACAGTGAAATTTGACAAGCCACTTAGTGTATGTTTAAGAGTATGGTAAAAATTGTAGAAATTACTTTTTAAAGTTTTTTTTTTTGAAAATTTATTAAAAAAATATTTTTTTTAAAAAAAATAATCTTTAACATCAACATATCAAAACAATAAAAAAACACAAAAAAAATTAATTTAAAGCTAAAACAATTTCAAGAATTTTCAAAAGTAGAGTTAAACTAGAATGCCAAACCTAAATGGGTCATTGCTTGGATGAAGAACACCTAATATTCCCATTGGTGTTCAGTTTACAACCATCTCTAGGAAGGAATATCTCATGGTTTAGTCCATGCTTTGCCATATTGATTTTTCTAAACTTAAACTTCAAATTCACAGCATATATAGTTTTTATACAATTTGAATTTTTGTAAGATAAGAAAATGAATAAATTGAAATTCGTGTTGGAATCAAACATCTCAATTTTTTTTTTTTAGAAATGAAGAGATTCGGTTATTCAATTTACATGTTTGAATCTTTATAATTCAAATTATATTATTGACTAGCACTATTATGTGCGTCGGGTCGGTTTTTTCTTGAACATAAAAAGAATGTTCATATATTGCTAATGTTATTAAATTTAAACCATATGGGGATTGACTTGATGTAACCTGGTTGACTCGTAAAAATATAGTTTGATTAAAAAAAAATTCAAGATGATATTTTTTTTTAATATTAAAATAACAACATATTGGATTGACTTGGGTCAACCCGAGTTAACATGTCAAATATGCGACCCGGGTTATGAGACCATGATAACCTCATAGAAAACAAACCAAAACAAATTATAAAGCCTAATTTTCAATGAACCCAATGTTGAATGATAAAATTAAAAAAAAAAACCTAAAAAAACAACTCGAGTTAATCTGTCAAACTCATAATTTGGGTCATGAAACCGAGATAACCACATAGAAAGAAAAAAAAACAACTTGATTTAACCCGGATTAATTTGCCAAGTCCACGACATGAAATTGAGATAATTCTATAAAAAACAAATTAAAACAAATCATGAAACTCAATTCTCAATCAATCATGCCAGACCCAATGTTGAACTATGAAATTTGTAAAAATCTCAATTAAAAAAATGACAAAAAAATGAGTCAAGACAATATGGGTTAACTCGTTAAGCATTATTCTTGGGTCATGAGGTCAGGACAGCCTCATAAAAATCAAACCAAAATAAATCATGAAGCGTAATTATCAATCAAACACAATATTAAATGATTAAGTTGGAAAAAAAACAATTAAAAAAAAACTGAGTCAATTGAATTAACCTGTCAAACTCGCAACCCGAGTCATGAGACGGGAGCAACCCAATAAAAAGCAAATCTAATGTTGAAGGACATGAGACTGAGATAACCTCTTATAAAAAAAATAAAAGAAACGACCTATTTAACAAGGGTTAAAATACCAAAACTTGTGACCCTGACCATGAGACTAAGATATCCCCATAGAAAATAAATCAAAACATATTATAAAGCTCAATTCTCAACCGATCCAATATTAAATGATAAAATTAAAAAAAAATCAATTAGAAAAAAAAACAAAAAATAACTCGAGTCAACTCGGGTTAAACTATTAAGCACTATTTTTATGTCATGAGACTGGAATAACCTAATAGAAGGCAAATAAAACAAATCATGAAACCTAATTTCTAATTAATTTAATGTTAAATGATGAAATTGAGAAAAAAAGTTAAATAAAAAAAACCCTAGACAACTGGGTTAACCCGCTAAATCAGTGATTCATGTCATGAGAGTGAGATAACCCAATAGAAAACAAATAAAATATTAAAAAATAAAATTTTTAAAAAAAAAACAAAGAAAAATGTATTTGCAGGCCACACCACTAAAAACCGTAGGGAAAGTAATCTTCGTTGCTGCAGGAATTTCCCCCATGTTTTAGTTTATTGTTAAACTAAAATGTCAAATAGGGTGGGTACACACGTATGGAGAAAGAGGGTACAATTTGAAGAAAATAAAAGAGAAGAAGAACATGTAGGGCCCTAATTCAATATATCTATATTTGGGATCGATTTTTGAATGTGTTGCTGGGTACAATTTGGAGTCATCGTCATGGAAATGAGCAGGTTCTTTTCAAGGAAATTACAAGCTCTTTCCCATTGCTCAATTCATTTTGGCTGTCTGTGTCTGTCGACGTTCTGCAAATTTTTTATTTTTTTAGTTTAACGTGGATGTCCGCACCAGTTTGCGCGCACCTTGACTAATCCCACGGGCCCTGAAGTTAACGACCATGTAAGTCTCCAGTGGCCATCATATGAGCAACCACAGGGCTCGAACTTGAGACCACAGAGGGAGCAAACCTCTTAATCCCAAACTCTTATCACTGGCCAGCTAGATAATTCAACGTTTTGCAAATTGATTTGCCTTATCATGGAGAAAGCAAGCAATAATATCTTGCAGTGCATGGGGAAAGGGCAAAAGCCCTTGACTTCTGGTGCTGCGACACACAAATTACTCCAACACAACTTGCATTAAAAAAGAAGAGGATGATAAAAAAATGGAAAACGACCCCCTATTAAAGGGAGAAAAATGAAGAGTGAAGTTACTTGCGCGCAGCCATGTAAACAACAGCAGATTTAAGCAACTCTTGAATGAAACGACGAAGGAGTTTCCTTCTCTAATTATAAATTGTCGAATAATGCTCTGAGTTCTCATCACTTTCATCATATTCAGAATTAAGTTTATTCTCTACCAATAAATTCTTTCATATATATATATGATATAATTTGGTTTTACAAGCAAATTATATTGGGAAAAAAATATAAGAAAAGGCACAAAAAACAATTAGTAAAAATATTAATCAATAAAAAGTCCAATACAAAATTCAATAATTCTTCTTAAAAAAGATTCAATCATTGAAAGCATCAAATATAAACAAGGCAGGCAAAACTCATTAAGAATCAATGATGAATCATTTTCTTTTTAAGTTGAGTAAGGTGTAAGGAGTTGACGCAAAGAGGTGCTTAGAATCTTAAAGTCAACTTATTAGATACACTAATTTTATTTAATTTTGTTGCACCCCCTTACAAGTCATGTATATATATATATATATATATATATATAACTTGTAAGAAAAGAAAGAAATGTCAACAAGATTTATCATAGAAAGTTGATAGGAAATGAAAGAGAAGGAGGGAAAATTAATAAGGTTATGAGAGGATATATAAATAAAAGAAGAGATAGGATATAAACATAAATAATATAAATTTCACTTGTCAATAATGTACGAAACCTTTTCAATTACATTAAATAACTTCAAATTCAATGAAAAGCTAAAAGCATATTTCTTGTTTGTTTTTGCGTTTTAAAAGTATTTTTAAAAAAAATTTAAATTTTTTTTATTTTTTTGCTTCAAATTATTTTTTTTTGTGTTTTTAGATCATTTTGATGCACTGATGTCAAAAATAATTTTTTAAAATTAAAAAAAAACATTATTTTGATATATTTTCGAGTGAAAAACACTTTAAAAAGCAACCGCAACAATACTCTTAAACACAAACACGATACTTTAACGCACAGAATATTTTTATATTGATTTCAACTAACCATCCCTCTCAATAACATTATTTAATATTTAAAATATTGTCTTCTACAATACTTTACAAAAAAAAGGAAAAACCCTCACCAAATTATAACTAAATCCATATCAAATTGGAGACAACATCGGTGTCAACACAACAAATCCATACAATCCTCAGTCCTTAAATCATGTTATTGCTAAAATCCTCGAAAAGATCCTTAACTGAAGGCAGTGAGGAATGATTTAATTCTATTAAAATATTTTGCTTTATTTAAAAAATATTGAAAAATATAAATTATGAAAAAAAACTTACCATTCGCCACTCCAACTAATTTTAGATAAATTACTTTGTTGTGATTAATTATTATTATTATTATTATCACTGTTATTAATATTATTATTGGTATTGATATCATTACCATTAGTTTCATTAATATTATTATTTCTACTACTATTAAAACCACCACCATAACTATTATTATTATTATTATTATCATTTTTATCACCACTACCACCACTACCATTACTATTACTACTATCATCATCAGCAGCATACCACTACAACTATTATTATTATTATCGTCATTATTATTATAAACTATCATTATTACCACTATTAGTAGTATTATTAGTAATATTATTACTATCATTACTATTACTATTACTATTACTATTATCACCACTACCACCACTACAATTGTTGCTGCTGCTACTGCTGCTACTACTACTACTACCATCATCATCATCATTATCATTACCACCACTACAACCATTATTATTAGTATAATTATTATTATTATAATTATCAGTAATATTATTACTATCATTACTATTACTATTATTACTACCATCACCACCACCACTATCATCATTACTAATTAGAATTAAAATTAGTGTTATTCTTATTGGAAAAAAAAATAAAAAACCTGATATGAGGGACAAAATTAAAAAACATAAAAACTTTGACAAAAGAGCAAATGAAAAAAAATAAGGAATCAAAAGTAGAAGGACCTAATTGAAAAACTTACATTTACAAATTAGAATTGAAGAATTAATTTGAAAACAAATAAAACTTTAACAAAAAGGAAAATGACAAAAATCAAAAATCAAAACTAAAAGGACTGAATCTGAAGGACTAATAACAATAAGGACATGAGTTGATTTTCTGGTGTAGGAGAAAGAAATGAAAGGGAAAATAGGAATGGTCATTGGCGACAAATCAACCACCTTTAGATGCCACACATCATAAATAAAGGAAGAGGACACAAAAGAGAACTAAATGAGATGGCGAAAGATCATTTTACACCACCGAGAGACGTTGCACGTGTTGCCCAAAATGCACGGCATCTTCCACGCGCTAGCGCATGCTAGACCTGCGTTAGTAGATTTTTGCATTTAAAAATCATAAATTAAATGGTAAATTACATTACAACCCTCAACCAAACCAATAATTACAAAACAAACCATGAGAAAAAGATGTTAATACCCCTGTTTCAATGGCTTAATTTTTTTGTCCTTAAGGTTATATACGTAAATTTACTGTATTCTAAAAAAAAAGACAACAACACCTTTGCCCTACAGTGTTAGTTTTTTTTTTTTTTATCCCAGGAGTATTTTGGTTCTTTAATTATTCATAAATATATTGAATAGACAGAATACCTCCAAACAAATTTATAATGACTAATGCACCGTATAAAATGATAAAAATACCCCTGGTTCAAAGGTAAGCAATTTTTCTTGAGAATGATAAAAAAAAAGTCACCACAATATAGTGGTGAATAGAAAATATGAGGGAAGCTACAATGTTTTTGCCTTCTGTTTTAGTTGTTTTGTAATATGAATGCTTGTAGTGTTGATCCCATAAAATCTTTAAAGACCTCATATCATTTACAATATGTTCTCTTCGTGTGCTTGTTGCAGATGAACCCAGTTTTTATCAATATATCTTTACCAAAAAACACTAGATCAAGAAAGACTTTATGCCTTACTAGATAGAAACTTGTCCAAAGTGAAGCAATTTATGAAAAATCACATACAGGTTGAAGAGACCAATTTGCTACATCATCGACTTCCTTGTTTTTACAAGAATAACCAGTGTAAATGATTTTTCAAGTGAAGTAATCAGGGTATTCGAAGCAATCTTAATGTCACCTCCAAGACATGTTTTCTTCTAAGAACTTCTCTCATACCTATCACTCAAATCACCTCAGGATGTATAATCCTTGATAAAAATACGAGTTTCTTGAATATGAATGACTTATTCAAAATGACTATTTATTCTTTTCAATTGATGGCTGAAGACCTCTTAAAACATATCCTAGGAAAGGGATAAATGTAGTCTTCCCAATGCTATATGCATCAATCTAGTCTTCCTAGTGCTATATGCACCAATCTTTAAGTGATAGACATAGTCTCCCTAGTGTTATATGCACAAATCTCCAAGGGATAGACATAGTTTTCCTAGTGCTATATACATAACTCTCCAAGGGATGAACTTGGTCTCCCAAGTATAAATAACAACATCATGTAATCACCACTCACAGTAAGGGGCTCTCATGACCCGTCAAAAATAAAATAAAAAAATAAAAAAATCATGATGACCACTCTTTAGTGAAAGGTTTTTAAGCCCTATGACAATATTGAGAAAATTACAGGCTCTCATTCACCAAGAACCTATAATCACTTAGAAATTTCTAACTATAGGTTCACCCTCATTGGGTTCCACATAACCACTTAGAAATTTTTATAGATAATGGGTATGGTATCCTCAATCTCTTAGAATTTTTCAAAGTACATATTCTTGGTTTTTTGTATATGAAAGAATTTCTTTTAGTCCACTTGTATATTCTCTATTTTTTCCCGGCTTACCCCCTTTTTATTTGAGCAAAACTTACTACTCTCCTTAAACTGAAAGATTAATTAAAGTCTTTGCATATTATTATATCGCAAAGACTAGGAGGTTACTGATGAACCAAGTTTTTATCAGTATATTTTTACCAAAAAAACACCAGATCAAGAAAGACTTACGGGTATAAATTTTTTGGACCAACCATAAGACCAATAAAATGAATGGAATATAACTTAAAATGCAACTCAAAATATCATGAATATGAAGTTACATTTTAGCCTCTTTTCCTCACAAAAGGATAACTCATGGGCTATAAACACATTATGAGACATTCAAAACAAAGATTCACAATCTTTATTCTTTACTGCACGCGCGCACACACGTATATATATTCAGAGCATCCATCTCTAGAATATTATTGTATTTTCTCTCTCTAAAAAGATATTTATTTAAGTATTGGAAAGTCCTCACCTCCATCAAAAGGGACTTTTTGCAGATATTAGCCACAAGCCACATTGGTCTATCAAGCACCTAATATAAGTTATCAATCACCTTGGCTAAATAGAATGGATGAGATTGTTAGCATCAATTGATTAAGTAATTATCCAACCCATGAACTCTACTCCTAGATTATTGATATTTGGTACTTCATCGGCATATAATTGCTCGTAACAATTAGCAACATTAACATTTTTAATTAATGATGGAAGTGTTGCAATCACTTCAAATTCAGAACTACTTTAAGGCAACCAGGTTCGATGGATTTCTGGAGTGTTAATTTGGGTAGCCAGCGAAGCAATCCCCTAATTGCCTAATGGGTATGTGTTGACATTTGACAAGAGGGAAATACTTGCCACCCATGGAAGCCAGAGCTTAAGTTTTTAATTGCCTAATGAAATTTCATGTTTGAAATAATTTTAAGTGTTAAAAATTGAATTCCAAATAGAATTCAATCTCTAAAAAATATACAAAAGTATATCAAAAGCCAACCTTTCTAACTTGCTACACTAAAATGATAAATTAATATCAAAACTATTTTCCTCTAGATACTCTTTTTTTTTTTAGAGTTTCGAAGGAATAAGATGAAAGTAATGACAGTAATACAAGAAACAAATTGAATTGAATTATATTTATTTTAGATATGTAAATTCAATTTATTTTTTAATTGAATTCAAATTAAACATTATAATTAAATTTAATTACAATAAAAAATCGATTCCAAACAACGTGTTTTCCGGAATATGCTACCATGGCGACTGAATTGCCAGGAAATATCTCAAATGGGCACGAAGCTGGTCTTCATGGAGTTTCATGGCATATCATGAATTCGTAGAATTTAAGGATAGTTGGCAATGCACTTTGTTTCACGTGTACCAAGAAAATTGGTGATGTCTCGTGCTGCATTATAGCATTGCAAGACCTCTGCCAGATTTCAAATCTCTCTCTATCGAAGCAATACGAGAAACACATGGAGTATAAAAATACAGAATCCCGTAAAAATACAAGAAACACATGGAGTATAAAAATACAGAATCATGTAAAAATTTTAATTTAAAAATTTATTATTCAATACTTTTTTTTCTTGGTAGCCATGCTTCTTCTTTAAAAGGTTTATAACTTTTTAAATTGATTTAAATAAATTAGGAAACCTAAAAATAAAAAAAATAAAAACTCTAAATAAATTTTAAAAAAATAATAAAAGATTTATAAACCAAATAGCAAAGAAAAAAAAATCATACACCAATTAGAAAGAATATTGCAAATTTTAAGCAGTAATTTATGAGCCTTGTTGAAAGCTTTCCTGACCTTTAGTTGCTACAAAATTTTAATATAAAAATAATTAGGTTTATAAAATATTATATTAATTTCAACTTGATTCAACGAATACAAAGTTATCAGGAAAAAAAAATCTCCGGCCTCACAATGATCGATTTGTTGAAAATGCTATCCTGCTCGCTCTGTGTAAATCCTGAAGATCATCAAGATATATAAGTTGCGATAATGCTGGAAAAAAAGGAGGAGTAAAACGATAAATAGAATATGAGAAAACAAACAAAAAATCAAATCATCATTATAGTTGCAGAGGTGGGTAGGTCTCTTCCCACCAATGTGGAAGGCTTCAATCGTGGTCAAGCGATGGAGCACCAGCACAGAGCTGTCGTGGAAGAGATTGTCAAAGCTTAATTATATATGCCACTTAAATAGGATCACATTGGGCAATTTTGATGATTGATTTGCGCAAATTGAGCTATTATGCATTGTATCTCCCATTATTGTTGCATGTGTGAACATATTCTTGGAAGAATAATTTTTCAAGTATTTTAAGGGTAGGGATCTCGTATTTTCATATGAATGAATTATTAACAAGAGAGCCAGAATTTATGGTGATATTATCGTGTTTCAATAAACAGTTTATTTATTATTCATTGTAATATAATAATGTAATTATTATATTATTCCTTAGTTATATTCTTTCTTAGTTTTGTTTCGGGGGATAGGGTGGGTTTTTTTTCCATGACATAAATGTCTTTTAAGAATTTACTAGGTTATTTTGGTAATTTCTTTTTAAAATACACAGTAAAATAACTAATGTAATCCTATAATAAAATAATCAAATGCCTTCTGTATAAGGATGTTTTTGTATTTTTATGTTTGATAGAATACCAGAATTACTACATTACCTATATCATTCCAGTTTTTTAGCCATGGATTCAAGGGCTTGGTAATAATTTCCTCATAGTTTATTTGTTAACTAGTCTTGAGGGTATTCTTGGTTTTGTACAAATAAAAACAAAAACAAAAATTATTGGCGCATGCAAAACAATCGTCAGCGCGTCAACCGCTCTGCCAACTTTGAGCGATGCGTGCAGCTAACTCTGATGGTTGTAATGGCGCTTCCACCACATCATTTGATTCGTCCTGACTTCTTCTTCCTCCCTAGATGACCCGTGTATTGTGGTTTGACGAGGTTTGACCGAAACTGACTTTTCTTTTTTCTTTTCCTTCTCTTTTTTCCTTGGATTGCGTGCTGGCCATGCAAAAAATCATATCAGCCCTTCAATTTATTTTTTCTTTCGATTCAGTCTCTCTTCTCCTATTTGTAATTTTTGTATTTACATTAATTATTTCTAATTGGATTTTATTTTTTATTTCATCTCTAGTCATTTTATTTTTAAAATTTGATACTCAATTCTTTGAATTGCTATTTGTTTTGTTTTGAATCATTTTCTTGATTAATGTTTTTTACAATTCCACCCCTAGATATTTATTTTTATTTAATTTTTGTGTCAAATTTGGTCATGCTTCTTTTAATTGTTATTTTTAATTATTTTCTTAATGGATTGGCTTTTTACAATTTCATCCCTGAATATTTAATTTCATTTGATTTTTATGTTGAATTTAGTCTTAATTCTTTTAATTGCTTTTTTTTTTGCGTTGTTTTTTTTTATTATGAGTTTTTTTTTTCTCAATTTCATCCCTCGATGTTTGTTTGGTTAAGAATTTGGATTTTTTTTTTTTGGGTTTGCCTTTAATGAGGTCACACCGATATCATGACCTGGATCATAGATTTAGAAGATTAGTCAGAGTCGACTTTCTTTTTTTTTTTTAAGCTTTCATGTTTATAGCGTTATCCCAAACTCGTGTCCTAGGTCATGTGTTGGATTTCTTAGCCCGGGTTAGTTGCCAAGTTCGCTCAAGGCCTTTTTTGTTTTTTTTTTTTTTGCTTTAACAAAAACTTTAAAATTTATATTTTAAAATTTTCTTATAATAAACTTCTTGATAGGACCCAGATCTAGGTTTTCATAGGTTGCGAGCTTTTTAATATTTGATCATGTTTAGGATGTTTGTCTAGGTTTACTTGGTTTTTACATATGTTTTCAATTTCACCCGCTATGATTTTTTTTATTTTTAAAATTTGATTATTATTCTTTTAATTTTCTTGTTGCTTTTACAGGTTTTTTATTAGTATTTTTGTAGCGATCTTATCTTTTGAAATTAAATTGGTTAAAGATTATGCTATTTTACTATGGATAAAAAATTTTAGTTTGCTTTCAACAATTTTTTTTATTTCACCCCTATCATTTTTTAATTTATAAATAATATATCATATTACAAATGATTTTCAATTTCATCTCTTATGATTTTTTAATCTTTCAGGTTTGGTCTCGATTCTTTTAATTGCAGTGTTTTTAGGATATTTTTATTATTTTTTTCAAAATTCATCTTTAATGGGTTTTTTACTCTGGATAAAAACTTTTGGTTTGCTTTCAACAATTTTTTTTTATTTCACCCCTATCATTTTTTAATCTATAAATAATATATCATATTACAAATGATTTTCAATTTCATCTCTTATGATTTTTTAATCTTTCAGGTTTGGTCTTGATTCTTTTAATTGCAGTGTTTTTAGGATATTTTTATTATTTTTTTCAAAATTCATCTTTAATGGGTTTTTTCCTGTTAGATTTGAGGCCTTTTTTTTTGCTACTCCTTTTATTTTGTAAGTTTTTTTATTAGTAGTTTTTCAACTATTCCATCATTCAAAATTAAATAGGATAACATTTAAGCTTTTTGATTGAACTCGGATATATGATCTAACAAGTTGCAGGTTTTTTAGATTAGTTTAGGTTTAGGAAGTTCACCTAAGAATGCTTTGTTTTTTCCCTTTTTTAAAGTTGATGTTTTTTTTTTTTTCTTTTCTTTTCTTTTTTGAAGTTTGACTCTCTTTTTTTCTGGTTTTTTTTCAGTTAGGTTAGTATTGAGTTGTTTGATAATCCGGATAGGCTCAGGTGTGATTTTTTCTATCTTTTTTTCATTGTTTTTTGGTCAATTTATTTATTATTGTTGTTTTTTTTTTTGTATTATTTAAATTGCTACTTTAACCAATGATTTGAAACTTAAATTTTTTTTCTTTAACAAATCTTCCATTATAGTTGCATGTGTGAACATGTTCTTGGAAGAATAATTTTACTAGTATTTTAAGGGTAGGGATCTCGTACTTCCATATGAATGAATTATATCATTCTACAAGGACTAAATTGCACATAAGCCTCCTTCATTATTTATCAAAGTGCCACTAATCTCTGAATTAAAAATTACTTCTTTAATAAATTATTTAATTTGACTTAATTCGATAATTTGTTTTTATAGGTTTTTGTCAATGAAAAAACAGCCCATGAAAATTACCTTTGTGCTGTTAAAAAAAGGACTTATTTAATTAAAAAAAAACTCTTAGCCAGCATTTGCCGGCCCGTACACTCAATTTATTTTGATTGTGTCCTTATTTTTTATTTATTTATTTTATTTGAGTTGTAAAGTATATTTTATTCCCGATTGGATGTGACATTACCTTTATATACAGTTTTAAAACTCAATTTGGCTGACCCGAAACTGGAACCGGGCCGGATTAAAGAAAAAACAAGGAAAAAAAAAACCCGGTGTAATCCGGCTGACCCGATGGGTTGATCCGGCAAGACCCGGTAAAAAACCCGATTGCAACCCGTTGACTTATGTTTATTTTTTACTAAAATAACGTCGTTTTGATTTTTTAAAAAAAAATTGACCCGAACAACCCAGTGACCCGGCTAAAACCCGGAACCCGGACCTTGAACCAAGTCGGGTCTAAAAACTATACTTTTACCGGCTTGATAACCTCGAAGGAATAGAATTGAATTCTAATAATGAAAGGATTAGAATTTCTGTCTCTTTCTACCAGTAAAAAAAAAAAAAACTGTCGGTTTTATAGAATTATTATTATACAAGGAATAGAATTGAATTCTAATCATGGAAGGATTAGAATTTCTTGTTGCTATCGGTAAAAAACAACTCTCCTTATCAACCCTATAAATAAGTTATCTTCAGATCGAGAAGGCTATTATTCTCTTCCCCAAAAAAGCAAAAAACAGGTAATATTATTTTACAAACGAGAGTGAAGTTTATATTATTATTAATTATGCTGTAGTCATTATTTTCTGCTAAACTTATTTTTTGTCCCCTCATGATTTCTTTGAATGTTGACACTAATTATGGATGATAAATATAATAATATATAGGTAAAAACGTCTATGTTACTGCTTAATTATACTGTAATTTATCCTGTGCTAGGCTAAACTTACTGGTCCATAGTAAATATTCCTTTTTTTCTTACTGTGATTACCATGCAACCAGCTTAAAATTAAATTACAATGAAAACGATAATTTATTGTGGGTTTGATACTTCAGTGTAGAATATTTTTAAAATAAAAATATATTAAAATAATATTTTTTAATGTTTTTATAATCCATACATTGAAATCATTTAAGAATATATAAAAAAAAATTAATATTTTTAAGCGAATGCAACTTCGTGGAATTTTCAAAAAGATGAGGTAGAAGATAGGCTTTTTGGCTGTCCCCACAAGGACTTTAATCAAGTCAAACAAAAAACTTCACTCGGTTCTCTCCGTGTTGTGTGGTTTATCTTTATAAATAGAAGGAAGGATTAGCGCTTGAGTTCGAACAAAGCACGTTGGATGCAATATTTCATCTTATAGCTCTGAATTTTCTTGAGCTTCTCAGCGTGTCATTCTCTGCAGTTTGAAGACATGGGTGTTGAAACTACCAACAATGATCATGGCTACACCCAGAAAGAGGTGAGCCCACCCCCCTCTCTCTCTTACTTTTTTCCTAGATATTGTTAGTTTTGCAGAGAAACAAGACATGAAAAGTGATGAATACTTTTCCAAAATGGTTGGAGTTTTGTCTTTAGTTAGCTTTTAACTTGATTCTTGCATCATTAACCTCTCCAATTAGCACCTTTTGTTATGTATTAGAATTTCTTTTTCTTAATTCCTGTCCCTTTTTTTGCTTTCGGGACAGTTTTGGCACATCTTTCTTCTTGGCAAGTAGAGGAGAAAATGAAACGTTTCAGCTTCTTGCTTTTATTTTTATCCAATTTCGAGAATCTAATTAATGTAATTAAGAATGTTATTAAAAACAAGAACTCGCCATAAACGTTCAGGTGCTCTGCTACGAATTAAGTGGTAAATCTGTGTGCATCATGTATTCAAGAACTGAGGGCATAACAAAGAACAAATCTGCTGATGTGATTCACTGAGGGATTCACAGTGTCTTGCTTCTTCTTTTTCTTAAAAAAACAAAAGGGCATCTACATTTTGTCTCCTTTAATCTCTTAAACTGCACCAGTCCCTTTAATTTACTGCAATTTCATCAAGCTGGCAATCTTCATGTTCATAGCCTGTGTCCAGTCAGTTTATTTTCGTTTTTTTTTTAATTGTCCGAATTGAGTATATGATAGCGATGCTATATAAAAATAGTTATGTTTATTGCTCCAATATACTTCCCTTTCCTTCATAAAGAAGGAGAAGCATAGAAAGAATCCTCAGTATGTTTCTGCTGCACATTTTTTAGTTTTTTTTTTATTATGGTTAATTAATTTCTCAAAAAAGTTGTGGTTTCTTAAATTATTGTTTTCTATTTCTTGATACTTTAGACTTAATTAGACAGCTTTAGTAACACGTAATTGCCTTCAATATGTTGACTTTACAAATTTAGACTCTACACGCACATCAACTGCTTCGTTCTTCTTGTTAATTTTTCCAAGCCTAACATTTATCTTTGGAAATTTGTATCCACTTGACTCACCACTATGCTCCTCTTTTTCTCTGCCATATTCTAATCTTGCATGTCAGCTACCTAGCTAGCTAGGTCAGCAATTCAAATTAATCGTTTTCAATATTTTTCTTTATTGGTTCTCAACGTTACAAAGTATATTGCCAGTTGCCACTGAAAAATGAAAATAAAAAAACACCTGTAACCATCATCATCATCATCAATGGATTTGGGGGATTCTAGAGTAAAAAATTGATTAAAATTTAATAGAGGGTGCACCAAATAATTAACACTTTCTAAGATACCAGTACCCTTTTACTTAATGAATTTCTAAGATATGCCTTAGTTGTAGCCTTGTCGGTGTATACATACAGCTCATAAATTTTCTACTACTATAATTTTTCCTTTTTCTTGTTATGGGACGATTGCGGTTTTTACTCTTCATGCACATGGCTACTTGCATATTATTTGACCCTTACACTCATTACAGCAAATAAATATGGTTTGTTTTGGAAAATAAATAGTTCTTTTTTTAAAAAAAAAAAAAAAAAAAAAGGATAAGAGGAGTATGTGTGTGGGAAACCATGTTAGATCAAGCAGGACTTGAGGAAGAGTAGATGATTATTTCTGAAGTCTTTATCGGTGGCTATGGTTGTTTTATATTTAGTACAGGGACACTTTTTTCCATTGCCAGAAATGATGGGATCTATGTGTAGCTAGTCAAAGTCAGATTAACGTTATAAATAGTGGTGGTTGGGTGATGTGTGAGCCAACCAATTGGCTGATAGCTAGGTTCCAAAAGTATGAAGATTAAAACTTTGGAAACTGAACTACTAGAAAATGGACTAGTTGACAAATGATCTAGTGCTTGTTATTCCAGAGGTTTAGGGATATCTAGATCCATAGGATTGGAATATTAAAAAATAAATAATGAAAAGAACTAATGGGTGCGCTGAGGACTTTTCTGCAAGCTTTGTTTTACAGAATGAACTGTGTAGTGTCAACTTGTAGGATAAAGGGAGGGAAATAAATTTATTCAACTTTTTTGCGTTGTCTGATATCATTTTCTTGAATTATAGTCTAATTCTGTTGCTGATTCAATAGCAAGAAACAACGATTCTGTTGTATTATTCTGTATGTTTTGCTGTTAAAATTGATGTAGAAATGTGTAATCATCAATGACAGGATGATGAAGTAGCAAGGCAGAAGGCAATTGATGATTGGCTTCCAATTACTTCTTCAAGGAATGCAAAATGGTGGTACTCAGCTTTCCACAATGTCACTGCCATGGTTGGAGCTGGTGTCCTCAGTCTCCCCTATGCCATGTCAGAGCTTGGATGGTATGTTCAGCAGCATATTTTTTTAAAGGGAAAGAAGACGTCTTCCCAGCTGTGGCCCATTTCATTATGATATTAATGACTTTTTTATCAATGTAACGTTCTATTTGTTATTTTCAGGGGTCCTGGTGTGGCTGTGCTAATCCTATCATGGATCATCACGCTATACACACTATGGCAAATGGTTGAGATGCATGAAATGGTGCCAGGAAAGAGATTTGATAGATATCATGAACTTGGTCAACATGCTTTTGGTGAAAAGCTTGGCCTCTACATTGTTGTGCCGCAGCAACTTATTGTTGAAGTTGGTGTGTGCATTGTGTACATGGTTACTGGGGGCAAATCATTGAAGAAGTTCCATGATATTGTGTGCAGCACATGCAAACCGATCAAACAAACCTACTTCATTATGATTTTTGCCTCTGTTCACTTTGTGCTCTCCCATCTCCCCAACTTCAACTCCATCTCTGGTGTCTCTCTGGCAGCTGCAGTCATGTCCTTGAGGTAACCCTACGCTTTTAGGCCTTCACATAAAATTTACAGAGTCTGGGTGCCAAAATTTGTGATATGGAACCCCACAACACAATTAAAAAATAAAAAATAAAAAAGTAAGTAAGAGAAATTTAAGGGGCTAGAAATTGATATGTTTTTCTAACATTCCAAGTCTTAGGAAACTATGTTGCCATCTATAAATCTATGAACTTCACTTGCACTAAAATTGATTTACATTTTCATTGCAGTTATTCCACGATTGCTTGGTCGGCTGCTGTTGATAAGGGTGTTCAGCCAGATGTGCAATATGGATATAAAGCTACTACTAAGGTAGGAACAGTCTTTAACTTCTTCAGTGCCCTGGGTGATGTGGCTTTTGCTTACGCTGGGCACAATGTGGTCTTGGAGATTCAAGCAACAATCCCATCTACACCTGAGAAGCCATCCAAAGGACCTATGTGGAGAGGAGTCATAGTTGCCTATATAGTGGTGGCTTTGTGCTATTTCCCTGTTGCTCTAATTGGGTACTGGATCTATGGAAATTCAATCTCCGACAACATCCTCATCACATTGGAGAAGCCTGTATGGCTTATTGCAATGGCTAACATGTTTGTTGTGGTCCATGTTATTGGAAGCTACCAGGTGCAAATCAAAGCTTATCTTAGCCTTTCCTCCTTACTTCAGATTGATATTTATTGCAGATTTTTCAACATTATTTTTTTTCCACAATGCAGATTTATGCTATGCCAGTGTTTGACATGATGGAAACTGTGTTAGTAAAGAAATTGAATTTCCGGCCCACTATGATTCTTCGTTTCTTTGTACGCAATATTTATGTTGGTAAGAGAACTCCTCAGTTATTAAGTTTAGGTTTTGAATTCAAGGTTTTCATGTGAAATCAAGTAGATCGAGTTTGAAATTAGATTTATTTATCTGTTCTTGTTTTCATTGCAGCATTCACAATGTTTGTTGGCATTACCTTCCCTTTCTTTGGTGGTCTTCTTGGATTTTTTGGAGGATTTGCTTTTGCCCCGACTACATACTTTGTAAGTGGCTCTATTTTATTTCAGTCTAGTATGATTGAGAAAACTATTATGTGATTGGTCTCTTAAAAGATTTTGCATCAATGCCTAACCTCACTGTTTCATTCTTCAGCTCCCTTGCGTAATGTGGCTTGCCATCTACAAACCAAAGAAGTTTGGCTTATCTTGGTGGGCTAACTGGGTAAGTTGTTGAAGATCTACGCTTATGTATTTGCTTTCTATCTAAATTCACTTAACCTTACTTAATTTATTCAACCGCAGATCTGCATTGTCTTCGGCGTTATCTTGATGATTGTATCACCCATTGGAGGGATGAGGCAAATCATAATTCAAGCCAAGGACTACAAGTTCTACAATTGAACAACCTTTCCAAACCTGCATGAAGGGGATTGCTATAAAACAAAAATCCTCAAGTGAAGAAACCAAAATGGTGACAGCAACGATGGCAACAAACAAAACTAGATCTTTAAATAGGGCTTATCCAGTATTATTAAGACCCCAATAGACTGTTTTGGAGTATTGACATGCTTCTTGCTCGTGTAAGTTTGAATGGTGGCCGCAGATTCATAAGAGGGTTTCCTACATGCCTATACTTCCTTTTTTTTTTTTCACCATTTGTGTATGCATATATCACGCCTTTTCCATTTCATGTTTTGTTTTAGCTCAATTTGGCTTGTCAATTCCCTTCTTCGATTACTGAAATGAATACAGATAAAGTGTTTTAATTTGCATTTAAGGTGAATATGTTCGTGCATAGATTACCATCTTTTTTATCTCACGTCAGAAATCTCTGCAGCACTTTGCCATTTCCACATTTTATAACGGAAAGTCTTGCATCTAGTTGCCTGGAATTTGCTCACAGAAATTTGGAATCCTCATGTTAGAGCTATCAAATAAAGAAGACGAGTCAGAATGTCTAACAAGAAATGCACTCTGAATAATCATAGCAAAAAAGATTACTCTGTAACCAAAAAAAGATCACTTTGTAGTGGAATCGAATGGCAAGCTGTACAAAGTAGACTTTGCTAAAATGTTGCTATGGATATCATAATAATAAATAAGAAAATCAAGTTCAGTTTCCCTCATATCATACCATATACTCCTGCTAAATCCTAAACAATATCAGCTTTTGAAATATGACATCCTAGAAGTTGTGTAAGAACCATACCTACAACGAAAGCTGCAGAGGGTATAATAATAGCAAGAAATCCTGCACGATTTTCACCAGCTGATGTTAAGGGACAGCAAAAGGTGATGCCTATACTAACTCAAGGAATTGCAGAAATATACTCTTGATGTGATCATTGGCTTCCAAATGGATCAACTGTTGATAAAAAGGAAGAACAGGATAAGGATCAATATTTGTCAGGACTTAGGCAAAAATGTTAAGGTAACTTATCTCGTTAGGCTTGAGATCGGTGCCCAGAGATGGCACAGGATGCTGTTGATTATAACAAAAATTTGATGTAGGATATTAAACGAAGATTTTGCATAAATTGAAGTTCATCACAAGGGATCATCACCCAATGATAAGCTGGAAAGCCGAGAGCTCTTGTTTGTATTATTCTGATATTAGTATTCCTGGGCAGTGTTTGGTTTCTTTTGCAAGCTTCAAAGGCAAAATAACCAAAGATGTAAAGGTTGAGAAGGGAGCATTAACGCAAACTATCCATGTCTATTTATCTTTCAAATTGTAGATATGACTCAAGGGGATATTTCAGAAACAAACCTTATGCTCTTTGTGTCAGGATAAACTCCTCGCTTCAGTTGTGTGGTAAACTAGATGGCTGGAAGATTTTGTGTTGGACTATAAGGTCACGTTTGATTATTGTTTCAGAATAAAAGAAACTGAAAATAGCTTGGCTCTTTCTCTCTCTCCATTTTAGAGAAACTGAAAATTGGCTAAAAATTATCCTAATTTTATCTTCGTCTCCACAATAATATCCTTCGTATATCTTTCTTTTTCGTCCCAAAACAGCAACAAAATGTTATCTAATAGTTGAAATTAGCTAGTTGTTCAGGTGGGAGACTGCCTTTATGAAAAAAAACTTTCGATAAACTAATAATGATAGCTAGTCTTTTTTATATTAAACTATTATGGTGGTGGGCCTTGTATCACATTGTCTGTTATCCGATGAACTACCCATGAATCTTCTTCTTCATCAACTCCATTCAATCTAATATTTTTATTTTATTATATCAGGTATAAGCTATATTCTAATATTAGAAATTAGAATAGAAAGCTTGGGATCCATCAACCTATCCTCTCTTTTTTTTATTTTTGACTCAGTGGTTAGCCCTTGAATTTACATATGCATAAGTATTCTATTCTTGTAATATTATTTTTCTCATTCTTGATAATATATATATATTTCATATTCTTTCTCCAAACCCTGCTGCTACTAAGAAGGATATTCACTTTTTAAAATATCTCGTATAAATAAGCAGGAACACAGGATGGGGTTCGATTTATCTCGACGAGAGCGAGAATAACCATATAGTAGCAGGTATTTGATTGTGTTCGTGTTTGAGTTGCTTTTAATTGTGGTTAAAACAAACCTTGCTGGGATGAATGGAAAAAATAGCATGCCGTATCGATAAAGAATATTTCCTTCTTACATCCTTGTTTGAATTCTTGGTGCAGCCATGAAAAGAAAGATTGATATGTAAAGAGATTTCCAGGAAACTGCAGGCTGTTCTTGTCATAGATAGAGATTGCAGAATAAGTTGACCTTAGCCCAGAAATAGTAAGGAACGGGACAGCGTGGTTTTGTAGATCAGATATCAATGAGGATTTGATTCAAAATGACGTGCTAGCAAACATACAGCTGTTGATTATACACCAGCAGATTTGTCAGTATTACTAATACTATAACCTTAAACGTATGGTAGCTGTATGTTTCCCAAAGATTCCACCATTGCAATGTTTGGCGCCATGTGTGAGTGCAAGCATAATAAATTATATCAGATGGAGTAGGCAGAATAGATAAATAGAAAAGAAGTTCGACAGTTTCAAGGCCTGCCTGCCACTTCGCCAAAGGCCTCGGTCAGATACTCCTAAGAAGGTGGCGATTCCTTGATAGGAATATCACCGCCATGTTGCAAAAATGGTGATCCTGTGTTTGCATGGAAAGCATTTAGGGTCCCCAGCTGTTGACAGGATTTGATGGTTAATTTTACTTGAAAAGTAGAGGAATAATAATGACGAATTTTATAGTTGGCCAATGTCATTAACCTCTTTGCGGGAAATACAAGCAAATTGCAGCATCTAAATGCTGTGTATGTTTTTTTTTTCTATCTTGTTTAGCAGAAGGCTGCAAGAATTAGGTGCATGAATGCCGACCAACATCAATATCAACAAGCCAAAACAGCCTGCCCACCTGACCAAGAGCGCTTAGGGTGTGCTGAAAATGGTTTTTCCTTTTTCAGTTTTTCTTTTTCAATGCAAAATTGAAAACGTTTTACTGAGCTGAAAATAAAATTCTATATAAAAAAATACGAAATACATTGGACTTCCAAAGCCAAAATCATTCATGTTCAATGCACGCAGGGTGCCAAAAACATTACAATAGAATATGTAACAAAATGGAAAAATGAAAAAAGAAAAAAGAAAAAAAGGAAGAGAGAATGAAGAATCTATACAGAAAAGAATTTAAGGTAAGTATGATATTTGTTTGTTAATTAAGATACCGCTCGTGTATTCTGCTCTTTGCAGTATATATTTCCATTTAAAAAAGATCCATTATATTTAATTCTCTTGGATTATGTTGCTTGTCATCAAGCTGGCGAACGGTTTCCCTTTAAAGTCATCGTCATTTTCGATATTTCCTTAACTCGCAATTCCTAATTATATATTGCTATTTCCAAAGATTCATTGTCATCTTCATTTGTCACAAAATTCTCAGCCTGCACAGAAATGGGTACTCAAGTTCCTGATAATCAAAAACCTGATGTCCCCGAGGAATTATCAGAAGTATGTCCCTCTCCTGTCGTACACAACAACATGTTTTCATCTGGAATGAAAGCTAGACTCTGCTATGTGAAGTTACAGCAGGCTTTGTTTGTCCATTAGGATCTTACCTCTTCTTGTAACAGAAATATTTCTGCTGAGCTATGCTAGGATGCAGGATAACAAAGTTATTAGAAGCAAAAATAGGAGGTTACTTTACATACAATATGCCTTAGGATAGTGCAAATCATGTTAGCTTGTGGAACCAAGATCCTGAGTCTGTGATCAATCAACAAATCATAGTCATGAAACCTTTTTTTTATTTTCTGGAATATCTATCTAGCATGTACTTGGAATTGGATTACTCAATTTTTAACACTGCAGTTTTGTTATTGAAAGTAACAAGGAGATGTGATATTGTGAATGACAGGCAGATAGAAGGAAGAAAGAGATTGATGATTGGCTTCCAATCACTTCCTCGAGAAATGCAAAATGGTGGTATTCAGCTTTCCACAATGTTACGGCCATGGTTGGAGCTGGTGTCCTCAGTCTTCCATATGCAATGGCAAATCTTGGATGGTATGTGTCTTCGTCAGCATCGTCGTGAAATTGCCTGATTCATATTTGTCCTTAAATCTTTAAATTTTTCTAGAAAATGGAATTAGTCTTAATCTGTGACAGCATGATTGGTAATTCAGGTCTTTTTCATCTTTGATTCCAGGGGCCCTGGTACCGTAATTCTTGTGCTCTCATGGACCATCACTTTGTACACCCTATGGCAAATGGTTGAGATGCATGAGATGGTTCCTGGGAAACGATTTGACCGATACCATGAGCTTGGCCAGCATGCCTTTGGTGAAAAACTTGGTCTTTACATAGTAGTGCCCCAGCAGCTTATTTGTGAAGTAGGGGTTGACATAGTCTACATGGTTACTGGAGGAAAATCACTTCAGAAGATCCACAATTTAGTGTGCAAAGACTGTGCACCGATCAAATTAACCTACTTTATCATGATTTTCGCCTCGGTTCATTTCGTGCTTTCTCATCTTCCCAACTTTAACTCCATCTCTGGTGTTTCACTGGCTGCTGCAGTCATGTCTTTGAGGTATGTTGGCCGCAAGTCAATTCACCACCCTCTTTGATTTGCAATACATAATTCTAAATTCTCTGCTGGAAAATTGAAGAGGATAGGATGGAAATGAGAGGGACGAATTGCTTAAATGATTTCTAGAAATTAATCAATGAGGCAACCGTTTAGCATAATCCATTATGAATTCGAAAAATAACGATCAGCTTAGCCAGAGACTGCAGCCTCCTGTGTTATAAATGAAAAGCATTCCTACAGGGTACACCTAATGCAACAGAGAATTCTTAAAGAGTCACAGGAATTCATTTACTTCTTGTTTTGTACTTTCTAATTGATGGTGACCAAACACAATCGTGTTTGGTGTAATGAATCTTTTGCAGTTACTCTACCATTGCATGGTCAGCTTCTGTCCACAAAGGTGTTCAGCCAGATGTCGACTATGGCTACAAAGCCTCGACAACTTCTGGAACGGTCTTCAATTTCTTTTCTGCCTTGGGCGATGTAGCTTTTGCCTATGCTGGGCACAACGTTGTGTTAGAGATTCAAGCAACAATTCCATCTAAACCAGGCAAGCCATCGAAAGGGCCAATGTGGAAAGGAGTGGTGGTTGCCTATATAGTTGTAGCATTGTGCTACTTCCCAGTTGCTCTGATAGGGTATTACATGTTCGGTAATAAAGTCGAAGATAACATACTCATATCGTTAGAAAAACCAACATGGCTCATCGTAGCAGCTAACATGTTCGTCGTTATCCACGTTATCGGAAGCTATCAGGTTTGATTTGATGCAGTTGATCATGTCTCATGAGCAGTTCAATCACCATGATAGCAAAACTAACATGAATTTGTCCTGAATTTTTTTTTTATTATTATTTTGTTTCTGTTGTACAACAGATATATGCAATTCCAGTATTTGACATGCTAGAAACATTGCTGGTAAAGAAGTTGCATTTCAGGCCTTCCAGAAAGCTTCGATTCATTACACGCAATATATATGTTGGTGAGTAAATTTCACCAGTGTTGTCACTTCGGAAGTGTCTGGTTTAATTCGTATAAACTGAGACTTCGATTTTGATTTCAGCGTTTACAATGTTCGTTGGCATCTGCTTCCCTTTCTTTGGTGGTCTTCTGGGATTCTTCGGAGGATTTGCTTTTGCCCCAACAACTTACTTTGTAAGCACTAGTTTCTTGTCCTGTGCAATAAAAAATGAAATTTAGTTGCAGAAATTTCTTGTTTAGTTTACGGACTTTTCAAGGATGCTTCAGTTCCAATTCCTGAATCTCTTTCCTTTCATTTTCAGCTCCCTTGTATCATGTGGCTGGCCATCTACAAACCTAAGAGGTTCAGCTTATCATGGATCACCAACTGGGTATGCTCAATGCTTAATTTTTCACACCACACTTTGATATGCTTTTCATCTCCTCAAACCTGATCCTGCTTTCTCCATTTCAGATCTGCATTATACTTGGCTTTTTATTGATGATTTTGTCACCTATTGGAGGGTTGCGGACTATCATACTAAATGCCAAGGGCTACAAATTTTTCTCTTGATCAATCCTCACACAACTCAGTGTAAATTCTGAGAACTATATTAGACTGGCGCCCTGTAGCTGTATTAAAAATAAGATGTCGTTGACAATAAGTCAGGCTCAGTTTGTGCAGAAGTCATTGCTGATCGGTAGGTATTGTCTTTTCCAGTGTCCAGCAATGTTGTTTTCAAGCCTTGCCACAGTTTGTGTTTTATTTGAACTACAGTTGCCTTGCATTTTGCGTGTCAGCAGAACATAATCTTATTATTTGTTTTTGGTAAACAAGTGTCTGGATTTGAGGACTAACCTTGCCTCGGATTCTTTGTTTCCTATGAAACGCCATGGAAGGAATTCTGGAGTCACTTTAATATCATCAACATTTTGCATAGGTCTTGGAGGTCATGATTCCTCGCTGTCATTCTCACAACTCATCTCTCGTGGTTTTGGAAGAGCTTACTCGTGCAATGTAGACATCTTAGTTCGATTTCCACTCTACAATTTCTCTGAACCATGCTTCAAGATTGTTGTATGGTATAGGGAATTTTCTCACCAAAAGCTACTGTTGAAGAGTTAAATTATTGATGTCCTGTTTGAACTCCAGGAATGACTGGTATGCTTACCTTGTATAATTCCTCCTCCAAATCTAGCTATTTTTTTTCAGCAAAAAAATATATAGCTTTTCTTATATGTAAAAAATTGAAAGCAATTAAAATAAATATAAAAAGAATGAACAATTTGAAATAAAAATTAAAAAAATATATCTCATTAATTAAAACTCATTTATCTCCTTTTAAAAAAAAAAATTATGAGAATATTGTTTTTTCATCGGAATTATAGAAGCAAGAGTTGACAGTATTTGCAAAAATATATAAAAAAATATATGAATAATAAACTTCTCTCTTGTCACTACTTGGACCGTATGGAATATTTTTTTTTTATTAATTATACAATAATAAAAAGAATATCTACAAGAAAGACAACATATGAAATTATAAAAAAAAAATAGCTAAAAAAATAATATTTACTAAAATAAAAAAATGCTATAATCTTATATTAAAAAAAATAAAAATTTAATGATATTTAATAAAATAATTCAAAACATATTTTTAATTATTTACTCTAATGAATCTTAATTAAAATTATATATAAAAAAAAAGCTTTTATAAAAGCACACCTAGTGCCAGACCCATAATAAAGAAGGGCCAGCCAAGTACGCATGGGCCTATATGCCCAGATTCGTGTATTTGACCTTCTTTTCTCTCTTTTTTTCGCTAACTTTTTTTTATAAAAAAAAATAAAACAAACAAGGCATCTTTGACTATAAAAATGCCAACCACCTTAGGTTGGGAAGTCACGAGTCACCCTAAAAAAACCCATCTTGCAATAAGAACTTCATTTTCATGAGCCCCAATTTGCTTTCTCCAGTCAAATAAATCATCAAAAACACTTCAATAATATTCCTCACTTATTAATATCGAACTTAATTTTTTTTTACTTCAATTTAATCAACAATAACCTTTTCTTTTCTTTATCATTTCCCGATAATTTTCTCTCATTTCTCAATTTCAATTACCAAAACATGAACGAAAGGAACTATACCTTTGTTTTCAGTCTGATTTTTTTTTCTTTTAATTGTGTCCTTATACTACAAATTCAAAATACATTTTATTAAATTTGCCTCAAATCAAAACCTTTAAATCTCAATATTATGCAAGGAGAAAAAACTCTCAACCCACGAGATTGTCATTGTTACATAATGTTTCTGTCTTGTCCTGAGATCGACGTCCTGAGTCCTCTAGACATTCTGACCAACCGGCCACTCTACTCACAACAATACCGAGAAATAGTAAGATTCATCCTGGAAAACAGAAAAGCTTTACCACCGCTTTGACTCTAAAGACTGCTACTATTTCCAGCTATGAATTCTATAGAACAAGAGGCCGTAAAGATCACAGGTTGGATACAAAAAGCCAACTACATTTGCCTGCTTCCCCTTCGACACGGGCGATCTAATCTTTCCCACATTTGACTAATCCCATCAGAAATCAAGTACCTGTACAATTATTTTCCCTGACTAGATCACTAGTTCCTAGCTCAAATTCTGAAACTACTCTAATTCAGTTCTGCTCTTCTTTTTCACTCGTCTAATTTATTACAAAACGAAAATCTGTGATTCATTGAGGTTTCTGCAGCCAAAACTGTTCTTAGCTGCTCAAATTGTTTCAGCTGTTACCAAATTCCATACCAGTTTGGTCATATAAAAGTGGGGATCCAACATCTATAAACCTTAGCACCTGCCCACCCATTTTGAACATCAACATAAATGCCGTGAGAGGAAGGACAAAACGATGCAACTGCCATTCCAATCTGCCCATACTCAACCCCTTTTTGAGGAAAATTTCCCAATCATGCAACCACCCTTTTAAAGCCTGGGCCAGCCACTCCTACCCACTTCATTAATCTATACAGCTTTCTTGTTGGCCAGCTCCAACACCATAGTTAAATTTTTAGTTGTAGGTTTTTTTAAAAATTATTTTTAATATCAATATATATCTAAATGATTCGAAATATAAAAAAAAAATTAATGTTTTTCGAAAAACAAGGCCATACCTGTCACGTTGTATAAGAAGGTGGTTGGAAGTGATTTCACCCTTTTTTTATTAAAATTAAAAAATTTTTAACTTCAAATTAAATTTTACTATTATTTTGATATTTTTCTGAGAAATAAACACTTAAAAAAACAATCAACATCACACTTTTAAACACATTCAAACACCGTCTATGTATATCAGAGTTGCATTCACAAGAAAAGTTTTCAGATAATAACTAGTAAACAAATCAACTTAACCACCTAGAGCCCTACAGATAATTGCTACATAAATCATAGATTGCTTGCATTGAAAATGTAAAATGAAGGGAAATTTCTTGAGCCAAAATGAAGAAATGAAAACATAAATTTGAGTTTATTAATTTATGTCGATTTCTTTTCCAATTTAGCACTCCTTTCTCTGTACAATTGAACCCACAAATTGGTAACCCACAAAATACTAACACTAATAGCAATTACAACAACAAACAACCAAGAAACCCAAATCCATTTGGGAATTATACCACCATCAACCCCACTAATAAAAAACGCACCCATTTGATACACAAAATAAGGCCCCAAAATCCCTCTAACGACGGAATAAAAGGCATAAAATGGCAGAGACAAAAAATCATACACTTTGGCAGCAAACTCCACATCGATTCTCCTCGCATTGGCAAGTGTCCACGCGTTCTGACACGCGCTAGTCACCTCTGCAAGAATCAACAGCATCAGTACCGCGTAGGCGCCGCGAGCGACAAGGTAGCGGCAAGTGACGAATACAAAAAGAGTTGCCAAGTGATGCCCGATGAAAAGGATGTCACTTGGTGAGAAAATAAGGTAGTGAATAAGATCCATTAAGAAGTAGGAAATGCTATAGTCAAGGACCGAGGCTTCTGTTTTTGTGTTTAAGGAAGAGAAACCTCGGTTTGGGTTGGTGAATAGTGCGTGCGTCGCTAAAAACACCGCCGGTGTACCGTGAAATATAGAGATTAAGCAACTGGCTGCTTCGGGTCGGATCTTGGGACTCCAGTTACGGAAAACAAGAAAATGGGCTGCGAGGTAAATGGTGAGGAAGAAGGAGAAGAGGATAGGGAGGTCTGGGAGTGATTTGATTAGGGTTTCCATTATTTTTTGAACCTCTTTTTTAATGAATTTAGAGAGTGATTTAACACACACAAAATAGAGAGAGATTTTATAGAGAGGGAGGAGATTGATTTGGTGATGGTAGTGGTGGTGTTAGGGGAAGGGGGGCGTTTGGTGAGAGACTCTCTCTCACTTCTTTTGCCTTTTTCGTCCGTGCTTCTCGAGGAATTGAGAGCTTCAAGGTTTACAAGGGATTGTGAAAAAGGAATTCAAAAAACGAGGTCGTTTTAAAGCGTTCGCTATTATTTCAGGGTTGACTAGAAATTTAACCCGTATTATGCTAACGATGGAATTAATTTTTTTTTAATATAAAATAATATATGTGTTCTAAATATTTTTTTTAAAAAAATCTATACAAGAATTAGAATAACTTAGATAACTAGTTAAAATATAGTTATATAAAAATAAATATTTAAAATAATATTTTTTTATAAATATTTAGTCAAAAATATATTAAAATGATTCAAATTAATATGAAATAACTTCTTTATCTGCATATTAGATCATAAGAATATAATAAGTTTTTAGAAAATAAATTAAAATAAATTATAAAATTTAATTTTTAATAAATTCAAAGTTAAAAGATGAAATTGAAGAAAAATCAATAAAAAAAACAAATATAAATCAACCCGGGTTAACTTGTCAAACTCGTAACCCAAATAGTAAAATTAATAAGTGTTAGAAGATGAAATTAAAAATAATACAACTCGAGTTAATCAAAGTTAATCAGTTAAACATGTAATCCAAGTCATGCGATAAAAATAACCTTATAAAAAATAAATTAAAATAAATTATAAATTCTAATTTTAGATAAATTTTAAAAAAAAAATTTAAATCAACTTGTTAACCACACAATTCAAATCATTTCAAATCATGAGACTAAAAAAATCTCATAAAAAAATATAAAACTTAATTTTTAATAAATCTAATACTAAAAAAATATAAATAAAACTAAAAAATATATATTAATGTGGAGAGAGAATAAAATCTCCTCTGGTAATAAATATAGGTTATTTAAAATCGAATGAGAACGGAGAGTTATAAATAAGAGTTTTCGCATGTTCTCAGTATTATGTTGCAAACGCTTTTACTTTTCGTTTAAGAGTTTTAAAATGTATCGAATATATTTTTAATATAAAAACATCAAAATCATAAAAGAAAAAAACATGAATTTAATATATTTTTTTAATCAAACAGTTTTAAAAAACATCTAAAATCAAAATCCACTATACTCCGAAACAGTACAAATCTCTTATAATCTATTTATGATTCGAAGAATCGCAAATAATTTTAATTTCAAGAATCTCTTTGATTATTTTGAGCACAAATCCTTTCTTTTTTTTCTTTTTCTAGAGAGAGTTGAAGATATTTTTATTTTATTTTTTCTCATTTTCCCAATTTTTTAAAAAGAAGACCGAACTCGCAGCAAATATGATACATGTGATCGTTCAGCAGAAGACACTGGAATAAAACAACATACTAACAGCCCTCCAAGACTTAAAAGAAACCAGATTCCAAAAATGCTCAGCATAGGCTTTCTACATAACCAGGCCAAGAATCCAGAGGAACCAGAAATTCCATACTGTTGCTCCAAATGGTCAGTAGACATTCTGGCCACTCTAGCACATGGAAGAAGCAAGCTTACAGGCATCACCATATAATTGCAATCCCCCTCCCTGTCCACAGACATTACACTGAACTCTCACATTATCACATTGAAGGCATCAGAATCCCAGCGCATTATCCTCAGCCTCTATTAGACTTTGATCAAAAACCTAAAGGACATAAGTTTTTGGTTCGCATAACCTATAATCCACTCCACCTATATCAATTGCACACCAACCCAAAAGCCATAGAACTGATAGTAAGATCAATTACACCACCATTAGCATCAAAACACAATCTACCAAATGCGATCCCATCACCTTCAACCACAAAATTCCAACAACAATACTACATAGAGAAAACAGACTTCCCACCAAATTCCAAGGTCACCCAAAGAAAGTAACTTATAGCCTGTAATCATTAGATACCATATTGGGTTCACGTAGTTCCAAACTCAGCTCTCTCTTAGATAAAACCGAGTCTCAACACAACTCTCTGCTGCTTGCAACAAAGGTCTTTATGCTCTTGGGCAGACGCAGTGCACCAGATCAATCTTTCCATGGCCTACACACAAGCTCTTGTGTCAGGGTAAAATCCCATGTCGTGCATGAGTAGAATATTTATACATCCAGGCTGTCCATGGTCCTGTTCGCTATATCCAAGAGCCCATCTTGTAAAGTAAAGGACCCTAGTGGCCTGACAGCCATTCAGAATTGCTTAGGCGGTGATTTTTCCCCGATAAGAGGTCAAAACATTGCTTCTTGATTCAACATGACAAACAAAGAATCACAGTTCAGTCAATCTCTCCCTCTTCTACTTCATTTAAAGGATTTAAAACATTTAACGGTTCACCCTCTTCCTCCTCTTCATCATCTTTCATGAACAAACCAAGTTGTTCTAAGGGGTTACACGCCCCAAACTTGAACCCACCCAAGCCATCTTGTGAGGGATCTGGGCTCGTCTCATCTACAGAGATTGGTACATGCTCAGCAGGGACAACCCTGAGCATTTCCAGGTCTTCAAGAAACTGAGAGTTCTCATTAATTTCAACAGTCTTTTCCATCTGCACAATAAACATACTCCAATAAAATACAGAACACAGAATGATGAAGAAGCTACAGTTCTGCAGCATGAACTTCATGCTTTTACCTTCAGCAACGCCTGTCGCGCTGCCTCTCTTTCAAGCTCCCTCTTCCGTCTAGCCTCAGCCGCAGCTGCTGCCTCGGCTTGCCTTTGAGCATCTTCGGCAGCTTGTGCTTCAGCAAGCAACCTCGCTTTTTCTGGCCAGACAAGAATACATCATCAGCTTGGAGATGCTAATAAATTAAAATACACATTGATATAGTGCACACCACATGTTCACCCAAACATGCAACCAAGAGAATTCACACAGAACCACAGACATGATGTGAAAAGTTCAAAGGCAATTCAGAACAGAACCTTTCTTTTTATGCAGTTCAAGTTCCTCCCTCTCCCGCTGCAATTTCTGAGGATCCCCCTTGTCACCCTGATTCCAGCAAGATAAAATCAAATGAGATAAAATCCAAAAAATATTATTACACTGCACATGAACAAAAAGGTCAACTTTGAAGGTAGGAAAAATTTGTGCCAGACCTGTGAAAGTGACTTCTCTTTAGCTTTTAATATGGTATCGGCAAAACGGTTCTTGATCAAAGCATGCCTAATACGCTTCTCAAGAGAGACCTGGCTATCACTTGGAGCACTTTCCCCTAAGAATTTAGATGTTTATGAATTGATTAGTGATAAGATCCCCAAAACATAAAACAAAAAGAAAAGTCCTTCCATCCTCTTAAACTTACCATCTTGCTGGCAATCAGACTCAACAGAACTCAGCTTTTCCTGGGAAGTCTGTTCGAGCTGATCCAAACCACTGACAGATTCTGTACAGGACCCCAATTAGAAAACTTTAGGGATAAAAACAGGTAAGAAAATTTGCAGCACTACACCAGGAAAAACAACGTAAAAATTTGAGGGCATGCAAGATGCCTTCAATGAGCTCAGAAAGATATTATAGACATGTAGCTCAACCTTGTTATTTTTCTCTCGACGAAAAATTGAGAATATCAGATGCGCAGTTCAGTACAATTGCAGCTTTTTAACATTTTAAAACACAATTCAGGTATACATGAGCTCAAATAGAATTTGCATCAGCTTACAATTTCAGAACAATCCAAATAGAAACTATACCTAATAGTGGAGTTCAATTTCGTTTCCCCTAAAAGAGCTGGCATCAGAACAAGAATGAAGGCTAAGCATGTATGATAAATTATCTCTCACCTAAGGACTATCAAACAATAATAATGATGTGGCAGCCTAAAGCAAGGATATGCATGATATATTCCAAGGCTCAGCTTTTCTCTTTAAGGCTTGTCAACAAGAACTATTAAACATTGAAGTGTTATTTCTACTCGCATTTTGGAACATGCAAGAAAGCAGGATTTAGTAACAAATACTCACGATTCCTCTCGAGCTGAGCACCAGCATTTGTTTTGTTGCCTAATCGAGCTCCACAAACCAAGGTTTCAGAAACCTAAAGTTAAAAGGGAAATTAAATAACATTTTCCAAACAGAAAATAAAACAAGACAGACTGCTCTATCCAAATCATGAATGTTTAACAAAGATAGAATTAAGAATATTCAAAATTATTCAAACAAGCAATTCACCCTTGATGCATTTGGTGGACTTGAAACTTTTGCATTATCTGATTCACTTTGAGAAGAACTGCCAGAATCTGAATCTGAAAAGAATTGAAGAACAAATTACAAAGCTCTTTCACATGACTAAATAGACAAGTATGACCTGTATTCTTTTGTAAGGCAAATTATATTCCCCTTTAATTTAAACATTTAAACAAAAATTCTCTTTGGAAGTCGAAATGATTCATTACATGAGTAGACTTTTGTGAGCAAGAAAACATTAATTTTCTTGCAATACTGTTGCATTAAGTTACTGATATGACATCACTGCTTGTCAGTGTATTAAGGAAAGCCGTCTCCTAACCGAAATTTTCCATTACCACAGTGGACCGTCAGAATCACATTTTTTCAATCAATACCATAGGTGAATTCCTGTCCTTAAATCACTCATACACATGTAAATGATGATGGATAATGGATGATGGGAAACTCCCAGGGGGGTAAATCCAGGTACCCAGACCTTGAAAGATGATTCTAACAACAAAGCTAGGAACTAATTAAAGTACATGATCTGACAGGAAAAAAAAGATAAAGAACCATAAATCTCACTGAAGCATATCTATGAAATAAAGAAGTTTGACAATTGCAATTTCCATAACCCTTACTCCAAGTTAGTTTCATTATTTCCATCCCTCTTCACTTAAAAGTTTCAACTTCACAGGTTTACTCCCCAGTATTCAAAAACATCAGTAAGAACATAAATCTATTAGGAAGCATTTAGTGAGCAAGAAATTAGAACTCTAAACGAGTACTCATTAACATGTTCTCTTCCAAATACACATCAATCGTGCATATTCTTTCACCTTTGTGGGGATTCTTGGACAAGATTTTGGATATAAAACAAAAATTTTGAAGCACAAACAAAAAAAAAACATAGAAGGGCAAACTTTTTTTTACCACTGGAGCTATCTGAGCTGATTTTGCTGCTCTTATGGCCTGTATCCTTTTCCTTTTCTATCTCCACAGGTTGATAGCTTGAAACAGGAGGCCCGTTGCCACCAATGTCAATTTCCTCATCTCCCAGGTCATTCCCTAAACACACAGCCCACCAGAATCAAGTGAACAAGAGGTTCCAATGTGCAAGCCTGAAAGCAGATTATCATCAACTGTGACAAAGTGTAATAGAAAATAACCTTTTTTCTGTTGCATGGATGAATTGCTTGGCCCAGATTCATTCAATAGCTGTGACAAAAATAGACAATTGCTGTCATACACAAAAAAGGCAGGAGAGTTCTGGTTAACCAGTAAGCCAACAGTAAGATACCTCTATTTCACAAGGTTCCCCTCTGGTTTGATTCTTTCGTTTCTCTTGCAAATAGTCATCTAGGAGCTTCCGCAATGTGAACAAGGTGTCATCACTGAGTTCATCAATATCTATCTCAATTTCCTCCTCTCCACCATGCCTCCCACTTGAACAATGTTCCCTCAAGAAATCAATAATATTTACAGGCATTTCTCCCAACAAAGACTCCAATTCTCTACCTAAATTGAGCCTCTCTTCATCTGTCATTCCTCGCTTTCCAGGCTCTGGCATAATGTCATGTTGGAAAGAGGTTACTTTTCTCTTTTTTGCAGGAGATGTTTCAGCAGTTTCAAAGTCTTCGTGAGGACCTGAATTTTCCTGCAAAACTTCACCACCAGCCCTTGGTAATTTCTTCTCAATAGCTTTCCATCTCATTTCAAAAAATTTATTAAGAGTATCTGCCATAATGTAGGCATCAGACCCTTGTGGATTGTACACCATAGCATTTTTGAAAGTAAGCCTCACATCAGCCATAAACTCCAAAGGGCTTGAGTAAGCACCAGAAGATATCTTGCTCTTTATGGTTCCCAAATCCATTGGATTCTTAATAACAGTGTAATAATCCGGGATGTTCAACTTCACAATATCAACTGGGCTGTTGAAGACCCAACCGTATTGATGAGACATCAACCGTTTCAACAGCGTCTCACACTGTTTCATCAATATTATATTTGGAGTGATTGGTGTTGTCTGTCTTGAAACTTGTTTTGCAGACTTAAACCTTCCTGAATTACCCCTATTCCATACACGTGACTGTCCTGTCAGATTCACTTTCTTCCCAGGCCCAGAGGTCATAACCGAAGACTTCCTAAAAGTTTCTATCCGAGGCCTATTTGTTCCATTGCTACAACTAAGAATGTCACTGGAAGATGACAGTGTAACACCATTTGTTCTCTGTAAATCAACTCTCTTTTGGAGATTCCTTACTTGTTCAAGTTCCCATCTCAACCTTTGTTCTAAATCCTTCCTTTCAGATGGTGACAGGTGCGATGGAGAAAATATCTGCACAGGGACACCAAAAGTGTCCTCTTTGTTGGAATTTAACTTGCTAAATTTCCGCCCAGGAGCACTAGAACCCTCAGATACTGTAATCTCCGTGTCAATCCTTCCTGAACTAGCAGAACCCTCAATTTCACCTGCTGTGTGAAATCTACTTCTATGATACCTTCCACTGAATTTACCTTTCTTTGCCATCATCTTAGCCAATAACTAAAATCCAGTACTTCTTTTGTTCGTGGGTTGGTTTAATTACCCAACTCTGCATAAATAAATCATGGGAACAAAATTATCCCCCGAGAATTTTAAATACTGTCATTATCTACTTGTACTTCTCGACAATTACACAATTTAACTGCAAAACAATTTTCTAAATTGCATTACTTTATTGGGTTGAAATATTCATGTCTTGAAAAACAATGAATCAAGAAAAAGATTTTTGCTTCCCTTTCGATTTCCCCATTACTCCCAGCAACAAAAATATGGGTAAAATTAACCATAAATAACATTTAAACTTACTTAAAATTAAACCGCAAAATTAGAGCTGCTTAGAGTTCAAGTCAATAAGGATTTCAGTAAATTTCAAATTTATCCGTTCAAAATTACAAAAAAATATATAGGAATTAAAAAAAAACCTTAATCCTAATTGCAAGACCAATCATATAAAATTAGAGAAACAAAACCCTAATAACACTAAAAAGACATTTACCAGTTGCTATCTCTTCGCTGCTCAATGAATGCGAAACGATTCACCGACACAAACCCCACTAGAAGCTGACGATATATACTAATTAACGAAAGATTTACAGAAACTAATCATAAAAACAGAACCCTATATTAACGAAACCCCGAATCTAGCCAAATCGAAGCAACTAGAAGAGTGACTTTGACTAACTGAAATCAACGGTTGAAACTAGATCACGAGTCGAAGAGACAACGCTCTGAAAAAAACCTAGAGAGAGAGAGAACATCTTTTTTTTCAATTTTTTATTTTAGAGAGAAAAGAAGAGTTTGGAAGAGTCTGCTTGTCACTGCCTGCTTATAAATAGGGTCATTTGGACATATAGCGGCCGTTGGATTTTCTGTTTTTATAATTGGACGGTTTTAATGTGCTTATATCTCACCCGTGGGATCTAATACCAGTGCTTGGGATGGAATATTAATTACTATCTAGTTTAGGTTGTCTTTTCTCTGGGCAAAATTAGCAAATTAATAATGAGTGGCGGTGATAGTGTCACGTGCGAAGTACATTAAGGATTCAGGAGTTAAATGTGATTGGATAGTAATGTATGACGTGGACTATTAGAAGTGATTTATTGGATGGAAAGAGCTGCGTATAACGGGCATTCTTGTGTATTAACTTTTCTTTGGAAGCTACTAGATATAAACAACAATACAACATCGATGACCTGCGCTTCATAGCAGCCGGTTGCCGGTTAAAATATTTTAAGCACGCAAAACGGATATTTAGATAATGATAACTTTTTTAAATAAATAAATAAAAATATGATATTTGAGTTATTAATTCCATTGGATCTAATAAAAATAAGTAATTTAATAATTTAATTTTAACTATAAGAATAATAGTAGATAAATTATAAAAAAAATATTTGACAACAATTAACTAAAAAAAATGAGTCATCAATATCATACCCCGGAAAAAGATGAAAAAAAAATTATTGGAAACCCACAATATTCCATTATGAACATCGTTCATCGTAAAAAAAGCTTATTGAGATGATTCAAACCCAACAATAAAAGTTTGGACAACAACATTAGAAGAATTCGCATGGATCGCAAGAGCAACGTCCTAAAATAGTAAGTTGAATAAAACAAAATGAAATGAGCATTTGTTGTGTTAAATAAATCAATTATATTTAATTCAATAATAGAATTTATTTTAAAAAAATAAATTTAATAAAAAAACAATAAATAAAAAGATATGAGGTGACCAATTAAATAAATAAAAAGAGAATGATGAAACTAAGGTCATAAAAAGCATGAAAATCAAAACTTGCTTGTTCACCATTTTCATAAGTAAATAATATTTTTTATAGTAAATAATATTTTATTCTTTATAGTAAATAATAAAGAACAAGAAATAAAAAAGAATGATGGAACATTTTATTCTTTATAGTAAATAATATTTTCCCTTTTCATAAGTAATAATTCTATCTCATTACATGTTAGTCTTGCTATTAGCATGGAGTCGTCTTTGATTCCTTTCGAGTTCACCATTGTTGCTTCCTAAATGGTGTAAACACTAGCTTTTATGCTCCTTCTTCTCTATTGTTATTAACTTGCTCATTCTCAAGTCATTTTGGAAAATCAAAACTCACTTTCAAGGTATGCCTTTTGATATTTGTTTCCTTTAATTTCATTTCAATTTTGCTCAATCTCTCACTCTAATTAGGTTTTTATTCATTTTGCTTCAATTTATTACTTGTATTTTTTGGATTTGCTTTGCTTCCTTTAATTTGCAGGCTAGGCTCAAATCCACTCTTAAAGCTCTTGATATTTCAACCATGGTCAACTAAACTAAAATCAGGTGCTTTAGATCTAAAATGATGGAAAGTTATTTTAGGCGTTGAAGGAGGAAAATTTAATAAGCATTTTATGTGTGTATACTATATGTAACTATCATACATGAAAAAATAATCCATATAAATAGAAACTATATATATATAAAAGTATTCCATATGAAAATTTTAAGAAACATTTCATGTAAATATAAGCTATATATATAGCTATTCCACGTGGAAAAGTTAAGAAACATTTAATGAGGATGTATATTATATATAAAAAAAATATGAGGTAAAATATTCACAAATTAACTTTATTTTTTTTATTTAATATATATATATATATATATATATATATATATATATATATATAAAGGTCAAGTTTTACCTAGATTACATTGAGTTACCCGAGTAGGGTTGACCTGACGGGTCATTCGGGTTTTACTACGCTAATTGCAAGCCTGAGTTTAAACTATTTAAAACTTGGCCAAGGCCTTGGGTCACCCAGATCCTGAGTCAACTTGTCGGGCTGGGTTTTACATTCATACACAAGAGTACAAAATGGATATGCCATCACTATCGAACATTCTCACTTTTGGTTCCATATAAATACCCAAACTTAACACTGCCCAAAAGGAGGATATTTCTTTTTTTTTTTTGGCAAAGAGGAGACTAGAGATCATTACAAAAAAAGAAACTAAAAGGACTTAGTATTTTCCTGTAGCATGTAAAAAGAATGAATATGGATTTAAGTAGTGTAATAATGATTTTATCATTTATTGCTCTTAACAATTGCCTTAACATTGAGGGTAAAATTGTCTTTTCAAAGGGATTTAAATGTCATTTATGGATTGATCAGATATATTTTTTTAATTTAACTTTAAAAATACACAGTAAAAATGTTCTTTTGCCCTTGAAATCTAAAAAAAGGGGGTATTTTATTAAGGGTTTTTTTTTGTGTTTTTTTATTTGCATAGTAAAATAACGCTTATACCCTTTAATGCTTAGAAAAATGACCTTGCAGAGAGGGTTTTATTTGTCTTTGTATTCTTTTTGTATAGTAAAATTACGTAGTTAACCTTTGACTTTTCAAATTTAAAGAATGACCTCGGAGGACATTTTTGTCTTTGCACCATGGTTGTTTTGTAATAATGGTGTGCCCTTGGGGCTTTTTTTGTAATTCGTCTTATTAAAATATTAATAAATCAGTAAAATATGCTGACACGTGCCATGCACGCGTCGGCACGTCAGGGTCCTCTGTGCTATTCCAGAGACACATGAGGACAATTATGGTGGCTAGAAAAACCCAATCGTTGTCTCATCCGATGCATAAGGATGTGGTGCAGCTGTTGGGGTGGCGTGTTTGCCAAGACGAGCGGCGGTTCGGTGAAGATGAGTTTTTTCTCCTGCCCTTCATTTCTCTCTCTTGGCTTTAGTTTTCGTGCTAGACTTTTAAAAATTTAGCCGCGTCCTCCATTTTATATTTGTTTTGGGTTTGGATCTCATTTTTTTTTTTATTTCTATTTGCTTTGATTTTAATGCTTATTAAAGTTTATTTTTTTTCAATTTTATCCATATTCACATTTTATTTAATGTGCTTTTTTTGTATCCAATCTAGTCCTCATTCTTTTAATTTCTTTTTTTTTTATCCTTTGCATTTATTTTATTTTTTTGATTTTGTCCAATGAATTTTAATTTATTTTATTCAAATTTTGATCCTCATTTTTTTTTCATTACTCCTTTTCTATCATTTTCTTTATTTATTTTGTTTTCAATTTAATCTCTAATTAGTTTCTTTCAATTATTTTTGGTGTAAGATTTAGTCCTCATTGTTTTTATTTTTTATTTTTTTTATAATTGAGGGTTTTGCTTTGTAATTATTTCTGCCTTTTATAAGGTTGTCTTGTTTTCGTGATCCAGTCCACCAGTTTTAATGATTTACTTAGTATAAGTTCATTTTTTTAAAACTCTTTTTTAGATTTTTTTTTGTTTGACATTGACTTATTAGGCTATGAGTTTTGTGATTTGTTCAACATTTTTTTTATTGGGTTATCCCCATCTCATATCTCAGGTTGCAAGGTAGTCGAGTTAACATGGGTTGACTCAGTTTTTTTAAAAATTGATTTTTTATTCAATTTTATCCTTTGCCATTAAATTATTGACCCTTAAGCATTGTTATTTTTTCCACCTTTCTTTATGCAGGGTTATCCCGGGTGCAGGATGATCAAGCATCTTAACATCCCTTCCACAAATAAGCGATGCGTCTAGTTCAATAGTGGTTGAAGTGGCGTATGTAGCCTTTTGTTTTTTCCCCCACTCTCCTACTTGATTTTCATGTTGGTCTTAAAAAATATCAAGTCAACCCCTAGGGTTTGTTATACTTAAGATTTCATCCTTATTCTCTTCATTATAATTTTTAAATAATTTATGGAATTAAAGGGTTTTTCCAATTTCAACATTGTTCTCTTTATTGCAATTTTTTTCTTAAAATACTTTATTAAATTAAGATTTTTTTTTTAATTTCACCCCAATAGATATTTTCACCTATCAAATTTGATTCATGTTCTTTTTATTGCTATTTTTTTGGATGGTTTTTGCAATTGTTTTTGTTTGGCAATTTCATTATTCTTTTTTTTTCCTGTCAAATCTAACTTTTTTTTATTATTGTATTTTTTTGACCTTGCAAGATTTTTTTTATTTCATTCTTCAACATTTAATTGGATGGGTGTTAAACTTCTTAGTTGAGTCTGAGTCTAGAATTTAACGATTTATAGGTTTTAAAAATTGACTCTAATTTATGAAGTTGACATGGACACGGGTTTTTGTGGTTTTTTCACTTTTTTAAAGTTTTTTTTTCCATCCTTTCCCCTCCTATTATTTTTTATTCGTTTTCTATGAAATTTTTGTAGTCAATTTTAAAATAGTATAGGTCGCTTTACTTTTAGTTTTTTTGGTCTTTGTTAAATTTAGATTTTCCAAAAAAATTTTGTTTTTGAATTGAATTGAATTAATTGATTTCATCATCCAACATTTAATTTTTTAGGCGTTGAGCTCGGGTCAAGAATTTAATGGATTGCGGATTTAAGAGTTTAACCCGGGTTTACCAGATTTGTATCGTTTTGATATTTTTTCTCCGATGAAAAATATGGTTGGCTCTATTTTAGTTTTTTATTAAATTAAATTTATTGATTGCATCCTGACATTTAAGGTAATACTTGAAGGAATTTTGTTTTTAATTTTGTTTTGAAAATTGGTATTCTTTCTTCATTTATCTTTTTTTTTCTATTGAGTTATCTTGGTATCATGTCTCAAGTCATGAATTCAACAGGTTCATCAGGTTTGGCTTGACCTTTTTTTTTCATTGCTTTTTAATATTTTTGAATCTCAAGTCAATGATCATAATCTTGAATTTTATTTTATTTTTTTTAAAATATACATCGTTTTGATATTTTTTTTATGATAAAAAAATAATAAATCCGCAGTATATTATAAGCTATCTATAAAATAATGATTGTCCTATTAGTTCTACTTGCGAGTTTTGATAAGTTACTTGATTTTGCTAATGTTATGTTTTTTAATTTTTTTTAATGATATTGAGTCATAATGTTTTTTTACGCTGCTAAAAAAAAAAAAAAATCAGCACAATCCACGGCAAATCACAGCCATGTATCTAGTACATACCACCTGATCTCTCGCTGCCACATTCAAAATCCAAACACCCCCCCTAAAAAAAAAATAAAACGTTTTTTTTTTAGACTAAAAAAATCAAAATCACCCTGCAGTCTTCTTGCTCCCGCCACGAGCCATCCTCAACAGCAACCAGCCTCCTTCTCTCCCTAGTCGCCACCTTCACCAGCCCTTGACCATACAATCTCCATCTTCCTCTCGCCATCTCCTCTCAATCGTGAGCTACTGTGACCCAAACACCATCAGCCACAACAACCCAAAACCAGCCACCATCAGCAAAACCGACCTCCGCTGACCAGAGCCGCCTCTTTCCTTTCCTTGGTCTCTGCCTCAAAACCGACACTTTTTTTTCTCTCCATAAAACAGAGACCACGGATCTCCTCCAAAACAACCTCCACAGCAGCCTCTTCCGCGCAACTGACACCACCAGCCGACACCAACACCTACACCGCGACAACCATCCAACGCCGCTCACACCTGCAACTGCAACAAAAAAAGAGAGACTGAGATAGTAGAGAATCGGGAAGAAGATAAAATATCCCGTGATTGTTGTGGATTTTTATTTTTGCAGGTGATATTGATTCTCACTGCAGGCACATCTCGTTCTCTTTCTCCGCGCCGTTTCTTGCTTCTGATGTTAAAAAAATTCCCAATTTGAATCCGGTACTCAATAGCCCATCGAAGCTTTTGGAAAATCAAAACTCACTTTTACGGTATGTCTTTTGATCTCTTTTTTCCTTTAATTTCATGTCAATTTTGTTCGATCTCTCACTCTAATTAGGTTTTTATTCATTTTAAAACAATTTATTACTTGTAATTTCTGGATTTGCTTTGCTTCCTTTTCATTTGCAGGCTAGGCTCAACTCCACAAGCACGGGCAACTAAACTAAACTAAAATCAGGTGCCTTTAGATCTAAAATGATGGAAAGCTATTTTAGGCGTTGAAGGAGGAATACAACGTGATTTGAGATTGATTGCCTTTATTTAGTTAGTGATTTGGGTTTAAACCCAACGTTTTTTTATTTGCTTTGTTGACTGTATAGGCTATTAAGTTTGGAGGGACATGATACATGCCTGCTATTTTACCAAGGCTTTGTATGTATATATTTTCTCACCTATTTTTTGCTTCTTTTTTCCTATCCTTTTTTAAGTTATAAGAGCAACTGCGATTGTTTGGGATTTGAAACTTCTCCTTTACTGTCAATATGCTATTATCTAACCTATTTTTACATACATTGCATTTAGAAATTTGAGGGCTTTAACAGCAAGGAGGTTATTGAGTTTTGGCCTTGACCATCCCAACAAGTGTTGTGTTAGCTCAATAAGAATGGAATCCAGTAGTAATTGCAACCTGAGGGCTAGCAGCAGTGAGTCAAGAGGTGCCTTGATAGTTTTAGAAGGATTGGATCGTAGCGGAAAGACTTCACAATCTAGTAGATTACTGTCTTACTTGGAGGGACTAGGGCATTCGACTGAATTATGGAGATTTCCTGATAGGAGTACTAGTGTTGGACAAATGATATCTGCATATCTTTCGAACAAGTCACACTTGGATGACCGCACGATCCATCTCCTTTTCAGTGCAAATAGATGGGAAAAGAGGTATGTTTTATTATCACGGGTTGCATGGATTGCCTATATTTATGAGAATTTAAGCTGACCTCTAGCTTTGGTGCTTTTTTTTTTTTTTTTTTTGGGGGGGGGGGGGGGTTAATCAGGTAGCAGTATACTCTCTTGGTTTCTCCAGGCTATCTGGGACATTCTTAATGTGCATCTCAAAAAAATAAGCAATTTTGTACCCACCTTGGTTTCTATTAGGGGTTATCCATTGTCTAAATCTCCTTTAGCTTGACAAAAACAATAAGAAAATGCATGCGCAAGTGTGTTTCATAATCCCCCCCCCCCTCCTATTTTTTAAAGAGTTAAATTCCAAGAAATATAACTACTGAATGGCCCTGTTCTCCTCAGTCAGAATTGGCGAGTAATCGAAAGAGGAAAAAACTGAAGATTTATTCCCCAAGACCCTCTTTCTTTCCAACTACTGGCCAAGGCAAACTTGGCCAGTCTTCAGCTTACCTGCTTCCCTTTCAGGTCTATTTTTTGCGTGTACCAATTGAAGTATTTTGAAATAGACTGAAGCACTTTTCTTAGCAGGAGGTAAAAAATCCTCTTTTGGTGACGGTTAAATATTTGAGATTTGTTATATTAAGCTTCCTTGAATTCGTGGTTGATGCTCAAAATTTGATCAAATAAGATTTCATTGGAAATGTGTTCTAAAAGTTTAGCATAATGGCTTGTTCGATGACACAACCATGTTCTTGAGGTTTGGATGATGATACGCTTTGCTGTTTAGAGTAACTGTTGAGGTTTCACTTCCCAGAATTTTGATTCCCAGAAATTTTGCCCTTATTCATGAAAGTGCACTTGTATCTTCTTAAAATCTGTTGTATGGGAAAAAGAGTGGTACATGTCACATAAGCATGGGCTCACATAGTTTTAAAACATGTATTTGGAATGGTTTTGCAGATCATTGATGGAAACTCAACTGAAAAATGGAACCACTCTTGTTGTTGACCGTTATTCTTATTCTGGAGTGGCCTTTTCATCTGCAAAAGGACTTGATATTGAATGGTGCAAGGTGAATTCAAATTGAGTTTTTTTTGAAAGGTGCTTTGTCTTTTGTGGTTGTCAAGGTGAATTCAATGAGATGATCTTAATTTGCAGGCACCAGAGGTTGGCTTGCTGGCTCCGGATATTGTTTTGTACCTTGACATACCACCAGAGGTGAGCTGTAGACCACAACCATTTTCTCTAGACGTGGAATACTGCTAAGGTTTAAACATGATCACTCTAGATGTCAGAAACTGAGACACCCCTAATAAAGCAGACCTTTTCTTCTAGCAGGACTTTCCTGCTGAAAATTAACTGGCTTTGATGGTTTCTAATTGCAGTTGAGTGCCTATAGCTATATCAAAAAATACCATGAGCATTTGTGTGGCCATTTGATATAAGACTGGTTTGGTATATTATGTCAGACACACACCACATACATAGATCTTCTAGGGGGTCATGGAAAGTTATAGTAAATGAACACTCAGAAGACACGAGGCATAATCAATATTGTAGATACACCATTTTTAAATGGTGTTTAACTGATAGGAATGAAGTTTGCCTAACTGCTGGAATATGGATAGTAATATATTGGTTTCCTTTCTTCCATCTAGAATCATTGACTTAGAACATGAAATGAAAACTTTGTTTCTTTCATTATTAAGGTTCAGGATTTGGGCTTCTGTACTTGGTGAACTATCTTTTTTTCTCCGAATAATTCCTAAAACTATGATGTTAATTCTAAATCATCAGAAAGCTGCTGAAAGAGGAGGCTACGGAGGTGAAAGATACGAGCAACTTGAGTTTCAGAAAAAAGTTGCAAAATGCTATCAGGCCCTGTGTGATTCCTCCTGGAAGGTAATTCTTTCTTTTTACTGTAATAATCAGACCTGCATATAGCTTCTTGATTTTGATGCTATCGGTTATCACCTTCAATCCTGAAGCCTTTATTTAACACAAGCTTTCATTATCCTTCTCACCTAACATGGGCACTTTTGAAGTTACGCGGAAGTTCCCAAGCAATGCATATAAGTTATAATTACTGCTGGCTTAAGTGTCTTACCGCCCTCATACTGTTCTACAATATAAATTCGCTCTCATTTTCATTTCCCTAGCTTCCTTTCCCACAAAGTAGAAGCTTGTTCTGAACACTAAATGTCGGTCTGATATGATTGCAGGTCATTGATGCTTGCCAACCCATTGAAGATATTGAGAAACAACTGCAAGATGCTGTCCTGGATCATGTCATGGCATGTGAAAGAGGGAGACCCCTCTCCTATCTTTGGCCTCGTTAATTTTTATATTGGAGGATGGTTTTAAATGCTTATCTGACAAAGGCAACTCAAATGTTCGATGATGTGTGGTTGGTTGTGTTTTATAATTCGTGTTCAAATATTGTTTTCAGCCTTCCTTTTCCTTATACATGGATGATGGCATAACATTATGGTTTATTTTTCATCCTGAGCTAACGTCTGGTAATATAGTTATCTCTTTTGCTTTGATGTTGTGTGGATCATTGCAGGCCTTCCTGGTTGTGAAATGATAAACAGTTTCCATTGGGTTATGGTTTTGGTTTGGGCCCATTAGTTTTGTGTTCTGAATAAGTAAGCTTTCTAGTTCTGGATCTTAAAGTCCACTTGTCTATTTCCTGACCCCTGTTTGTCGTGCAGTTACGATAATCAGGTGGCCTACTGGAATGCCATCCAAGTGTCTTCAAAATAATCTATATTTAAATTAAATTTAAATGAAAACTAAAACATCTTATGGTTTTACTGTAACCTCTATTTGGATTGTAATAGTGCATCATGTGCTTTTGTTTTATTTGATTTTTCTATCACTGAACTTTTTTTTTTCTTCAATTTGATCATTTTACATTAGATTGTGTTATGTGATTTGTTTCGATTGGCTTGGTATAGAGTTCCTCCTGGCGTCGGGAAATAAACTCAATATTCAGTTGATGCTTGATTTGTCAAATACTTCAAAATTTGTGACAATTATAGCCTTTCAAAATCAATTATAGCCTTTTGAATATCATTGTTAAAATTGTGTGGATAGTTATTGAGGAGTCTGATTCCACCTCACTTTAAAAGAACATCACTTCGTGAAATCTGCAATTAAACAAAGGGCTAGTTCTTCATGAAAATTTCATAAAACATAAATTGGGGCTTACACATATCTAATACCTAATGGTAAAGGTAAAAGACTGTAATTGAAACAAGAAATCATGAAGGCATTCATAAAAACTTAGTTTCATTTGTTATTAAAAGTTGGAATTTGGTCTTATGTACTCGTGAACTTTTTATTTCCTGAAGAACTCCTCAAACTACGATGTTATTTCTAAATCACTAGAAAACTGCAGAACGAGAAGGCTAAGGAGGTGAAAGATACAAGCAACTTGAGTTTCAGGAAAAAAGTTGCAAGAGGCGATCAGGCCTTGAGCGATTCCTCCTGAAAGGTAATTTAATTTTTCACTTTTACAGGCCCCTTGATTTTGAAGCTATCGATTATGTCACTTTCAATCCTACCATGAGATGATGGCCTGGAGGCTTTATTTAGAACAAGCTTTCGTTATCCGTTGCACCTCTGTATTGTGTTTTCTTAAAAACAAAAGGTCTTAAGGGTAAATGGAGTGGAAGTTCGCAAGCCATGCATGTAACTACACTTGTCCTGAGTGTCTCACCATTGTCGTACTGCTCTACAATATAAGTTTTTTATCCTTTATTTTCATTTCCGCAGCTTTCTTTCTTCACACAAGTAGCTGCTATAGGCAATTTAGAAGCTTGTTCTGGGCACTAAATGTCGTCATGATATGATTGCAGGTCACTGATGCTTGCCAACCTATTGAAGATACTGGGAAACAAATGCAAGATGCTGGACTTGATCAGGTGAAAGGAGACCTCTCTCCTATCTGTCCTTGTTAATTTTTATTGTGGAGGCTGAATTTAAATGCCTATTTGACAAGGCAACTCAAATATATGATGTGTGTCTGTCTTTTATAATTATACGTTTGAATAATATTTTCACCTTTTTTTTTAATCAGAAAGAGTGTTTCTGAGTTTTATATTTAGCTTCATTAACATATTGGAACTTGTGCTAGAAAATGTTTTTTTCTCCCCTTCATATGAGATATAAAGAACATTATTTTTACTTTCTTTAGAAGAAATGAGAGAGCTCGAAATGAAAAAAGAAAACTGAAGATATAAAAAAAAAAACCTATTTCCTACAACTAAACCAAACGCGCTCTTAATTTTTTCTACACCATCATTGTCTAATGAATAATTTGAATTGATATAATATTAAGAGTGTGTTTGGTATTGCGGTAGCTGTTGTGGTTGTGGTTTAAAAAAGTTGTTTTATAAAAAGTACTTTTAGTTGAGGTTGGTTTGAAAAAATAGATGTTTGGTTAAAACTGTGGTTAAAATTGAGGTTGAAGAAAAAGTAGTTTTAATGTGTTTGGTTAAAAAAATGCTTTTCAAATTGAGGTTATAAAATTATATATATATATATATATATGATTTTTAACTTAAATATTGTAGATTTAACTACTGTTATTACATCATGAAATAAATAATATTGAAATCAAATATTTTTTATCATCATGAAATAAACTATGTGCAATATCATTATATACGAAATCTATCCAATAAGGACTATATTTTTCATGGTTTCTTAAGCGCGCAACAACAAAAACTGAATTTTTTAATTTATGTAGTGTTATTAAATAATAAAGATTGTGATATCTTTATTATTGGAATTGCAATCAAATTCCACAAATGCTACGTCATCATGCGATATCTTTTTAATTTATGTAGTGTTATTAAATAATATTAAATACTAGTTTTTCGAGTACAACACAATTTTTTTTAAAAAATTTACAATTTCATTACAGTACGAGTAAATTTAATTCACCTTAAACTAATTTTTTTTAAAAAAATATTGTTCATGATTAACTGCACTGGTGTTCGGGAAAAAAAAAACTAAACTTTTCTCATTGGTTTTTTTTTTATTAAAAAAACTGAACATTGCGACAGTGGACCCTACCGAGCAAAATCAGGTTTGTTTCCTTTACCAAACATAAAAATGTGTGGCTGCGGGTGAACCTCAGCATCTAAGTGTTTGAACATTAATGACTATTATAATTGAGTACTTAATTATGCTTTATTTTCTTTTAAATTAATGTGAACAAATTTTATAAACAAAATAAGATGGTTTTTTTTACGGCTTAAGTTGTAATAGTGAACTGGATAATATAATATTTATATTTTCTTGAATCCAATATGATATTAATATAATACACATATAGATGAATAATATTTATAATTTTATCATTTAGTGTATACGCGCGCACACTCTTCATATATATAATTTTAATTTTTATTAAATAATAAATAATAGTAAAAAAAATGAATATCCATATAATACTCTGAAACCTAATAAATAAAATATAACTATTTAAATCTTATAACCAATAGATAATGAATAATATATGAATTTAAAAAAACTCGACACATCGCCATCCCTAAGTCGATCGCAAGCAAAAAATAGAGATTTTTGTTTTCCTTTAATCCTTTTCTTGAAATTGACAAACCAAAATATATTTTATGCGTATTTGGTATTGTTGTGTGCTGTGCTTTTTACTTGAAAAGTATCAAAATAATTTTTATTTAGATTTTTTTTATTTTTGATATCAGCACATCAAAATTATTAAAAAACTAAAAATACATCAAGGCAAACACATTTTCGAAAAACACCCAAAACACACCTTTTTCATTTTACTTCTCTCTCATGCTATCTACCTCAACACCAATATATACAAAATCAATCAATCCTTAACCCTAAAAAAGTTTATAAGAAAACAAATTGTTAGGATATTCTTCACAAGTTACTAGAAAAAAAAAAGGAGAAGTAAAAGAAAGAAAGGGGAGGAAGAACTAACAAATTACTTAACTAAGATTACTTTTTATTGCTTGCTCATTATTTATTTTTGCATAACTAAGTTCTTGACTAACTAATAAACTAACTTCTAATTATGCTTCCAACTAACTCTAATTGTTAACTAACTTTCAATCAGATAGAACTATTAGCAATCACATGTTGAAATTAACCTTCAAAATTATTTTTACCACTGTGCACTAGTTGTTTAAGTTGGTGTTAGTGCCCTTCTTAAATCTTTAATATTATAACAATACCCTTTATATTAAGACATTTTTCCCTTAAGAATCCATATTAAAATTTAGAAATTGCTTGTTTAATTCCTCCAAGTCTTCCTACTTAGGATTATTATGAAACAAGTTAAAGCATTTGGTTGATTCCATGATATTAACACTATTACCATTTATTTCATTTGTGAAAATAAAGGGGATTTGTTATCCACCAATATCCTTGGCTTCACAAGGAACTTGCGATTAAAAAACTCCTTAAATATTAATTACTCAATAGGATTTTAGCATAAAAGGCTTCATCCTATATCCACATAATTTGGATGTAACTCCTTTAATGTTTATTGTGGAAACCTTAGCTCTGTAAATGTTAAAATATCATGGAAAGGTTGATATTGACTATTGCTAATAAATGGAGTTCTTTTTGGCACAAAAAAAATTAGCCTTGAAATTCAACTAAACCTTAATATAAAAGTGTTTAATATCCAAATAGTCCTCCCAAACATTGGTCAATCTTTTATAGTAAAAAGCATACATCTCCTTAGTGATCTCTTTAAGCTTGCACAACTAGATAAGTTTCTGCATGTTAAGGAATTGCCACCCATGAGGAATATCCTTATTCTTCTTTTTCTTGGATTCTTTTTTGGTTCATCATCCTCATCAACTTGTTACAAGATTAGTTGCTGGTAAAATGAAAGAAACTATTGAAGAACAAAGAGTTAGATCTTTTTGAATAATATGACCATTAGAATGAAGTTGTCGATGATACGCATCGTTTTATCTATGCTATACACAATGTTTTAATTAGTTAACATGATGGGCACATGTAAGCTTATAGGAGAGTTAGTTATTTGTCTTCTAAAAGCAATGTTTTATTATATTCATTGTAACAAAATTGCCAAAAGATATGCAAATAAAAAAAATGAATGAACGATGTAATGACTTGATTCTTTCTCTCTCCCCTTCTCTCGTTTTTCCTACCATTAACAACACCATACTTATCTCTAGAGGCCATTAATATAGGTTCCATTAAAGTATCACTTACACCTAGTGGTGTCAGAGCTTTTGATCTTCAGACTTTATTCACGGTGCCAGACATTAGGTCCCAAGATCTTAGGAAGTTGAAGGAGTATTTTAAAGGTGCAAACAAGGAACAATCATAGAGACATGAACAAGTTTTGGGTTTATTGGAGACATATAGATAGAAATTACAAGCCACCAAATCACTCAAGATGCTAATATGAAGGAGCTTAAAGAACTTATCAGTGGGACCAAATCACTCAAGATGCTAATATGAAGGAGCTTAAAGAACTTATCAGTGGGTTGTCTTACTAGCAAAATTCTCTACTATAGAAGCTATAAACCAATACTGGAGAGACTAACATAAAAAATAACCATCAACCATTTAGTTGGGAGGATTTGGTGGCTAAATAAACCCAAAAAGAACTTTTTTACTTTTGATAGAGATGATATTTATAAGTGGTTCTACAAATGCAATCAATACTTCGACATAGAAAAAATTATTAAAATTGATAAGCTTAAGTTAGCTTCTTATTATCTAAATGAAATAGCCCTATATTGGCATCAAAATCTTATAAGAAGCAAGGAAAGTCAGGTAGTAACCTGGAGTGAGTATATAAAGGCTATTGCTATAGGTCTGGGTGACAGAAAAATCCAGTAGGAGAATATAAGAATCTCAAGTAGATGTTATATATATATATAATCATTTTCAACCAGAGGATATTCTTTGAGGTAGTCAACATGACAACCATAGTAGTTCTACCATTGGAGGAACCAGAAGGGGAGGTTTGTAGTATTCATGACACTATGAAAGTAGAAAAGCCAAGAATGGTTATGGTTTTGATTTTGTAGGAGGAAGTCATTGAACCATGCCTGTTGGTAAACCCAATACATATAGGAAGTATTGAAGTCATGGGGGTTTGTACGGAAGTGTGTGTGTATATATATATATATGTAACCATTTTCAACCAGAGAATATTCTTTGAGGTAGTCAACATGACAACCATAGTATGAGCCATGTCAGGCAACACTGTATCAAATTACAAGGAGTTAGTGGATGTTTTTTTAGTGGTCTGAAAAAGAAGTGGTACTCAGAGGAGAAAACCCCGTTAGGCTGCAGACACTCAGGTTTGAACAACATGTTGGACAAGACAATCTAACTCAGATAGCAGGGATCGGCTTGTATAGTCTAAGACCAATTTGAGAAGTTGATAGTGAGATATGCTCAACGCTTGCTACTCTTCCACCTAAAGCTGAAATGAATCATGCTTTAACAATATTGTTGGAATCATATCATGATATATTCAACGAACCAAAAGGCTTACCTCCATCAAGACCACACGATCATTCTATACCTTTAAAGAATGGTACTAACCTATGAACCTGAGACCTTACAGAAATTCAGCGTTACAAAAGGATATTATGGAGAAGATGGTTTCTTAAATTCTATTGTCTGGCATCATATAACATAGTCATAATCCTTTTGCTTCTCCAGTGGTCTAAGTGAAAAAGAAGAATAGCTAATGGAGACTTTGTGTGGACTCTGTTAAATTAATTGAGATCAAATAGAGAAAGGAGGCTAGAATTCTGAATAATTTGTATATTATGAATGCATAGTCTTAACCTAAATACAAATAAAGTATATATAGGTCAAACTGAAAGTACTATTTTACCCTTAATAAATAAGACTACATAAATATTATTTAACATCTCCCCTCAAACTCACGATGCGGCAGCTACAAGCATCGAGAGTTTGCCAACCAGAAAACGAAAACGAGAGATGGAATGCGCCTTGGTAAAGAAATCTGCAATCTGCAAGGAAGAAGGAACAAAAGGCAAAGCAATGGTGCCATGTTTGAGATGATGACGAGTAAGATGACAATCGATCTCAATGTGCTTAGTGCGCTTATGAAAAATCGAGTTATGAGCAATCTGAATAGAACTCTGGTTGTCACAATACATAGGAGTAGGATGAGAAAAGGAAATTTCCATATCAGCAAGTAACCAACGTAACCAAACAATCTCTTTGGTAGTAGATGCCATGGCACGATATTCTGCTTCGGTGGATGATTGAGAAACAATAGATTGTTTCTTGCTCTTCCAAGAAATAAGAGAATCACCTAAAAAGATACAAAACCCGGTAACAGACTTGCGATCTGTGTGATCACTACCATGATCAGCATCAGAGTATGCACGCAACTCCAATGATGAGGTGGATGAAAGTAAAAGACTCTGAAAAACTGTACCCCGAAGATATCGCAAAATACGAAGAACAGCTGCCCAGTGAATAGTAGTAGGAGAAGCAACAAACTGACTAACAACATGAACAACATATGCAATATCTGGACGAGTGATGGTGAGATATACCAAACTCCCAATAATAGTGCGGTATAAAGTAGGATCTATCAAAGGTAAACCATCAGAAGAAGAGTACCTTGCGTTAACCTCAATAGGAGTATCTACAATCTTGTTATCAGTAAGTCTAGCCCGCTCAAGAATATCTGCAACATATTTCGACTGAGAAAGAAGGTAACCTCTAGGTGAGTATGCTACCTCAATACCCAGGAAATATCGAAGATAACCCAAATCCTTCATTTCAAATCGTTTAGCCAACTCTGTCTTCAAAACTGAAATACCATCAATATCATCACCAGTAATAATCATGTCATCAACATATAAAGACAGAATGATACGACCTGCATCATTGCACTTAATAAAAAGAGCAGAATCATGACTGCTAGAAACAAAGCCAAGAGACGAGATCATAATAGAGAATTTCTCAAACCAAGCACGAGGTGCTTGTTTGAGACCATATAATGCTTTCTTAAGCTTACAAACATATCCAGAGTCATGTGAAATACCAGGAGGGGGTGCCATATAAACTTCTTCTTGAAGATCTCCATTCAAGAATGCATTTTTAACATCAAGCTGAGAAATATGCCACTGACGAATCAAAGCTACGGCAATAAGAGTACGAATAGTAGTCATTTTTGCAACCGGGGCAAATGTCTCCTCATAGTCCATGCCATACTGTTGAGAGTATCCTTTTGCAACCAGCCTAGCTTTGTATCGCTGAATAGACCCATCATAATTAGTCTTGATCTTATACACCCAACGACAACCAACAACACTCTTACCAGGAGGTAGAGGAACCAGATCCCAAGTATCTGTCTTATGCAAAGCAGAAAGTTCCTCATCCATAGCTTGCTGCCAAAGCGGATCAAGAATTACCTCTTTATAGGAAGAGGGCTCAAAGAGACAATGAATAGAAGCTAAAAAGGAAGTAAATGATGAAGAATAACAAGAATAAGCAAAATCTGGTAGTTTTGTGGACTTACGAATGCGGATGGACTGACGTGGAGGTGGATCCACAATCTCAGATGAAGCTTGAGGGGCTGTAAATGAGAATGGAGCTTCAGGTGTGCCAGAGAGTAAAGTACCAGTACCTGCAGAGTTATGAGTACAAATTGATCGAACATAGAGAGAGGTATCATTATCAGAATCCTCAGAAAAAGGATCTATATGAATAAGATCAGATTTTGTCAGGCTATGAGTAGTGGATGGAATAGAAAAGAAAGGTATATGCTCAAGGAAGACAACATGACGAGACACATAAAGTTTCTGAGTTATTGGATCAAAACAACGATACCCCTTTTTACCTTCACCATAACCTAGAAATACTCAAATAGCGGATCGAGGGGATAGCTTACTGCGTTCTACATGAGGACGAAGAACGAAACAAGTACAACCAAAGACTCTAAATGAGGAATAATCAGGGACATACCCATATAAGTTTTCAAAGGAGATAGACCCGAACTATGAGAAGATGGAATTGTATTAATCAAACTTACAGCAGTAAGAACAGCTTCTCCCCAAAACTCACTAGGAAAAAAAGCAGACAACAAGAGAGAACGAGCAGTTTCGACAATGTGCCTATGTTTTCTTTCAGCTACACCATTTTGTTCAGGAGTATCTGTACATGAAGTTTGGTGGATGGTTCCATCTAAGGCAAGCATTTGACAAAATTTATTAGAGGTGTATTCCCCACCCAAATCACACCTAAAGCATTTGATCACAGCAGAATGTTGAGTTTTGATAAGAGCTCGAAAAGCTGCATATATCTCAAAGAATTCAAAACGATGTTTCATTAAATAAACCCAACAATAACGAGTATGATCATCAATAAAAGAGACATAATATCGAGACCCTCCTTTTGTGGAAACAGGAGAAGGTCCCCATACATCAGAATGAATCAAATCAAATGGTGAAGATGAAACAAAAATACTTCGATTAAAAGGTAAAGCAGAAAATTTTGCCAGTTTACATCCACTACAATCAGAAATGTCACAAGTTTTCAAATTTCCTAAAGCTCCTGTGGATGCCAAAAATCTCAAACGAGATGATGAAACATGACCTAAACGGGAATGCCATAAATAAAAACTAGAAGATGAAAGACTCAAACGAAAGGAAGACAAATCAGCAGTAGTAGTAGCAGCGGCAGCAGCAGCAACTGACACTTTTAACTCATCCAAAATATATAGTCCATTCTCCCTACGGCCTGTCCCAATCAGCTTCTGAGACTGCAGATCCTGTACACAACAAAAAGAACCAGAAAACATGACTAAATAATCACCAGAATCACATATTTGACCAACAGACGCAAGATTCAATTTGAGTTTTGGAATAAGATAAACATTAGGGAGAGACAAGTGAGGTGTGACAACAGAACCAACACCTGCTAAGGGCATAAGAGTGCCATCAACAATCATAACAGGAATGGAGGACAAAGGGAACACTGAGGTAAAAGATGAGGAATCTGGAGACATATGATGGGAAGCACCAGAATCCAAGACCCATTTAGAGTGTGACATACCTGAGGAACTATGAGACAACTGACTTATGGAAGAAGCGGACATTGCTTGTGGCTGCAAGGAGAGAAACTTCTGAAATTGCTCAGCCAAAGAATTAGGATCGGTAATAGAGCCTGGGGAAGCTACTGCTGCAGTATTGTGGTGTGGTGGTTTATAACCCTGAGGTGGTCGATGAGCATTAGATTGTGATTGACTGCCAGACTTCCAAGCTTGATTCTGTTGTCTCAACTTAGGACACTGAGCCTTCCAATGACCTTTCTGCTTATAGAAACTGCACTCATCAAAGCCAACCCTTGTGTAGGGCTTGTTCTGATGATTAGAGAATGGCTTAGAAGGTACTGCTAGTACAGAAGGATTTGAAGCAGAAAGAATTCCCTTTTCAGAATAAGACTGAAGACGTATTTCTTCAGCCAATAACTCACTGACAACAGAGTCAACAGAAGGCAGTGGAGTATGATGTAGAATTGAACCTCTAAGTCCTTCGAAGTCACTGCGAAGTGCTGTTAAAAACTGTACCAATCGTTGCTGCTCTCTACGCTCAATATAGGCACCACATGCCTTTAATTCTGCTGATTCTGTAAGAGCCAATTGATCCCAAAGATCTGTCATAGCAGAATAAAACTCTTGAATACTCATATTCTTCTGATGAAGAGCTCGTATGTCATTCTCTAATTGATACTGTTTTGCAAAATTTGATTGCGTGAATAACCTTTGCAGATGATCCCAAACCTCTTTTGCTGTCTCATACTTCGCCAACTGCGTACCTATCGAATGCTCAACAGAATTGTTGATCCAAGTAATGATCTTTGCATTATTTGCTTCCCATGTATCTATCAAAACAACATCCCCCTCCTCAATATTCTTAGGTATTATATAAGTTCCACTAACATACCCCCACATCTTCTTACCCTTAAGAAAATTTCGCATTACATAGCTCCAATACGAATAGTTCTTCCCATCTAACCTCACACTCACAGACTGAAGCGAATCATCTCTTTCAGTAGCCATAATTAACAATCACAGAGAACCAGAATGCAAAAGCAGCGAAAAACAAAATACCAAATTGCAGAAACTGAACAGAGATTGCAGAAACTAAACAAATATCTTCTCAAAATTATACGATTACTCCAAAACACAAAACCAATTTGCAGAAACTGAACACAAATACCAAATTGCAAAAGCTGAAGGGTAGACGAAATACCAAAATAATTGCAGAAACTGACGAAATACCAAATTTTGCAAAAGTTGGATCCGCGAACTTGTGCTTGGGATTAAGCCTCGTTTCATAAAACCAGCTCTGATACCATGTTAAATTAATTGAGATCAAATAGAGAAAGGAGGCTAGAATTCTGAATAATTTGTATATTATGAATGCATAGTCTTAACCTAAATACAAATAAAGTATATATAGGTCAAACTGAAAGTACTATTTTAACCTTAATAAATAAGATTACATAAATATTATTTAACATACTCCATAGCACTTAACAAACTGATAGTTAAAAACAAATTTCCAATACCTTTAATTGAGGAATTGCTTGAGGAACTAGTGGGTGCAACATTTTTATCTAAGATTAACCTAAGAGCAAGCTATCGGAGATCATAATAAGCTCCGGAGACATATCCAAGACTGCATTTACAACTTATAATCGCCATTATGAGTTTTTGGCATATCTCTCTTTCTCCCTCCCTGCTGTATGTTTATTTCTTATGTGCTTGTTTAATGTGTCCATCTCAACTTGGATAAACTTTCTGCAGGAAATATTGACGGATCTCGTGAAATAAGAAATTACTATGCAACCCATGGGCTCATGGATTCCATGCGAGGAATGTGAACCAGGTCGTGAAATGGAGCCTCCACACGTTGCAATTGATGGTTGCTTTCAAGAATAATGATTTGACAGTTAAAACTAAGGGATATCATGTCTTTTGGCTGAGGATGAAAAGTCTTTCGATCAAGTAAACACTAGTAGAATTGTTAATGCAACAAAAAGTACAGTGATAAGTGGTTGTTTGTCTTTGTGGGTAAAGCTCAAAAAGCTAATCTCAACTGTTACCATTTTTGAATTTGTGCTGGCATTTTAACAGAAAAAATTATTTTGGAAAGAATCAATAAAAGGGAGAAAATTACTGAAGATGGAAAAACCACATATCTTACAGGGATCCATATTTAATTTGAAAATCTTTGACTGGTCGCAGAACCTACATTTATAGTGATTTCATGGTGTGAAAGGGGCAGGATTTCTTTCTTTCTTTCTGGCCGCGTGGAGGTTTGAATGTTTTGCATCATTTGCTGGTTTTTTTTCCTCGTACAAATCCGAACCCGTTCGTTAATCATTTTGCCTCGTGTCTTCAATCCTTTTGTTTTCTTGTTTCACAGGTAGTTGTATTTTGGATACTGTTCAGGGTAACCGATGAGTACTAGTTTCACAGCCTCTAGTAGGCCTTTAAGATGAAGTCATGTTTGTTCTATTCAACTGTCTGGAAGCTGTGTATCCATGTTGATAATTGATTCATAAGCATAGATTAACGGACGCTTCTTTCTACCTTGACTCTTGACATTTTTGCACTTGTTTTTACCTTATCTTCAGGGCAGTTATAGCGCTTTTGCACTTGTAACGGGAGATTTAACAACTGAAAGAAAGAAAGAAAGAAAAAATCCCTGGCTTATTCGTGTATGTCTATAGATGACTTGTTCATTCATGGCATATTGGCCACATTGTAAATGCAGGGCTGGATAACCAAAGTTAACTGGACCTTGTTTCTGTGATTTGTGTTTGTAAATTCCTTCTTTTCGAAATGTGTTCATATATTCTCCAAGCTGAGATCTCTTATTCTTACTACGCAGTCTTGGATCCATTTCATTTATCAGATTTCTTTGTGGTTTAGTTTGTGCTGCTATAGGTTCTGTATACGAGAACAATATGAAAGTTTGCACAATGTTGCCGGAAGACAGAAGGGTGTCTAAGATCTAGCCAACCGGTCAAACAGCCAACCAGGACTCCATTACTTATCAGCAGAGCGGCAAAAAGGTTCGATATGAAAACAATAAAGTGTAATGATATTGATAATCGTAAAATGCGTAAATGGGTTGTACAAAAAGTGCTATTGAAAATGCACAAAAAGAGGATAAATTGATGCCTTTTCAATTGTAGGAAGGAGGCAATGTCAAAATTGTAAGAGCTGTAATATTGTTGAAAGAGTAGCCAGGTTGACAAATTGATTCACAGGTGCAATTTGGTTCTCCACAGCTCTCCAATGACTTTCCTTGGCTGTGGATTATCTGGTCCTCTGTCCCGCTGCCCTGATGTAAAGTACAACCAGCCATCCCAAAAACCAGCAAGGGTAGTCTTTATTCGGAAAGGAAGCTTTCCGATCACTGACCATGTCTGCAATTCAAAATGGACAGAAATTTTCAAATGTTTGCCCATTGTAATAACCATCTGTAGAAAACTGATATAAGAAATTTGTTTAACAGTCACCGACTTCTCTTGTATTTATTCAAAGGAAAATTATTTAGCACTAACACCCAAAATCTGGATTTTAGTGAGCTGTAAGTGAGTACATAAAGAAAGATTAGCTTAAATTAGCGGAGTGGCCTTGTTGCAAGCGGGGTTGGCATTGCTCATTTATGCGAAATGCCATTGATGACAGATGACACCATTGCTTACGAAACAAGGCCAACAGCACGCGTATCTGGTGAATAGCTGCTTACTTCTTTAGATTATAGAGGACATGAGGGTATCAAAACATAACGTATGAAGACGAGTCTTGAAATTTTCCAACGCACAAAAGGAGACTGCTTTTGGGAGTTTTGATATTTTCCAAAGCACAAAGGAAAGAAGTGACTGCATCATCGGCTCCTAAATGAGTCAACACAGCAAGAACGACCGGCTACTGTCGACTAAAGTGGTCTATGACAGGTATTCTATTGACCAAACAGACAGCTGAAAATACATGATATGAACATGAAGCATAATCCTTCTTAAGAGTGGGAAAGGTGAAGATCAGTACCAGCGAGTCCAAATGGAATTGGAACACCTCTCCAACCAGCATCATCCTTTTCGTGTTTGGGTGCTTTTCTGTAGTACCTCCAGTGATGATAATTGAGTTGTTGACAATTACCCAAGCACACTCAATATGGGAGTCGGGTTTTGGCATTTCAGGTAAAGTTTTCCACTTCATTTCATCATCTAGCATATAAACGTCGCCATAAACTACCTGAAACATTGCAGAGTCTGAAAGCTATATCATATACCGCCAACAATGACAACGAGAGAGCACAGCTCGCTAAAATCCAATATGTTCTAATCAAAACAAAATGATCAACCTGTATACCTCTTTCCTTCGAGAACACTTGAAAATAGGCGACCCAGGTTTAGCCATGAAATCACCCTCTTGACCCCCAATGACAAAAAGCCGATCATTGACCACGATACAGGCCCTGTCACCAAAGTGATATTCACGGTTAGAATACGGAAGATAATCACCGCATTATTAGAGTTGGGTGTGAAACATTTTCGCAGGAGATGAATGATCCAGGCGAATTAACCCTCAGAACAGAATCTTGTTTCCAATTTCAAACATAAATGAAGGCAGCAAGCAGACCTATGTGACGGGGAATGGGTATTTCAGTGCGCCACTCCTCCAATGCTTTTCCATTCTTTACTGCAATACTCCAGTGATCTACTCCAGGTGTGTGGCGATTTTCCTTGCTGCCACCCATCACATGCAGTCTGCCTCTCCATAATTGAGTTGCAGGAGCATACCTGAAAACTCATGTTAATAATATTCATTTAAGGCATTGAGTACATAGCTTTGAAATATTCAGCTTTGGATAGACTGCTAGTAGACACATCTCCTATTTCACAGTTGCAATTCTTTCATGTTCTCTAATGTCAATGCCAAACTACATTAGGTCCTGCTAGTACAGAACTAAATTTGATCCTTTGAGATCACAACTGTTACCTAAGCATCAAAAGCTAAATTGATGTTGCAATGCATAAAGGAGTTAATCCAGACAAAGGCCTATTGTGGTACCAAACCTACCGCAGCTCATTATACATATTAAAAATCAGTTAACGGAAACCAATTATCTTAAAGAAACTCCAATACAGAACCAATAACTAAAAAATGGCAAGAAAATGATGATAAATTGGCGTTTGGGAACAGGGTTACGATGGAATCATTCAACCTGCATAGATGAACATGCACATCACATGAATATTTGAAAGAATCTGATGATTACAGGCTATCAGATTTTTCTCAGGAATGTGATGACAACACTTGTTTTCTCTAAATAAAAAGATCAACAACTCTCAAAACATGACAAATTAGCTGCCAAGGTAGTAAACACACAAATACAGGCACATGAAAGAGGTTCATTGGTCAAAACACTAGAAACAGGAATTAGCTTGATAATGAAACGGACTTGAAATAAGCAGTTGAAAATTCTGATCCCCAGATTGGATAAGAAAGTAAGTTCAACATTCATGGATTTCCTGCTCAAGTCAAGTACCTTGGTGCCGGTAATGGAGGCAATCGGTGCCATTTTCTTGTCTCAGTGTCCAGTGAGAAACAATTAGTTATGGCTGTCCTGCATTGAGCACCATATTGTCCCGAGACAATGTACACGTATCTCCCATCTGTTGCCACTCCCAAATGTGAATTTGCCATGTCTTTTGGGGTATCAAATTTGTCACACCATGTATTATCACTGAAATTGTATACATCAACATGAGAGTGTACCTATAAGATACAAACATCCAATCAGACAAGAAATAAAACACAAAAAATAAAAATCATTGATTTTAATCACAAAAATCCATTCCACGGTTTAATACGAAATATTTTTGAAGCATTGTTGAAAATTAATCTTCAATTGGACTCAAAGGTAAGAGAACATAATAAATCAGGCAAAGAATGAAAGATTCTCACATGGTCAAGGTTTCTATATCCAACAAATACATAAAGAAGGTTCTTGATCTGTACTGAATAACCATCAAGACGAGGCACAGGTGCTGATGGCATCTGCTCCCATTCTAACTCCGGTGCTGGTAAATCAGCAAAAGTGGCAGATAAGACTCTCCCTTCTACATTGCCATTTTTATCTTCAGAACCTTCTTTCTAAAGGAGAAAGAAAACAATGAGCATTCAATATCAATAACAAACATCATCAAATCAAACAAGATCAATATCCCAGTTGATAACCATACACATTGGATAGAATTCAAAGTAACAAGAAAGAAGAAGACGAAAAAGATCAATGTATTACCTGGTGGTCTTGGTTGGTGTGATTGTCACTGGCTACATTGTTATCTGCAATGGATTGATTAGTAAAAGAAATGGAAGAAGAAGAGGTCCCAAGAAAACGGGCGAAGAGAGCGATCCCTACAAGTGTTGCCAATGACAGTGCAAACACCAACTTCATTAAACCATATTGCTTGTTATTCTGTCCAAACCCTAACTTAGACATTTTTGTCTGAATTCAAGAAACCAAAGAAAAGCTATTTTTATAGCAGCACATTGAAATACAGAACTTCTTTAGTAATCCGTCGTCCATTCGACTGATTTGTTTCGAGAAGAGTTTCGGCGCCAATGGTTTTTAGTCAAAACGTGTGGTATCGTTTTCTTTCCCTTTACGTGAGTGGTATTTTTTTAATTTATTTATTTAAAAAACAAATAGGAAAAAAAGAGAAGTAAATAATATAGAAAAATTGATGAAAAAGAAGACATTATTTTAGAATAAACTAATATTAAACTTAGCATTATTTTATAATAAAGAATAATTTTATAATTTACTTTTTTTCATGTTACCTGGTAGACTAGTGAAGACGAAGAAAAATGAAAAATAAACAAATTCAATCTCTTTGTTTTTAGCGATTCAATAACTTACACTTTTTAGTATTAAAGACCATAACTTATTCCTTTAATTGTCCATGACTTTTAATTCCTCAAAAATTATGTTTCGGCCCTAATGTGTTGAGGAAGGAGAGAGGAAAATGCAAGAAAATCATGAAAGAGAGGGAAAATATTCTGTTGTTTATATTCTGGTAATGAAAAAATAATAATTTTGGCATCAATAAATTCATTTTGGAGAATGAAGTTCTATAAAAGGGGTTTAGAATTTTTATTTTGCTAAAAAACATAGATTTAAGTTCAATATGATTTTTTGGAATATTTCAAAAATATTTTTGATTGATTTTATGGTGTTTTGAGCTTTAAAAATAGATTTATTTATTAATATTTTTAATTGTTTTTAGATAAAAATAAGTTAAAATAGGGTTTTTGGATTCAAGAACCCAAAACTTGATTTTTTGACTATCGATGGTGTCCAGAAATTGAATTGACACGCTGTTCATCTTGTTTAAAAAAAAATTGAGTAAACAACACATCATTCATCCATTTAAAAAAGTAAAAGTCAGGAAAAAAAAAGTTAAGCGTGCAAGCTTGACATTGTAGTCCCAGAATGCCAAGGTTGCTCCTTTTAGGCTAGGTACGTGGCCTAATCATCCTAGGCCCAACACTTGCCTCATTTTATATTACTCTTCAAAATTTTTCTTTTTATTTTTATTTTGAATAAGATTAACTAAGAAAAAAGTAATTAAAATGATATTTAAAATGTTATCCAATTTTATCATAGTTTTTGAATAAGATTATAATTTATTTATAATGGTATTAACAATTAGATTTTGAATTATTATATATAAGACTAATGAGAAAAATTTATAAAACAATATGCTCATAATTAATAATTGATAATAAAATATCTATTTTATTATTCTTTATCATAAACTTCTCACACGAATTTTTTAGAGTACTTATTCTTTTATTTTTTCTTTTATTACAAATTATCGGGTCATGATTTTTTCTATTTTTTATTGAATATTATTTTTTAGATTATGATAAGTTTTTGTTTTAAAAAATGATTCTTATAAAAAAAATATATTTTCCTTAAAACAAAAAAAAAATGAACAAGAAAAGATAGTTTCAATTAAAAAGATATATTTTTTGATATGATCAAAGAAATGTTATATTCGGATTTTGATATAAAATCTTCTACTGTCTAGTTTTATGTTAGTGAACGTAAATCTAAATCAAACTGTTGGGTTAAACTAAAATTTCACCAGAAGATTCCAGAGGTATTTTTCTATGTCGTGGTACACTTTCAAGTCAATCTGAGTTCAGGAAGACCTTGCAATATAGGTCAGAACAGGCTGTATGAATTTTGTTATTTATTTTCTTTTAACTTGTGGACTTCTTATTTTTCAAAGATCCTTTCCAATAAGAATGCGACAACTTGTTTTGAGAATTTTCTAGTTTTATAAGGATTTTTAATGGATTGTGACATAATTTTCAAGTGTGGTGAGTATTCATTAATGTTTCAAAATTATTTTCTTATAAGGATTTCTTATTCATCCAGCTACACAAGAAAATAAGGACTTGTGATATTTAATGACAGATTGGTTATATTATTTCAGGGAGTTTCCTAATCCTACAAGGAAGGGACAAGGAAGGTTAAAGAAAGGCAACAAGAGTTTTCATATTTTGAGATGATTATTTAAAGTTACAATTAATTATCCTAGATAAACAAGGAAACTAAAAGGAAGGCAACTTCAACAATCAATTTCCTACCTTATCTTAGACATCTAAAGGTGGCAACAAAGACCCTAGTGTTTTTAGGATGAAAATTTCATTCATGACATTATTTTAACTAGGAAATTTCTCTATCTTAGGTTATTTTGTTTAATTAGGTGTAACAACTTTATTTTATATGGCAGGTTTGTTATTTTTAATATTTTCTTCATGTTTGAGCTTAATTAATACTTGGTTTCCAGCTAAGATCTTAGGCTTGTTTAGTCAATATTCTGGGCTTATCAATATAGGTTTTGGGTAAATTTTATAATTGGATCAATTTAGTCCATAAGGGTAGATTCATTAGGGTTATTTTCTAAGAGTATTTAAACTCTCTATAAGTCTAAAATTTAGCTTGTGCATGAAAGTGATTCTTGCGTTCTTTGTTTCTTGAAGTAACTAAACCAACTTATCGAAGATTAACTGGCTTCATGATATCATTCGATTTAATTCCAATAGTACTGGTGCTTTGAGATAGGTTTTTATTATGTCACACTCCTATCAGACCTCTTTCAGCTTTCCGAGATCATATTTCATTCTTGATTGTGGGTTGCATAACCGCATGATTAGGAGGTTCATATCATTTTCCATTCCTTAATTCATATGATTGAGATTTTTATAAATATTTATTTTAATGGTTTTTAGTTTTTAATTTGAAAACATGCTGATAATAATAAAAAAATGCTTTTGTAAAAATAAAAACAATGCTTGAAAAAAATTGAAAATATATCTAATAATAAATATATATATTTTTACTTTTATAAGAAATATCTATTTGCATTATAATAGAAATAAATAAAAATTAATTTTAAAAACTACCTTGGAAAAAAAACTAGTAATTTACTAGAAAAACAAAAGTGCTAAAAACAGAAAAACTATAATATTGTGGAAAGAGGAGTTTTTTAGTTGATAAATTAAAAGCTTTTGAATCACACCAAGGATGTAGTAATAAATTAGTTTATCTATTTTGCATGAAGAAAGATCTAACCTAATACACTAGATCCCATAAGAACTCTGAATTTAAATGTGTTTGAGCTAGAACAGTACTAGGTGACCTCATCCACTTGCAAGTATGCGATCGCTGGTGGACCTCAAGTTGATGGGCTCTCCAGCCGCTCACCCATGGGTGGCGTCCATAAGTGTGACCACAACATAAAAAAGAAATGAAAAAAAATACTAGATTAAATTAATAAGAGTAACTTCGAGACAAGAGGGACTTGCTCATTTAGTCACTGATGAATGACAACTTATTTTTCTTCTTATTGGAGAGCATAGATGTAACAAAGTATATATATGACATACATGTACCCATTTAATATTTGACTACTTAATTAGTAATATTGATGCATGTGGAAGCTCAAAAGACGATAAAAAATTATGAAATCAACATAATTGATAAGTGAAAAATATTGTAAACACATACTCTAAATTTACAGTCTTATTATATGAAAATATAGTCTAATCAAGTTTGTTCTTTAAAGAGGTTTACAATGCATATAAATAGGTTAGAAAAATGACATATACTTGGTAATTAAATCATAATCTTAAAAAACAAAAAAATAATACAAAATAACATAAGAAATCTGAAAAACAATCAAGGAAAATTGGCATTCTTAGGTCCCAATTTTTTTTTTAACAACAATACAAGTTGCTCACTCTAAGAGCCATAGGATTAGTTCTTGATGAAACTTCAACCTAAATTTAAAAGTGCACGAGCTGGTCTAACCAATCACCCACATGTCTTATCTTGCATGAAGAACAACATCCCACCTCACAACTTGGCCTTGCTCAAGATAATGCTGGTTTTGAGATTATTAATATGGCCTACGCTACTCAAGGTAGATGATGATATATATCTCTTCCATAGTGTTATAGTTGTAAGAAAATTAGGTATATTGTAAAATATTGTAGTAGGAAATTTTATAATTATTGTAAGAATGAAGGTCATATTATTAAAGATTGTCCTAATTGTCCTCAGAATCGATCTGCTTCTACTTTTCATGCTGGTGTTCAGTCTATTTTTATGCCTACATCGTCTACACAACCTATTCTTTCAGGTTTGTTTTTCAATAGTACTCCTGATCAGGTTCATCATATGACTTTTTTTCCCTTTTTACTCTCGGTCGCTAAGGTAAGAAACATCTTCTTACCTCTCCTTAGTTAATTGATTTTGCAACTTCCAATCACATGATTGACAGTTCGATTGCTTTACATGATGTTAATAATTACAATGGTAAGCAACATATTCAAATCACCGATGGTTGCACTCTTCCTATTAAAACGGTTGGCAACTTGGGATCTTCTTTACTAATGTCTTTGTGTCTTCTGATTTATCTGTTAATCTCATTTCAGTTGGATAATTAGTAGAAGAAAATTATTCTTTTCATTTTGATCATTCTAGTTGTTGTGTGCAGGATCAAGTATCAGGACAAGAGATAGTGAGGGGGCTTAAGGTGGGACATTTTTTTCCTCTTCAATCTTCTTCCTTTTCTTGTTTAATTTCTTTTAGTTATTCTACAATTGTTAATAAAATAGCCAATTTTGGCATAATAAATTGGGTCATCCCAATAATTCTAACACATCTTATAAAACATTTTGATCATTCTAGTTGTTGTGTGCAGGATCAAGTATCAGGACAAGAGATAGCGAGGGGGCCTAAAGTGGGACATTTTTTTCCTCTTCAATCTTCTTCCTTTTCTTGTTTAATTTCTTTTAGTTATTCTACAATTGTTAATAAAATAGCCAATTTTGGCATAATAAATTGGGTCGTCCCAATAATTCTAACACATCTTATAAAACAAGATTATTTGAATAATACCAATGAGTTTTCTTCATTGTTATTTGATTGTGCTCTTTGTAAACTTGGTGAAAGCAAGTTTTTACCCTTTTCTTTACAAATAGTCATGCTTCTACATGTTTTGAAATTATTCATTCTGATATTTGGGGTATAGGTCATGTTCTTTCTCATACTCAATACCTGTATTTTGTGACATTTATTTTCTCATACTTAATACATGTATTTTGTGACATTTATTGATGATTACAATCATTTTACACGGGTCTATTTTCTTTGTTCTAAAGCTAATATGTTATTAACCTTCTAAACTTTTGTTGTCTATATAGAAACCTAATTTTATGTGTGTATTAAGATCTTATGCTCAGATTCCAGGGGAGATTACATGTCTCATGTTTTTCAATCTTTTCTCCAACAAAAGAGTATTCTTTCTTAGCGTTTATATCCTTACATTCCTCAATATGATGGTGTTGCCAAGTGTAAGAATCATAATCTTTTAGATGTTCATACATTGATACTTGAATCTTTAGTTCCTTCTAGATTTTAGGTAGAAGGCTTATTTGTAGTTGTAGATTTGATTAATCATTCCCCTTTTTCTATTTTGCATTTTAATTCTCTATATTCTTTTTTATGTAGTGTTTCTCCTTATTATAATTCTCTGCATGTTTTTGGTTGCGTTTGTTTTGTTCATTTACCTCTTATTAAACATCATAAACTTGTTGCTCAATCTATTCAATTTGCTTTTCTTGGTTGTAGTGACTCCCATAAAAGGTTTATGTGCTATGATGCAAATGCTAAGCTTTGTATTTCTTAGAATGTGATTTTTTTAAAATGAAAATTTCATCCCGTCTTATCCTAATTCTACATCTTCCTCTATTTCACTTCCTCCTTTTGATGATGTGTTTAGTACTCCTTCTCATTTTAAGCCAGGTATTGTGTATCAGAGATGTCACCAATTGCCTCATTCTTCTTCTAAATCACTATCTGATCATATTGTGCACGCGTCTTGCTTCTACTAGGGTTTCCCGATCTTTGGATTGATATGGTTTTTCTTCTTTTGCTCTTCAAACTACTCTTGATAATACTTTTGTGCCTAAGTCTTATTCTTATACTTCTACTCAAGAGTGTTAGTGTCAAGCTATGCAGGATGAACTTCAGACTCTTCAAGACATCACATTTTACCCTTTTGGAGTTAAGCTCATTGGGTGTAAATAGATATACATCATCAAGATATGTGATGATGGCTCTATCGAGCAACATAAAACTTGTCTAGTGGGACTTAAGAATTGGCAGGAGTATAGGCTTGAGAAAATTATTATTGTCTACACTGTTATGTCCATTATTGTTTCTAAATGATGGTCATTTCGTTAGATGGATGTGAATGATGGATTTTTACGTGGTGACCTAGAGGAAGAAATCTTTATCTCCTTCTTCTGATTTGTTTTTTTTTTCTTTTTCTGTTAAGGTTTATCACTTAAAGCGACTTTATATGGTTTGAAGTAGGCACCATAAGCATCGTTTGAGAAGTTTCATATTTATTCAGGCACCTCTGGGATTGTTATACTTGTGTATGTCGTGATTACTGGATCTGACCTTCAATTAATTGACCAACTCCAACAACGCCTCAAATATTCCTTTCTTATGATAGATCTTGGTTCCCTACAATATTTTCTTGGACTTCAGGTTCAACATTTTCTGAATGGCATATTTTTACATGAATATAAGTGTACCCAATAACTTTTTTCATTAGCTAGCCTTCAAGACGATAATTCAATTTTTACTTCTTTAGAGGTAAATTTAAAGTTGCTAAGACGGATGATGATCCCTTATCAAATCCTTCAATGTATCGATAACTGGTGGGCAGTTTGAATATTTGACCATTACTCGACATGATATATCATTTATTGTTCAACAAGTGAGTTGGTTTATACAGGCTTCATGTCAGATATATTTGGTTGTTGTTTGTCATTTTCTTCAATATCTCAAAGGGATATCTAGTCGCGGCTTGTTCTTCCTTTCCGAAAGGTCTTTATATTTGGTAGGCTTTAGTGATCCTAACTGGGTTGGTTGTGTGGATACTTGTCATTTTATTGTGGGTTGATGTATATTTCTTGGTGATGCTCTTATTTCTTGAAAGAGTAAGAAGCACGCTTGTGTCTCAAAGTCATCCACAGAGTCTGAATATAGGGCTATGTCATGTGCTTGTTCTAAAATTGTATGTCTTCGTGGGTTGTTAGGCGAACTTAATGTTTCGTAGCTTACTCATATTCCCCTTCATACTGATAATACCAGTGCTATTTAGATTGCTGTGAATCCTGTTTTTCATACCAGTGCGAATCCACCAAACATATTAAAATGGATTGTCATTTCATTTGTGAAGCCTTAGCTCATCAGGATATTACTGTTCCATATATTTCTACTAAACACCAAACCATTGTTGTTTTCACCAAGGCTCTCTCTGGTTCTCGCTATCAATTCTTGTTTTACAAATTGATGCTTCTAGATCACTCAACATCAATGAGGGGAGATGTTAGCAAAATTGATGGCTTGTTATGTGTTACTTTATTTAGTCTAGCTATATATGCAGAAATATATATTGTATATAGACATAAAATTGATAGGCTTTACTCTTATCTTGTATAGTAATGCTATTAATGGTTGATTTTCAGTCGAGTAAGGAGCTACATTTTTAGGGCTTGTTTGGAATTATAGTAGTGGTTGCGGTTCAAAGTATTTTTCGCTTAGAAATGCATAAAAATAATATTTTTTTTATTTAAAAAAAATTATTTTTAATATCATCACATCAAAACCATCCGAAAACATAAAAACAAATAACTTTTAGCAAAAAAAATTAAAATTTAAAAGAACATGATTTCAACCGCATTATCAAACAAAGCCTTAATATATAAAAAAAAGCAACTCTCACGATAGAGAGATTCAGACCAAAAACCTTATTGGCATATAGAACATTTCTGGGTTCAAGGATCTCGTTTGCTGCCAAGATTAATAAAAGCTGGCTGGTGTTCTTCTCGTGGATAAAAAAGGTTTACGGTCATCATGAATACCAAATTCATGCACTTTTTTTTTTGTTCAAGTCCTGTTTTTTTTATTTATGTTGGTCCTTTATGCTCCCTTATGTTTAATGTATTAAATCTGTAATTTTCCTGGACCATTTTCTCTTTGGTCTATGTAACTCTTTAATCCAAGTTAATAAAATTGAGATCACATTCAAATAAATAAATTAAAAAAAAACATTCATGGACATTGCCCCATCAAGAAACATGCAACAGAACATAGGCATCTTGCCCCTCGGGTGGGTCGTCCTAGCCTGTATTTGTATTTCAGATGCTTGAATACGGTCGTCTTTCTTTTCATTGGGAATATTGTTCCATCATAATAACTTTTTTCCATATAAAAACTATTGTAACACAGGATGGAATTCGTTTCAGACAGCACTCTCCACCTCAAATTAGCTGCAGACGAGACAGATTGTGTTGCCTCAGCTTTGCGTTAGCTGGATCATGAAGAGCGTGTTCGAGAATTCAAAATAGCTTCTAATCATACAAATACACAAACTTCAATCCAAATAATAAACATATAAATACGCAAACAAGTAGCACGCATTGTTGTCTTAACTTTACCATTTAGCACTCATAGTAGAGTTCAGGAGAGAGGCGTGGGGTGATCTGAATTTCCAAAGGAGTCGCCTTAGGCAAGGTTATAGCTACGCCCTCAGTCATGTCCACTGATTCACCCGTTGGTGTTTTCATGTCAAAACCCTGAAGCAATCTGGCAAACGTCAAATGGAGCACTTGCAATGCAAATGTGATACCAGGACAAGATCGTCTCCCCGAGCCAAATGGAATCAACTCAAAATGGTGACCTAAAACATCTACATTTGCGTGATCAGTGAGAAATCTTTCTGGCATATATTCATCAGGATTAGACCACAAATTTGGGTCCCGATGCAGCTTCCATAAATTTGCAAACAAACGAGTGCCCTTTGGTATGTGATATCCGGCAACACAAAAATCTTTTGTTGCCTCATGTGGGACTGACAAAGGACCTGGTGGGTACAAGCGCAATGTCTCTTTGATAATGGCCTGGATGTACACTAAGTTCCCAATATCAGAGTCCTCTGCCCATCTTTCCCTGCCAACTTTGAGGTCTAGCTCTTCTTGGGCAAGCTGCAATGACCGTCTATTGTTCAACAAATTGGATAAGATCCATGTCAGGGTGATAGATGTGGTATCGGCACCTGCTATGATAAGAGTCTACACCATAGAATTAAAGCATCGTGAGAATCAGGCCTTTTCTGACAAATAGAAGAGTTGCAATTCGCAGCTAGATTTAACCTGCTCATGTAGAAATAACACTATCCTGGTCCTGGACACACGCAATGGAATTTACCAATATCAGAACCAAGTAAAATTTACTTCATCACAATTGAAGGATAATTTTAGCGGGACAAGAATTGTTTCTCTAAACCCAAACTCAGTTCAATGGTTTCGCACGAAGCAACTACATGTACTTATGGGCCTGTAATTCGAAGAAATCATGCTATATGAGTTTGCTAGCAAAAAAAAAGAAGCAACTTGTAGCTATAAGCTAAATGCCAGCATATATTAGAGACCATACCATTGCTGTTGCCTTGATAATTGTTTCGCGAGAATAGCCAAACATGGAATCATCCAGTAGGGATAGCATCACATCTATGAAGTCGTCGTCCTCCATTTTGTTAGTGTTCTCAGTACTCTCGAGCCTCTTCAATTTATGTTCTTGAATCCAACTTTCCATAAGGGAATCCAGTTCCCTCGAAAGACGCTTCATAGTTTTCACGGATCCAAGAAAGTTATTCATCCATCCAAGAAATGGAATTACATCCGAAGGGACAAAGACACCGGAAATATACATGAACTCCTTCATGAGTTTTCCAATACGTTTTCCTTCATCTTCTTTTTCAGCTTCCGTACTACTGAAGTATCTCTTTCCTGCAATCATTCTTGTGATCATATTTATTGTCATTCGCTCAAAACATTCACTAATGTCTATCTTGGTCGAGCCTTGCTTATTGCTCTTACTGAGCAAGTACAAGTCATTGATCAAGGTATTCACCTCCGAGACCTGAACATGCCTCAAAGACTTGAGCCTATGGCTGGAAAGGAGTTGAATCGTAACTATCTTACGCATTTCACGCCAAAAAGGACCCGAATTATTGAAACCAAATGCTGCATAATTGTAGCTTAGGTGCTCCCCGTGACTTGATCTTGGCCTGGATGATAAAATCCTATCATGTGTTGTGAAGCACTCCTTAATTGCCTCAAGATTGCTAACCACAACTGTAGGGTGCTTTCCCAGCCGAATTGTGAAGATGGGACCATATTTATCTGCCATGGCAGCCAATGTTCGAGCAAGCGTCTTTTGTGCCCCTAATAGATGGAGATGGCCTATAAGTGGCAACGCACCAGATGGTTCCGGTGGCTGCAAACCCTTTTCAGTTTTGCGCCTACTCTCTCTCACTCTGCGTAAAGTGTACCACAGAACTAATGCTAAAACTGTTGAAACCGCTAATAGATGAAAAGAGAAGTCCATGAAAACCAGCAGAGTGTTGGAGTTCAAGGGTTATAATTTGTCTGGTTAAATCACCATTTCATCTCCCCTTCAAATTAGAAATAAAAGAAGGAAAAAGACTAGTAAGACTGATTGATAGCCAGCCACTTCGACGAAAAAACAAAGTAAACCTTGCAAGTTCAGTTTGATTGGACGTTATCAAGACTTTTGAGTCCTCCTGTGGAATTCAGTGGTCCATTAGTCGATTTAAGTTGCTGTCATTGTCATGACTTTACCTTCTTCTTGGTTGATGTTTTTGCACTCACCTTCTACTTTTCCATGGGGCTATTATTTTTCTCTGGTTAAAAATTTTGATGCACAACAATTCACCATCGTCTCATGTTTGCTGGCTTACTTCTTGGGTCATGTCTGCGTTTTCTAGTTCTTAGTTTGAACCACAGCATAAATTGCAGTTTATGTAACTTTTAAGCTTGAAGGAGCTGGAAGAGCACCATCCATTCATTCAAGAACTTTGTTTTTGGTTGTAGAGAATTTAGTGGAGGATAAATGTTGCTGATGCCTTTGACATTAAAATAAAATATCTCAATCACTTTCAAGAATAAACAAAATAAAACCCACCTAGATGATAGTTATTATCAGTTAATTGATCTGCAATTCGTTATGAATCAGATTTTTTAAAAATATAAAAATTATCAAGATTACATGATTTTTTTTTTTACAATATCATTAAACCTGATAAATTGAATGATTAATAATTATGTGGTTTGGATTTTAAAAAAATAAAATAAAAAAACTATGACCTAGAATGACAAATTTCCTTCTTGTCACGAACACTCCTCACTCAGACCATATTAGAAACCCTAAGGCAATAGCCTCACTCTCCGAGGAATTGATATAAGGTCTTACTAGTGTTATATGCATCACTCTTCAATAGATGAATTTAGTCTCTCTAGTGTTATATGCAGTACCTTTTAAGGGATGAACTTGGAATTCCAGTGCCATATGCACAACTCTCAAGGGATGAACCTGGTCTTCCCATGACAATAGACTCACTCTCCAATTGATGAACTTGGTCTCCCCATGGCAATAGCCTCACTCTTCAATGGATTGGTATGAGGTCTTCTCAGTGTTATATGTGAAGCCAGCTATGAAACCAGCTAGGTAAGCACTAATTAGTGCAACTTGCGGCACTAATTAGTATCAATTATTGCAGCACTAATTAATGTCAATTAGTGCCACTTGCCTTGCCACTTGCCTTGCTCTTATCTTTTGCAAGACAAAGGCAAGGATGCTTGCCTATAAATAGGCAGTGCATCCTTGCCATAGATAACACACCAAGAGAGAAATAAGAGAGAAGAGGAGAGTGAGAGAGGGAAAGTAATCCCACATAATTGTGAGGTATTTTGTGAGATAGTAAGTGAGGTGTTTTCTCCTAGTAATAGAGAGATTTCAGTTGTTCTCCTATTGTTAGAGAGAGGTTGTAATTCCCACATTACTTAGTAAAATCCTTCTATACTTGCCCGTGGACGTAGCCAAATTGGGTGAACCATGTAAATTCTTGTATGTCTCATTTCTCATTTTATCCTATTATTTGCCTTTTATCTTGTCGGGTTTGCATGTCAGTATACTAACAGTGGTATCAGAGCCTTCTGGTTGGTGTTGTTAATACACAAAAGTTATTCGTGTATACAGTTACTATTCACATCTACGACACTATTCACCTATACGACACTATTCATCCATACGGTACTGTTCACATATGCTACTGTTGGCGTATATAGAAAGTCAGTGCGGTGATTAAATACAGTCTAGGAAGTTCTGTCTAAGGATATTGGGTTTTAAGCGGGACCGTTTGTGACCCCTCCAATCTTTCCTGAGAACTTACTTAGTGAAGTATTATTCACACGATATTATTTCTGTATACGTTACAAATCAGTGAAACAGTTATAGCTGAATAGATCTCGGTGAATACAATGGCAGCAAAGTATGAGAATGAGAGGTTCAATGAGAGCAATTTCTCACTGTGGAAAATGAGAATCAAGGCAATCTTAAGGAAAGACAATTGCTTGGCAGCAATTGGGGATCGCCCCGCGGAGATCACTGATAATGCAAAATGGAATGAGATGGATGGAAATGCTATTGCTAACATACATTTAGCATTAGCCGATGAAGTATTATCAAGTGTGGCGGAGAAGAAAACAGCTAAGGAGATATGAGAGACTCTAACAAAGCTATATGAGTCCAAGTCTTTGCACAATAAGATTTTCTTAAAGCGGAGACTTTATACCCTTCGAATGGCAGAAACCACGGCGGTGACTGACCACATCAACACAATAAGAACTCTATTTTCACAACTCACTACGTTGGGTCAACAAATAGAGGAAAGTGAACGTGCAGAGCTTCTACTTCAAAGTCTTCCAGATTCGTATGATCAGCTCATTATCAACTTGACCAATAATATCCTCACAGACTATATAGTCTTTGATGATGTTGCAGTCGCCATCTTGGAAGAAGAAAATAGGCGCAAAAATAAAGGAGACAGAAATAGTTCAAACCAAGCAGAGGCATTATTGGTGTCAAGAGGGAGATCAACGGAGCGTGGCTCCAGTGGGAGTCAAAGGCAGGGGAGGTCCAAATCAAGAAGCAAGAAGACTGTGAAATGCTACAACTGTGGCAGAAAAGGGACACTTCAAAAGGGATTGTTGGTTTAAAAAGGGTATAGAGAACACTGCAGAGTCATCAAAACCTCAAGGATGTGTTGCGAGCACCTCAGAAGATGGGGAGGTTTTATATAGTGAAGCAGTGACAATCTCTACAGATAGAGAAGAGCTTACTGAGGTCTGGCTAATGGATTCAGGAGCAACATGGCATATGACTCCTAATCGAGATTGGTTCCAAACATATGAACCCATCTCTGGAGGTAAAGTGTTCATGGGTGATAATCATGCTGTAGAGATTGCTGGCATTGGCACCATCAAATTGAAGATGTATGATGGCTTAATTCACACTATTTCAGGAGTGCGACATGTGAAAGACTTAAAGAAGAATCTTTTGTCCGTAGGACAATTTGATAGCCTTGGCTGTAAGATTCGAACAGACAATGGAATCATGAAAATTGTCAAATGAGCGCTGGTGGTTTTAAAGGCAAGAAAGACAGTTGCAAACATGTTTGTACTAATGAGAGAAACACATCATGGGGCAGAAGCGTCAATCTCATCAGCCAGTCCTGCAGAAGAGAAAACGATGATGTGGCATCAAAAACTAGGTCACATGTCAGAGAAAGGTTTAAAAGTTCTCTCTGATCAGAAGTTACTTCCTGGGCTTACAAAGGTTACTTTACCTTTTTGTGAGCACTGTGTTACAAGTAAACAACACAGGTTGAAGTTTGGCACATCAACAACTAAGAGCAAATGCATCTTAGACCTGATTCACTCTGATGTTTGGCAAGCACGTATTCTTGGGAGGAGCAAGATACTTTGTATCATTCATAGATGACTTCTCCAGGAGATGTTGGGTGTATCCAACTAGAAGGAAGACATATGTGTTTGCAGTCTTTAAAACTTTCAAAGCGCGGGTGGAACTTGAATCTGAAAAGAAGATCAAGTGTTTGAGGACTGACAATGGAGGAGAATATACCAGTGATGAATTTGATAACTTCTGTCAACATGAAGGTATCAAAAGGCAGTTCACAACGGCATACACTCCACAACAAAATGGAGTGGCAGAGCGGATGAACAGAACTCTATTAGAAAGAACAAGAGCAATGTTGAAGGCTGCAGGTCTAGGAAAGTCATTCTGGGCAGAAGCAGTCAATACCGCCTGTTATGTGATAAACCGATCTCCGTCAACTGCAATTGAGCTTAAGACACCGATGGAGATGTGGACTGGAAAACAAGCTGATTATTCTCGATTGCATATATTTGGAAGTCCTGTGTACGTGATGTACAATACACAAGAAGTTAGCAAGTTGGATTCAAAATCCAGAAAATGTGTATTCTTGGGATATGCTAATGGAGTTAAGGGGTATTGCCTGTGGGATCCCACTGCCCACAAGGTAGTCATCAACAGAGATGTTATATTTGCAGAAGGTAAAATGCAAATGGAAGAACATAATAGCATTCTAAAGGAGACTACAGCAGTCCAAATGGAAAATACTCAGAATCATACTTCTTCTGAAGCTGCACCAGAACCTGAAGAACAAGAACAAACAGAGTCTGAAACTGCTGAAGTTCGACGGTCAACTCGTGAAAGAAGACCACCGGCTTGGCACTCAGAATATGTTACTGAGAGCAATATTGCATATTGTCTTCTAACAGAGGATGGAGAGCCATCAACTTTCCATGAGGCTATCAAAAGCACAGATGTATCTATGTGGATGACAGCAATGCAAGAGGAGATTGAAGCTCTGCACAAGAATAACACTTGGGATCTTGTTCCGCTACCACAAGGAAGAAAGGCCATTAGCAACAAATGGGTTTACAAGATAAAGCGTGATGACAATGATCAAGTGGAGCGGTATCGTGCAAGATTGGTGGTGAAAGGATATGCTCAAAAAGAAGGAATAGACTTAATGAGATATTTTCTCATGTGGTACGACTTACTACAATCAGAGTAGTCTTGGCAATGTGTTCTATATTTGATCTTCACCTAGAGCAGTTAGATGTGAAAACTGCATTTCTTCATGGAGAACTTGAAGAAGAAATTTATATGCTCCAACCAGAGGGTTTTGCTGAAACAGGCAAGGAGAACTTGGTTTGCAGGTTGAACAAATCTCTATACGGTCTCAAACAGGCGCCGAGGTGTTGGTACAAGAGATTTGATTCCTTCATAATTAGCCTTGGGTACAACAGACTCAGTTCAGACCATTGTACATATTACAAGAGGTTTGGAGAAGATGATGTTTTCATTATTCTGTTGTTGTACGTGGATGACATGTTGGTAATAGGCCCCAACAAAGATCGAGTCCAAGAATTGAAGGCACAATTGGCTAGGGAGTTTGATATGAAGGACTTGGGACCAGCAAACAAGATTCTAGGGATGCAAATTCGCCGAGACAGAAGTCAGAGGAAGATTTGGCTTTCTCAGAAGAATTATTTGAAGAAGATCTTGCGTCTCTTCAACATGCAAGATTGTAAGCCAATTTCCACCCCACTTCCTGTTAACTTCAAATTATCCTCAAGTATGTCTCCTAGCAATGAAGCAGAGAGGATGGAGATGTCTCGAGTACCGTATGCATCAGCAGTGAGAAGTTTAATGTTTGCCATGATATGTACAAGACCAGACATTGCACAAGCAGTGGGAGCAGCTAGTCGATACATGACAAATCCTGGTAGAGAGCATTGAAATACTATTAAGAGGATCTTGAGATACATCAAGGGTACCTCAGATGCTGCATTATGTTATGGAGGATCAGAATTTACTGTCAGAGGTTATGTTGATTCAGATTTTGCTGGCGATTTTGAGAAAAGAAAATCCACTACAGGCTATGTGTTCATAATTGCAGGAGGAGCTGTGAGCTGGGTCTCTAAACTTCAGACTGTTGTAGCTTTATCCACAACAGAAGCTGAGTACATGGCAGCTACACAAGCTTGTAAAGAAGCAATATGGATGAAGAAACTTATGGAGGAGCTCGGACACAAACAAGAGAAGATTCTTTTGTATTGTGATAGTCAGAGTGCTTTGCATATTGCAAGGAATCCAGCATTTCATTCAAGAACAAAACACATAGATGTTCAGTATCACTTTGTTCGCGAAGTGGTGGAAAATGGAAGTGTGGATTTTCAGAAGGTTCACACAAAAGAAAACCCAGCAGATGCTTTGACCAAACCAGTCAATATTGACAAGTATATATGGTGCAGATCCTCCTATGGCCTAACTGAAACGTAAACAGCATGAAGATGGCAAGTATACAAAGGATAGAAGAATCACAAATGATCAAGTGTGAAGACTTAATTAAATCATCAAAGTCTTCAAGTGGGAGAATGTGAAGCCAGCTATGAAACCAGCTAGGCAAGCACTAATTAGTGCAACTTGCGGCACTAATTAGTATCAATTATTGCAGCACTAATTAATGTCAATTAGTGCCACTTGCCTTGCTCTTATCTTTTGCAAGACAAAGGCAAGGATGTTTGCCTATAAATAGGCAGTGCATCCTTGCCATAGATAACACATCAAGAGAGAAATAAGAGAGAAGAGGAGAGTGAGAGAGGGAAAGTAATCCCATATAATTGTGAGGTATTTTGTGAGATAGTAAGTGAGGTGTTTTCTCCTAGTAATAGAGAGATTTCAGTTGTTCTCCTATTATTAGAGAGAGGTTGTAATTCCCACATTACTTAGTAAAATCCTTTTATACTTGCCCGTTGACGTAGCCAAATTGGGTGAACCACGTAAATTCTTGTGTGTCTCATTTCTCATTTTATCCTATCATTTGCCTTTTATCTTGTCGGGTTTGCATGCCAGTATACTAACATTATATGTACTACTCTCTAGAAAATGAACTTGATCTCCCAAGTACTATATGCACCACTCTCCAATTGATAGAATTGGTCTCCCCATGACAATAACCCCACTCTCTAAGGAATAAACTTGGTCTTTCCATAGCAATAGTCCCAGTCTCCAAGGGATTGGTATAATGTCTTCCTTGTGCCATTTGCATCACTCTTTATTGGATGAACTTAAGTCTTCCCAAGGCAATAACCTCACTCCAAGGGATGAACTTGACCCCCCAAGGCAACAATCTCACTTTCCAAAAGATAGATCAGAGATCTCTTTAATACAACATCAACACCCTCCAGTTACCACTCTTCAGTAAAGAGCTCTCATGCACCGTAAAAAAAATGATCATGATGACCACTTTTCAATGAAGGGCTCTTAAGCCCCATGATAATGCTGGGAAAGCCATAAGCTCTCACTCTTCAAAGAACTTATAATCACTTAAAAATTTCTAAGTATAGGTTCACTTTCATTGGGTTTCATACGGCCACCTAGGAATTTTTATAAATGATGGGCATGGTACCCTCTATCTCTTAAAATTTTTCTAAGTATAGATTATTGGAATTTTTTGTCTAAAAGAATTTATTTTAGTCCAGATACACATTTTCCTGCATTTTTTTCCGACTTACTCCCCCATTTTATACAAGCAAAACTCACCACTCTACCCGAAATGAAAATTAATTAAAGTATTTGTATATTATTATATCGCAAAGCTTGGGAGATTACTGATGAACCAAGATCTTATCAATATATTTTTATATATCTATTTCAAAAATGTCAGATCAAGAAAAACATACATGTATAATTTTCTTCTCCACTTTTTCCAGCTTACACCCTTTTTTTATACAAGAAAAACTCGTTGCTCTACCCGAATTGGAAATTAATTAAATTTTTCACGTATTATTATTTTCCAAATATTAGGGGCTACTGATGAACCAAGATTTTATTAGTATATTTTTATATTTTTTTTCCAAAAAATGTTAGATCAAGAAAAACATACAGGTATAATTTTCTCGAATTCTCGGGCACAATGGGTTGGCACGTACCAACACCAAACATGCCAAGTGAAGACGCACTAGGTCTGGCCTAAGTCAGCCCAAATGCAGCTAGGTCTGGCAAAAAAAATAGACCCAAAGACTATTGGGTTTGGTGCTGACCGGACTTGTTGGGTCTGGCATTGGCCAGACCTAACCACATCTAGGTCAGACAGTGCGTCAAGCCTAGGCGTGCTGGATCAACAACAACTACTAGGTCTAGTAGCTTGGTCTGGCACACGACTCCCAAGGTTGTCAAGCCCTAGGAGCCCAACACATGGCCATATTTGCTATACTCATGGATTCAAACATAATACCTGAATCTAACGCCATTGAATTCAATAGATTTTTACATAAAATCTTGGATGAATTATTTCTCAACAAATAGATGTATTAAAGTCTCTCGTGACCTCTCATGTCTCCATCTTTTTGCTGTATAAAATAAATAAATATAGAACAGAATACAACTCAAAATATCATAAATATAAAATTACATTTCAACCCCTCTGCTCCTTAAAAGAACAAGATTCATGAGCTATAAATACACCATAAATCCTTCAAAATAAAGATTTACAATCTTCATTCTCTATTGCATGTATATTTGAAAGCATATATCTCTAAAATATTATTTTATTTTCTCACAATATAAAGATACTTAAGTATATTAAAGTCCTCAGATCCACTAAGAAATTAATGATTAACTAAATACAAGCTATCAACCACCTTGACTAGGAAAAATTGATGAGGTTACTAGGATCAATTGATTAACTGATTATCCAACTTGAAAATTGTATTCCTAAGCTACTTGAATTTTTAAGGACTTCATCAGATTACATGTAATAAAAGAATTATGATTAAAATACTTTTTTTTATATATAAGAAAGACTAAATAATTTTTTAATAAAACTAAAATAATTAATTTATACAATAACCTCCTTATTTCATTGTGTATCAAAAATCAATTATTTAGATAGATTTAATTTCTTGATAAACGTTTGTCACGTGTATTATTCAATTATATATATATATATATATAATTTCTTTTTTTAACTAATTTTTAAGGATTGGTTCACTAGTTAGAAAATGAAAATGAAAACTAAAATATCTTTATCATAAGAAATATTAAAAATATATTATTTTTTAAAATTTTGTATAATTTTCATGTAAGCATAATTAAAAGTAAAAACAATGTTTCTCATATCATATTATTATTAGATGGTTTAATGACCTTTTTTTTTGTTGAAAACCTGTAAACAAAAAAGTAGCTTTATTTTTCCATTTCCATGTAACCTCATGTTGAATGATTAAATCCAAGAAAAAATCAATTAGAAAAAACGACTAAGAAAAAAACCAACTCGAGTAAACTTAGGTTAATTTTTCAAACCCTGACCTGAGTCATGAGATTAGGATAAATTCATAGAAAACAAATCGAAAAAATTATGAATATATACTTTTAATAGATCTAGTATTGAAGATCGAAATTGAGAAAAAAAAATTAAATTCATAAGACTAGTATATAATCCTATAAAAATAAAATAAAAAAATAATTACAAAGCACAATTTTCAAAACAATATATTATTGAAGGTATATTGAAAGATAAGATTGAAAAACAAAACTAAATATAAAAAAAAAAAATTGGGTTGTTGAAGGGTTAAATTGAAAAAAAAAACACTATTACAATAGATAGTGTTTTGTTAATAATAGCATTAACATTATAATATTTATGATTTTTAATATGTGACATGAATAGAATCTTCATAAAAGTTTTTTGGTTAAATAAATCTATTTTTATTTGATACTGATACTATTTGAATTATAGCTGATTGATAAATACTTTCAATATTGTTGCATCAAAATATAAAGTTTTTCTTGTTGTTAAAATATTATTAGATGAATTAGACAATTGTGCATATATATTTAGTTTATAATCATGTAATCTATAAAATTATGGTAAATTTATAATCATAACGAAAGACTAGTATGCTTACTAAGTAAATATATAAACTTGTATAAAAGATTGAAATACAATCCTAAGATGCATACTAATTATACATAGAACTATACATAAGAGAATAAAACTAACTAAACTAACTCCTAGCATACATTCTGAAAATACACTTAAATAAAACCAATAAAAGATATTCACTTGTTGAAGAACTTTGCATTATTGTTGTCAATGATCAATAATTTATCCTTAAAATTTTATTACTCGTCACTTAATTCAAAAAAACTAACTTCAATAAGCTTTCTAAAATTTCAATAACTACTCATTGTTTAGGATCCCACAAACTAAAAAACAAGGACTGAACTTATGCTTTAGATTAGAAGATAAACAAGGAGGAAAGTTATAACTAAAAGACAGAGGAGCTAAATTAAAAATTTAGATAAAGAAGGTAAAATAATTTATGAAAATAATAATTTACTTAAAAGACAATCCCCAAAAATATCCAATGAAAACCTAAGAAGATTACAAAAAGAAAAAAAAATGGTACATCTTCACAATATAATAATAGTAATAAGAACCAATCATAAAATAACCAAAACTTTAATGGATATTTTATTTGTGGGAAGGGCATGCATATTGCTTGAGGTTGCAATTCTATGATACATAAGCCTAAAGATTAGGCCAACATAATCGGGAAGCCATTTATGATGATGATAATAGATATAAACATGGTACAAAAAAATAAATGGGTGGCGGACCAATTTTGATGTTAATTGGCATGCTTGCTATTATCAAAATTGGTTCAAAGCTTATATTTTTATACTCCTTATAAGGAGACCAGAGCAATCATACTTAGTTATTTATATGCAACTGAAGTACTTGGTGATGAAGAGGTTTGAAACCAAGTCAGGTTAAAATTTAATCTTAAAATGTTTGTTAAGCAGTTTTGTGAAATCAAGGATAAATCTCTCAAACCATACATTGGATCGAGTCGAAACTTTACTGGGAGATACTAGACATGTTAAACTATATTGTGGCAAATCTTCATGTCAAATAGAGTTCGGGAACATATTATTTTATATGGTCGAAGTTATTAGACGGATCTTGTCAAATCTGTCAAACTAGGCCTTCGTATACTGTTTGGTACATATCTGGAGCTACAGGTGGGATTTTGCTACGATTCAAGTTGTGCTAGGAACTAGACATGTCAAGATTTCCAACCATATACGGTAGACCCAATAATTCATTCAGTCGAGCGATACGACGAGTTTGAAGTTGGGACTAAAATCTACCAAGAATATGCGGAAATTAAAAATTAAGGCTACATGGGAAAATTTTAGCATAAAGACTTTTTTTTTATTATCCTATTTTATTTATTTATTTATAAATAATTTTTTTTTTTAATTTGGGTTTGTTCTGGCCTATTAGACATTATTTAGAGGTTTATTTCATTTTTGTACTTATATTAATTAATTACTAGTTTAGACTAATTAGCTTACAACTCAAAATGAGTCCATTAGGGTTAGTCAGAGGAGACTATATTATGTTTTTTGAGTTGCAAATTTAGGCAACAAGTTAAAGAATAAAAGTGAGTTTTTTTTTGTGGTAAAACAATCTTTCTTTGCAGGGAAAAAGATCGTACACTGACTTATAAAAAATTAATTGATTTCGTGGCATCATTCACATACTTAGGATTCTTAAATACAAGATTATCTCTGGATCCAAGTCTTATTTCAATATCTTTAGTTCTTAGATACATGGTTACCTCTGCATCGGGGTTCTATCAAACCTGATTTTTAGCTTTTCGAATTGTTATCTACTTTATTGGAGGTTGTTTAACCACATAATCAAAAGGTCTACATCAAGATCAGGTTAAAATTAACCTCTATAAAAGTTTTAAATCTAAAGGATGTGTTATACACATGATGTCAATTTTATATCTTAATAAACTTAAGCATGGTCTAAGAATCACCTAGTATAATTTCTTAAGGCTTCATATGAGTATAAGGAGAGGTCTAGCTGAAATTCACCTTTAAAACAATTTTTAACTCTAAATAATGTTTTATACACACCTTTCATGAGGAAACTTTTGATGTCTAGTTTTCTTCTGAATAGGGTTGGTTTCAAGTAAACTATGGAGTCTAATCAAGAAGTGATCACAAAAAAAGGTATTTTTATTGGTAATGGTTATGCTTGTGATGATATGTTCAAATTATATATTAAAAATAGTAATGCAACTACTAATTCAATTTGCATGGTCTCTTCTATTAATTTATGGCATGCAAGTTGATGCTCTCTTCTGTTAATCCTTATGTTAAACAAGGACCTTAAAAAATGTGAGATTCATAGCAAAGCTAAGATCACAAAAAGGTCTCATGGAAGTGTTAAATAAAATACTGGATTATTAGAGTTAATTCACATTGATATTTCTGAGCTCGAAGGAAATCTAACTCATTGGAGGAATAGAAACTTTATCATTTTTATGGATGATTTTTCTAAATATAATTACTTTTATTTGATAAAAAAATAAAACAAAAATGATGTATTTGAGAGATTTAAAGAGTTTCTTAATAAAGTTAAAAATCAATTCAGTAGAAAAAATAAAAGAGTTGGAGATGATAAAGGTTTGCGAGTATGAGTTTTTTGAATTCAACACATATATTCAAACATTAAAAATAATCCATGAAACTAGTCCCACCTCACTCTCGTCCCATCCTTAGAGGTTAGTGAATTTACCACCTGGTTATAAAATTATCGGGTGTAAATGAATTCTTACAAATAAACTTAAGTAAAATAAAATGATATACCAATACAAAGTTATGCTTATTACTAAAAGGTTTAAGAAAAAGAAAAATAGACCTAGGCTTTTATGATACCCTATCTTTTATCATTAGAATAACATCTATTAGATTACTAGTAGCAATAGCCATTCTAATGATTTTAAAATTCATCAAATATATGTTAAAACTATTTTTTTTTATAAATAGGTACCTCGATGAAGAAATTTACATGGATAAAGCCGAAGGCTTCATCGAGCCTGACTAAGAAAGCTAGGAGTGCAATGAGAGTGCAAACTTCCTAAATCTCTATATGGCTTAAAGCAACCTTCTAAATACTGGCATGAAAAAATAATTCCTATATGATTGATAATAGCTACAAAACAAAATGAAAGCAATAAAATGCATTTATCATAAATCTATGAAAAAAACACATGTTATTATTTGCCTCTATGGTGATAATTTATTAATTTTTAGCTCAAATTTATGTTTGATTAAAGAGACCAAAAATATATTGTGTGGATATTTTGACATGAAAGATCTTGGCGAGACAAATTTCATTTTTATATGAAAATTACCAATTTGCATGATGATATTTTTCTTGACTAGTAGCATTATAATGAGAAAATGTAGAGAGTATAATTTTAATAATTGCAAGCATGTATATTCTAAAACCCAAGCAAACTATAATTTCTAATTCAATGGTGGAATTTGATCTAAATGTTTTAGCCTCAAGAAGTGAACTCGTTGAAAGATCTTTTACAGAATCCCATTTTGGAAAAAACCAGTTCCACCGGTTTTGATCCATTGTGATATAATCATTGTTATTGGTAGAGTTTAAAACCATTCTTATAACGATAAATTCAGACCTATAGAGGAAGGAAAAAAAAAACACAGTACTATGAGTTCTTATTTGACCAGTGGCATCATTATTTTAGATTATACTAAATCCAATAATATTCTTGCAGATTCATTAACTAAAGACTTAGCAAGTGAAAAATCCAGGAGCACATCGAGGGAGTGGGATTGAAACTAATAATTACAAGACTTATGTATGTTGATTCCCAACCTAGGGACCAAAGTTAATATAACTAGGTTCAATAAGAAAAACAAATTATATGATGGCATTAAGGGATACATTAAATTACTTTAAACAGTTAATTCCTTTAATTTTTGTATTCCCTCTTGTGGTGAGAGTGCATTCATCCTATAACATATGGAGGTTGAATTTTTATATAAAAAGTCTTAATAAATTTCTATAACTCTTACCAATGGAATGTCAAAGTTATAGGAGCATCCTTACCATAATTCACCCATATGATTGTGAGAGTGGAGCTTCTCTTTGAGAATTGAGCTTATTCTCAAATACACTTATGAAAACCAAAATAAGCACAAGGCTTGAAAAAGTTATTGCTATTAAAGCTCATGTTAACACTTAAATTGTTGTGTGGATATTAATACTTTATTTCTCTTAAGTAATCATAGTTCAACTCAGGATAATCAGAAGGCTTGAATATTTAAAAAGATAATATATTAGTGTCTTGGCCTAATTATTTCATTGTAATAAAAAATATGAATAATACTCCTATAAATTTTTTATACTATCACTAACACCAAGTATAACCTTCATATAAAAAAAAAAGACAATGCTATGAATTGCTTTCCAAATAGAAGAAGCCATGAGACTAGTAGAATGAGTGAAAAGAGAAGCACCATGTAGATATTTCTACTGATAATAAAAGATGAATCCCATACCAATCATGATATTCCTAGCACTTTAATCGCTGTTGTCACCCTAATTGAAGTGCATAATTCCCAACTCCAAGTGTTTCATGATTTCACAATAATGGATCGGTAAAATGTGTGCCCTAATGCCGTAACATAGAAACTTCAAGGGAAGGTAACAACATGCTACAATGTTATCGATAAACATTGGAACAATAACAGCAGAACATGTCATTCAGAAAAGAGCAATTCATCAGGTACAAATCCCTAACAAACACAGAATTTAAGCCCGGAAGCTTAATATTTTGCACCAAACTTCTGATCTTGATAGTTCAAGCATTTTTTTTCCATACTAAAGATATAGAAAACAATTTCATGCTCAAACACAAAAATAACATTTGAGACAATATACTGACAAGTTAGAGAAACAGCTCAGTTCTTTGGTGTGTTCTCCAATTCCTTTTTCAGCTGCAGTGAGAAGTCATCATTGACATCATCATCATCCCAATCATCCTCCCACTGCTGTGTCACCTCTTTCCCTTCCTCCTTCTCTTTCCACTCTGTCATTTGTAGTTATCATCAGAAAAGAAACAATAATCCATAACACGGAAAAATAACACTACTCCTATTTTGAGATCTCATATTTTTTTAACAAATACAAGTACTAACACTACATAGAACAAACAAATCCAAGAGAATTTCATTATTTCAATTCATTGTGATCCAAAAACACACAAATTATAGACACACTCATAGTTGTTTTCCAATTCCTCAAACAGCTAATTACCATAATCAAACAAATAATCACATCATTACAAACAAATTACCAAAATTCCTACCATGCATCCAATAGGATACCTTAGCAACTTATTTCATCCCCTTGGAAAACTATCTGCATAAACAAAGCTGCTTCAAATAACCTACCGTAGGTCCAGAAAGATCATAATCATAGCCGTATTCATCATCCTTAGATGTAAAAAACCCATGGACTTCTCTACCAAAGTTACTTCAAATTTGAATGATTCGTTAATATCAATATAAATCCTCGAAGCTTGACAATTTGGAACGATAAAAGAGAAATCCAATAGAGCATAGTTTTTCTAATTACTTTGATTATCAAAAAAAAAAATAGGGAAAGGGTTAGTACCTTCATTGATTTCAAATTCTTCAAATTCATCATCATCCTCGAACAAGTCAATCTTCACATCCTCAGTTGCAGGTTTCGGTTCAGTTGCCATTTTTTCCGATGCTAAAAGGAAACAGATTTCTTGCAGTTTCAGAGAGATATAGTCGAAACCCTAACTTGGAAACAGGGGAAATTTCTTAGGAGCGAGGGTTGTGGAGGATTCTGGGTTTATTTATATTTTGCAAGGAAGAAACACGACATCGTATCGATGGCGGCAATAAAAGCACAGGTTAATAAATAAGATTTTTTTTTCTTTGGGTTACAAAAGGGCCTAAAGGCCCACTAACAAAACCACCCTAAACACCATTCAGGGAAAAAAAGATTTTTCAATTTTAAATCATGTATATAACACAAACAATGGGTACAAGACAATTATTAATATTCAAAAGGCAATAAATTAGATAAAGAAGTGGGATTAAAAGCTTCCAAATGTTTCTTTTTTTTTCTAATTATTTTTTACTTTTATTTCTTAAGGTCCAATGTTATTTTCTTGTCTTACTTTTTTATTCTTATATTAAAAAAAACAATTTGTAGTTAAATTACCATTAATGTCCTAATATTTAAAGAAATCTTAAGTTTTGAAATTGTCCTAAAAAAAGAAATGAACTTTTTTAAAATTAATTTTTTTAACTTAATTAAATTTAATGTTTGAGAGAAATTTTTTTTTAATTATAAAATTTAATGATGAAACTTATACAATAAGGTCCAGAACCTATCTATCCGTAAATATGCATGGACAAAACATATAAAATGATAGTGTTGACCATGTAATTATTTGATGGAATGTATAATGATTAATTCAACTATATTCTTGTTCCACATGGAAATCAAACTTCTCTTGTTTAAAAAACTTGGGCATTTATAAAGTGGAGTCATCATGCCTAAGAAGCTTTTGATGGTCAACTTCTCTCCTTGTCTTTACAGCAAATTTACAAGAAAGTATTGTTAATCCAATATGCAAACTAATGATGTTTCAAAATTCAATATGCTTTAATGTTTGAACAATTAGTAATCACAGGTTCAAGTCAATATTCCTTTATTTAGAGCTCTCAAAGTATATGGTTAGTGGTAGAAGGTATAATACTTGCAAAACAGTCCCTTTTAGTGGGGTTTGGGGACTCTTAGATCATAAAGTCAATGACTTTTAGTAATAGATTACAATGAATGAGATGATGAGCTTTAAATTCTAAGAAAAATAGTGTTTGTTCTTATTTTTTTATGCTAAATGCTTTGAGAATTTAGGTATAAATACTTAAAGAATAGAAATTGTATATCCCTTACATGATTAGTTCAAGGGGTATTTATAGCTCCCGAACCTTGTCATGTTGCTAAAATGAAGGGGTTATAGAGTCATTTTTTAATGATAGCATTAATGAGTGATAAATATCTCTTACACAACATTAAATGATGAAAAAAAATTTATGACACCATATTAATGAGGGTTAAATATCCCTTACACAATATTAATGATGATGGATTTTGCCCAGACTCCTCCTAGTAATGTAATTAGCTATGGGCACTGAGAGCTGCTAATAATAGTGGAGTCGAGGTGTTGTGTGTTGTTGAAGGTGCTAAGAATTGATGGAGTGATAAGGCTTGGTTTTGCTCTTGAGTTGCCAACACAGCCTAAGTGAGGACTTACACTTGACCTAATTGATGAGTTGTTGAAGGTTCGGTTGAGTAGAATTGTATACGATAACAGGAAGATCCGTCCCACGTTCTGGGCCATGTGTATCCTGGTTGTCTGTCATGGAATGCTTGGAAATGTTTAAAACAATTTCCCACAGGAAGTGTCAATGATGATGTTCTAAAAAATTCAAGTAGCTTAGAAATAAGGCTCATATGTTAGATAATCGGTTAATCTCTTAGTTCTAACAATCTGATCCATTATCCCTAGCCAAAGTGGTTGATAGTTGATGTCTGGTAAGCCAATATGGCTGGTAACAGGTAACCGATGCTTGGTAAACAAGGTAGTTGGAAGCTGGTGCCTGCAAAAGATCCCTTGTGGTAGATGTAGGGACTCTCAGATGCTTAAGTAAATATATTTATAGAGAGAGAAAATACAATGATATTTTAGAGAGATGGAGTCTAAAAATATATATGCTAAAAATATTAAGAATGAAAATATTGTGAACCCTGAACTTTGAGAGTTCATGAAGTATTTATAACCCATGAGTCTTAATTTTTTTTTATAGAGAGGGGGTTGAAGTGTAATTTTGCCCTGATAATTTTAATGAGGAATAAATATTCCTTACACAAATATTAATGAGATGAAAATATGGTAAGTCATAAGGAATTTTTATACACCTAGGAGTGCGATCCAAAATGTATTAGTTTAGTAAAAAATATCCTAAGAAAGTATTAGTTTCAGACGAGTTGTCTAAGCTCGTTAAAGGTGAAAAATAGGCCCAAACATGTTGTGTGGGCCTATGGTTGTTAGGCTCAGGCACAAAGTCCGAGCCCAATGGGGTGTTGAGCTACACGTCCAATAAGGTATGGGCGTGCAATCATGCACATGCCCAGCATCCCAAGCATGGGGTTAACACGCTTGTAGCTTTTGGGCCTAGTCATGTTGTGTAAATATTTATCATTAGTATAACTAATTATTTTTAAATATAAATTCAAGTATAGAAATCTAAATGAAAAAAGATGTCATATTCTTCTTTATGATTGAATAAGTCGAGTATTTTTAACGCATCCTTTTTTTCCACCTTTATAAAGACTAAAATCCTTTGATATCTACTTATATTATGGTGTAAGAAGATGGACATGTACATTTGTCATTTTCTTTTTATTGTTGTAAAGTTAAAAAAAATATATGTCCTTTAATAATCCTATACAACATAGATATAAAATCTAGCCCGACTTGACATGTTGACTCTAGACTCGAGCGACCTGAGGCCTTGACGGAGTTTTAAATGGTCAAAACTCAGACTTGCAATTAGCCTGGTCAAACCTGGGTAAGACCCGACCTTTTTTTTTCATATTTTTTTTAATAAACCCAAAAGATATAGAATTAATTTGTGAATACCTGACCTCACATATTTTTCTTATAATCTACGTACTTATAAAATATTTCTTAACTTTTTTACGTGGAAAAACTATATTTATAGCCTAAATTCATTTAGAATATTTCTTAACTTTTTCATGTGGGATAACTATATATATATATATATATAGCTTTTATTGGAATGCTTTTTAATTTTTTCATGTACAATAACTACTTTTCATGTGGGATAACTATACATGTAGTTTTTATTTACATAAATTATTTTTTAATTTCTTTAAGGATATATATATTCAAGTTGATTCTATCAACTCATGTGATTCGTGTCATTCCTCGACCGGGTGAAGCCCGGGACAGGTATAATAAATATGCTAGAAAGCTTTAGCCAATCAGCAAGGGAGAAATGAACTCTAGTCTAATGCTTCAACAGAAAAAGACAAGGGAAAGAAAATCGACGTGACCTTTTTGACATGATGTGGACATCGCAGAATCTGAATGGTGATTGGAGGACATTGGACACAAATTACTGGACCAGAGGAGCCAAACCCATCAAAACGAGAACGACTTTTCCCTTTCACAATATCTTTCCTAAGATCCGATTAGTTATCAGACCATCCACGCGTCCTCATAGTACAGATGTCGAATTTAAGTAAAAGAAACCTTAGCCCACCCTCTCACCTAGTGCGTGGACAACCCTTACCATCACAATGCTGCTTGCTGTTTTACAAAGTTTTGAAAAAATAACATTGGTAGAAATCATTTTTGAAAAATAACATAGTCGATGAAAAATTATAATTTTTAATTTCTGTGATTTAAAAAAATTCATAAGTGAAAACTGTAAGTGAGAGCTACGATTTTCAACTGCTATGATTTTTTAAAAAACTAAGTGAGAATTGAAAATGTTTTTATTGTACTATTTTTCAAAATCTTTTTTTTTTAGGGTTAATTTGTTTTTTAAAAAAAACTTCGCTAATTTTCAGAAAAAATCTTCTTTCAAGCAAAGCTACCACGCGCTAAGTCGAGAGAGTGGAGGAGAACAAAAATAAAGTTCAGATATTTAAATCTAAATTACTTGTCCAACTTCCAAGTTAATAAGATTGAAACACGTGTGCGACTTCTGGAACCTACTCCAAAGAAAATCCAATTCCAACTCCAACACCAGCTTCTTAATGCTATCCCAAAACAAAGCCCACGTGTCATCTTCTTTGAAGGGAACATCGACACGTCGTCATCTCTTATTGGATGATTTAACATGGTTCATAAAGAAACTCCGTTGTTGGTACTTTCTGGGTGGGTCCCGTGGAAAGAAAATCAACCAATCAGGTATCTTCATTGTGTTGTGGGAGCCCTAGACACGTGGTGCATGTAGACCTAGCCACCCTGATGCCCTTGTATGATTATCGTCAGAGAGATAACCTACTCAACTACGGTCAGACAGAGAGAGAGAGAGAGAGAGAGCGATAGTGATTGTCTGAGAGAGTGGAAGTGAGTGGAAGTGGTGGTGGAAGAGGAGATATATATGGTGGAGATGGGTGGCCCGTGGAAGCTTGGTCCTCCTACCTTAAAGATAAGATAATAATCAATCAGATAATGCTCAGATTCCAGCCAATTTGCTTCAAAACTGGTCACAGGAGACTAACGTTCCAGTAACTGGAAGTCAGAGACTAAGAATGGATTGGTTAATAAATGATGAAAGAAGAGAAAGTACGTTAGGGTTAAGAAGAATAGTTTGGAGCAGTATCAGAAGACAGGAAGGCAAAAGATGATACCAATATAATCAAATCAAGTAACAGAAACAGAACATCATGGTCTCAAGCTAACGTTGCAATTGATTTCTGATTAGAACTACTGATCTAATACCAGAAAAGCGATGTTTGTCAGATGGTTACTGCTGTTTCTTCAGTCCCAGCTCTCCATCATAAGAAAAGATGAGGATTTATTATTTGGCGTCAATAATAAACAGTTGCTTGATTATATGGGTGGTTTCGAAATGTCAGGTCCCATTACCGGAAAGAGAATAGTGGGGACGCAGTTGACAGTGGAGAGTATGGCAGACAAGTGCATGGATATGGTGTCAATGGTTAGTACGGACGTGGAGAATATGAGAACGACACGTGTTCCGGGTTTATATCGGATGGTTTAAACAGGGTACAGTGGGTTAATGATGCGTACAGGAAGATGGTGATGGTGATGGTGAGCCAGCAAGATGACGGGAAGTGACCGGAGGTTACTGCATATTTGGTGATTAATCTAAAAAATGGTTGAGTCATTAAGGATCAGCTTAAGTGGTGACTGGATGGGAATTTAGGTGAATAACCATTGCGTGCATTCTAATTCCTACCCCAATAAAACTGAAATCTTGAGAATCACATTTTCCAAGAAAATACAAAAAATAAATATAAAGAAAGATCTTGTTCAATAATTGTCAACTATTTCTCCATATATGATGGAGACGCATTTTTGTCGACAAGAGAGAATTAGAGCTCGCAGTATATCATTCGGATATAATTATTAATTATTAATATTAGATAGAATAATATATATACCCTTAATTATTTTTATTATTTGCAAAAGCATTTTAAGCTAATGTTGAAATGATTAATAAATATGCATATTGTTGAATTTGCAACCCATATATACTCCTATCTTTTTAATTACTTGTGCAATAGATATCGTCCGACCAGATGTTCGAATTTAAGCGTGGATTTACAAGAAAGGATGCAGGGTGCCATACCGAAAGCAACCAACCCGATCATTGCACTTGGTCGTTACCCTTTAAAGAAAGAAGATGGCACAACAAATCTATCAAATCTTTCTTGCGTCCTCTTCTTACAGTAGTACTCTTCACATTCTCCACACCAGCTGGCGCGTGACACTCTTCCACAAATAGGAATGTTTAAAAATCAATTTGATTTTTTTAAAAAAATTAAGAATAATTTTTTAAACAAAATTATTAAAATACTTAATTATTTTAAATTATTTCGTTTAACTAGTACCTAGATTTCATATCAAATTAATTTTGAATTGGATTGAAAAAAAGCTAGAGAGAGAAGTTATTATAACTCAAGAGATATTTTACTATTTATTAGAATACTGAAATGACATTATTGTTTTTAATTAAAAAACTTTGAACTAAATATTAGGATTAGGAGTAAGATAAATTTTTTTTATTTAAATCAAATCAATAATTTAAGGATAATTTATTTTTACTCAACCATTTTTGTTTTTTACATAAAAAATATTTGGAGCGCGTGTAATAACTATGTTTTTTTTTTTTTTTTTTTTTTGTTAACGAAACCAAACCAAACTTAATCGAAGCCTTATAGACACCGGCTAGTCTAGTACCTAGTGGGGTTGATCATATGGTGGAGGGAGAGCGCGTGAAGGAATGAAATTCTGAACGAGTTTTTTATGTGAAATGCTAATAGAAGCAAACCACGTGTGCCCATTCTCGAACCTAACAGAACCACCTTTTTGTGGCATTTCCACTTCAGTTAACAGTGACTCTACATTCACAGCCTAGGCTACGTGTGACGTGTCCCCATCCTTTCGGCAATGCTCTACACATTCCCTTCTCTAATTGGTTCCTTACTATGGGACCATCCTCAACGCTCTCAATTACGCTACTTTTTTTTTTCTCCCTCACTGGACCCCACTTGTCCGAGAACTTCTGCCCAATAACATCTCCTAAATATTTCTTCCTTGCCCTAACACGTGTTGCTTTTACACCTTCTCACCGTCTAACCTATGATTATCGTCTGAGCTAAGCTACCTCCAGATAGAGAGAGAGAGAGAGAGACAGTCTTTTTTTTATAGAGAGAGGGGGAGAGTGAAAAGGAAATGGATGGTTGTAATGGCTGGCATGTGATAAGAGGAGCTGCTGCTGACGCTTGTGGTCGTGCTGGTGCTCAGGATAAAACGATTATTAACCGGATAATGCATAGATTCCGACCGATTGCACCGAAGCCGGCTGCCGGTGCTGATCTAGACTCTAGCTCTTCAGTGATTGGCAACAAAGAATTGGTAGCTTTCAAGACAACTAGAAGAAAGAGAAAGTACGTTAGGGTTTGTAAGAGTAATAAATTGAAGAAAAGCAAAAGGGTGCCGGGAGTACCATCGTCAGATCAAGAAAAGGAAAGAGAAGGGGAAGGAGAAGGAGAAGGAGAAGGAGAAGGAGGTGATTTCAGCAGTGTTGTTACTTTACAGTTATTACCAGAGAGAAGTGAATCGAAGGATGATGAGTCGCAATTAGAAAGAATGGGAAAGACATGGTGCAATAATGATAATTCTCAAGATCTTGCCGTAGATAATATTAAAGAATATGTCGATGATCAAGAAAAGCAAGAACAGCCCATGTGTTTTAAGTTCAAGTTAAAGCAGCCCATGATTGAGGGTTATGGTAAGCCAGATCAGATGTTCGTGATGCTTCCTCAAAAGAGGGAAACTACAGTAGCGGAATCCTGGGTGACGGTAGAGTGCGTGACAGACATATACAGTACATGCATGGATGGTAGAGCTATATTATTAGGGTGTACAGACGTGGAGAGAATGAGGAATCTGGAGGGGGACACGTGTCCCGGATTCATATCGGACGGTTTGAATCACGTACAATGGATAAACTGGGCTTACAAGAAGATGGTGGAGATGGTAACGAAGGAAGATAGTAAAGAGAGAGTACAGCTGTATGATACAGTTCCAGAAGTAATGGTTTGGTTGGTGATAAAGGAAAAGTTGTTGCCTTTTGTGGACTGTGCCTCTGCGTTTAGCTGCTGGGTTAGGTTACAGAACTCGTGGCAGAAAGAGAAGGGTTCACAGACGGTTGTTCCTTGTGATGTTTGGAGAATGGATTGTGGAGGGTTTGCATGGAGACTGGATATTGACTCTGCACTCAGTTTGGGCCGTTGATGAAGAGTACAGATCAAACGTCGACAAATAAACAGGTAATTACTGTGTGGATTATTGTTTTTTTTTTTAGAGAAAATTCATAAAACAAGCTGTCATTTAATTAGTGCTAAGAAGTGCTTCCCAGTCAGAGCAATATGGCAAACGAGAGCGGGAACCATAGGCCCCTGCCCATCTTTTCCTTGTTAAATGTAGCTATTTTATTGGCCAGGGATGATATATATATATAGGAATTTGTGAAAACAAAATAAAGCTGAAAAGAAATCAAGAACAACGACAATGTTAGGGACAGGTGGACGAGTACTTAGGCTGCAACAACAAAGGTTATTTAGCTTGAAAACAACATCAAGATCCAACCAAGAATAAATAAAAAACTACAGTTTCACCGTTATAAAAATGTGAGAATCATTAAGTATTTACTGGGTGTTTTCTGCTCCTTTCCAGGTATTTTAAAGGGACTCAGCTAGCTGGCCCACTTTTCCCAACTCTCATATTCGTATCATCTACTTTCTAATTAAGATGAGATCATGCATGCTTATATTTTATATTATGCTTACATTACATTAATGATTAACTATGCAATTATCTCAGACAGGTTTAATTTCATGCGTGAAATATCACTCATGTACACACGTACGCATAACCTAAATTACTTATTCACATTTTCCCTTAAATAGGAAAAAACATAATTTCACGAATCGTTTTAAGGTGAGAATGTTAGAAGATTAATTATAAGTTAATTATGCATAAATAAATCCTTTAAAGTTAATAATAGTGATATAGCTAAGTAATACGGGTTCTATATATATGGTTGGTGTGTGTACATATATAACAGAGAAAATTAATAAATATTCTCTATAAAAACTGAAAACCAAAGTGTTAATTAATGCCCCCATAATTACCTAAACAAGTTTAATTTAGCTACTTAATTATTATAAACTCAAACCGAACGCCAAATTAATTATTGTAAAGTAGAAACAATAAATTATTTAAGTTTCGAAGAATAAAGAAAACTCAATCCCTTTAAAATCTTTTAACTCTCCACCTTAAATCTTACAACAATTTCTTTCTTTTCACCTTTAATTATACGTACCAAACCCACACCCTTGGAAGTGAATCAAAGAAATATTATATGGAATTTCGAAATGCTTGCAAGCATCAACACATCTTTAATTTAATACAATTATATATTCAAGCCAGATATTTGAATTCTTCCAAATTAAAGGATAAGAACAAGAATGAAATATTGCTTGAAGCTAGCTGACTCACTATTCTATATTCTGCATATATATTTATCTTGATTGAACAACAATAGATAAAGCTTCCTTTTTAATTCGTTACCCGCCGTCCTTATTGATCCTCTATTTATTCTACATTACATTAACTATTTTTTGATTCATGTTACATGCAGGGGTTTTCTTATAAAAAAGATAAATACTTTTTTGACGGTGACAGGAAAAGAGTTGCGATGCAAAAGTCATGGAAGTGTGTGTGTGTATATATATATATATATATATATATATATATATATATGATCTGCACTGTAGTTGCTGGAAGAACAACAGCCAGGTTACTCCAAGTTCAAGTTCGGTATGCAGAAATCTGCAGACAATGCTGGAACTACAACGTCATGTAAAGATCTGCAGTTCAGGAAATACGTGGATTAAAGGACGGTATGCAGAAATCTGCAGACAATGCACGTTGATATAGTCAAACTGTGAATTTGTAGGAACTGATTGTTAATGCAAAATTCATGACAACATGTCTTGGAACAATATATGCATTACACGTGTTAGAGAGTGATATAAAATTATAAAATTATTCTTGGAACTTTATTGGAAAATTAAAGTTGTTGGATTGAAATGGTTCTTTAATATAATATTAGAATCTTGATGATCAAATGATCACGAATTCAAATTTTACCATCTTATTTTAATCAATAAAATTAAGCATTAAGTCTTTATAAGTTTCAAATCTTAAGGGCTTTCATTTGAAAGAATGTGTTAGAGAGTAATATAAAATTATTTTTGGGATTTATCTAAAAACTTAAGTTATTAAGTTAAGATAGTTCTTTCACATGTGCAAAGTTGAGAATAATTGGGAGGCTTGACCTATTGGTTAACCAACCTTTCTATATATATATATATATGTGTGTGTGTGTGTGTGTGTGTGTGTGTAAGACAATATACAATAGTAATGGTGGGGTTACAATACAAGAGTATGACTACAATATTTCCTATATAGTACATTAATACGCCCCCTCAAGCTGAGGGTGGAGGATCAACCTGAAGTTTGAACCGAAAAGCAGTAAATGGAGCAGTAGGAAGCGGCTTAGTAAAAACATTGACAAGTTGATCGTGAGAGGGGATAAAACGAATATGAATCTCTTTCTTCGCAACCATGTCTCGTACAAAATGATAGTCAACTTCAACGTGTTTAGTGCGAGCATGAAAGATAGGATTTACAGATAAGTAAGTAGCGTCTAGATTATCACACCAAAAGATTATATTTTAATATATATTAAAATACTTGAAGTGGAAAAAAATTAACAATTTAAGGACTAGATTGTAAAGAAATAAAAATTTTAAAAGGCATATTTTAAAATCAAAACTGGACACATCTAGCTAGATATAGACATATTTGGTTGACGCTTCCTAATCAAAACTGAACATATCTTTTTAAGGTTTAAAATCTTGAAACACCTACACCCCGTTTAATTTTGTGAGGCTATTAAGTGCCTCTACTCAAGATTTAATTTCTACTTGTAGTTTCTCCTTATTAGAAAGAAGAAATAAATATTAAGTACCTTAATTGATCGAAAAATTAATGGTTAGCCAATTAATTAGTCAATGATTGATCACACAATTATTATCGGATTAAAAGATTGGAATGCCCAGGAAGATAAGATAATATTCCATTAACTAGCAATTATACCATTTAAAAAAGAATATAGGTAAACTAATCGTTACAATATTTGATGAATAATTAGTGTAGGTAATAGATAGATGCTACTTTCTTGACTAAGTAGAACTTGATATTTGTTTTTTTATGGAACAACCAGTATTAGATGCGCCACGAGATGGTTCTTTATAACTCGTCTCTATAAAACTATATCTGAACAAAACCCTAATGTTTGTATGAAATCTCTTAAGTTCTTACCATTTCCAATGATAATGTTACACTCAATCACAAATAATGCAACCCTGTATGTATCCTTTCCATGAGCTAGATGGATATATTATATTAGAGGTGATCATTTTCGGTTTGGTTCGGTTTTTTTTTTAACAAGTAACCAAACCGAAATTTTTTTTAAATCGAAACGGAACCGAAATAAGTTCAAACCCCGGTTTCGGTTCGGTTCGGTTTTTTAGGACAAAAATCGGTTCAAACCGATTTGGCTCAGTTTTTAGGACAAAAACCGATTCAAACCGATTTAGCTCGGTTTGTCTCGGTTTTTTCCGGTTTGGGTTCGGTTTGGTTTTTTCGATTTCAGGCTTATAAAACCGAAACCGAACCGGTCGGTTTTTCAAAATTTTAATTGGTTTTTATTCACGGTTCGGTTTTTTCGGTTATTTTTTTCTGGTTTTCTCGGTTTATTCGGGTTTTTTTTATTTTTTTGTTCACCCCTATATTATATGGCAATAACTAGTTGTGCTGGGAACTAGCTAGCTAGCATTGACTGCTCCTAAAAGGCATTCTTTTATCAGTCATTAAATCTCTGTAATGTTGATACGAGGTCTATCCAAACAGAGATGGAGAACGCAAAAAAACACGACTTATCATAATAATATTATGGTGGTCAATAAAATCATGTATGATTTATCTAATCAATTGAATAATCTAGAACAAGCCATGGTAGAAAATTAGGAAAAAGCAATAGAAACATTGACAAAAAATTTACATTGTTTTTCACCAATGGAAATTATGATGGAATAAAAAAATAAAAAATTCCTTTGACAATTATGTCGGTATTGTTGACATGTCAAATTATCGATGAAAATTTCATTAGTAGTTTTAAAATGAACTAAAACCGAACAATTCCTCTCTTCTCCCCATTTATTATTCCTTTTCATATAACAAAACATAGTAGTAGCCCTCCAGCCCTCCCCCGCTCATAAATCTAGCGTCGAGAGTACCTATCCTTTACCCATCTCAAGTTTGATTTCTTCTTCTTCTTCAATTAATAAACTTAGAGTTTGATATTATTGAATCCAATGTGATTATTTAAGGTTTTTACCCAATTCAAGGGTGATTTTGTTAGGCCAAATTATATTTATATTGTTATTGTACTTTTAAATTCTTATTATGCAACCCAAAATTTTCTTTTAGGGTTACAACCATAAATCCAGTGTTGTCTTCTGTAATGAAGCAAACAAGGGCGGAGCCAAAAAATTAAATTAAAGGGGAGCCAAGATTTCAATTGTTTTGTTGTTTTAGCTAAAACCATATAGATTATTAAGGGAGGGGTTGGAAAAACAATTTCCTTACAGGGGTCGGGGCCCCTGCCTGCCCCCCTGTCTTCGCCCCTGGAAGCAAACTTGATTAAGATGGTTTTAATGAAAAAATATTGTGATTATGACTTTATTATCAAGTGTGGTTTTGTTATTACAACAAAATTGATAATTAAAGACAAATAAAGAAAATGAATGTAAAGATATTTCCCTTGTTAGATCAATTTTATTAATTTTGACATGGGTATAATGATTGACATGGCCCTTTATGAAGATAGAAGCAGTCTTTTGGTCAAGATCTTGGTGGATTCATATGCCCTTTTCGAAGTGAGAGCAAGGATTGTAGAATGAGTTTATGACTCGCAACAATGTTGCCTAGTCTATGGTTAACATTAGCAATTAAATTTCAAAGAAATGATGTATGTTATATGTAAAGATATCATAATATCTAAAAATGGGATAATGTTTAAACTTGATTATATTGTTAGGCTTCAATGCCAAGTACATGGTTTTTTTTCTATATATAAATTCCATTTTTATAAGTTGTTAAGGTTAAAAATGTGAATTTTCTATTTTCAAATAGATTTCACTGATCTTTGATTATTATAACTGGTCTATACAACACACGCTTCATCAATTAATTGTGTTGGTGATCGTGTTATGAATCTAGGTGATGATTATAAAGATACACCTAATATAGAAGTTATTGACCTAGGCTTAACCAATAAGAAAAACAGAGCATGCATCCATACTTAGCCTATTTCAGGCAAAATTATAGCAGAATAAAAGGGTGACCTATCTATGTAATTAATATTTTGTGTTATTGTAAACCCCGATTAAAATTTTCTGAGATTTATAAATATTAAAAATCTTGATTCATAAATAAAATGGGCAATAAAAGCTATTGAGTATCAGCGTAAAATTGAGTATCAGCGTAAAAAAAAGATATTTATTTGAGACAATGAGAACCATATAAAAAAATAAACAAAAATAAATCATGTAGTCTATTTCTCAACCAATCCAATATTAAAAGACAAAATCAAGAAAAATAAGTAAATAAAAACAATTACAGGACCAAAACAAAAAAAAAACATATCTGATTGGTAGGTAAACTCGTCAAACATGTGAGTCAGGTAACCTCGTCAAACCTGTGAGTCAGGCACCCCAGGCTAGCACGCCAAACTTGTGAACCGTGTTATGGATTCCACTGGGATTATAATTTGTTTTTTTTCCAAAACTATTTTTAATTTAACAATATGATAACAAAAATAGACAATCACAAAATTAAACACCAATCCAATACAAAGATTTTTAAAAAAAATCATAATAATTTCATAGAAAGCGAAATGAAACCAATTACAAAATTGAATTCTCAATTAACCCAATAACTAAGGATAAAATTAAAAAAATTAAAAGAAATTAAACTTGTCAGACCCGCAAATCAGGTTAACTAGCCACACTTGTGATCAGATTCATGAATTTTATAAAGTTTAATAACATGATTTTTCTTTGAAATTGGCAACCTAAGGTACCCTTACAAGCACACAAACTACACTAACTTTATATAAAAGCAAAAATTAAAAACAAATTACAAAGTTAAATTCTTAATCTTCAAGGAATCGATAAAAAATAATTTTTTTTAAAATAATAAAATAAAACACTATAAATTACTATTATAATACACAGTGCAATAAAAGCAGATAAATAATAATTTTCTACACCTTTTAATTTTTTTTTTGGTTGATGTTAATAACAAAAATAAAAAGAAAAAACAAGAGACAAAGAAGATAACAAAGTGGGTCCAAAGTGTACTATAATTATAAAAAGCAAATTGGTCATTAAAATGACAATATCGTCCTCATTAAAAGAGATTAGGAAAAGTATTGAACATGGTATAATATTTCCTATTAATTAGCTATTGCTTGAGAGAAGGTTTGATAAATTATAAATTAGTTTTTTAGTTTTGTAAAACGAATTAAATAGTCTCTCTAGATTTAAGACAAAATAATTAGTTACTTGACCAGTTTTGACCACGTTTAATTATAAAAATATTTAATTCGTTTTTCAAATAAGAGGGACTAATATATAATTTACAATATTATATTAGGGTATATAACCTTTAATTTTAGTCACATTCGTGCTGTCTATGAATATTACTGATCTCCAATTGGAATCTGACCAGCCTTGCTCTCAAGATATTATTTCTTCTATTTAATGGAGTGTTCCGGGTTTGTAACACAGTAAAAAAAATAAGAAGAAATAAGTGATAAAATAGTACAGTAAATTTTTTTTTGAAAAAATAATACACTTCATAGAACCGCAGTAAAAAAAATATTCTTGCAATTTACCTGCAGTTTATTACTGCTGCGCTGCCTAGAGTGAAACTAGGGGCTATCAATAGTCTTTATGATGGTAGATTTGATAGGATTTTTAAAGGATTTTTTTTTTGAAGAATTAGGAATTAGTATAGTAAACAAAAAAAAATTGATAGAATAACACGATTTTTTTTTAATAAAATGATATAGTTTAACAATGTTATGTTCATGTTAAGGTGTGATATGGTTAAATTATAATTTTTAGTATTGGTCAGTTCATCAGTTGAATCTAGTTATATTAACCAATTAATTGTTTCATATAAAAAATCATAATTTTATGAAGTTTTTTTTAAAATATATGAGTTAAAATATATTTTATGAGTTAAAATATATATTTTATCTAACTTGTAGATTAAAAATAAACTCCAATTAAAATCTTAAAAAGTTATTATTTACTCGGTAGTGGGTGATTTTGAGCAATCAGGTTTACGTCTGCCATAACTAAATGAAGATATGCTCCAAACAAATTAGAAGGAAGACTTAACAAATACATTTATGGATCAATAGAACACGTCTAGACCTAAGAAGAGATTTGATCACGCTAAACCATAATAATAGCTTAAAAGGACCATAACTTTTGATCCGATTGTTGAATTGCGCTCGAATTTTTACAAGAGTCTTCAAAGACCGTTTTCCTCATAGTAGTCACAGCATCGCTATGCGGACCGTCAAATATTTAGATATAAAAAATCTTGTCGAGACCTTCAATTTTGATAGTTTTGAGATTTAGTTTTGTTATTTTTTAAACCGGTCGACCGCTTTAACTAACTATTACAAACCGGTTGAGCAAAAAATAGTAAAGTTTGACCAACTCGCGCTTTAAAAGCGCAACATTTACTTAAATGTTATTATTTTAAAGCATGACAACTATTTTATCGCGCTTAGAAATAACGATATTTAGTAAATATTATGTTTCTGAAGCACAATATTGTTAAACTGTGTTATTTCAATAAAAAATTTGCTACTATATCAATTAGTCAATTTTTTAAAAAACTTTTGTATGTTAATTGCATAATTTATCCATTTTGTAGTTGCATTTCTTATCTACAATGGAGGTAAAATGAATGATTAATAAAGTTTACGAGGTTTTGAGAAGTTAGCAAAGTAGGTTTATAATATGAAAATTAGGATCACACTAATCTTGATAAATTCATTAAAAAATTACTGTTAGCATATTCAAAATACTAAGAGCATATGGAGATGCTAAACATGAAACTAAAAATAAAAAATATATATATTATTTTAATTTTTTAATGTTTAGTTTACATGATTCAAGAAGTGTGTTAAATAAAATGTTATTTTATCATTTTTATTATAAATTTTTTTTTCTATATATCTTGTAAAAATTTAAAATAATATTAATTGTAATAGTATTTTTTTTCCTTTGATTTTATTTTAGATTTATGTTTTTTTGTTTATCTTTTATGTGATTATCATGGTTTAATAACCCTTATTATAATTGTGTAAAGTTTATCTGGATTAATTAGGGTTATTTTTTTTTCAATTGATTTTTTAAAAAATTTATTTTTTAATATTAAATTGATTAAGAATAATTCAAGTTATTTTCATATCTCTCAAATTAACGAGTCCTAGAAAATTATTAAAATAATTTTATGTTAAATATATTAAAATACAATTAATTCTTCTAGATAAACTATATTTATACTATTTAAAACACTATGTTATCGATTTAACTCTTCTGCTACTAAAGATGCTCTGAGAATATGTTTTTGTCGGGTACCGGTAACTAGTTTAATTAAGTACAGTTAGACAAACTCTACGAACAAGGACAAGCGCCTTCTTGGGCATCTCAAAAAGCAGCTTAATATTATAATATCTCGCTGACGTAGTCAGATGCGACTTGTTCCTCAGGCAATTTTAATTAAATCTTTCATTAAGAAAAAGTGACTTGTTCGAACTATTTTATTTTTTCAAAAATTACTTTTTTTCACTGTAGCAATTTTTTTTTTTAGAGATATGTCGAAAATAGAGATTTTCGTTTGTCTAAGCGTTTACACCTGTGTTTGTTATGTAACAGTGAAAATATAATGTTTGGTTATGAAATCAACCATAATTTTTATACGTGGACCCTACTATTAACTGCATCGAAAACGTTGTTTTGTTGAAGCAGAAATTATTTGCTTCTTTCATTGCGTTCCTACCTTTCTGCTGCATGCGCACATCATGCTAATTAATTAGCAGGAACAGTGCAACATGTGCACTGTTCATGCTAATTAATTAGCAGGAATAGTGCAGCATGCTGCACTGTTACTAATTAATTAGCAGGAATAGTGCAGCTTGCTGCACTGTTCGCGTGCTCCATTATTTCCGCCGAACCAGTTCCGGTCCAAAATTTAAAATGTATTTAAACAGGTTTGATCTAGTAAAATAAAAAATAAAATTATTTTTTATTTTTTAATTATATTTTATTCAAAAAACTAGTGTTTAATATTATTCAATGAAACTACATAAATTAAACAAAGATCGCTTGATGACATAGCATTTGCAGAATTTGATTGCAATTTCAATTTTGTTCCTGATTATATTTTACTTGATGTTGTTGCGTGCTTAAGAAACCAAAAAAACTGTAGTCCTTGTCGGATGTATTTCATACGTGATGAAATTGTAGATATTATAATGGAACAATAAAAAATATTATATATAAAGTATTATTTATTTTATGATGTAATAGAAATAGTTAAATCTATAACATTTAAATTAAAAACCATCAATGTTAATATATAATTTTTTAAATTATTTTATAACCTCAATTCCAAAAGCATTTTTAACCAAACACATTAAACTACTTTTTGTTCAACCTCAATTCCAACCACAGTTTTAACCAAACACCTATTTTTTCAAACTAACCTCAACTAAAAGTACTTTTTATAAAATAATTTTTTTCAAACCACAACCACAACAGCTACCGCAATACCAAATACACACTACACCTGATAGCCATGTTTAGAGTTGCGGTTAAATTAACTTCTTATTAAATTTTAAATTTATTTTCTTCAAGTTCTTTCTAAATTTTAGATTATTTTAATACATTGATATTCAAAATAAATTTTAAAAAATAAAATAAATATTATTATTATTATTTTTATTTATTTTAAACAACAACCTTCTTCACCGAACTGTAAAACAAGCACGAGTTGGCTGACATCTATGCTTCCTTGATTGGTGATAGTGTTAATTCTCTAGGATTTTGGTAGAAAAAAGGGTTTTTGTTATAGTGTTTGGTGATCAGCTATGTATAGATTTAGAGTGCGTCTATAATTGTGGTATTAGTTTTTTTTAAAATGATTTTTGTTGGGATATCAAAATATATATTTTTAAAAAAATTTATTTTTGATATTAGTACATCAAGATGATTCAAAAACACTAAAACAAATTAATTTAAAATAAAAAAAAATAAAATTTTTAAAAGCACGATTCAACCGCAAAAATAAACATGTCGTTAATGTTTTTGGAGGAATTATTGTGATTATGAAGTGTGATCCTAATATTTAGAGCTCGTTTATTTTTGCGTTTCAAAAGTGATTTTGAAAAAAAATAAAATTTTTTAATTTTTTTTCTATGCTCTAATTAATTTTTTTGTGTGTTTTCAGATAATTTTGATGTGCTGATGTCAAAAATAAATTTTAAAAAATAAAAAAATATTATTTTGATGTATTTTCAATTAAAAAAACATTTTGAAAAGAAACTGTTAACACAATACTAAAATAGTCTTTTACTGCATCCTTGTCCTTCACATGGCTACTAATAGTAAAACAATCCATCTTTCACATAGTCACCGAGGATATATCAGATCGGATTGCAAAAAGCAACTTCAATTTTGCTTTTTTTTGTCAAATTAGCACAATAAACTTAAAAATTTAGAAAAATAACATCTTTTAAAAAAGATTTGATGAAATGAGATAATTTGACCTTGTCGTGCTTCTGAAGTGTGACATTAATTAAATGACATGCTTTTGAAGCACAATAACTTAAGATGTTGTGCTTCACAAGCACAACATTAATTAAAATTTAAATAAATTGAACACCAACAGCATACAGACGTTCCCCCTCTCTCGAAAAAAACCCACGGTCTCCCCCAAATCTCTCTTAAAAAACTTGTTAATAACTTAGATTTTTCCTTAAAACAACTAAAGACCCAAACTCTTCCTAGTTTTTAAGTATCATTTAATGTTTTCTGTTGAAAATCCATTGTTCTCTTTGCTACCACCACCACTGTCGCTGCTGCCCCAACCATTATTGAAGTGATGCTTTGTACGGGTCGGGGAATGCAAAAAATCAACTATAGATAACATATTTCAGTCGATATCAATACAAGTGATGCCTTGTACGCCATTACTTATAGGGGTAAAAATGATAATTATGATTGGTTAGGTCGGCATAATGATTATGTATCACAGTAGGATGCACAAAGAAATGAGATATTTACGAGATGCATCATGTGATTACTGCAAAGGAGTATATGATTTGATACATGAGTATAACACGACGTATCATTACTCCAGATCCTGAGGATGTTCCTCCACTTAGATATATGCAATACGAGCAACACGTCCAGCGGATTCAACATTACATAAGTAATAAAGTCTTTTATGATTAATATTTGTTATCTGTTGAGTTTTATTTGTTTATCGTTTAATTTAACATTAATGTTTATTGATATTAGGTTGGCTTCTTGCTACGGGAGAGTCAAGAGGTTGCATCTTATCTTTGTAGTACTGATGAAGAAAGTGAAGTTCACACAGTAACGTTCTAGTGGTTAAATGTTTACTGCATTTGACTTGAAACATTTAGAGAGAGACTAACTCTTGAGAATGCCATGGCAAAAAATGAGACCACTCAGACAGGAGCAGAAAATGGATCCAGTTGTTCTACTGATGAGTCTAGATCATCTAGTAGATGATGTAGATATTGATAGATAGATGAATTAAGTTTATATATTTTGGGATTGCTTGAATATTGTATTATTAAATTATTTTATATTTATTTTGTGTACACCCACACATGCATTCCTAAAGCTACTTATGATTATGGAATATGAAAATATGTTGAGTTTATTTAGAATTTATTGATTGTTGTTATTATGGTATTTTACAGTGTTTTTTAAGTGATATAAAAATTTTTGGGCATGGTTCATATCTAGATAAAACTGTCCAAATCTTGATAAAATTGTAAATATTTTAACTCTCTAAAATCATAAAGTAAATAAACTTTTAAATTAAAAAAAATTATGATTTTATAAACTTTTTCAGGCTTAAAACACGAAAATAACCCAAAACCTTATAGTAACAAAAACAGTCTGACTATTTTGGCTATTGTCCAACTGTTTTATTAAATGTCTTGTTGTTTTTCAAAATGATCTTCTTAAGAATATTATAGTTGTGAACCGTAACATTGAATCAAATTTTGCGGTTAAAAAACGTGACATTTCATTAATATTGTGGTTATGAACAACGACATCAGTTGTTGCGATTTTGAAACATGACATGTATCAAATGTCGTGATTTTGAACCGCAATATTATGGAAATGTCGTGTCTCTGAACTGTAATATTATCAAATTGTGTTATTTCACCAAATATTTTCATCCTATACTATTTTCGCATTAAATTATATTTTGGATGCTAATTACCCAATTTATCCTTCAATTTATCCTTTTTATCATCAACTATTAAAATGTTTTGTTAAAAAAACAAATATAATAAAAATAAAAAACGTGATTAGTTAAAAAAAATTAAGATATAAAAATAAATTTAATTTTAAAATATTTTTAAAATAAGAAATATAGAAGAGGTATATTCTCGCTATTTTTACCATCTTTATCTACAAAACCAACCCTAAAAAAATACCAATTATTCAAATATCGAAATCAAACTCTATCTTTGATATTTTTTTATTTTAACCATTCACAATAGGTGATAAATACAATTTGCATTATTCCATCTTCGTCCATTTAAGCAAACTTCGTTACAACCGGCAAAACCAACAAAGAATACCAAAAGACCATTTAAATGAAAACATTGAAAGACACTTTTGTGTTATTAATTTTCATTTGTCCTACTATGGGGACCATCGATGTTCCCAAGAATTATCAGTTGCTTTTATATATATATATATATTGCTTTTATATAAAAAGGTACGTGGCTAGCCTTTTTTTCAAATTATATAAAAAGATAAATGATGCTTTAGAAACACAGTGAATTGCTACAATATTTTTTATATTTTTTTATACATTTTTTTTATTATATTTTTTTAAAAATTATTTTTATCGATTTTATTTTTTAATATTAAGATGATTGAAAATTTAGTTTTGTAATTTTTTTATTTTTATTTTATCTTTATACAAGATTAAAGTGGTATGAGAGTTTGTTAAGGTAACTCAGGTTGCTTTATTTTATAGATGTGGTGTTTTTGTTTAATTGAACTTGACTTTTTTATAATCTATTTATTTTTTCATATTGTTAAAAAAATAGTTTTAAAGAAAAACCTTATTATTAAACTTTATGAAGTAACAAAAAATAAAAGATGTGGGGAAAACCAGTATTCACCCATTGCACCGTGGATTATAATAGTAATCCTCAATGTTTTGCTTTTTTTTTATTTAATTTTTTTATGATTTTTTCTCAAATCTATTTTTGTATTTTGCTTCTTTTTATTTTACCTTTTTACCAGGTTAACATGGTTTAAAGGTTTGTCAAGATAACTAACGTTACCCTAGTTTACGAGTTTGGTGGGTTTCTTTTATTATTATTGAACTTGATTTTTTTTTATAGTTTATTTTTTCTCATATAGTTAAAAATTAGTTTTAGAGAAAAGTCATCTTATTAAACTTTATAAAGTAAAAAAAATTAAAAGGTACGAGGAAATTATTGTTCACCCACACATGACATTATGAATGACAATAGTAATCCACAATGTTTTGTTTTTTTTTTTTTTCTTTATGTTATTTTAATTTTTTTATGATTTTTTTTTCAAATTCACAATGTTTTGTTTTCTTTCTTTTTTCTTTATATTTTTTAATTTTTGTTATGATTTTTTTTCAAATTTGTTTTTGTCGATTTCATCGTTTAATATTGAAATTGCTGAAAATTTAGCTTCATAATTTGTTTCGTTTTATTTTATCTTTCTATAAGATTAACATGGTTTGCATGTTTGCTAGAGTAACCCGGGTTGCTCTAGGAGTTTGGTGGGGTACCTTTTTTTAATTGAACTTGACTTTTTTATTGTCTATTTTTTTTCTCATATAGTTAAAAAATAGTTTCAGAAAAAAGTGATGTTATTAAACTTTATAAAGTCCATGAACTTATTCACAAGTTTGGCTAGTTAACTTGGTTTGTAAGTCTAACAAGTTTAACTTTTTTAAATTATTTTTTTTCATCCTTATATATTGGGTTAATTGAGAATTCAGTTTCATAATTAGTTTCGTTTTGCTTTTTATGAAGTTATTGTGATCTAAAAAAAATCTCGATATTGAGTTGATGTTGAATTTCACAATCATCTATTTTTGTTTATCATATAATTAAATAAAAAATAAATAAAAAAACAAATTATAATCCCAGTGGAGTCCATAACCCAGTTCATAGGTTTGACGTACTAGCCCGGCTTACCCGATTCACAGGTTTGACGAGTTTACCTCCGATAGAATATGTTTTTTCTATTTTTGATCTTTTAATTGTTTTAAATTTATTTATTTTATTTCTTCTTTTAATATTGGATTTGTTGGGAAATGGACTGCATTATTGATTTTTGTTTGCTTTCTAGGGATAATTGTCTCAAATAAGTGTTTATTTTTAGGTTGATGCTCAATTTTATGAGCATATTTTTTTATCATATAATTAAATAAAAAAATTTATTATAAAATATTATTGAATCTAATAGAGTCCATGACCTAGGCTGCGGAGGGGCGAGGTCAGTCATTATCTCAATATGTTTTAAAACAATTATTATCTTGAAGTTTTTTTAAAAGCTAAGTCATGTTCTTATCGATCATTAAGGTTGTATTTGAACCTATGAAATTGATTAATTTAAGTCGAGCTAACTCTCACACGGTTTAATAAATACTTGAGTTAGACAAAGAGCTGAGTCAAGAAGTTTCAAAATTAACCCACCTGGTCAGGTTAATAACACTATTAAAAAATTCTCTGTGCTCTTTATATTTTTTTACATTTTTTTTAAATTGATTCAGCCCCTGGCGGAGCGCAGGCCAATATACTAGTTAGAATTATAAACGTAAAATATTGGTGGAATAACACCGTTTGAAAAAAAATTGGTGAAATAACACACTTTCACCTTGTCGGGCTTTAAAAACGCGACTATGTGAGAATTCAATAATCTGGCTCAACTAGTTGATCAGTTGGATCCAATTGTATTAATTGGTTGACCGTTTCACATAAAAACTATAATTTCATGAAACTTTTTCTTCCAAATATATTTATGAGTCAAAATATATATTTTTATCCAACTTCTAGAATAAAAAATAGACTCAAATTAAAATCTCAAAACATTATTATTCGCACAATAGTTATCCTTTGTTTTCAATGTCAATAATGTAGTCAGACTTATGATGACGATTGATTTTAAGTAGTCAGGTGTGGATCTGTCATAACTACAAGATGATCTGCCCTAAATAGATTACATGGATGGGCTAACAGATAATTTATGAACTAGTGGGATAGGTCTATGACCAAGAGGAGGTATGGTTGCGCCAGAGCAGAATAAAGAATTAAAAGGGCCATTATTGTTTATCCGATCATTGTATCGCGTTCAAATTTTTATAGGAGTTTTCAAAAGCCGTTTGCCCTATTGTATCTGCTGTATCGTTACGCTAACCGTTGATTCTTTAGATATTAAAAATTTGGCCGAGATCCCTTTGATTTTGACAGTTTTAAGATCTTCTTTATTAATTTTAGAATCAATCGACCAATTTCACTGATAATTATAACCCGGCCGATTGGTTAAGTTAAAATTGTGATATTTATTAAATATGGTTTCTCAGAAACACGATAAGAATTTTTTTTTAGAAGATATTATTTCATCAATTTTTTACGTTTACTGTACATGTTCAATAACATGACAATCGGCTGCCGGCCACTGAAATTCTTCAACCCGTAGGTGATGGTCAGTGATTGATCTCCAATCAACCCCATTGTTCCAGTACTAAAACACCAACATAAAACTTGATCAAACATGGATCAAACCATCTCCCCCATCGATCCAAAGAGTGGCTTCAACCCCATAACAAAGATTTTCCATAGCATGAGACCCCCTCTTCATCTCCCTCTAGAGGACACTCCTTTCACTATAGCTGAATATGCTCTCTCACGCCAAGCCGACTCTCTATGGCCTGATGCCATTGCTCTAATCAACTCAGCCACAAGCCATCAACTTTCCTACTCAGATTTCACTAAACAAGTCAAGTCCCTAGCCTTCTATCTCCAAAACGTTACCAAACTCTCCAAAAATGACACTATGTTTATTCTCTGTCCAAACTCCATTCAAGTCCCCGTTCTTTACTTCTCTCTTCTTTCCCTTGGTGTAATAGTCTCCCCTGCAAATCCCATAAACACTGAATCAGAGATTTTACACCAATTCAGTCTCTCTAACCGGTAATTGCCTTTGCCGTATCAGCTACATGTCACAAGCTCCCAAAGTTGAAACACAGAACCATTCTCATGGACTCGCCTGAGTTTGACCTAATACTCACCATGTTTCCTGCAACAACAACAGCACAGCTAGAAAACAAAAAGGTTAAATTCTGTCAATCGGATTTGGCTACGATCCTGTACTCTTTAGGCACCACAGGAAGAGTCAAAGGAGTGATGTTGACTCACAGGAACCTAATGACAGTAGTAGCAGGATATGCTAAGCTAGAAAGACAATCACCTCCTGTTATGCTCTATACAATGCCACTTTTTCACGTTGTTGGGTTCTTTAGTATTTTCAAATCGGTGGCATTAAGCGAAACTGTGGTAGTGATGGAGCGGTTTGAGTTGAAGAAGATGTTGAGGGGAGTGGAGGAGTTTAAGATTACCCACGTGGCATGTGCGCCACCAGTGGTTGTAGCGATGGCGAAGAGTGACTTGGTAGATGAGTATGATATAAAGTCGCTGGAGATGGTGGCCTGTGGTGGAGCTCCGCTAGGAAAGGATGTTATCAAGGCATTTGCAGACAAGTTTCCTATGGTAGACCTATGGCAGGTTAGTTAAAAAAAACCCTCAATTTAATTTCAAATTAAAATACTCAATATTAATTGATAAATCTTAAACCTATAAGTTTTATCAATTAAATTTCAAATATTTAAAAACTTCTTATTATTTTTATTAATATATATTAATCAATAATTTTTATCATTTTTTCTTGAAATTAATATTATTTTAGAGCATATTAAATATGCACATTAATTATACAATATATAATGTAAAGATTACACATGGGGATTATCAAAATAAGAGTTATATAACTGTATATAACTTTTATTTTATAGGCCTTTAAGTTGCCTCATAACCAAAGCAGGTGCATAATTGATATATCCAGTTACTCCTATTAGAGGCACCCATATTCTTTGCCCATAACCCATCAAGCAATTTGTTGCTCTCATCCATTAGGCTTTCCACTTCACTTCTCATTGCAGGATTTCTTGTAGTTTTACTGTCCAGTTTTTTCGCTCAGATCCTTTCATTCTTTTTCTTTAACTATCTCCAATGGTCTTTAATTAAACCATCAAAAGTTGTTAAATATCGGTCTTTTAGTTTTTATATGACTAATCAGCCACATGTACAACAACCCTCCTGCAATGGTTAAGTGTTAAGATTTTTTTGGCTAGTATTGTCATAGTGGAATTTATCTGAGTGTTTTCATATGTAACAAAAGTTGTAGCTGCCTCTAAACTGATTATTCCAATGAGGTTTGGAAATAACACCAACATGAAGATTCCTAAAACAAGTATTATGCTCTTTTCTTCAACAAATCTAGAGTTATTCTTTCTCTTTTCAAATACCTTTTCGATCATCTTTCATTGTAGGCCTATAACACTTTTCTCTAATATCTTATAGAGATCTGAAACTTTGATCAATTCAGCCAATTAGTTAGAACTTTATCGCGTCTTTGATGGAAGAAGACTTTGTATGGATTTCAAGAGTATTCAGTCAGTAAACTATATTCTTATAAAGTAGGACACATGTCTATATTCCTAAAAGTGAAGCACCGGTGCTCCAAAAAATACATCAAGGCCTTAATTGCTGAATTTTGCACGAACACCTTTGTGATTTTCACTATCCTCCCATATTTTTTTAAAAAACTCATCCTCGTGGATGCTTTTCATGCGTGAGATGAGTTTCTTCAAGTCATTTTCAAAGCAACTTATTTTTTTTATGGATGAAAATTTACTAATATCTAGTCTCAGGCAAATCCCCTTCTAATAGCTATAGAGATTCAGAATTCAACCTATATTTAATAGAGGTCATTTATTTAATGGTAGCCATGTTATCAGTCCTAAGTCTTGTAATTCAAGATGCTTTTTAGGATTAAACATGTCTTAATGCAACAATATTTATTTGTGGAACATACTTTTTACAAATGTCTTTTTATGTGAGATATTGAGGTAGGCATTATCTAATCTCAAAAGAGTCTTCTGTTATCCAGTGATTACCCTCGTGAAGGTAATATAGGGTCTCGATAGGTAGTGGGATGGTGTGTATATCAATCACTACCGGTCCGAGCACTTAGTAAAGAGTTGGATGGTTTCACGACCTTCAACCCTGATTGAAAGTCATAGGATAAGTCGCTTCTTCCCCGCCTAACCTAGAATTTCCATGTGTGTGCATTCTAAAGCAATATATCATAAATAAACTAGTGATGCATGAAGACATTCATCCATATTCAACATATATGTATGGGCAAGATAAAACATGCTAAACAAATAAGCCAAATGAGAAAAATTAAACACATCAAATCAAATAAACCACATAAAACTCATAAAGCCTAGTCCAAAACTGTAAAAAAAAAAGAAATTCCCCCTGTGAAGTTTCCATTCTGTCGCACGTGGGTGCACGACGTAGAGCAACGTCGAGATCGAGGAGTCACTAACTTTTCCACTTGTCATTTTGGTCCTCTAACTTTTCCACTTGTCATTTTGCTCCTTGACCACCAACTTGGATAATCTTCTCGGCTCTCTTCATGTATATTCTCTTGTATTTTTAAATTTTTTTTTCTTTTCATAATTCTTTTTATGAGGTTAAAAATAGATAACAATATTTTGCATAGTTGAGATTAACAGAGATTGATATGTGCACAAATAAGAGTTTTCTTAAAAGAATATTGTGTTGATGCAATGCAAATAATCATTCACATGATTCATTTTTATAGTTATAAAATAATATACAATTATTTTGGCAATTCCTTTAACTTTTTAAATTAAAATAATTTTTTGATATAGTAATATGATTAAACGGTCAGGATTGGTCTCATCCAACCCGGCTGACAGAGATGAGTACTATTTTCATTTCTTAACTTGAAAATTGAAAGGAAAATATTGTAAGCTCTCGAACAGTTTTCCATTGGCTAGCAAGTTGTTTCGATTAGAAATTACTTTATCATGGGAAGAAAAAACAAACGGCATGTCGTTTAGTCAGCCCATCACCGCCTGCCCTCCCTTCTCTCTCGATTCAACAGGCATTCATTCATGTCCAAAATCACCCAAACAATAAAAGAGAAATAAATCCCAGTTCTTTTTATAAAATTATTCCAACGATATGGACATTCTTTACGCTCAGATCCAAGCAGACCTCCGTTCAAATGACGCTCTCCGCCAGACTGGCGCACTTCTCCAAGCTCTCCAGCAATCCGCAGCCGGTCGTGACATTTCTATCCTCGCCAAATCCGCCGTTGAAGAGATCGTCGCCTCTCCTGCCTCCGCAGTCTGTAAGAAACTCGCTTTCGACTTAATCCGTTCCTCTCGCCTCACCGCCGATCTCTGGGACACTGTCCTCTCCGGTATCCGCTCCGATCTCCACTTCCCTGATCCCGACGTCACTGCTGCTGCTATATCCATCCTCGCTGCATTGCCTTCTCATGCTCTCTCCAAGCTTATTACCGATTCCAACGCGGAAATATCTGGTTGTTTTGATTCGCAGAGTGATAATTTGAGATTCTCGATTACTGAAACCCTAGGCTGTGTTTTAGCACGTGATGATTTGGTTACGCTGTGTGAGAATAATGTGAATTTGTTAGATAAGGTCTCGAATTGGTGGGTGAGGATGGGGGGGAACATGTTGGATAAATCGGATGCGGTTTCGAAAGTTGCCTTTGAATCAGTTGGGAGGTTGTTTCAAGAGTTTGACTCGAAGAGGATGAGTCGGTTAGCGGGGGATAAGTTAGTTGACAGTGAGAATTCATTGGCGATTAGGTCGAATTGGGTCTCTTCAATGGTGGATTTTGTGTGGAAGAGAAGGAATGCGTTGATGTCGAGATCATTGATCTTACCAGTAGAGACTTTTAGGGCTACGGTTTTTCCGCTTGTGTTTTCAGTGAAGGCAGTGGCATCTGGGAGTGTGGAGGTGATTAGGAAGCTTTCGAAAGCAGGAACAGGCAGTGGTGTTAATGGGAGTGTTGTGGACTCGAATGCAGAGAGGTTGGTTGGGGTTTCGGATGTGGTCACACACTTGGCGCCGTTTTTGGTGTCATCGTTGGATCCAGCTTTGATTTTTGAGGTGGGGATTAATATGTTGTACTTGGCTGATGTGCCTGGAGGGAAGCCAGAGTGGGCTTCACAGTCTATTATTGCAATTTTGACACTTTGGGATAGGCAAGAGTTTTCTTCTGCAAGGGAGAGTATTGTTAGAGCTGTTGTTACAAATCTGCACCTACTTGATCTTCATATGCAGGTAAGATTTTTATTCTTATATCTACTAATTCCGTTTATTGGGAGCAATGAGGCAGAATAACATTGACTAGCGCTCAAAACACTGCGCTTAGTAGTTAGTAAGTAGTGCCCTGGAAAGAGTGCATTAAGTTTGCTTAGACTTCATTTGCTCTAATGGAAGCAATGTAGGATTAAGAAATGCATTGTTCAAGTGATGTGATTTTTTAACTACATTGTGGAATATTTTCTCTAAATGAGGTCAAAGACGATCGTCTGAGTAAAACCATTGAGTAATATCTTGTCTTTTGTTAACTAGTTTTGGTCATTCATTGATATGGTGAATTTTAATGCTTGAAGGTTTCATTGTTTAAGAAGCTGCTGCTTATGGTGAGAAATCTGAGGGCTGAATCAGACCGTATGCATGCTTTAGCTTGCATTTGTAGAACAGCACTCTGTGTTGACCTTTTTGCTAAAGAAAGTGTTAGAAGAGGTCAGAAACCTCTTGCTGGCACTGATATTGCCTCTCTTTTCGAGGATGCAAGGATAAGAGATGATCTCAATAATGTGAGAAGTAAAAGCTTATTTAGGGAGGAGTTGGTGGCATCACTAGTGGAAAGTTGCTTTCAGTTGTCTCTACCTTTGCCTGAACAAAAGAGCTCAGGAATGGAGAGCAGAGTTATTGGAGCTTTGGCTTATGGAACTGGTTATGGTGCATTAAACTGGACAGAGCCAGCTTTGGAAGTTGTTGAAGTGTGCAGGCCTTGTGTCAAATGGGATTGTAATGGCAGGACATATGCAGTTGATTGCTATTTGAAGTTGCTTGTGAGGTTGTGCCATATATATGATACCAGGGGAGGAGTGAAAACTATTAAAGATGGTGCTTCTCAAGATCAAATCTTGAATGAGACGAGGTTGCAAAATTTGCAACGTGAACTTGTGAAAGATCTACGAGAGGTATGCACTTCTTTGAATATCATCCAAATTTGCTGAAAGCCTGAGGTGTTAGCCATGCATGAATGTCACGTGAGTTGCAGTGCACTTTCCAGTTTATAACATTTAGTGATTTTGCAGCTGATAAGAGGGATAGTATTTCTTGCTAACAAATTGGTAAACTTGATCACTTATATGTGGACTAAACAACAGTCTGGCTTTTGGCAACCATTGCCTAGACTTTTATGTTTCTTTGAATTTTGTGCAACACCATGCTTGTGTAAGCTTTCTGGTTACATGAGATAAAAAAGCTAATTGCTTGCTTGATGTTCATCAGTGACACCAGGCCTTTTATTAACAAATGTAATGCTAGATTAGCTAGCTCTTCTTCTGTGTATGCATCTTGATTTCAACTATCAGTTTTGTAGCTGGTTAGCAGTGCTTTTTATGTTACCCGTTTCATACTCTGTTGATGGTGCTTGAAAATTCTGTGGCATGGAATATTGAGTTCTCTATTCATGTTTGGAACTCCAAGTTCTTGATGGATCAACTATTGTTATTTGTGAGTGCTTTCTGCGACTGTCAGGAGCTAAAGAAACACTCATTTGGATAAATATGTAGTTAAAATCAATGTTATATGGTTGTTATTTCTCGATGGATTTATTTTCCTCAATGTTAAACTCTCTCAATTCGTGTTTGTTTATTTCTTCCTTTCCTCCATTCTACTTTCATGTTCAAAATACTGATTTTATTCCAAGTTGACAAAGGTTCAATGATCATCTGCTATCTAACTTCTCTGTCAATTTAACAGGTAAACACCCCAAGAATATGTGCCCGTCTTATTTGGGCTATTGCTGAACACATAAATCTAGAAGGTTTGGATCCACTTCTAGCTGATGATCCTGATGATCCACTGAACATTATTATATCAAATATCCACAAGGTTCTATTTAATGTTGATTCGTCTGCAAATACATCAAATAGGCTTCAAGATGTTCAGGCAGTTCTTTTAAGTGCTCAGAGATTGGGATCACGAAGCCTTAGGGCTGGCCAGTTACTGTCTAAAGAGCTTGAAGAGTTTAGAAACAATGGTTTGGCTGATTCGGTCAACAAGCACCAATGCCGCTTGATATTGCAGAGGATTAAATATGTTCAAAATCATCCTGATAGCAGGTGTGCATTTCTCCTCATTACCATAATTCTGAATTTGAGAGTGACAAAGCTCTGATATTATTTTTATTATTGAACCTGCTAGTGATATTGAATATTAAAGCAACATGGTGTATGATGTTCTGTCTCTGAATCTTCCCTAGTTTGTATCTGTATCCAAGAATGTGCTTTCCATACATTATTTCCTCATGCTTTCTCCAGATTGAGCTGTAATGTGCTGTATCATTTTGATGACATTGAACTGGGTGAAACCCAGTTGGTTTTCCTGTATGTTGGATATGCATGTGTCTCTGCATCTTTCTACATTAGGCTTCTAGCTAGCTGAATTCTTTTATTCCTGTCCTTGTGATCAAAAGTGCCTGAATTTCCATTAGTTTCACAGTTATTGAATCTTCCTTCACTCCTTTCTCCCATGGCACATTTTGGGCTTTTGCACATGTTTTCCCCATACGCTTTAATGAAATCAATCTTTCAGAGCTGTTTTCTCAAGCCTTGCCAATTATTATTTCTTAAAGGTATTCAAAGATGATGTTGGTACATGAGAAGACCTATGCATGTCTTCAAATGCAATTATTATTTCTTTTGAAGCACCATGCATACATTGATAGAAGCGCACAAAATTGTTTTCAAACGCAATTTTGTGCGCTTCTATCAATGTATGCATGGTGTATTTATTGGTACATGAGAAGACCTATGCATGTCTTCTCTTGTCCATGATATTCATGCGATACAAGGAAGCCTAGGCTAGAAATGTCCCCTTTTTTTCCCAATTTTTCTTTGGGAATCTTCTTTTACTCAAAAACTAAAAAAGGAAAAAGAAAGATATTTTGGGAATTCACAGGCTTAGGCATCTCCTCACCTTCTCCTTTCTTCTATTTTAGCAATTTGTTAATTATTGATTTGAAGCATAAGCTTTTGGTAGTAGTAAACTAGAAATAATTTTAGTTCAATTATTTTTCGATTTGTTTTCTACAGTTCTCACCGGCCTTTCTTCTTAAACACATGGTAATAATGTTGTTATGCGAACTCATTTTTTAACCAAAAAAAGAAACGAAAGAAAGAGAAATTCGCTATGCATAGAATTGAGATATGACATTTCTCTCTCAGGTGGACTGGTGTTAGCGAAGCCAGAGGAGACTACCCATTTAGCCACCACAAACTTACTGTTCAGTTTTATGAAGCAGCTGCTGCTCAGGACAGAAAATTGGAAGGATTAGTTCACAGGGCTATTTTAGAGCTTTGGAGACCAGATCCAAGTGAATTAACTATTTTGTTGACAAAAGGAATTGACTCTCCACTGCTCAAGCTTCAGCCTACTGCACATACTTTGACTGGTAGTAGCGATCCTTGCTATGTTGAAGCTTATCATTTGGCAGACTCGGGCGATGGTAGGATTACTCTTCATCTAAAGGTTAGAGCTTTTTCATACTCATAACAGTCTTGGATTCTTCCATTGACCAATATAGCAGTTTTTTTCTGTATAATATAGCATAGAATGAATTGGTAATTAAAAGCTTGAAGTCAAGTACTTCCATATCATGACTCAGTAGCTCTCCTTATTCAAGTACTTCCACAACATGACACCATAGCTCTCCTTATCACTAAAATGAGGGATATTATGAACAAAATAAATGGAGTGGTGGATAAGAGTTAATATGTAACTAAAATTTCACTTCGTACAAATTCTTGGACCCAAATTAATGTTTAAAAGAACATGTCACTAGCAGTTTGTTTCTCAGGAACTCTACTTGATAGAGCATTTGTGCTTACGCATCAATATTTGATTTAATGATTGCATTGTAGAAATTTCATGCATAATCCAATCTCCCCCCTGTCAATATTAGGGTTGAAAGTTTTAAGTTGTGTTTGGATCACTTGGTCTGTAGTTTGTGCTAATTGCAATTGATTGAGGAGTCAAACTTATTTGTATTCTAATAACATTTTCCAGCATAGCAACTTACTAATATTGCAGTTATTATATAAGCTAAGAACGCAATACCTTGGAGGTTAGTTTCTATACATCAGAGAAACCAAAAAAGAAGTTAAAAGCATAGTAATCTCTCACATTTTTCCTGTTCTGTAGATGTTGCTATGGAGATACATTCTTTTTTTGTTGATCATGCTCACTCTGAACTCTTTGCAGGTTTTAAATTTGACTGAACTTGAACTGGATAGGGTGGATATTCGAGTTGGGTTATCCGGTGGATTATATTTTATGGATGGATCTACTCAAGCTGTGCGACAGTTGCGTAATCTTGTTTCACAGGTATCTTTTTGTACCGTCTCAAATATTTGTTCTTCCTAAAATTGGCACTGTTTCTTTTCCGCGTGTGACTTTGCAATGCGGTTTTCTTATGCTCTTTTTTATCATTTGATAGGCAATTTGTTTTATAAAAATATCAAAGCAAATTTATAAATGTTATTGATTGGGTGTTCATTCTGGAAGGATATGACCTTTTGCCGCTAAATACCTTCTGGGTATTTTTTTTGTTAACGGATGTTGTGTTCTAGTTGCTATTCATGTCCCACTTTTCATTATTTATAACTGTTGTGTAGGAATGAAAGTCTTTTGACTATGTTTCTGAAAATTATGGTTGAGCTGTGTCTAACTGTAGCAAGAAAACTGTAGGTGAGAGGTGAAATGATGATCTTTCTTGAATTTCAGAAAGGGGGGGTTCTGCTCGTAAATTTTATGGCACTGGATGCTATTCCTCTTACACCATTGTTAATACTGTTTGTTTTCAGTGTTCTTCTTTTTATTGCAATACCTTCATTTTCAGAATCTTTGATCTGTGCAATTGATTCTGTGCATAGGATCCAGTACTTTGCAGTGTTACATTGGGTGTATCCCATTTTGAGAGATGTGCCCTCTGGGTTCAAGTCTTATACTACCCATTCTCTGGAAGGGGTGCAATAAATGATGGTGATTATGCTGAGGAGGATCAACAGATCATGAAACAGAAGAGAAGCTCGAGACCAGAACTAGGAGAACCTGTGATTTTGAGGTGCCAGCCTTACAAAATTCCGCTGACTGAACTCCTTTTGCCACATAAAATTTCGCCTGTTGAGTTCTTCCGCTTATGGCCTAGTTTACCAGCTGTAGTAGAGTATACTGGCACATACATTTATGAAGGAAGTGGCTTCAAGGCCACTGCTGCGCAGCAATATGGTTCTTCTCCTTTCCTCGGTGGACTAAAATCCTTGTCTTCCAAGCCTTTCCACAGGGTTTGTTCACACATCATCCGGACAGTGGCAGGGTTTCAGGTAGGACTCTCTCTATTGTTTGAGGTTTTAACTATTAGAGCTTAGTTTTGTCCACTAGAACATGTCCCTTTCTCGTTGCTCATACTATACTACTCACCTCAGTTGCATTCAATTTTAAATTGGCCAGTTTCTATCATATTTCACCAGCTTGAACTCGGAAAGAAGCCAATGTTATTGTACCTTGTGTAGTTTTTCTGAAACTATTTAATGTGTTCTGTCAAATAAAATTTGAAGTTCCCTATTGTGTGACAGCTTTGCTATGCTGCCAAAACTTGGTATGGAGGCTTCTTGGGCATGATGATATTTGGAGCCAGTGAAGTGAGCAGAAATGTTGATCTGGGTGACGAAACAACTACGATGATCTGCAAATTTGTTGTCCGAGCATCTGATGCGTCAATCACAAAGGAGATTGAAGCAGACTTGCAGAGCTGGTTGGATGACCTTGCTGATGGAGGTGTGGAGTACATGCCTGAAGATGAAGTGAAAGAGGCTGCTGCTGAAAGGCTTAGGATTTCAATGGAAAGAGTAGCCTTGTTTAAGGCAGCCCAACCACCACCCAAAACTCCAAAATCTGATGATGAAGAGGAGGAGGAGAAAGAGGATGATGAGGAAAAGAAAGAAAATGAGAATGATGGCGATAAGAAAGAGCACAAGGAAGATGGTAAAAAACCAAAAGGAACCCTGTCAAAATTAACCGCAGAGGAGGTTGAGCACATGGCTCTTCAAACAGCCGTGCTCCAAGAATGGCACGTTCTGTGTAAAGAAAGAAGCTCGACAGTGAATTAATGACAATCTTTTTCCATGATTGTGAAGAGAGTTAGATAGCATTCTTTGTACCTTTTAGAATTCTAGTTTTGACATCTGCAAAATTTGGTTACCGAGCGTCTTCTCATTTTTTATCCTCCCTTTCTTTGATGGGGATACCCCCTTGTACATCATCATGCGCCGGCCTGTCAGTGTTTCAGTTTGCTCTTTTCTGCTTTGAAACCCGGATTGTTTTGTACAACCTTTTCATTTTCGAGAAAAAATTGTTTTGCAAGCTTTGGATTGAAAAAGAAGTGAGATTTTGTGTTGATGACTTGATTGGTGGCAGTGGCAGTGGCACCAGCACATTTACTTTCAGGTTTATCTTGTGCTAATACAGGCATCTTCTCAGTGGTTGTAATGATATGCCCAATTAGCAAAATTTGGAGCACAATAACCCATGTTGAACGAATTGATTGAGGGCAAAGATTCAAGTCATGCTAGAGAAACAGGAGATAGCCTTGTCGGTTTTGCAAATGCTTTCCACAGATTATATGTTTGCTTCTACTCCATTCAAGAGAATTCAGTTCTGTTGATTTCTCATCCTGGCAACAAACACTAGGTAGAGGCAAACTCAACAGTGCATCATATACATGAAATTTATAACTTGTAATGAGTTGTCACTGAGCTGGATTTCTTATTTCAAGATAAGAAATGAGGCAAAAAGAAGAAGAATTTGACATCGCTTGTCCTTTTTTTTATCAAGTGAAACAAGGGTTTAAATTTTCCATCTCTTTAAACATAGTGTTATAGGCAGTAACTTAGCATCATTCTCAATTAAATACCACTTGTATTCCACAATCCTCCAATTTCCCTTATATGTTGAATTTCTGTGGAACAGGGTCAAAATCATCAAAGTCAAATCTCTGACGCTCTCTTCCAACCTAGACAAACACAGGAACAAACTGGTTAGTGCACACTATAACCTATACAAGCTCTGCTTATATGTATTACAGGAATCGTTGTAATAAGTTCACCTTTGCCAAGTACAAAGGATCGCATGATATGAGTTCATCCATTGCGGTCAGCTTCTTTGACAGTGTCATTATCCTAGCATAACAAACATGGTGGAAGATAAGGAATTACCAAAATATTCATCGAGGCTGAAATGCAGCTACAACCTAGTAAATAGGTTTGGCTGGATATTGAAAGTCATTTATCCTGTCATTTATTACTGTGAAAATAACATAATGCAATTTATATTTATGGTTTACCGAACCATCAGATGCAAAGCACAAACAGTGATTTTATCATGATCTATTCAATGGTCAATCAATATACTCTAAGAGAAAATAAAATAAAATTATGGAGACTTCAATCCGGTTTTGACAAAGACATCCATATAGCTCTTATGTGCTTAAGTAGATTTATGAGATTTTCAAGGTAAACATACTGCTCAGTGTTAACAGATGAGCACACGGTTATGGTTCCATTGAAGTGGAAATTTGAGAGCGGGTACTTGCAGATAGTCCAATTTTCATCACATGGGCATGGTGTAGATGTTCACAAGACTCAACTGCACCCTCAGGTTGCAGGTCTGAGGGTGCAGGTCTAAGACTATTGACATTGATTGTAGCAATGGCCATTAGAGCAGGTTCAATTTTATCCCCAAATATTTTTCACTGGAAACTACTGGCAGAATGAAAGTATTTCACTTATAAATAACAGTTTAAAATTCCAGCTACTGTACCTCTGAATAGAAGAATCAATATGCTCAATCATCTCACAGGTTTTATATTGCTCCGGATCCTCTAAGAATCTAACCATACCATCTCTTTGGTTGATTGTTGCATATATCTCACCATCTTGGATCTACAATTTGAAATAAAAATGTTAATTTGTATTATGGTATAAGATATAGGTGTGCACTATTAGTGATCTAGTTACTATAAGTATTTTGCAGTAAATGGATCACACAAGAAATGAAAAAAATAATATATATATATATATATATATATGAATATATGAAAATGCTGTGTGCTTAACATCAGAGATAATTGCATGAGGTACTACCATTTGAAGCACATGCATTTCTGCCTCTTTAGGACTGCTGAGTTGCACAGTGTTCGCTATATCTTGGAGGGAAAGAGTCAAATATGTTTGCGTCAATCTCTGAATGTTTCTCTTATACATTGATGTTACAACCTGCTTCACCAATCCAAGATTATTGTCCTGAAAAAGAAGATAGAGCCAATTTTAGATGATGAAGAGATCTTATATTTGTCTTAGGAAGTGAAAATGCGAAATGTGGGCTTGTAGACTCACGCTGTCAAATTTTTCTCTGTTTGTCTGAATGTATGGCTCTAATTCTGAAATTTTTCCAATGCTATAAGTATTTGCCAATTCTATATAGGGCTGCTCAAAGGGTAAAAATAAATGTGTTAACAGAGTAGAACCCAACTAAAACTTCAAATCTCACCTGCATATATCTATATGATTGCAAAACAATTCTGCATGCAAAGACACAAACACTGTTGATGATGTAAACAACAAATATTTCACTAAAAAAGAATAAAGAATTTCCATTTATCTCATATGATAGACATAAGAGAACCTCAGAGATCAATATGGAACATATCATCTTAAAATAGATTCAACCAAGCATATCCATGGTGAATGCAGCTTTCATTTGGGCAAATTAGACTAGAATTCCATCATAGTAAGCTGGGTAGTCGCATGATAAGTTTAGGTTCATGAGAAAGGTCTATTTTTTTAATGCATACTTAAAAAGAAAGAAAAATGGTGCTTACTTTCCACATACACTATCCACTCACACATAAAACAGCATAATTATGGTTCTATTGTTTTTGCAAACTATGTTACAAATTCAGTTAAACAACTTCTCAATTTTTTTCTCAAGGATGCAATGACCCTGGCTGATTAAAGTATTAATGCAAAAACTATAAATCAATTAAAAAAAACTTCCAGCAATGTACAACATAAATTTGAAATTACCTGACATATGGTCTTTAGATTCCTCTGAGCTGCTGAAGAAGTGTACTTAGGTAGACTGGTAGAGAACTGCTAAAAAACAGAAACATAAAATGATGTTTCAAAGACATTAAACGAGAAATGAATTATAGATGATCTTGAGGTGTCAAAGCTTGCCAGGATGCACATCCAAGCCAATGAAGAATAATACTGGAGTAAGAAAAACACGACCTTAGAAAACTAATTACTTGTAAGCACACAAGCATCATTCAATTTCCAAGAAACAACTCCTAAGAGTATGCTATCTTTCTGAATAACCTTACATCCCAAATTCATTTGGTAAATGTCAAAAGAACACGGCATACCTGTCCATTGTAAATTAGAGAAACCAATACATATTTTTTGAATGCTTCAACAGCTATAGCATTTATAGAAGACATAGGAGCAGTCACGACCTGAAATGAGTTTGATGCAATTAGGAGCAGTAACAAAGTCAAACCATTACAATATTATTGAATAGCCAAAGTGGATGAACAGATCGCAACTAGATCACATACATTGTGTAGAAGCTCCAGTGCTTTCTGAAAACGCTTTTGTCCAATGCATATCATCCCCCTGTCATGATGTCAAATGTCAGATGCACTCAAAGAAATTCCTCGTCTATATGAGAGATAACAAATTGGCTGCAAGATGCTTAAATGATTTGTATCTGGGAGAGGTTAGGGCTATCTAACAATCAAAAGCATGAAACTCCCATGTCTTTTCACGTCTGCTTATTTACTGTGAACTGGGAAATTCTTGATTTCACCATTTTAAGACTCAAGGGTTTTGGCACACCAGCAAACCCATTAAAGTCTAAAAAGGCTCCAAGGGAATTAAGATTCAGGCTCCTCCATGGGAATACGCCTAATTACCATGCAGATGTTCTAACCTTAGCTTAGCTAAAAAGCAATCCTGGCATGGTTGAATTACATAATTATCAAAAATAGTAAAAATGCTAACTATTCAGTAGACAAGCACAAATTATTACATTTCTTGTTAGTAAACTAAATTGCTAATTTAAAATGCATATGTAAAAAAAAAAGTGTAGCAAATGCCATCCATTGATTGGTTTAAACAAATAATGATCTTCAAAGTACGAGCCGTATGAACAACAAGAAATCCTATGAAGCTAATGATTATCACTTTAACACAGAGCAACTAAAGATGTCACAAACAAAGAGAAACCAGACACAATAATAATTAACTGAACAACAGGAGATCACAAGCAAAGCAGCTTAGCATAATGAAAGTAACAATGGCATCAAATGAAACAGTACACAGAAGGTCTAGCAGCAAGGGCAGCAAGTTACCCATAATAACAATAGAGATAAAAATCCCTTGGTTGATCGACTTCAAAAATATCATCCTCCAGAATGGAAAGACCAGTTTTATAGCACTTTGCCAACAAACAAAGTTGAAGAAAATCTGGATGCAAAGTAGTCAAATGTTCGGAGGAGCGTAGCTTTTTCACAGCTTCCAGCAAAGGGACCACACCACGGATAGGTGCTTCAAGCATCAGCACTTGGTCTTTGAAACTCTTACAGACAGCGATGACTACCAACTCAAAAAGATAACTAGCATCAATCAAGTGCATTGAAAAACAATACTACAAGACAAACACATTTTAAATTTAATCCAGAGTGAAGAAAGATTGTACACTTTTCAGGCGCCAAACGAATCTGATCTGCAACACACGATGTGAGAAACCTGGAAAGGATCAAAACCAGTCTTCTCGCTTGGTCGTTGGTAACTGGCCAAGAAGTGCATGCCTCTCTGCCACCCACATACACAAGATCAAACAAAAATCCCACAAGAGTAACCCATTCTCTACACTAAATCAACATAATATCACTCTTTTTTTTTTTTTTCTAACCGTATCAATTTGAGTAAAGAATCTCATCTTTCTTAAATTTCAACAATCATCCAATTCTATCGCAACGAAGACACAATACTTCCTAAATTTCCCTTTTCCAAGCAGTAAGAATATCTCACAACAATATTACATACCCACAAAACCCTAATAATAATAATAATAATTTAACAAACTAAAACCCTATGCATATCAGAGTGCACAAATTTAAAAGGAAAAAAAAACAGAAAGGAAAGGAAAGAATAATGCTGCTACTCACAAAATATAAAGATAACCAAGAGAGTGAAGAGTCGGGTCGAGCTGTTCTAGAAAAGGCAAAAGCCGAGTAGACTCATTGTGCAGAAACTCATCTGCTTGTTTCAAGTGAGTCAACAACAAACTTAAATCCCCAGCGCTGCTTGATAGCCCTTGGATTTGCGCCACCAGCGATTCTACCGTAGCCATCTTCTCTATCTATTTCTTCGTTTTCAATCAATTAATTAAATAATTAAATAAACCAGACATAAAGATAATTGAATTGGGAGAATTTTTTTTTTTTCTCGTTTTGTTTTGGAGAGAGAGAGATTTCAAAAGGCAAGCAAGCTGCAGTCTCGTTATTTTATTATTACCATTAACAATTCTCAAGGAAAACTTAAGCGATTTACTGTATTCGATCGGTTTTTTTTTTTTTTGGTATTTAAAAAATATATTTGAAAAAATTTGGAAATTATTTATTTATTTATTTTTTAAAATTAATATTTTTTTATATTTTTAAATTATTTTAATATATTAATATTAAAAATAAATTTAAAAAAATATTATGTTTATCATCCTCACATTTTCCTATTATAAGCATTATACCATTGCCTTTTTGGCCTTTCAGCCGCATTTTCTTTCAGTTTTTTTTTTTTTTTAAATCATTGATACTCCTGTTCTCTTTGGATTTCGTTAAACGCGTGCACGTGTCAACAATTGTTTTGGTATTTAATTGCATGTTGATTTCACATGGGAAAGTTTAAGATTGTTGCAAATGATGAAATTAAAACATAGGAAATAAAATTTGATATTTATAATAAATCACAATCTTTTTCCCATGTTTGCTGTTCGATATGCCCTGTAAATCTACACTTTGAGCCCTCAAGTTTAAGTATTTTTATATTTGATCTTTCTTATTTATTGATTTTTTATTCTAGTCCTTGACTTTACTTTTTTTACATTTTGATTTTTCGATCTTGATATAAGATTGACAGGGGAGAAAGTTTCTAGAAAAATTTGAAGAAGCTCTCGGTGCGTTCCTATTACCGAATACTTCAATCTTAATGTTTATGATTCCCCCTTCCTTGATTTAAAAAAAAAAATTATTTGATTTTGAATTTTTAGTTGAATGTCTAGGTAAATGATGCATCATTCATCAAAATTAAAAAAAAAATCAGGACAAATGATGCTTTAGAAAAAAAAAAAGGATTATCAGAATAATTTTGTTAGAATTTATACTAACAATTATCATTTCTCTACAAGATTTAAATTATTATATTTTTGATGAGAATCCATTCTTATAGACACATAATTAAATAAAATATAAATCTGAAGAGAACTCTACATCATGAGATTGAACATGTATTTATTTTTTAACCTTTTTGTTATTGTATTTAATTGATATTCACGACTTATTTTACAGTTTATTAGTTTTTTTAATTCTCATTGAATTTCGTTTATCAGCTTGCCAATTCTTAATTAAATTTCATTGCGGTAAAAGAAAATACATTTACATTCTTTTCTTGATTTAAAAATAACTTGAAATCTCACCCGTGTCGCGTGCTATTGCTAATATAAATATAACAAAACATTTTGGGCTAGAATTGGGCCTAATAATTGATACCCAAAATAGTAAATTACCTTTATCCTGAAAAAGGAACACTGTTTCTCCTTTGATGCATGACAACGCAGCTCTCGTCTCCGCCTAATGTTAATCAAGTTTGGAACATGATGACTTTGGGAGTTATATATTAATAAAACAATATATGAAAATTTGTATTTATTAATAGTTAATAGTTAATATTCAATGAAAAATAAATATTAAATCAATACAAAACATAATTAAATAAATTTATTTTGAAATAATATATATATATATATATATATATATATATATATATATATATATATATATCGTGGGAAAGGGTAGTTTTGTGATCTCAATTGGGGGATGGTTACCTTTTGACATGTAGGGATCTGGTTGATAGAACGATTTAATATAAGGACTAAAGATTTTTCGTTATGAAAAATTGAGGACTAAAAGCTTCGAATTTAGGTCTTGTAAGAATATTAAATTCAAGGAACAAAATAAAGAAGAATCGAAGGGATAGGGACGGATATTTACGGCTTTAAACCGGAGAAAATAAAAAGGGATTGTGTTTATTAGAGAAGAGAAGAGAGGAGAGGAGATCGAGAGAAAATGGGAGATTATCATTTTGTGTACAAGGATGTAGAAGGAGCTTCTACACAATGGGATGATATACAGAGAAAGCTTGGAAACTTGCCAGAAAAACCACCTGCTTTTAAGCCACCGCCTTTCACTCCAGCTTCTGATCAAGATTCTATCCCTAAAGACAAATCCTTTATTGATTCCAAAACTGAAGAGGAACTTGAGTTCCTTGAAGATGATCTCGATCTCGATGACGACCGCTTCCTCCAAGAATACAGGTCCCTTTTTTATCAATTCATTCAACTAAGTTTTTCTTGCTGTTTCTGTCTAGGGTTTCAAATAATTGAAAAAACAAATTACATGCATTGGGATTTAGGATTCCTCTATGCTGAGTGGGTAATTCGGACTAGAAGATTTTATTTATTTATGTTTTTTTTTTGTTAAAAGACAGAAGATTAGCAAAAGATCTACTCTTGCTACTGTAAGAATGTGTCTGCAAGCTAAGTTGTTTTTGGTTTTTCTAGGGGAAAAAAACTTTGATTTTGACTGATTGTCTACTGATTGTATACTCGAATTATCCTGATCATAATCTTCCTACTTTGTTGGTTTATAATAATGGTGCTGTGAAAGCTAACTATGCCGGATTAAGGAGTTTTGGACGGAGATGCACACCTGAAGGTAATTTCTCATGTTTGGCCTCTGATCTGTTGTTTTTGAGTGCTTAAGATCTGTGCTTTCTGTTGTTTCAGTTTATACATTTTATCGGCTTTTGTTATAACACCTGTATCCCCTAAATCTAAAAACTGTTTCATGAGTTTTTATGAATAAAGTTTTCAGGCATGTTCTGCGAGAATATCCCATATTTATAAAATCTTATGTGGTCTAGTGATTGTAATTCTCCATGATGTCATATACTGGTTTGTCTAGGAATGGAAATTCTGGAAGATTGACAATGAACTTTCTAGTGAACCAAAATGAATGAAACATTTTTACGAGACTTAATAGATTTGGCAGTTTTTATGCAAAATGCTTTTTTAAATCTAAGCTATGGATGTTTTAGCGATGCCATTTCTGAATATTTAATTTTTGTGAGCACCCCTAGTTAGTGGCATGATTGATTTTTTACCTTGTTTTCCATGCTTTGTACTAAATAGAGATATGCATAATACAATACATATTTCTATCTGGTCTTGCAATGATGATTATATCACAAAATGCCTGAGGTCGAAATAGTATAGAAGGTAGAAATCAAAGTTCCTCATTCAGTGTAGGATTCTTTTTTTATCAAAAAAAAAAATCCTGGATGACAGCGTCGTTAGATTTAAGATCATGAGAGGATTCTCTTGGCAGGATATGTAGCAACAGATGATTATGCTCTTCCCCCTTTTTTTTATTATTATTATCCACCTGTTATCCTGATACTGCCAATTTTTCTTCTTTTTCTTTCAAACTAGGTGTTGCCTTAGTTCTCTGCCAATCAGATCCTGTACTAAATGATGGTCAGGGTGGAACTGATAGATCAAGAGATTCTGTGATTGAAGGAGTTCGGAGGAAGCTCATTGAGAAGGTTGTGAAGGAGCATGAAGATGATGATGGATCATCAAGTGATTAGGACTTTTAGCTTTTCCTCCCCCCTCCTCTTTTGTGTTTCTGCGAGGGAGAGAAAGAAAGCTGTGTTGTATGCAAGCAGTGGAACTTCTTTACTTTTTGGATATTTGTTGTTTCACAATCAAGTTTGTTGGTTTGTCCGTCTTCTGAAACCAAGATGTGTTGATATTGAAAATTTTAGTTTGAAGATATTTATTACTCTGTAAGAATTTTGTTTGAAAGTATTTATTTAATTGTCTGCAATCAATTTTCATTCAAGCTTTAAGCTTAGTTTAAAAATATTGCTCCTTGCCGTTTTCATTGGTTTCAATCCTTTCTAGGAGAGTTTTCTTATTTATACAAGGGAAAATTACCTTGACTATCCACGCAATTTCACTTTTCCCTTGTAGTTTCTGAAATTATACTTTACATAGCAAGTCAGCATTATTTTAAATTTTGATAAAAAGATAAAAATTACCTTCTCATATGATATCACCTCAATGACCCAACCTTGGAAGGGTATGAGTAATTTTCCCGTTATATAATTTAAAGTCACTTATTGTCAACATTAAAGAATTGGGAGGCCTTGAATGCCAATGATGCATGCATGGAAAGGTTGAGAAAAATCCGCAGACAATTGCATGAAACTTCTCGCTCTAGCGCGGGGTTGTATATTGTGCAGGAAGTTGAATGTACGTATTAAAAAGCATAAATACAGACCAAGGCAAAACAACAGTGAAATGCCATGTTAGAGCTGCTGACTAGATGCTTACTTTTGTGACAGGTGATCCTGCATTATAGAAGTCCTGCCACAGTGCCCTCCTGTGTGCTTGGACTTCACTGGTGCTCTGTTTCTGTGATCTGAGTTTTGAGCAAGTAGTGGTTGAACATCTCATATGCCAGTGGTTATCGTATTGGTTATGGCTATCCTCTATTCAAGAAATTCTGCCAGTTGTAATTATGAGGCTGCCGGGTTTGTTTTGCTCATATTGGACTCCAGCCTATGCAGCTGAAAACTATCGTCTGTGGTGGCCCTAAGGTGCTGGTTTTCTGGTTGCGTTTAGTTGAACTGATCGGTTTGTTGTTTTGTTTTTGAGCCATTGGGTTTGTTGCGGTTGAAATTTGTAGCTGCAATGGTTTTCCTTGTTGCTGTTTTTTTTCCTTTTTTTTTTCCTGATTTCTCTTAGGAGTCAGAGGAACTGATTTCAGAGTTTATTTGCTGATATTCTAGGTGCTTTGAGATGGCTGTGAAATTGTCCACAAAACACTGATCTCAACCAGAGACTCTTACAAGTGCAATTGTGCCATCGCAGCTATTGGATTCTCCGTGTGTGTCGACATTTATGTATATATACTCGTTACAAGGACAGTCATTGCTTTGGTCAGTAAGGGGCTTCCATAAGTTTTCAAGCTTCACCGACAATGCACAAGGATGGCTAATTACTGAGACATTCCTGCTGTTGCCCCCGCCTATTCTGCATGAATGTCTATGTGACCTAAATGATCTGTAATATCCACTCTAATTTCTTGTTCATTTGCTCATTTCCCACCATGCTCTTATTGGCTAACCTTGTAACATTCTTCTTTTCATCGCACAATGGTCAGAGTTATGAAGCAACAAAAAGAAAATTTGAGGGCCAAAGGGTCCCTTAGCTTCATCTTCATTTCCCATTGAGAAACTCTAGACAGCGGAAACTAAAATAGGTTCACAATGTTTGTAAACCTAAAAGGAATGACAAGAGCCAGGCAAGAAATGCTGCCGTTGGAAGCAGCTGGTGATCCATGACCACATTAGGGTTGTTACATGCAAAATAAGAACGCTTTAACTGTCAGATATGGAAATAAGCTCTGCCCACTTTTCACTCGGTCAAATCTGCTTCAACTTCTCTCTTCTTGCCTTTTCTCTTATCATTACCGGCCTGTTCCAGTTGCTCTGCCTTTTTCTGAGCTCGAATCATGGCTCTTTGAGCACGAGGTCGCATTTCTCGCACTTTTCTGGGAGGCATCACATATGCTTCAACTGGCTGATCACCAAAGGGGTGCTCACTGTCAGGAAAAATCCTCAGTTTCCTATCTCTATCCTGCATGCAAAAATTAATACTGTCAAGACAGTTTTATCACAGGAAACAGATATTTCAGGCTAAATGCTTAAAATTAATAAAGCCAACGCCTGCTCAAACAAATAAATAAAGACAATCTGACTTCTAGTTTAACAAACTTGCAGCACATACAGATTTTTAGAAGGCAAGGTCGAAACTCTACTTTTATTGGCAGTGCTTACAGCAGTGAGAAAATTCATTATTATCATTATTTTTTGTTTCATTCCATCAGAGGCCAAATCACATACAATAATTTTTCTAGATGGAAGAAAAGCGTCGACGGTGTCTTAATCCTCCTGTGTAACTGCATTTCAGAACCACAAAAGAGAATCATCAACTACACTCAAATCACTTATGACAAATGCTAACCTTACTAAAACAAGTATCCCTATAGATACACTTTAGTTTTTTTTTTTTTTGGGGGGGGAGGGGGGTGGTGTACATGAGAGGAAAGAAGGAAAAATATTGAGAATCAAACATTTCTACAAGAAGAAAAAATGTCAAAAAACTGAAAAGAGTAATGTTTCAAACAAATATAATTTGGCTGGTATAACACGCACATCACGCAATTTGTTTCTTGGAAGCATACGCAAAACAGCTTTTCGGATGACTTCTGTAGGGTCCTTGGCCATCTGGTCTTTTAAACTCCTTTCCTTGAGGTGGCCTATATACCTACAGAAAACATATAATCCAGCAACACAGGACTTCAATGCAAGAATGGGATAAGCTTAGCAGCATTGCAAGACTATAGACTATATCAGAAATTGCATGTGGTCCCTTTCTGTACATATCAAAATTGGAACACAAAACTATCTTTGTTTCATTGTCAGTTTAAAAGATGTGCTTGAAGACTTCATATTCCTCTCTAAAAATGTTTACTCATCTTCGATTACAAGGAGATTTAATTAGAGTGACTAAGAAATAATTTCCCAGCTATTAAGGGACCACCATGAGATCATTTATTTTCTTATCCTATTTTATATTACATGAAAACTTTGGTTTTCAGAGTGTGAAAATCAGAAAAGATGACAGTTGATCACTTGTCCTCTTGAAATCCCACATTCTACATTAACTTGGAAGTCAGAAATAGGAAAATGTTATGATACCCTGTATGCCAGCGGTAAAACTTATCCGTCATTTTTCTACCCGTAACACAGACATCCTTTGCATTAAGCACAACGCACATATCACCATCATCACGATAAGGAGCATAAGTTGGCTTATCCTTGCCTTGAATAACTGTTGATATTTGAGATGCTAATCTTCCAAGAACCTATAAAAAAGGGGGAACTGTCACAATTTCAAACTTAAAGAACTAAAAAATACGAAAGGCAGTATAAACCAGTTCAAATCCAGCATGATAATGCATCTTCATGAAAAAAGAATCTGAGGACCATTTCCTTCACTAAATCCTACATCTTCCCCCTGCCAAACTTGTTTCACAAACAATTAACTCATAGGCCCTGTTTTTTATTTCCCAGATGAGGGTAGGAAGAAAGAGAAGTATTGGCATTGAAATCCAAGTATTATCTTATTTCCCCTTACAAGTTGCCTAACATGGACAACATTCCTACCATAATAAATCTATAATATCTTGGAACACATTGGAAAAAAAGGGAGATCCCACCTGGCCTTTGGCATCAAATACTCTCCACCGTAGACCTTCCAGATTGATACGTTTGAGGCCAGCATGTGCTTTCTGAAAGTGCACATGCAGAACAACAGTTTCTGTTACCAATTCCAATGCCAATTATATAAAACAACAGGTATAGATGTTAAACACATGTATTGTCATTCACCCTAAAAGTACATCACAAAGAATCCATCAAGCATGTATATGAAGTGAATGTTCCTCTCCTTTATCTCTTATTAGCGAAATCCTTTTACTTGTTTAAAATTTAATTTTCATGTTTTCCCTTAAAAAAAGGTGTTTTTGGGTTTACAAATGCAGAATATTTTTATTTTTATTTTTTACTCTAATGGATGCTTTGGCTTTTGATATCGATGGTTGGACAAAATCAGCAAGGAATGGGCCAGTTACTGCAGTTCAAGAGCCCTGCCTCTTAATGGAGGTGAGAGGAGGCAAAGCCACATCAAGGTTTTCAACCAAAGAGCTGAGCAAGGGCTCGACAACGCTATATTTCACGACTATGGTCCTAAGTTTAAAGTACCAACTTTACTCATATTAAGCGCACATCACAGCATTGAAATATTTTGTGGCCAGGCATATATACTTGGAGGCTAAGATTGAATGCAAACACTATGCAGCCCATCTGAATCCATTTGGAAGACAACCTCAATTAGGAGTGGCCACACATTATGGAGATGATTTAGAGGTGGAGAGTGAATAGTGAGTGTAGTTCTGGTAATAACAAGGGGTCAAAATAATTCCACAGAAAAACACTCCACAAAAAAACAAAAAATTGAGCACATAAACTGGAAAATCTAATTTTCATACACTGTATTGAATGATTAACTATGCAGCTCTAAAGAAACCAGGCATAAAAAACATTCGCGGGCGGAACATATATGCATCAAATCGTAACAAAATAAAAGCGGCATTTAAAATCCATATAGTACATTTTACAACACTTGGTGTGCTGAAAAGGAAAGTCTAATTTCTCTACTAGTTTGTGACAAAAGAACCTTCATTTTCCATGGAAAATGAAGCAATGGAACATAAAGAGAAAAGGGTCACTAAAGATCAAAAGGAAGCACCTTCATGCTTCCATTAAAAGCGCTAGCTGCAGCTTGGCTTGCCATTTCTCTGTTCTTATTTTTTTTCCAATTTAAGTAGATGATTTCTCGTTTCTCACCTGCAAATCATTCGCCAGTATTAGTACCAAAACAAAATACATGATTTACCCAATTATGCATAGAAACAAAAACAGTGAATTTCTTTATATAAAAAAAAAAAAAAAAAAACTAGAAAAGGGTTTAAGATGGAAACCTTGAAAACGAGCAGGGTTTGTTTGGTGGAAGAAGAAAGAAGCTCGCTTAGCGATTGAGCAGGGCAAAATGTTTTCGGGCCTTCAGCTTCGGCTTAGTTTTCTACATAAGTACGGGCCTCCTAGGCTTAGAGAAAGCCCAAGTTTAGAAGTGTCTTGAACTCGTATTTTCATTAACGTTGTTTCAAACTTTTCTTTTTCTTTTTCTTTTTTCTTTTTTTAGAAATAGTTTAGTTAGTTCTTATTTGAGTTTCCAATGGGTTTATTGGAAATTTTTGTCACTAAATTATTGAGGTTGTATCACATTAATGCCTTTACTATCAAATTGATATATTTAATCTGTAAATTATCTTAATTTGGATAAATATTATTTCTTTGTCTGATTTAATTTTTATCATCTATCAAAAATCACTTTTAAAAAATTTATTTTTTAGTATTTTGAGATGAGATTTTTTTAAAATATATATATAAAAAATTAGTACCTATTTTGTAAGCAATGTAATTTTTTTTTGAAGTCAGGTATTATTTTTTTTTATTTTTTGAGAAATAAAAAAATAATAACATTATAAAACATAAAAGTAAAAATAAAATTATCTATAAATTATTAAAAATATATAAATAGGTTATATGAGTTTACTTATATAATTTTATTATGGTTTTCAAAATATTTAGATATGAGTTTCTAAAATTAACCTATTTTAAATTTTGGTTGTGCTATGCATTTGACTACGCAACTATTTCGAATACTAAAAATAAATGTATGTGATTATTTTTTCCTCCAAAAATGTTTGGATCATTCCAAATAATTTTCTATATTTCTAAACTTATAAATATTTATTTTTTAAGGAAAAATAAAAAAATATTGTTTGATCTAAAAAAACAAAAATTATTTTTAAAACTAGTTTACATTTTATTAGCATATGTGACAATTTTCAACTCAAAATATCAAAAATCAAAAATTTTTAAGGATTTTCTTATTAATAATAAGGATCAACATAGAGAGACAATTCATAAAAAATTAAAAGAAGTGATGCTTTTATCACCTCACAAGAATCTATTCAGTATTGTTTTGCTTTTTTTTATTATTTTTTTAAATTTTAATTTCATCCTTCTACATTTAGTTTGTTGGGGATAAAATTTTATAATTTGTTTCAATTTTCTTTCTTTGGAGTTTTCCCAACATCGTGATCCAAGTCGCGAGTTTAGTGAGTTAACTTGGTTGACTTGAGTTTTTCTTTTCTTTTCTTAATTAACTTTTTTTTTTAATTTCATCTTTCAACATTTGTTAATTAAGAATTAGGCTCAATGGTTTTTTTTTTTGTTTACTTTTTGTAAGGTTATCCTCGTCTTATGACCTAAAATACAAGTTTGGCAGGTTAACCCAAGTTTACTCAAGTTATTTTTAGTTTTTTTTTAATTAATTTATTTTTTAATTTCACCCTTCAACATTGAGTTGATTGGGATTATGCTTCAAAATTTATTTCAATTTAGTTTTTTATAGGGTCATCCAAGCCTCGTAACATGAGTAGTTGTTTGGTAGGTTAACCTAGATTATCTTTTTTTTTTTCAATTTGATTTCTATGAGGTTATATCAATCTTGCGACCTAACATGTTAACATAGGTTAAATTGAATCATTTTTTTGCATTTTTTATTTGAATATTTTATTTCAATTTTATTCTTCAATATTCTTAGGTTTATTGAGAATTGATTTTGTTTTGATTTACTTTCTATGAGGTTATTTCAGTCTCATGATTTAGGTAATGAGTTTGATAGGTTAACCCAGGTTGACTTATGTTATTTTTTTATCCTTTAATTTTTTTTATTTTCATCATTTACCATTAGATTGACTGAGAATTAAGCTTCATAATTTATTTTGATTTTTATCATGGGGTTATCATGATTTCAAGACCATGATTGCAGATATGTCAGGTTAACCTGAGTTGATTAGGGTCAATTCAATATGTTTTCATCTTGATATTTTTTTTTAAAAAAATATGTCGTCTTGAATGTATTTTTTAGATAGATTATATTTTTACTAGTAATCTCGGTTGTTTTTGGACCTGCCAAGTCAATTGAGTCATATTAGATCAATCCTCACACAATTATTGTTTTTTAGAAAAAAAAATATTAGCAATACCTATATATATTTTTTATGTTCAAATATTTTTTATCTGATCTACAATGTAACACAAGAAAATAATATAGTATTTGGCTAAAACATGATAGTTATAGGAGGCGATTGACCAAATTGATAATATGAACCTCAATGTACCACAACCTAATAGTTTAGGGCTAAAAATGTTATTAAATCAATTTTTTAATATGTCTTTATATCCTTGATTGAATCAATTTTATCCTTATAAAATGATTAAGTTTTCAATCTATTCTTTTATTAAAAAAATTTGTCTAAATTAATTGAACTTTGTCATACATATAACTTAATATTACACTATAAATGGCCTTGAGTTTTATCAATTTTTTAATCATATGCAAAATACATAGCAAATAAAAGAGATTTTTTAATACACACAGTCGTTACCCCCTTTCTCTTCGAAACCTTCTTATCCGTACTTTTTTTTTTAATGAACCCCCTCCTCTTCGACTAATGTTGCCATTTTTGGTATAACATTGAGTCATGTGCATTATACTATTTTGGAAAAGTAAGTTAAGAAAATGATAGATTGAAAACTATGTCATTTTATAAAGATAAAACATGTCTAGTTAATGATATAAAGACCAATTGGAAACTTCTATCATTTTAAATATATAAAAATGAATCATCTCTCTCTCTCTCTCTCTTTTATCAGTATATTTTATTAGATAATTTTGATGTTGTAGTTTTGGGTCACAATAAGATATCCCATAATAAAAGCTACCTAAGGGCTAACATGTTTAGGGTTTGGTTATATCGAACACACACACACACACACACACACACACAAGCTTGACATAAACAAATGGGGCTAGCTTTTTTATAGTCGTTTAGCCAATCCAAACAACTGAAATTTCAACCTTTGGCCTAACCCGACACCTCACCTCGGTTTTATGCTTGGCATACACCTCAATGTATTTCAACTTACAAACTTTTCATGTACATAATATTTTTCTATGCGTACACAACTTTTTTCTATGTAGTGCAACACCATCTTCCATGCCAAGGCATTGACCATCACCAAAATTTGTTTCAATGGCGCATGACATAACAACAACATCATGGTAAAATAATCAAAGACCACCATGGCTAGCCAATATTTTCTTGTTATGTGAAAAGCATTGGATAACACTGACAAACACTATTTTTTCTCCAACTGATTGTTAGCTCAACAACAAATAGTGAGCACAAACTTCTCCATACACCTTTTTCTCCATGAAGAAATTTTAAATACTGGGTTTATAAACACACCTAGATACTGGGGAGGAAATCTAAGTCCAGCCATACAATCCTCTATAAAATCTCGCCATACAAAGCTATCCATTTTTATAGATAAAGCTACACTTATCCATTAAAAGCCAAGCAACTCCATTGAAGGCCAGCAACATACAAGCCATTCTAGGCTAGAATTATTAACAACCACATAAACAACTCTAGATCATATAATCACTTTCATACTACATTTATATATATATATATATATATATATATTCCTTTCACTTTCATCATACTTTTCTCTTTCCATATTTTCTCTCTCTTGTGTTTTACTGACTTAAGCATCGGAGAGTTCCTTGTTTCTTAGGAGATTTTTTTTCCCAGACAACCATCTAGCCATTAGATAAAGCTTAGGTATAGCCCATCAACCAAGGACTAGCCCTTTCATACCAATATCTCATGATGCAGCCATCGAAAGCACTACTTTTTTCTGAATTTTTTATAAGACTTCATCAGGGTTCAACCTAGTGGTTCAAATGGTCTTTGAGGATGAAGTTATGTTGGAATTGGATAATAGCTTTTTGTTTGGTATGATGTGAGAATGAAAAAATCCAAAATTTTCAAGATTCATAGGGCTCTATAGTTGCTTACCATTAAGATTTTTATAGGAATCCTTGTTACACTAAACTATGATGTGGTGAGACTTGATAAGAAAAAGAGATGCAAGTGAAAAAGAAAACCATAAAGAGAAAGAAAGTTGAATTATTACAAATGCTAAAGGTCTAACATAAAAAACAAAATGGATCAATTGCTAGCAACTTTAAAATAACATTATATAACCTAGCCTAAGAATCCTTCTCACCATATTCCTTCATCACCTATAATTGTATATGTAAACCTTTCTTAGTACAAAGCAAACATAAACACTCCTAAAACTCCCACATAAAAATAATCATGGTCATTGTCCAAATAATCATGTTGAGGTATTATCTTAAACCCATAAACTCTAAAAAAAAAAATACCTTCGTTTATCGTATCACTTGCTGCATAATAAACCATATAATTAGAAAACACACCATACTCTTTTCATTAAAACAGTGATACCCGAGCTAAAAAATAGAGTAATAAGCATATATGTGAAATTTGTCTCGATAAATTAATCTAAAAACCCCGCAATTAGAAGCTTGACTTAGGTGGAGTTTCAAGTTGAATTGAAAATGACATTGACTTAACTAAACCTAGTTGACCCAGCTGAGTTAAGTTCTGAACTAGTTGACTTGGTCGGGTCAATGCCAATTTTTTTTTAAAAAAGATCAAAATGATATTATTTTAAGAAAATGATTGATCCATGTTGATTAAATGACTAGCAAGTTGATTTAGTGATCCAATAATTCAGGCTCTTTCTGAGTTGATCATTAAACTAGGTTTAGAACCCATGATAACAAAGACAACCCTTAATTTTTTATCCATGAACTAGACTTCAAGTTGTAAACTTTAACCTAAAAAAATCCTATCAATAGTATCATTATAGCAACTAATAACCTTTACAGCTTTATAGTCTTCATTGATGTGGTCATACCTAATCTATAAAAATTGAATTCTAGACAAGCTTATGTATAGTTCTTACCATTAACTATATTATAAACAAAACTATTAGGCATCAATGAAACAATGTAGCTTATGAGGAGATCCAATGTTCATTCGAACATTGATTTCCTTTTTTATTTTTTTGGTCTCTAAGACTTTTTACACTTTGGTCCCTAAATTTCATTTTCTTCTTTTTTGGTCCTTTGACATTGCTTTGATTTGTAATTGGTCTTAATGGATTTTTTTTCCATGCGTGCGTATAGGGATCTCAAGGTGTCAAGAAAATGTTTCATTACTCAGTTAATTCTTGGTTTTGTAAAACACAATTCAATTTAATTGATTTAAAATAATTAGAGCCTTAGGGACCAAATTTAAAGCTTCAAGAAATATTTAGCCCTTTTATTTTTCCACCATCACGGACTGATTTGTATGGTCAAGAATGAAGCTCATGTCCTTTTTTTAATATATATTTTGGTCCTTTATTTTTTTTAATTTGATCCCTTTATATTGACTTTATTTGGGATTTAAATTGGTACTTTGTTTTGGATGCCTTAATATGGGAATCTTGCAATATCGAGGGAAATTTTTATTGTTCGGTTTTGTAAAATAAAACAAAATTCAGTTAATTTAAAATAATAATGTGTTAAGGAAACAAAATTTAAATAAAGACAAGTATGAGAATTGGGGTAAATGGGCAGGGAAAATAGGTTAGCGTGTGCAACGCTCGCACTAGCAGATGAGAGGCGTCCACAGTATTCATGTAGCATTAGGGGTCTCCTTGCATCCAAATGACAACTTTCATGACAACATTGGAAGCCTTGTGTCGTGTTTTTCCCAATAGTTTGAAGTGTGTAGGTGGTAGTGGGGCGATTGGGTTTCAACTTGCTTTTTTTCTTCTCCCCCTTTTTTTCTCTCTCCTCTCCTCAAGAATCAAGCTGGCCTACCAAAATTTAAAGGTGTCGTGTATTTTTTGTATCAAATTTGATCCTCATTCTTTTTATTAAGGATGCTCATGGATATAGTTAGGTCAAGTTTGGACCTGTAAACCCCCCAGATAAAATATACAAGGATAATGAAGTAAAAAGTATGTTAAACAAGTAAATTGAATAGTTACACTTAGGGGATGATAATGGATTTTGAGAATTGAAAATAAAATACTTATGTGTTAATTTTAAAATAAAAATATAAAAAATAGCTGAAAAATTAAAAAAAATACAGAAATGCAAATAAAAACTAAATGGAAATGATGTAAGAGGAAAAAAAAAGTACTGACATGTAATTTAAAGAAATTTGAAATAGCAGAGCTTTAATTTGGTAGAAATGAATGTTAGAAGCTGAGAAATATTTACCTAGAAAAACAAAAGGCCATGAAGGTAGGACAAAATAGGTATTATTTAATTTGTTATGTGCGTGTGCGTGTGCGCGCGCGTATTTGGTTGGCCATTAGAGGAAAAAAAAGAGAGGAGAGGAACTCTTGAGAAAAACTTGGAAAGTCTTAGGAAAAAAACCTAGAAATTAAAGGAAAATCTTAGAAAATTTAGGAATTAAACGTAATAAGTACTTGATTGAGAGAAAATCAAGTGAGAGTAAGTGATTTTTCAAGAATGGTAACTTGTTGGAGAAGTTTGGAAACATAGAGGGAGAGGAAGAAGAAAGTGAAGAAATTGAGTTTTTCTTCCATTTTGTTTCTTAGAAACTTCTAACTTAGAGGCAAGATATATTATTGCAATGATTAAATTGTGTATTTTCTTAAGATTAAATTCTATAGTTTGTGTTAGTGTCGTGTAATTGTGAATTAAGGGTTGGTGATGTTGGAAATGACAACATAGTCTTTGGAATGTGTAAATGATCATAAATAAACATCAGGTCAAGTGAGAATTTGAAGAAAATCTTAACTTCTCTTTTATCTTTAGTTTCGACCAAATAAGGTATAGATCGGGGGAGGGAATCTTTCTTAGAAAAAATATGTTTTTGGATTGGTTAATGAAAGATTTTAATGATAAAGTGCTTCGATGTTGTGAATGGTACATATTTAATAGGTGTGATGGTGTTGATGATGATTGAGAATGAAGGAAAAATTATGAAAAAAATTATTTTTATTTTGATGATTAAGTATATGAGTTTTTGGAAAATTGTATTGTTAATGATATCTTACTAAGGATAATTTAATGCACACTTTAAATTATGTATGGATGAAGTAAATTGTGGGAGAATAAAATTAACATGATAAAATAATGAAATGTATTTGGAAATTAAATGGGTTTTATATGTTGAATTAGATTGAAGATTTTCTTTTATGTGTGCCCTGAATTAGGCACACAAGAATTATTGATAGAATAATAATGTAATAAAAAAAATTCTCTTGAATCCAGGAGAAGTTGTTGGATAAGAGCTCAAACAGGAGGAGTCAGACCGTCACGAGCAGCAAGTAGGTGTTTGTCATCCTATTTGAATTTAAAAACTTTTAATTTTTGTCATTACAAATATGTTGATTTGTCTTATGTGTATTGATTGTTGAAATTGATAAATTACAAAACAAATAATGTTATGAATTCATGATGTTATTGGCATCTGTGAGGGGATAACCAAAATATTGCCAACCAAATAGGTTTGCCGATTTAATTTGATTATGTGAGAAGATGGTCAGAATATTGACAACCAAATGGGTTTGCCAGATTCAATTGGCATTTGTGGGAGGAGGGCTAGAATGTTGGCAACTAAATGGGTTTGCCGAATTTAAATTGGTGTTCATAAAGAGATGGGTGGAATGTTGGCAACAAAATAGGTTGTTGGATTTCGGTTGGCATCCATGAGAGGAAGTACAGATTATAGATTTAAAAGAAATGGGTTAAAGGTGAAAATGTTAGTTAGCAAATTTATTAGGTTATAAATAAGTATAAGATTTTTTTTATTTAATTAGAGGTGTGATTACAAGTTCTTTATAAGCAAGGCCAGAGTATTAGATATTAGTGAAATAATTTTATGGCTTGTAAATATAATAATGTAATTAATTATATACTTAGACCTTTTGAGAGATATATGTATCCTTATATGATGTGTAATAACACACACACACACACACACATTAGTGGTGTAAGAGTGTGTGTGGTGTAGGAGTATGATAATGTAAATCTCTAAAATAGGATGGTATCACGAGTTTAATGTTGTGCATAATATGTTAAATTAATATGAATTAATGGGAACTAAAAATTATATGTGCATGTAATGTATGTTTATCTTTATATGTTATCTATTCTTTTATTTTAGCATTTGTAATGTAAAGTAAGTGTCCAATAATGAGACATACCTAAATATTGTTGAAATATTAAGAAAAGAAATTGAGATGATATGTGATTTAGGATAATTGGATCAAGATTGTAAATGGTGATTAATTGAGAAGTTGGAGTAATGTTGATAACTTGATATGTTTAAAAATAAGAGAGATGCTACTGAATTTTTGATAGAGACATATGAGAAATAGAATGAAGTCTAAAAAAATCCATGATTTATCAATAGATTTGGGAATGATTATAATTTATGTAATAATTAGAGTTTAAGAATGTTATAGGACCTATAATTATATCCAACTAAACTTTTTATATTTTATAAATTGAAAACCCGTACCATTCAGTTTTAATTTGACTCAAGCGAGTTGGATACATAAGGTTAGGCTAAGTTTTTTTTATGGATATTACAAATATCCACGGGTCAGGCTTATATTACTAATTCTTATGGGTTGGGCTTAATTAGAACTAAGACTCGAGCTTAATAAATTAGCCCAAAACCTATTATAAGTTGTAATAAGCAATTTAAGCTTAATACATTAACTAAATGAATTGACTAAAATGGAAGAATCAATTGTAGAAAAATGGCATAACATATAACAACAAATTAAGTTCTGAACAATAAAAAACTTGGTCACAATAAAACATAATAAGTTCTGAAAATAAACTTGAATTGGGTTGTATGGGGTATATAATTTGGGTTTGGTTGACTAGGTCTCAAAAATCCTAACCTGTGATATCTATTTTTTAAGTTTTTTTTAACCTACTATCATTTATAACATTCATATTATCTGACTTCGACGAGTTGAGTTAAGTTAAATAATGCTAATGTTATATATGAGATGATTTTTTTAACACCCTACTATTTATTTTGTTTTGAATTTTTTTTATTGATTTGTTTTTTAAATTTCATCTCTTAAAATTTAGTTTCATTTAATTTTTATATCAAACATGGTCCTCATGCTTTTGATTTCTATTTATTTTGTTTTTTTATCCTTTTTATTTTTTTTTAATTTCATCCCTTGGTATTTTGTTAATTGAGGATTTGGCTTCGAGTTTTTTTAGGTTTTACTTTTATGGGGTTAGTCCCGACCTTATGACTTGAATTACGAGTTTTGAAGATTAGCCTAAGTTAACTTCAATATTTTTTTAGGTTATTTTTTTAAAAATTGATTTTTTTTTCAATTTTATCTTTCAATATTGGGTTGGTTGGGGATAGGGCTTCGAGAATTTCCTTACTTTTCTTTCTATAGGGTTATCTCGATCTCATGTTTTGGATCACGGGCTTAGCCGATTAACCTGTGTTGACTCGGGTCTTTTTTTATTGTTTTTTTTCATTTTATTTTATTCAGTTTTCCCTTTAAATTGGGTTATCTGAGATTTGAGCTTTATTGTTTCACTCAATTTTCTTTCTACAAGGTTATCATAGTCTCATAACCATGTCGTGTATTTGAAAAGCTGGCTCGAGTTGGTTTTTTATCCTTTTTAATTTGATTTTTTTTAATTTCTTCCTTCAACATTTGATTTGCTGGAAATTGAGCTTTGATTTTTTTATTTTGCTTTCTATGATGTTATAACATCCTCATTTAATTTTTGCTTATTTATAAAATATTGAAAGCATATCTTTCCATAATATTAGCAAGAGCTCATATTATTTTTATTATCGTTATCTGTTTTTTTAATTATATTATTATATTAAACATGTTTATTAAACCAAGTCAAGTCAATGACTCGAGTCTTATTTTTTTTTCTTTTACTTCTTTAAAAACATTAGTATTGCCTCAATATGTTTTTTTTTTTTTATGTTGGGAAAAACTTAGCCCACCAATCTAATGTAACTCAAATGGTGAAAAAGTAGTGTTTTATGTTCTTTAGTACATGGGTTATAAAAGGCAATAGTTTTATGAGAACTTATTAAAGTAAGTAGTCCATGAGCCCACTACTTCAAGGTTCTTGTCTTTGTCACTTTTGAATAGTTCAATGGAGGTGAGATGGGGTGTGTATAAGTTTACAATGTATCATCTCTACCTCTATGGACGAGGCTTAGATGAGTGCGTGCTAGTGATGATTTTTTTAGAAGTTTGTTGATGAAATAAGGATTGTTCATTTCTTTCCAACATGATGCGACTGGAACATTCAAGGTATTTGACTGGTTGTCTGCTCAAAATATCGGTTGTTGTCTCTGCTGGGAACAACATATCCTTCGACGATATCGTTGGTTTTTTTTAGGAGAATCAAATGGCAAACCTCTAGTCTTTTATAAATTGGGAAATTAGAAATGTAATGACTAGCGAGTTTTAAATCCATGGTTATGAAACATGTTAGGTGCAATGAGTCAATCTAGTAACCGAGGCTTGGATTAGGTTTTATTTCAAATTAATTTGAAGTTTAATCGAGTCAAATCTAACTAACCTGATTTAGATCTAATCGAGTCAATTTAAAAAAAAAATTAATTTGTCTAAAGTGATATTATTATGAAAAAAGTTGAAATAATATATTTTTAGTTAACCCAGTGAATTTACAACTTGAACCTTAGATCCGGTGAGAACTATACTGGGATATGACAACTATGTTTAAAAATATTATGACAGTAAAAGTTTCTTTAGAAATGAAAGACAAATCTCTATTTCTTTAATTTTCTTTTTCTTTTTGACATGGTCTATGTCAAATTTGGTTTATTCAATGAATTGTTGGATTAATTACAAATTGGTCCTTATACAAAAGTTTTCTATTCATTATATTTTATAAGAAAAATAGCTTAGTCCTTTTAATATCACTCTCGGTCATATAATAAAGTGCTTGAAATGTAATAACTCAATTATAAATGTAATGATCCATTACAAGGAAACATAGAAAGGTAACGAGATATTAAATTAAATGATTCATTACATCCAATTAAAAATTCTTGTGCTCTCTACTTTTTGTTGTTTATGAAGCAATTCAAAAGTAAATGAGCAGGCAAGAAGCATTAAAAATATAGAGAAATGTCAAGTCATTGTTCTTTGGCTTCCTCGAGTTGTTTAGCTTCCTCTTGTGGCGTGGACCTGAAACAGAACCCAATCATTAAAAGTTAAGGTCAATATTAATCACAACAGATTGGGTAGAGAAAGAGCTGGACAAGATTAGTTATAATATGATTAAGAGATTCCAATCCATAAATAGGTTAATATGTCTAACACAAATAGGTTAGTATGTTTGTTATTTTTGGAACTTCAACTTGCTTAACAACATCGTTTTACTAGCAGGATCAATGAGAAAATAGTGGATCATCATTCCAATAAATACAAATTTACTTGAGGTTCTTACTTATTCCAACATATTTATGGATAAGAGTTTTTTCCTCGGTCATATCAAATCAATTCTCCTTTTTTTTTAGCCAAGCGAGTACCGGTTTCTTAACTATGAAATACAAAGATGTCCTCATTAATTGCCTCTATAAAACTGCCTTCAATTTGTTGGAGTGTAAGCTAATGATTATGTCAAGAACTAATTATGAATAAACCAAACCTAAAAACACAGGATAATTGTTGCCTACCGATGAGCCTTCATCCAACGTGAGAGCTGATAAAGCTGCAGTGTCTCGTTTGTGATATGGCATGCAAGAAGGTGCAAGTTGCGTGGTTGTACCATCCATGAAAACCTCATGAACATTGCTGAATAAAAACACATAGCTACACCAACAATCACAAATTCCATTTATATATAAGCTTAAGCTTAATTGCTACAAATAAAAATTATAGGTAAACACGTAAAAAGAGCTAGTTCTTGTAGTATTTTATTTCAAACATGTAAAAAAACCTGTAACCATGTTGCCTGATATCAATTCTGGGGGTTTCTTTGTATCTACAAACGCCTGTCAAAACTGAACTAGTCAGATCGGAAATCATTGTATATATACATATTAGTAGTAAAGAAGCTTAATGAGCACAAACGAAAACAAAGAGATATGATGAGTATTTTTTACTATATATTTTTGTGCTTTAGAAACATCCAAATCCATAAAATAGAATGTTAGTCCAATCAAATGTGGGCCTGACATCCTACCATATCCAACATACTTGGGTTCAGCCATGAACCGAGCTCAAGTTATTATGGGTCTAGCAAGACGCTAAACCCATTTCCTCTAAGTTTGGCCACACAACAAACCTAGTTGGACTTAGAGATCCATATTAGGACCATAGAGTTTTGTCTTCAGGTTATTTACATGAACTATTCATGTCAAATGTAATCATGTCCCTATATTTATAGATGTATAAAAGGTCTCTTAAGAGGCTTACCATATTTTTCATCTTATTAATGATGTATAAGATATTTGTCCCTCATTAATACATCGATATGTAAGGAATATTTATTTTTCATTGATGTCATCAAAAGAAACAAACCTATTAATATGTGTAAGTTATTATGGGTCTAGCAAGACGTTAAACCCATTTCCTCCAAGTTTGGCCATACAACAAACCTAGTTGGACTTAGAGATCCATATTAGGACCATAGAGTTTTGTCTTCAGGTTATTTACATGAACTATTCATGTCAAATGTAATCATGTCCCTATATTTATAGATGTATAAAAGGTCTCTTAAGAGGCTTACTATATTTTTCATCTTATTAATGATGTGTAAGATATTTGTCCCTCATTAATACATCGATATGTAAGGAATATTTATTTTTCATTGATGTCATCAAAAGAAAAGGACTTTCCAGTTTTTTCTTTTCCTAAGGATGACAAGATTCAGAGGTGATAAGTACCCCTTGAACCACCCAGATAAAGGTTCACCTTTTCTACTCTAAAAGCTTATATATTTCAGAGCATTAATCATAAAATACCAAAAACAAATATCATTGTTCTTGGAATCAAAAGCTCTTTCTTTCATTTATTATCATATCCATTTAAAGACTTTATCATTGAAGGGTCTTTAAGCCCCCCAACATGGATTGTTTTTGCAGATATCAATACTAGTATCATCAATTTTTGCACTTCCTGGGCTAAGAAGAAGGAAATAAGTACAGGAACATTTGATTAACCACTATCCAAACACCAAATAACCTATTTCTTGAACATATTGGATTTTTGGGACATCATCATTGACATCGTCTATGAGAACCTTTCAAAAAGCCATTAATTACTCTAAAAGTTTATTAAAATCCTTACTCATCATCATAATAGTAAATAATCAAGACACTTCAGGGATAAGACGTGTAACTGATCTCCTTGCCACGTTAGATACTCCTACACAGCTAACCATTCAACAACCTATTAATCAAGTGCAACTCCTCACCCAAGTAGTGTTGGTGAATCAACAAGCACAAGAAAATACATCATAACATGTTTCGATGCCACCTCAACAAGATGTTATATCCTCCCTACCACTTTCACAACAACACGCAACACCAGTGTCTGTAGATGGTTACATTACCCAAAGGAATGTGGGCAGAATGAATCTATGAGAGGTTTTCAACCTTAGAGATCATCCAACCATTCTAAAGAACATGCACGCCCTCACGACACTTGAACACATAGCGAATACTAAAGTCATCCATCTGACCATCGTGGAAATGAGGCCACCTTTAAATCTTGTCATTCCACGATAGAAACCTCGAGCTCCCTAAAACCCTATAGGTATAGAAGTGAAAAATAGCCCTAATATGAATACATACAAGAGGATTCCTTCACCCCTCATCAAATTCAGGATTCTCCTCTGTCCAGATAAATGTTATATACTTGTATACCTAAGAACTATATTTCTACTAAAATGACTTTAGACAACTATGATGGTCATATAAACCTAAGGAAGTATGTTTAGAATGTGAGGAGCAACCTTGAAATGGTCATCTATGATGGTTATGCCATATGCAAGATTCTTCCAACAACCTTTAATGAATAAGTGCGTGCAAGGTAAAATAACTTGAAGTCAGGTTCCATTACAAGCTTCAATGGCCTTTATACCAAGTTGGTGGCATGATTCAGCACAAGTATCTTGTCAAGAAAGAGTTTCACAAAACTATTTGGGATCTATCAAGCGGATGATAAGTCCATGCGAGCATAACTGAAAAGGTTTAATAAGAAAATGCTCAAGGTTAAGGAATTGATTAAGCCTATGACTTTTGAAGCCTTAATGGGTGGAGTAAAGGGGAAAGCTTTATGGAAGGAATTGTATGCTTTACTGAACAGAAGCTTTTTGAAAGTAAAGCAATAAATGAAGAACCACATTTGGGTAGAGAATGCAAGTATGTTGTGTCATGGTCCTCCATATTTTTCTAGGGAAAAGCTACTAAAAAGTCTTATAAAAAAGATCGTTCTTCTAGAAAAGATAACAACCCTAGAAAAAGTCGGAAGAGGCCAATTTGAAAACACTTGGGCTACCCTAAAATGCATATCACTCTATTGAACACTACCCTTATAGAGGTTCTTACTACCATATAGGGTAAGGAGTTTGTTCGCTACCTTTCACCTATGAAATCTCTACCTAATACCTATACATCTAAGAAATATTGTTTGTTTTATAAGGATAAGGGACACGACACAGATGATTGTTATATTTTGAAGAAGAAAGTAGAAAGGTTGATAACTAAAGACTATTTCTACCAATTTTTGAAGGAGGACTCTCATCTTGAGTAAATAAAGGAAGAAATCGGTCATCTTGGGTAGCACCTCTATAAGAGGTGATTCCAACACGAGGAAAAGAAAGTATGGAAAACAGGTCTTTACAACTGTTCATCTCAAGAACTAATGGCATAAGCCTATTTTCTTTACCCTAGAATATGGAGAAAGAATAACTTTCCCACATGAAGATGCCCTGGTCATCTTTATAAGCCTTTCCAATCATCAAGTACACCGAGTGTTGGTAGATGATGGAAGTGCAGTTAACATCCTCTCATAAAAAGTAATGGAATAGGTGGGAATATCCCCCTCAAAACTAATCCTAATGAAAACTTCCCTTATTGGGATAAAAGGCTCAGACGTACCAATAAAAGGCGTCTTGGAGATATCAGTCACCATTAGCACTTCCTTTAAGTGTGTCTTCCTCCAATAAACTTTCATGGTTATTGACATGTCTTTGGTTTACAACACCATTTTAGGTAGGCTTTTCATGTATCAGATTAATGTAATTATTAGCACCAGGTCCTAACTAAAAAAGGAGTGGCCATGGTGCGAAGGAATCAAGTAAACTTGAGGCAATGCATCTTTACATGTCTAAAGGAAGGAAAAAAAAGGCCCAGTATTGGACTAATAAAGGTCATTGAAAGAAAGAGTGGAGGTTAGAACTAAGGTTGCTGAAGAATCAAGGTATGTCCTTCTAAGAGAAAATGAGTAAGCCACCATAAAAATAGATTCCACATTGACACTAACATAATATCAGTCACTAATACAGCTCTTCCATATCCAAAGGTCTAATTTTGCTATAGGTACTTCTAACATGCCAAGAATCAATCCTGAAATTATAACTTATCAGTTGAAAATAGACCCAACTGTTCATCTAGTCTGTCTAAAGAAGAAGAATTTTAGGGGTGAAAGATAGAAAACAATAAAATATGAAAGGTGGATAAACTCTTGGTTGTTTTTTTTTTTTAATTAGGGAAGTAATGTACCCTGTTTGGTTAGTGAATATGGTGATGGTTAGGAATAGCAATGGTAAGTAACGAATGTGTGTGGACTTCATATATTTAAACAAAACTTGTCCAAAAGATAGTTATTATCTCTCTGAGATCGATCGTTTGGTTGACTCCATCATAGGTTTTGAGTACTTGAGCTTTTTGGATGTCAATTATAGATATCATCAGATCCTCATGCACCTAGATGACGATGATGAAAAAATAGTTTTCATAATTAATGAGGGAACATTTTATTATAGAGTCATGCCTTCTGGGTTTAAGAATGATAGAGCTACTTACTAATAATTGGTGAATAAAATATTCAAGAGTTAGCTTGAGAGGATTATGGAGGAATATGTTAACAACATGCTAGTAAAGGGCATGACCTTTGAGCAACACCTCTTGGACCTATAAAAAATCTTCTATGTGTTGAACCACCACTAGATGAAAACTCAACGCTTCTAAGTGTGTCTTTGTCATAAAAAAAAAAGGTAAGTTTATGGGTTTCCTAGTAAGCAATAAGAGAATTGAGCCTAACCTAGAAAAGGTTCAAGTCATATTAAGCATTACTCATTTTCAGTTAGTGAAGGAAGTTCAGTGTCTTATAAAGATATTGATTGCTCTCAATTGGTTCATAGCTCGTCTGGAGGAGCACACCCTTCCATTCTTCAAGGCCTTGAGAAACATAACCAACTTTGAGTGGACTTTAGATTGCCAAAAGGCTTTTGAGGAGCTAAAAATTCATATTCAATATGTTAAGATCTTGTCTTAATCAAAGGAGAATGAAAACCTTTTTCTTTATCTAAGGGTGGTAAATTCAGCTGTAAGCTCTATTATGGTAAAAGAGATGGAGGAATATAATGTCCATTTTACTACTCTAGCCGCACTCTTTATGATGTTGAAACAATATATCTGGAAAGTGGATAAAGTAGCCCCTGCTTTGGTAAACGCCTCTAGAAAGTTAAAACCATACTTCTAAACTCATTAAGTCATTTTTTTTAACACATCAACCTTTGCAACATATCCTCTATAAGCCAGAGATGTCTAAGCATCTAGTTAAATAGGCTATTAAATTAGGAGAGTTTGACCTTCAATACATACCCCGACCAACTATAAATGGTCAAGCTTTGGAAAACTTTATTGTTGAATATTATTTTAAAGGTCCCATACAGATATTTGAATCTCCATCTTTAACCATAACTTTTTTTGTTGAACTAGAGGCCCCGGTAGAATAACATCTAATGATACCTACTTGGAAAATATATGTTAATGGCTCTTCCAATATCAATGAGAGTGAAGCTGGAATAATGTTTATCAGTCCTAAAGAACAAGTAATTGAATATAGAGTTTGTTTTAAGTTCCTAGCTATGAATAATATATCAGAGTATGAAGCTTTTCTAACAAGATTATGCCTTGTAGAGGCCTTGAATGCATTCCTACTTTGAGTTCACAGTGACTCATAATTGGCGGTTGGTCAATGCCAAGAAATGTATGATGCTAGATAGCCAACCATGCAATAATATCTTAAGAAGGGTGAACCCTATATGAAAGTTGGAGATAAGAGTAAGTCAATCAACCGTATTCCAAGGGAAGACAATTATCAGGTAGACCTCATATCTAAGTTAGCAAGTTCAAAACCTATTGACTTCCCTATAAATGTCTGGGTTGAAGTTCTAGAGAAACCAAATGTAGGTGAAGAAGAGTTAGTGGCTTTGCCCATTAACATTAAGAAAGATTACAGGACCCCAATTATGCATTATTTGTTTATTGATGAGTTACCCTCAAACAAAAACAAATTCATGCATCTGACTAAGCGAGGAGTGAGGTATTGCATAATTGGCAACATCTTGTACCGAAGATATGTCTCAACTCCACTACTAAAATGTTTATCCCCGTAATAAAAAGCACCTATGTTTTGAAAAAGATACATGATGGTATATGAGGTCTACACATATGCTCTAGAGACCTCACTACTTAAGTCACACGAGCAAGTTTTTATTAGCTAACTATACTCCACAATACCATAGATTTAGTGAATTGTTGTTAAAGGTTTGCCTCAGTCTCCTGTCAACTATTTATAAAAATGACCATCATAACCTCCCCATGGCCTTTTGTATAATGAGGAAAGGAAGGCCACAAATAAAAAATAGTTTGTCCTAGTAGTTGTTGATTATTTTATTAAATGAGTTGAATTAGAGGCCTTAGTAAAGATAACCACCAACAAAGTACTTTCATTCTTATCATATGCTGATTTGGGCTCCCTAAAATCTTGATTACAAATAATGAAACACGGTTTGAAAACCACAAAATAAGAAATCATTATCAAATACTTCATATTGATCTTCGTTTCTTCTTCATATCATATCCTCATATCAATGGTCAAGCTGAATTAACTAATAAAATCTTGCTTAATGGACCCAAGAAAAAAGATAAAAGAAGCTAAATTAGAATAGGTTGAGCTTATGAATAAAATCTTATAGGCTACAGAACAACTCAGAAGATGTCCACTAATGATACTTTTTTTCTCCTCACATATAGGACTGAAGTCATGATCCCCACTGAGATTAGATGTCCAAGCCATCAGGTGGCTCACTATACCTTAGAAGGCAATGAACAAGGTTTTAGGACCAATCTTGACTTCTTAGAATAATATCGCATGATTGTTGCAGTTAGAAATAAAGCTTACAATTTCAAAACTACCTGGTATCACAATGCTAAAATCAAGAATAGAAGATTCAAGTATATAAGAAATAGAGAAAGTAGAGGCAAGTTGGCCCCAAAATAGAAAGGTCCTTTCAGAGTCATAAGAGTAATTAAGGTGAATACTTATCATTTACAAGATATGAAAGAAAAGAATCTCCCTCACGCCCGACATTCAGGCCACTTAAAATTGTATCATTGTGAATAAAAATATAGATTTTCATCCATGAATGTCTCATCTTTTTTTCCTATATTTCTCCAAAGGGATTGGTATGTGGTCTCTCTAATGGCAGTAGTCCCTATAACCTCCAGTGTTGTCCCTACCTAAAGATATAAGTCCACATCATGGCTAATCAGACTAGAGGACTCATGAGTGTACCTACCACTGAGAATTCCTCTATATCCTAAGCAGCGACAACATTACATGACCAAAGCCAGACAACTCTATCACCAACCTCACCGATATAATATGGTTGTTGAACCTAAAAAGTTTGTAATTGGAAATCTCTCATGAGCATGGATGCTAGATATGTTTCAAGTATGGGTATATGACCCTTACAAAACTAAAACTCATTTGTAATTTCCTTTCAAAAATATTTTCTAAGTATGGGCATTAGGCTTATACAACTTATTTTCTAAGTATGAGCGTTTGATTTATACAAAATATTTTCTAAGTATAGGTGTTGGACCCATACAAAACTTTTTCTAAGTATGGGCATTGGATCCATACAAAATATTTTCTAAGTATGGGTATTGGACCCATGTTGGTTACTTAAAAAGGCCTACCAAAAGACTTAGAAAATATAATAATTTAAAAGACTTGAAAAATATAGTAATTCAAAACAAATAACAAATATCTAAAGGTCTCATGGCCAAATTCAAGGCTTGAGAACCAAGATATTTTTTACAAATAAAACAAACAAAAAGGAAGATTACATATCCATCCCAGACTACACCTCTTCTTTTGTTAAGGGGGCCCTGGTAGGGAAGACGTCTTTTAAGTCAGGAGCCTGACCATTGAGGAAGGACTCACTGAAGTCCATTTGTATTTCTTTTAAAAGGTTAAAGAAATACAAATTAGATATGAGTAATAAGAGTTTATATCATATTACCTATGTTAGATAGACAGACTCTCCAAACTCAGCATAGAACTCCTCATAAGAGTCCAGCCTCCTCCTTAACCATTTTTAACTCCCTTTAAAGGCCTCTTTGGACTCTTTGAGCTCAACCACCTCCTTCTTCAAAGAATTTATTCGGTTATACACCTCTCTAAGTTTCTCCTAAGTGGACTCTAGAATGAAGGTTTGTGCTTTGAGCTCCCTTTGCAACTAAGCATAAACAAGCTTGAGGGCTTTCATCTTAGCATCTTGGGTGGCTTTCTCATCCATTAGCCTTTGCACCCTTGTCTTATTGGTACGATACTATTCTATTGCCTTTTTCATTTTCCTCATTTCCTTAGCCTATTAAATTTTCAAGTAGACACACATCATGAAGGTCTAAACAATAAAAAAAAGACTAAATAAGTTCACATCTTTAAAACTACTTAATGTATTAGAATAATGAAAAAACTTGAGGATTTCTTATACCTGAAAAGTCATGTGCCGAGTGATGGCCAGATGGCACTGGTAGCTGGAGTCAATCAATGTGCCCATTTTAAAAGGAAATGTGAGGAGATTGTCTAAGGTGCCCATCACTTTCAATCCTCTAGGCCTAAAAGTGGACCTTCCTTATAGAATGGTCTCTATTATTCCCCTATTTTCCTCACTTGGTATGGGGAAGCAAAGAGGGGTACGACCTAAGTTGAGCCTGGAAAAGAAATCCCCAACCTCGGTGGATTAAAGTGTCTAGCTGGAGGACCTAGAAAGCATCCTGATAGAGCTCGTTAGAGCATGAGCACTGGTTGGTGGAGGGATCACCTCTATGTTAGAATATGAGCTAATCGTGACCCTTATTCTCTTCCATTATGAAGTAGCCTCCAGGATAACTAAAGTTGGGGTTGGCATCCTAGGACCCCCCCTCCCGGTATGGGAGAACGACATCCCGCTGCCACTTTTTGATGCACCTCCTTAAAGAAGGGATAATTGTTAGGATCTCTTCAATATGGACAACTAATGAGGTCTTCTTAAAGTCCATGAGAACTGTTCCTTTAACCCTTTTTCATGTATCAAAAGCAGGTTGTCTTGAGAGGAGAAAGCATGACTGAGTAAAGGTATGGTCATTTTATAGAGCATGGACAACGTGGACTCGCTGGCTTCAAATCAAGTTTCCCTTGGCAAGGATCTTGCATAAGGAAAAATTCAGAAGATGAATAACACAAGAAAAAAATAACACATGATATTAAAATTACCAGAAGCGCCATAAAACCTTTATGCCATGCAATTGACCTTGTACTCAGTGTGGAGATCACATAATATATTTCATATCCTCTTTTCCTCCTCATAGAGGAAGGGCTTATCATTGACCCCAGTAGAGGATGCTCTCTAGAAATGGGTATAATTCTATATGGCATTGTACCCATCCTGAGGTCTAGTTGTGCCTTTGTGCTTCACTATCACTCATCTTTCTCTCTACTTCTTTGACCGAGAGGGCTTCCCATTGAAGGTGTCTTTCATAGGCCCTCTTGGCCTATAGAGAAATTAGAGAACTAAAAGATATAAGATCCTCATTCATCACCACTGATCAAGGTGTAACAATACCTGGACACCTCGATTATAGGTTCCTCCCCTAAGCCCTTATCAACTTGTCAAAAGCAGACAAGTTAGTCCACCCGTTGGGATAGAGCTAAACAAGGCTTATGTTGTAGTAACAGAGAATATCCTTTACAAATAGGCTTACTGGTGACCTAGATAACATGGTCACTAGCTTTCGATATCAAAACCATGTAACTCCCTGGCTGTTTAGAATTGGCCAGAGACACTTGGTCAAAAGACACAATGTTTTTAGCCTTATATGGAGGTGTCCTTGACAACCTTTCTTGTCCACTAAGGTTTGAAATCTCTGGAGATCTTTTATTTCTCCCCCTTCTAGTGGAAAAAGGTTTAGCAGCGTCGATTTTAGATCTTGGGCCAATTCTAATGGTCGTAGAACCCTAGTGAACACCACTAATTTCATGTCTAAAACTAAAATCTCATTTAAGAGACATGATTTTTTTGCCTTTTCTAGACGCCACTCTTAAAAAAATTAAAAAAGCAAGAAAGAAAGAGAAGATGAGTTATTTTTTTCAACTCAATATTCTTGTGCTTTGAAAAAGTCCAAATCTATAAATAAGATGTTAGCACAATCGAATATGGGTCTGATATCCTGTCAAAGCCAACATACTTGGGTTCAGCCATAAGCTGGGCCCAAGTCATCGTGGGTCTAGCAAGATGCCAAACCTAATATACTCGGGTTCGACCAGAAGCTGAGCCCAAGTCACCGTGGGTTTAACAGGACGCCGAATCCATTTCCTTTAGGTTTGGCTACACACTAGACCTAGTTGGACTTAGAGATCCATGTTAGGACCATATGGTTCTATCTTCAGGTTATATATATAAACTATTCATATCAGAGGTAATAATGTCCTTACATTTATAGATATATAAAAAGTCTCTCAAGAGGCCTACCATATTTTTCATCTCATTAATGATGTATAAGAGATATTTATCCTTCATTAATACCATAAAAAACAAAAGACTTTCCAGTCTTTTATTTTTCAAAAGACGACAAGGTCCAGAGATTATAAATATCATCTAGACCACTCAGGTAAAGCTTATATATCTCATAACATTAATCACAAAATACCAAGAACAAACACTCTTGTTCTTAGAATTAAAAGCTTTTTTTATTTATTATAATCTCCATTAAAAATTACTGACTTTATCATTGAAGAGTCTTTAAGTTCTACCGACAATGATTTTTTTTGCAGGTACCAAGACTAATATCATCAATTTTTGCACTTTTTAGACTAAGAAAAAGGAAATAAATACATGAACATTTGATTAACCCCTGTTCAAACATTAAAGAACTTGTTTTTTAAACATATTGAATTTTTGAGATATCATCAAGATACATGTCGCCATAGGTGAAGCAATAAATAAGTAGCACTAGAATTGAAATTCAAAAAATAGAACCGTAGATCGGAGGAGCATACCGCAATAGGAAGGCTCCAGTTGAAAACAGGACCCCAAAAATGAGTTGTTCTGGGACCGATAGGACTATTCCAAAAAGTCCGGAGGAATTTCATTTTACAAGCTGATCGGTGGCAACTTGGAATCCTGCATATGTAAAGAGAAGAATGAGAATCAGCCGGACTTGTCCAATCACATTCACATAAAGAGAGAGATCCAGAATCATGTTAGAATTGTAAAGAGAAGAATGAGAATCAGCCGGACTTGTCCAATCACACTCACATAAAGAGAGAGATCCAGAATCATGTTAGAATTTCTTACCAAGAGAATGGGAATGATTAAACTTCGGATGGATTATGAAGTCTCGGAATGAAATAGTGCAGAAGTTCGGAATCTCCCAAGGGATCTCTGCCAAGTGCGAATTACCAGAACGTCAAGCAGGACAAAGAGTATAGATCATCCAACCCAATAGAATATTAATCTGTTCGTGTTTTTCAATGGGTGAAAATGATGTCCCGACTCCCGACAACTGAACAAGCTTGCTATTGGCACGTTAATCGAATCGAACGTGGCAAGATCATATAGTATTATGTTTGTGGTCATCATTTTTCAATCAAGATTGTGATGTTTGAGTTTATCATATTGTTTACAACTTTCCATTATCCCCACCTCTCTCTCTCTCACACACACACTTTGTTTAATACTTTTGAGGGGAAAAAATCCCACTTTTCAATTAAAAACATGCATTAAATTAATCTGCCAACAATTCATATACTATACTTGAAAAGAAAAGGGTACGTATTTTACAAACTGAATTTTTACAAGATAAAGGCTCCACATTTTCTACAGATATATATAGCAATGGCATGACGTGGCGACAAGATGGTTTGTGTTTGTGTTACAATTTGTTTTTTTTATTTTTTTTTATTTTAAAAAGATAAAAATTAATTTTTATTTATTTATTTTTGGATAGTTTTGATGTATTAATATCAAAAATTAAAAAACATATTATTTTAATATATTTTTTAATAAAAATTATTTAAAAAAAAACACCCCATAACATAATATTAAACACTAATATATATATATATATATATATATATATATATATATCATTTCATCAATTGGTATTATTAAACTAACAGGAGTCATGTGCACATGAGATTCTTTGACAACAATCAACTTGGTTCTGTTCGATCACTATAATTTTTTAAAAATAAATCCTTAATTAGAATTTCTAGTTATTGTATTTTATAATAAATATAATTTAGTTCTTGGATGAAAATATTTTCAATTAAATCTCTATTTATCAAATTGTAAACTTGGTCAAAGTTTTTAATTTTACCTTTACATGTCGAAATGGTAAACTTTATCAAAATTAGTCAGACAATTTTAAAAGATTGATAAGAGTTAGGTGGATTTAAATAACTAAACTTGTTTAAAAAGTAACTCTTTTTTCTCTATAATATCATATATCTCATAATGATTTTATTTTTTTAATTTCATTATTTTTTAATAATCTTCATAATGAGAATCTTTTGCTTTTTTTATTTCTTGAATCGGTTTATTTAGGTTAAAATCAAAGAAATAATTTTAAAAAATGTATAAAAATTTCAGAGAAAAAATATATGATTTTATAGGAAATATAAATTTTATTTTTTAAACGATCCTCGATATCGTGTTCGTTATAGTAATGAAAGACAATATTTTTTGGGGTTTTGTGTGTTCGAATCGCTCTTCATGGAAGGGAAATATTACAAATTTTTTTTTTTTTTAATGGCAAGCGAAACCTTAGTGCATATTGTAGTTAGAGATGAGCCGAATGCCCAAACACCTTGCTCTGTTCGAGCTTCTCTCCTTTAGGCTACAGCAGCTAGCCCGAACAATAAGTTGTCTTTTTTTTAAGTAGTAGTTGGGCATTCGGCTCAAATTTCTATCTGGACAACAAGTTGATCGGCCTTGGTGTTGGGCCCAACTTTCTTGACCGAACAACAAAAGGTTGTTAATGGCCCAACAAATCACATAATAATATGTCAAGTTTTGTCCACTTGGCTCCTCAGAAAAATCTCAATCTCTCTATTTATCGAAAGAAAATGGTCATGTAACCAAAGACAAAAGGAAACCAGCAAATGGTGCATAATCTTGGCTTCAACTAAATTTAAACTGCAGCACGATCACAAAGCAATGGTCGATGAAAAAAAAATTAAAATGGAAGTAAAGAAGTGCTTACTAAATTCTGCTTGGCAAAAGAAGAGTTTCCTAAGTTGAGTCTTGTGTCAATGAAAACCAGAGTAAATACAATACATTACTAACACAGAAGAATTGAAGGGTGCGTGCTCCTAATTTTAATAAACCCTCCAACGATTTGTGAGGAAAATAAGAACCCCAAAAAATTTACTCAATTCCAATCAGACCCCCAAAGATTTTAGGAACCAAACTTCAGTAGATGAAAACAGGCTCTAGATAAGATATTATTAGTATAATCTTCAAATCTCAACTCTAGCTTAATGTAATGGCAAGTGAAAGGTCCTAAACATAGTACAAAATAATGTTGTCGTTGTGTCTTTTCTTAAAATGATGACTAAAATACACATTAGTTAAATGCTGGAAAAATTGAGACAGCCATGAAACTAAGGTACATTGAGATGTACCTCTAGAGAGAGAGAGAGATGCGAAAAGAAGCTCTCGTTTGCTACAGAAGATTTAAGGTTGAAGATGAACAAGTCTTGAAGAGTGCTGTTTGTGATAACATTGTGTTTTCTTTCAAGTTTTTTAGAGAGTTGAGAAGGGGACTGACGTTGTGTCAAGGCCAGGAGTTGGATTCAAGGAAGATGACAGCATTTCCACGTGTCAAAGGAGCAGAAAATGACAAAAAAAATCTTCTTCCATACTAATGGCATGGAAAGACAAATAGTACAGGGGTTAAATTAAAGATAAAGACTTTATTAAGAAAAAATCGCTAATAAGCAAACCATCTCTTGTATAAACAAGAAGAAGAAGAAGAAGAAGAAGCAGAAGCAGCAGCTTACCTTTTAAACATATACATAACAGCTTTCTTCCATCTTGGAATGAGGATTTAAATTATATTTGAGCATATTGATTGTACTGTTGGTATCTTTTTTTAATTGTTGTTTACATAATTTAAACAACAAAAATAATGATTGAGACACCTAACTATAAAAGGCAAGAATAGATAATAGTTCTCATTGAAGACCCAAAATTTGCCATCCATGGAGTCATTGTAAGAATTCAATGGTGATATTTTGTGGTCAGGTAGGAGAGTACAAAGAAATAAATTTATTCATATAGAACTATCTTTTGAGTGAAATTGTCTAGACTATGAGGACCATGCTGCAGCCTGCTATGTATTTCCAAACAGACTGTTGATTCTGGATCAAGGGTTACCAAAGAACAGAAAGTGGATAAATCGCAATAAACCTTTTGATGAATCGTGCATGGGTTAAGATTATTAAACAAGAACTTTTAATTCTTACATCTTGGGGCTCCCCGTTACGAAGAATCAAACCAGGTTCAAGCAGCATTTATAAATAGACAATTCCTCATAAAAATGAAAAGCTGCAGACTTGCTTCTTCAATCATGTGAAGTTAACCTCCAGTCATGGTGATCTCTCTTAACAGGTCACCTTGGAACCGACAGACCGAGCTCTAAAGAAATAAACACCACAAATACAGGAATCAGATAACAGACAACTGCGAAATGCGCACTCTATAACGAAAGAACAAGATATAGATAACAACATTCCAAATATAAATTAACAAAACAACTCTTTCTGCATTGCAAGATCAACATCTGTGACGATCCTATGAGCACTCTTAATAATTTGTGATTCATCAAACCACAATTTCCCTAGTCATCATAGAACTTCCTTTCATAAGTTTTTATGAATGAATAGCCGAATAGTATCTAATAACTGTAATGAGAAACATCATCCAAAGAAGTTCCACATTGTTTTAGGTCATAGATTGTATAGTTGATGACAGGGCCCACCTCCAATAACAGCAAACATGTCTCACGTACCATCAACTCCATCTGGGACAAGGAGCAGTTATGTTACCAAGGTATTCTAAATTACTGACAAATACATTACTTGATGTGCACAAAGTTCAAGCCCATTACAAAAGAAAAAGAAAAATGACTCAATGATAGCCTTAATGGCCTCTTTGAACCCGTCCAACTAGCTTCACATTTCAACCACACGCTAGCCCGTCAATCGCTCTTTATATTACTCTTATCATATATCCCATAATTGGATCAATTTTTTTGTGATATAAGTTTCAGAATCAACATAATAATCTCACTAAAGAGGAGAATGTCACTAAAGAGGTCCTCTGACCAGTGCATTGTATGATTGACTAAATTGTTCTGAAAATCATCAAAGTCTGTGGTTTTGGTTAGTTAAAACAGAGTTCAGCTGAATACATGGCAAACTATTCCCTAAAAAGAATTGCCAATATAACAAAAGGCGGATTGTAATAACATGTCATCAGAACATTGAATGCTCCCGAATTACACTAAGACATGAGAAAGCCCGGCATGTTACGTTTTGGGGCCAGTTTAGCATCATCCAAGCAAGTATGGAGAACAGCTCTGACATGGACATATGTTAAATTCACTAACATGCAAGAAGGCCTCCATTTTGATATAACCAAATATTCTTAAGATGATTAAAAAAGCACTCATGGTTTCATACTTGACAAAGATGCAGACAACAGGTCCCCAGTTTATTTCTTTGAATTATGTGCCTGCAGGAACCAAATATCCTGGTCAGATTGCGTTAAACCCAATTAAAGGACTCTCAAGTCTCATCCCACTTGACACCCTCAATTTGTTTAACCAACGTGTAATTCCAGCTCCGTGTACAAAAAACGAGCCCAGCAAGCTCATGCAAAGACACTATCTAGATAAAAAAAAATCTTAATTTTAACACTGGACTCTTCAATTTCTAACACCTTGATCAAATTTAAATTAGTAAGCTTTAACTTGACAAGTCTTTTACACAACCCCGGAAAACTGCGAAAATGCCTATCACATCCCTTGGCAGCAATTTCAATTTTCAGTTGTTAATTTCAGTCTCTATCCCAATTTCCACAGAGAGGAATGGAATTCAATTAAAAAAAAACAAAGAGAAATTGAACTGGATCAACAGTACACTATTCATAGGAAGAAGTGAACATTTTCAAAAGCAAGAAGCAAAATCCAATTCGACAGTACAAAAAAAAAAGAGCTACTCGCTAGTCACTAGAGAAGCAATAAAAGAGTGCAGCAGAGTGTACCCTGAGAGAGCGCACGGCAACTCCTGGATGTAGTGCTTAAGCATGATGTCATCCTCGACGCCGCCACCGCGCTGTGTAGTGGCAGCAGCGACTGAACGCATCCCAACTCACATGGAGCCCTACACGCACAAAATCAATGAATTAATAAATTCAAAACAAGAAAACCAAAACACATCCATTCCCATAAATACATAAATTTGTTTGCAGAAATATTCGTGAATTTACCTGGAAAAGGAGAATTGAGGGGAGGTTGGTGGTTTGGATGATGGGAGAGCAGTAGCAGATCTGGTGGGCATGGAGGGAGATTTAGGAACGTTGGATGACCTGATGGCTGATTTGATGGACGATAGAGATGATTTGGAGATAAATCTCCTGCAAGATGAGGAGAAAGCCATTGCAGGGAATTCAATATCAACCAAATAAAAGATAAAGAAGGCTGTATTTGTGGGTTTAGGGTTTAGGGGAGAAAGAGACGGTCAGATACAAGACCAGACCTAGTAGGTCGGACCAGGAGGCTACGATGGGCTAGTTGCTACTGGTTCGAATGCACGTGGAGAGCACAACAATAATTAAGGGCTTGTTTGGAATGATATTTTTTTTATTTTTTAAAAATTATTTTTAAAATGAATATATTAAAATAATTTAAAAATATAAAAAAAATTAAAAAAACACGGTTTCAACCGCATTTTCAAATGAAATTTAAGTAAAAAACTAAAACGTATAGATTTTTAAATTACATGAATAAATTACATGCAAGTGTGAAGCAGTGAAAGAAAAAATAAAAAGATAAAGAAAAATATTATTTATATCAACTAGTATGATTATTTATATTAAATTATATAAGTTGAGTTGGGTTAAATAAATATGTTTGTGATTGTGGTTGTGGTTGCGGTTGTTTTTCAAAGTATTTTTTACTAAAAAAATATCAAAATAATATTTTTTTATTTTTAAAAAATTATTTTTAATATCTGCATATTAAAATAATTTTAAAACATCAAAAAATATTAATTTGAAATAAAAAAAATATTTTAATTTTTTAAAAAAATATTTTAAAACACAAAAACAAACAAAATAAATATTTATTTATTAAATTTTTTAACCTACCATCATCATTGATATCTATATCATCTAAATTTAATGGGTAAAATTTGATAGGATAGGACAAATATTACACATAAGCCGGTTTTTTTAAAGACCCTGCTCAAAACCCTAAACCCTCCCCAGCAAAGAAATGAAATAGAGAGAAGAAGACAGGAGGACAGCCAAAAGATAAAAACCCGGAGGAGAAAGAGTGAAAATGGCTCTGCTGCACCTAAGACGCACAATCTCTCCTCGAAACTCTTTTCTCTTTCTTCTTCGAAGCTCCACTAGTTTCACCAAAGCCCGCACTTTCTCTAACACCACCACCCTGTTCTCTCCCCATCTTCTCTCAAACTCTGTTTCCCACAAACTCCCATCAGCAACTTTGCCTTCCTTTGATTTCCTCAAACAGTCTCGTCGTGGCTTTGCTAAAGGCAAAAATAAATCAAGTAATGCTCCCTTTGTTTTCTCTGTTTTATGATTTACCCATTTCTGATTGATGGCTAATATGTTGTGAGATTGTGATAATCGGAGGATCTGATATCCTTGGCTTGTGCTCATTCTGGGTTTTGCTTAATTTGAGGCAGACTATTCTACTTTGCACTTCTCGTATTGCACTTGTGAAAGTTGGTGTTTTTGGGTTTGATTTTTAAAGATGGAAAATATAGTAAAGAGAACAGTTTCTTGGCTATGTGGAGTGTGGTTTCTTTTAATTTAAAGATCCCGTTATGTGTTTGTCGTGGTTCAATATCCCCAATTTCTTTATTTGAATGCTATCAATGTATGTCAAATTGGGAGATCATTTCTTTTCTTATTTGTATTTTAGAGGATGACTCTGCTGGGGGTACAGTTGAATTTGTGGATATTGGGCCTACTGTTAAGGAAACTGCTAATTCGCAGATGGATGCGGCTGTAGTTGCATTATCTCGAGAACTCCAGAAATTAAGAACTGGAAGGGCATCTGCAGGTATCCTATCATGGCCCTCTGTTTGCTTTAGTTTGATTATTCGTAACAGCTGGTTTTAATTTGTTGAAGTGTTCATCAATTGTATGCTTTGCAGGAATGCTTGATCACATCATTGTCGAAACCGATGGTGTGAAGCTGCCTTTAAATCGATCAGCTGTTGTTTCAGTCATGGATGCTAAAACCTTATCCGTTAATCCATATGATCCAAATGTAATGATCTTAATCCTATCTGTAAAGTTTTGATTTTTTTTTTTGGTACTTGATCTTTTTTGTCCATTCATTTTGTTTATACTACCCAATAGCTCTGCAGTGTTTCAATGGTGCTAGTTTTCCAATTTAAAAAATGTGGCTTTCAAGGTGATAACTTTTGTGCATCTATTCAAATGCTTGCATTCAGTGCACAACTCAAATGAACTTTGAATAACACTATTGTTGAAACAAGTTGGTCTCCTGTTATAAACTTTATAAAAATTAAGTCTGTGATGCATTTTTCTCTTCCTTTCTTTAACTTTGTTTTACTAGTGTAGTGTTAAAGCTATCGTACCCTTGAGAATCATACCCATTATGTATTTTGCAGACCCTCAAGCAGCTAGAGAATGCCATTGTTTCGTCTCCGTTGGGATTAAATCCTCAAAGGGATGGTGATCGATTGATTGCAGCTATACCACCGTAAGCTCTTGTTAACTTGACATTAATACTTGTTTCACATGAAGCATTGGTCTGACACAAGGGCAATTATTGTTGAGTTAAATTTTCAAGATCTTTCTTTTAAGATGACATAAAAATACTTGTCAAACTGGTTAAACATTGCGAATGCATAAAATGTTGATGATTTCCTGGACTGCTAACTGATATACTTTTTCCATGCTTTTGCATTTACCAGATTAACCAAAGAGCATACCCAGGTTTGCTTATGATTGAATGTCTCTTTCATTTATTTTTTCAATGATGCAATGTGATCCACAACTCATCACTGGAAATTTGTTCTAGGCTATGTGTAAGGTGGTTGCAAAGTCTTGTGAAGATTGTAGGCAAAGTATAAGAAGGGCTCGCCAAAAGGTATCGAAGTTAAAATATTTTAACATTAGATTTGTCATTGCGATTGCATAGTCGTGTTAAGCATTCCAAATGCAATAATTTTTCCTATAAGTAATGTTCTATAATCATGGAAGTTGGGATCTTTTAGTTCTTGGAAAATCTTGAAAGATTTCCTACTATTTTCTAGACG